>NC_134572.1:58304635-58904635 GCF_050947875.1 Dermacentor variabilis
GGCCATTGCATCTGGATATACCTGGTAATGCTCGAGGTACAACTCTAGCCGTGCCAGAACCATCCTCTCCATTAGTTTTCCGATGGAACTGGCAAGCGCAATCGGTCGGCATGATGCAATGTCTACAGGTGACTTGCGAGGCTCGATCACTCGAATTAGGTGACTGGTCTTCCATTCATGGGGAACCTTACCTCTCTGCCAACAAGAGCTTGAACAAGACCAGAAGCAATTTCCGATCCCCTTCGCCAAGATTATATAGGGCATGGTAGGTTATACCGCCGGGTCCCGATGAAGATGAATGCTTGCACAAGGCAAATGCAGCTTCGAGTTCGTCCATGGAGAAAGAGCTGACCATGCGGGGTTCACGTGAAATCGGTGAGTGGTGGAGTGCTGATGTTCTAGCGGAACTAGTTTCGCCAGCAATCCTGCTGCAGAAATCTTCAGCGGCGTGAATCTCGACGCATTGTTGGTAAAGGGCCGAAGACATAAAAGGGTGGAGCTGCTGAGGGGTTCCACGGAGACCACAAAGAGTTTTCCATATGTGCGAACGGTTCTCGTGTATCCAAAGACTCGCAGAATGACACCCATCTATGCGATGCAAGTTTGGCCTTGCGAAGCTGAATTTTCTTTTCAGTTCTTCTGGCCAACTTCAAGTCATGTACAGGCTTCGTGCACCTGTATCTTCGCTCTGCACGGCGACAAATTGCACGAAGCTTCTCCAGCTCAACGTCGTATTCGGTGCGTGTTTACGTTCTCGGAAGCGAAAGTGTGACAGCCTCTAGGGAACCCTTTATGATGTCCTCTAGGCTAGATGACAAGTCATCACGACATCCATCTTCAACAACTGATTTGAACATCGGGCAGTCCATACAATGAATGACGCAGGCTAACTTAGCGCCCGTCCACCCTTCAATCCAAAGATAAGTGGGTAGGTGGTCACATCCCCGCGTTTCAATATCCGGAAACCACCTGACCTTTCTAGTGAAGGAGCGCGAAACAAAGGCAGCTACAGTAGCCAGTTCCACGCAGAAAAGCGGGGCTTCCATCATTTAACAAGCACCGTTCTTGTTCGGAGGCAAATGACACTAATCTTCTTGGCCTGGAGTTTATATTACAACTTCCCCAGAGAATGTGGTGGCATTAAAATCACCAGTCATCACCAAATGCTGTGGAGTCGCTGTCATGATGCACCGTAACCGCTCGCAGTCCAGCCTACTTGAGGGCGATATGTAGGCTCGAAATACTGTGAAAGGGTACTTGCCTTTCTTCGCTGTCAGACATACGTACTGGTTTTCTTGGTCGGGTGGAACTGGATGATGGACACACGTAAGATCACGTCGTATGAAAACGATGACCTTGCTGCAGCCTTCGTGGGTGGCGAACATGAAATACTTATAACCAGACAGTCTGATGTTAGCTCATAGGGGCTCACAAATGACTATGATGGGGAACTTATTCATGAACACAAACTGTCGAAAGTGCGACATGCGTGACTTAGGTCGCCTGGCGTTCCACGGAAATATTGATGCGTTCCGGACCTCGTCACGAAACGACGGCTTCTGGAAAGCCATGATTTCAATCAACAGCTGCAAGTACTGGACTCAATGTATCCAGCACCTGTAGCAAGCTTTGCGCAAGCGAAGATTTGATGTTGTCAAGTATAGCGTGGTTGGCATTCATGAGCGACTGCAGAATGTTGATGACCTGGAGATCATCAGCCAGCGTCACTTCAACAGTTGCCGAAGCTGTCGAGGTCGGTGTGTTTTGGGGTAACTTAGCAGGGTGTGGTGCCCTCGGTAGCTCAGGCCACATTTCAGGACGGGTGAGCTTTTCCGCTTTATTCTCTTCCTTTGCATCTGTCATGGTGGTGTTATGCGTTGATGCGGTAATCGTTCTGGTGGAAGATGGCGTGTCACATTTGCAGCTGTGGTATTTCGTGAACGTTTTCACTGTCGATGCCAACGTCGCCGAAGAGCGGCAGCAGCATCTCGATACGTTAAATTGTTCCGCACAATTTGTTTGAGGATCACGAATTCCTTCCGCCGCCACGGGTAATCCTTTGATGAGACCTTGTGAGCACAACTGCAATTAGAACACCTATGCTTCAGGGGTCTTCTGAATGGAACACAGAGCACCGCGCGCACACGACGTTGTTCACGCAGACACCCTTTACGTGGCCAATGAAGCAGCACATAAAAACTGGAGGGGCTTCGGTACGAATGATCGTACTGGATAGCGGACATGTCCTAATTTGACGTGGGAAGGAAGGCTGTCTGGTACAAACAAAATCTTCACACAGCGTGCATTTCCCAGCTTTAAAATTCTCACAATGAAAGTGCCTTCAGTCATTGGTTTGATCTGTATTGACAAGTCGTCACTCGGTATGGCAACGTCGACGTCATAAATGACGCCCGCAGTACCATCACCGCCTGCA
This sequence comes from Dermacentor variabilis, assembly GCF_050947875.1. Lineage (NCBI taxonomy): Eukaryota > Metazoa > Arthropoda > Arachnida > Ixodida > Ixodidae > Dermacentor > Dermacentor variabilis. The sequence goes on from NC_134572.1 coordinate 58,307,070, forward strand.
GGGATATATGATCGCAGTTTGCATTGTCGATCTCAGTTATATTACGTAAGCCTTGTAGGCCGCTGTGATGTAACACGTCAAGTGCCAGGACATTTTTGCGTGAGTTTGTTCTCACGTTTTTAACCTCATTTGGTGCGATTTTCTCGAGCAACAAAGAAAGGACCTGCCTGTTCAGGAGCCGCAAATTGGTCGCCCGGTACACGGGCACTAAGAGCACAGTGTGCGGCCAGCGCTGTGGTGCACTCTTCATGGTAGAAAAACTTGGCGACAAAGATGCCTGCAGTAGTCTTCTTTTTGCTAATCTACTCATCATGACTTTGAAGTCATCGTCCGAAGAGTTGTAGCTCTCCGTGCATAACTTAGTGGCCTCGCTGTCTGTATCGCTTGACGCACTTTGACGTGTCTTGGACGTTATCCAACCTGACGGCTGCACACTAGGAAGGTCCTCAGTTATCTCTTCATCCATTGCTGCAAGGAGGGAGCAGCAGCTCCCAGAAATGCAGGAAAACATAGCGAAAAAGCAGAGACAAAAAAACAAGCGTTCTCTCAAAGAATCACTTCCTTGCATATAAAGGACACTGTCAAAAGTCTATTACGTGATGTCTGTTTCTTTTCACCCTATACCAATGAGCATGTGCTGGTGGGCTAGTTGGTTAAGCATGATTACAAAGACGGTGCCGAATAAAACGACACACCCTTCTCCCTGCGTCTCCCTTCTTCGTGTGTCGTTTTATTCGGTGCCGTCTTTGTAATCTATACCAATGATCAATCACAGGACAAAGTGGTGCGTCGATAACGTGACAAGAATGCAGGCCATCGTCGGTGTAGCAGAAAAAGCAGAAAACTGAGCAACCCCCTTTTCGAACTCCTAATTGCTGTTGAAATAAAAGATCTTTGATGTACGTGCGGTTGGTGCAGTAGGCTCAATTAAGAATCGTTGCAGCTTGTTTTCACAACTTCTACCTGAAGAGCATCCATGCACGTCAGCGCCGAAAGTTATTTGAAGAAATACTCCATAATTTAGCTTGTTGGTTGCGTTTCAATATTTGCAGTCCATGGCATATAGTGAAGAAGTAAGACAGTACCGCGACAAACACTGCCTTGTACTGCGCTTTAAAAAAACGCCTGAAGGAAATAGACATGGATTCCAGGATGTACGCTTATTTTATAGGAAAAAGTCACATTGGGTATTTGTGCAAGCAAACTCCATCAGAAACTGTTACCACGCAACGGCAACGGATGGTAGACAGTAAACAAACCACTTGTATGAAAAACACTCTGAATAGCTGACCTTGTCGCACGTCGTCGACACAGATTCCTAAACTTTCCCTGCAATAAACAAACCGAGATAAGATTGCGCAGTCTCTCGGGCATATCAAACAAGGTGTAAGAATGTTTACCAGGCCGGCCCAAAATTTGTTTCTGGAAGGGGGATCTCTCGGTTAGCCGTCCCCGAAGCACTACTCGAAAAAAAAAACACAAGATAAGGACATGTTTCTGTGGGCTGTCCTATATATACGACGCGAATACGAGCCGGCTACCATGTTTCCGGGAAAAGCTTATATTCCCAATATCTAAACGCCAAACACGACACGCTTTATATATCGTCCGCTATTCTGCATGCCAATAGATGCCATGCCAAGAAAAGAAACTGTCAGGATTTTAAAAAGAGCTATACCTGTTGTCGCTCTCCTAAAAGATTACGCTTTCCTAAACGATGGCAAAACAGCACTGAAATGAAAAAAAGAAGAAATGCTACACTTGTGTGTTTTACGTGGAACGACCGTGCTAGTATTCTGTCATATATAGCATACCTCATCCTAGGCTTGTTATGAATTGCGCAAACAATAACCTGGGCAATAACCATTACTACAGGCGCTCATATTTGCACAGGCTCCTAGAAAATAATTATCAAGATCGCTGAAGAAACTCTGTTTCCGAATGGGTTCCTGCTCTAGCAAGGCCCCTTCCTTAATTACCGTAATGTTAATGCATTAATAGGCCGTGCTAGGGCGCAGTTCATCTAGGTTGCATTGAGAACCCACTTACATAGTTGAATAGACAAACAGACACGCGTGACAAGACTATTTGCCTTTTAACCTGCTACGACCTATTTTGGACCTATTTAGGAGGATATTTCAGCTTTTTTTCTACATATGTATTTAAGGAAACGTTGGTACCTATGTGTGGTGCCGGCTACTCCTCTTACATGATTCTTATCGTCGGAAAGTTGTCAACAATCACCAAAATGGACTAATAAATAAACGAACGAACATTCCTGCACTAAATCTCAGTGCTGCAATATAGATAAATGTTCACGCAACAGAGGAGTTAACATAGCATACACACTCACAAACCCGAAATGTCCAATGCAACATATGAGTTCACACGTCATAAATGTTCACAAAACCAAGATGTTCACCCAGAAGACGTTGGGCACTTGAATGCCGCACTCTAAATGCAACACATACAAATTCTACATAGACACGAAAACACAATGAACATGTAATTAAGGGTGCTTGTTAACAACAACAATGCGAGCAATAACTATTGTATGACATAGTATATTTGTGATATTTTTGATTGCTCCAAAAATTGTACTAAGGCATGCACAGCGATGGTTTGAAATTTTTCTGTTGGGCGCGTACCTAAAACAAGGATAGTGGCCATTATTGGACCGGAATTGGAGTATGCATACGTTGTGTGGGACACGTACACTAAGAAAGATATACAGCACTTTAAACGGCTGCAAAGGGAAACGGTCAGGTTTTCATTTATTAAATATTAAAGGCTACATTCTCAAGCAAATCTTATGAGCAAACATGTCATTCTTACGTTAGTTGTACGCGAAAAAAAATAAGCCAGTTAAAATTCTCACAAAACATTTTGTCTGGGAAGCTCAATATATCTTCGCCCTTATATTTATAGGCCCATTGAAAGAAGAACAACATGCCACACTCACAAGCCATGACCGCAACAGATCTTTCCAAAAACCGACGCATTCAAACTTTTTTTCGCGTACAGTGTCGGACTGTAACTGTCTCCCTGAATTTGTGTGCAAGGCTGTTAACTTTCAAGAAACCCTTGAGCTGCATTTGTCAAGGTATATATTGTGTTAACAAAAATTGCTGTAATATTTGTCCTATGAGTATCGTTGCAGATTATTTCTCTGCTGTTCTCATGATGTTCATAATGTGCGTTTCCCAGATTAAATCACTACAAAGGGTTACTCCGAGATATTTGTATGAAGGAACTAATTCAGGGTGAACGTCACCAATTTGGTACGAGAAAACAAGTGGATTTCTGCTGCGATAGAAGGAGACAGTCTTACATTTGCTAGGGTTTAGTTCCATTAGCCAAAGGTTACACCATTCCTGTACACTTCGCAGGTCGTTTGGAGAGACGTGTTATCAGAAACGCTGTTTATTTTACGATAAAAACACAATCGTCTGCAAGCGTATGGATGTTAGAAAATATATGCATTGGTAGATAATTAATGTAAATTAGAAATAGTAGTGGACCAAGGACGGACCCTTGGAGTACATCTGAGGTTACAGGAGCAGAGTTAGTAGCTTGATTGTTGACATAAACTGATTGTGAATGGTTACTTCAGAATTCTTTAATCCATGCTAAGATATCGGTATTAAGATGTAATGCGGCAAGTTTTAGTAGTAGACGATCATGAGGAGCTTTGTCAAAAACTTTGGCGAAATCTAGGAAGATGGCGTCAGTCTGGAAGTTAGAGTCAAGGTTTATATGCAGGTCGTGAACGAACATAGATAGCTGCGTTTTGCAGGAAAAACCTTTCCTGAAGCCCATGCTGCGCAGAGTAAAAAAAAAAGATATGGTTGGCATCAAGAAAGTCCATGATATTGTGTAGATTATATGTTCAAGGATTTTGCAGGGTACACTGGTTAATGAGATGGGGCGATAATTTAATGGGTAGTGTTTAATGCCCGATTTGTGGACTGGAAAGCCCTTTCCGTTTTTCCAATCTGGAGGCAGTACGCCTGTTGAAACTGACTGTGAAAATAAAAGACAGAGATATGCCGCACAAATATGCTTATTGTTTTTTAGAAGTTTAGACGTAATGTCGTCCACACCAGGTGCCGATGAAAAGAGAGAGAGCAAATGATAAAGGAAAGATAGGGAGGTTAACCAGGACGGAGTCCGGTTAGTTTGATATTGTCTACGAGGGATGAAATGACGGATGGAAAAAATGTAATTGGTGGCATGGTACATTGAAAGTTCGCATGGGGAATAGAAAATGACAGTTTAGTTTCTTGAGTAAAAACTGATATAAAGGTTGTGTTGAACAAATGAGCACATTCAGCGTTGGTTAGGGTATCATCTGATTCATTTGATAGGGTAATAGTTCGCGTGTCCTGTGGGCTTAAGACTTGCCAGAATTTTTTGGGTCGTTCTTAAGCATGCTCGGCACATCAGAATAAAAGAATGAGCGTTTGGCATGATGTATGGCTTCCAGATAGGCAGTTTCAGCGGCTTTGTATTTATTCCATGCGTCAGGGGTGTTACGGGACTTAGCTGCGCGGAAGAGAAGTTTTTTTTGTTTTCTAATCGCTTCAGTGCTTTATTGAACCAGGCTTGGGCAGGATTAGAATGAATGTTAATTTGGGGACTGTATTTGTCAACTAGATTGTTCAGTTTCTCTTTGAATATGAACCAATTTTCACCCATGGTATGGCATTTGAAGGCACTTGCAGAACTGGGGTGAAATTGCGCTAGTTAATGTTTTAATTGCTCCATAACTGCCCTGTTTATACAAACGAATAGTCTTTTTAACAGTCCGGGTTAAAAACCGGTTTAATTACGAAGTCGACATGAGTGACATTATGGCCACTGATTTCGGGAAGATGCGCGATGGATGACATGCCCTCGGGATTACTTTTTAAGACAAGGTCTAGAATATTTTGGCAGTTATCGGTCACACGGGTTGGTTCTGTGAGCACTTTAGATGAGTTAAATTGAGACATACTTCCAGGAACTCGTTCCATTCCCTTGATGTAGCCGTTGGTGCAGGCCGGCTTGTCCAATCGATATTAGGAAAATTAAAGTCTCCATATAGAATTATAGAATATAGAATGCATGGTGGGGTGTTTGGTCGTTATTTCAGTTAAGATGTTATTCAGCTTGAAAGAGAAGCCTGGAGTATTATGAGGGGACCTATAGCAAATGCCAAGTAAATTGAATGGTGTGCGGCATGGCATTTAAGCCACAGGATTTCAGGATCGGACGTAATGTTAACAGATGTACATGGTAAATTTTGGTATACGGCGACAAGTGCCCCTCCCGCCCTTGTGCCCCTGCGATTGTTTCGGAACAGTTAAAAATTACTATATCACACAAAAAAGCAGTTGCGCACTTTGAAGACATAGTTACAACTTATCTGAACAGGGTTTTATTTTGGTAATATCACAGAATCTGTAATACATGTTTATATTACTCAAAATATTTCATTTTCTGACTCTATTTACTCTGTATTCTTACAAGAAAGAAGTAAATTTTTAATTCACAGCACTTAACACCCTCTCCTCCACCCCATGCAACCAAAAACCCTATAACCGCTGGTCTCTTCTCCATTCCGCCTGTAGTGGGCGATAGCAATTATATGAGAAAACATTAGGCACGCAAAAACATGACGAATGTCTTCGCCGAAAGAGAATGTTGCTGATGCAGCACTCAGGGTTCAATTGGATTGCTGAAGTTCACTCTCTTATTTTCTTTCTTTTCTAAAAAACACAGAAAACGAAGTTCAGCTCTTTAATATACCCCAAAAATAAAATGCTTGACACAAAGAGGGTATAATTGTATATGCCCTTATTTTTCTATGTAAGCTGCCGATAACGCTAAAAGCATGAATATTGTGATATATTTTGTGCGAAATGAAGTGTGAGTGCTAAAACAAAAGGAATAAAAAATAAATATCACCAAATAAAAAGAAAAGTGCAACATGTTTTCACAGGAAAGCAGTCGTTAGAGATTATGGTAATTGCCTTCGCTTTTAGGCTCGACGGTCACGCCTACGCAAGCAGGCAAGTTCGCTGCGGCAAGGTTCCGTATTTGCGCAGCTAAATGAAAGCAATTCAGGATTCATACATTCTGTCCTGGCGTTTCTTGGCCTTCATTCATTTCTCTCTTCCTGGTGATGCATCAGTTTGTTTTCTCGACTTCCCTTCAAGAGCAGCGCATTTTCCCGCTCATAAAAACTAAACTGAAGCATTCAGTTCCTTATGATTCTGCGTGCGTACATTATAGGCTGCGAAAAGAACTATAGGAACTTCATTATTGTTTGCTGGCATGCAAGTTGAATAATGAATCACGTAAGATTACAAGAAGTGTCTTCCTCTGTTTTTGATGTTATAGGTACTCTTAAGGCCGAATTCAAGTAAATTAAATATCATTGCAATTCTAAGGGAATATTCCTAAAGATATTTCTATCCTTTTCAGCTTACAGAAATATCGACCAGATATTTTCTGGGCACTTTTAATGTTTAGGATATATTTCAATTTATACAAGTTGTGCGAGGACGGTTCTTTTTTCCGCTTGTCCGACAAACCAGTGCTAATGAGCACACCGTTTACATGTGATAGGAAAAGGCGAAAAATAATAATGATTGTTCTTGCTTTAATGATCCGCGGAGTATAACGTAAGACAACGCTAACTCAAATGACATCTCACAAACTTCAAACCATGCCTTACACACAGCTGGTTACACTATATGGAAGAACGCTTTTCAGAAAAAAAAATTGCCACGCAGCTACGAATAAAACAAAGCAGAGTCCACCAGAAGGAGCAGCTTTGTCGATCTGTGACCATTCTCATCACACTCTATTAACCACGCCTACACAGACGATGAGAAGAGCAGGCATGTATTCTATAGGTGCGCTATTCGAATTCCGAAGCGTAGCATATTGTCGACGTAACAAGCAATTTAAGTGGATAGCGTACATTAAGTAGCAGAATCTTGCGAGCCATTAGCTTTTGTTAAATATCACATAAACGCGTATAATAAATGCGGTCATGACCATAAGCTTCTCGTAGAACAGGCAGCCCCGCGCGCTGCACAGCAAATATACATTGAAATACTGCCAATACAGATTTCGTAAATGTATCAGAGACTGTCGCAGCTGAATTACTTCTGGAATTCACAGTAATCAGCATATTGTCTTGTGACTCGGTATCTTTCCGCTACGTTTTGCATGGCGTCGTCCATCCTGCGTCTCTTCATACTAACTTCGGCCGCTTTCACAACGGTTATTTTTCGTAAGCATTCTCTGGCATTGGTGAGTCCGCTTATTTTTGGCAGGATCAGGAGCGGTTGAATTTGTTCTTGCGAATAATTATAACGTTAAAGCTTTCTTTCTTGTGAATACGAAGCTTACCCTTCTTTGACATTGGATTCAGCCTTTTAAATTGTTGCAGTAGTAGAAGTTCGGCAAGGGCTGCTTGATGTTTCGTGCAGCGTTAGATTGCGCTGCCCACTGCTGCTTCATAACACCAGCATGATTTGCTATTCAAATACTGCTATGCGCGTGAACTCATCCACCGTGCCGGGGAAACTCCGCTTGCGGATTCTGACGCGGAGTTGCAGAAGGGCTCGATCCACACGTTAAACGAGATTACAAAGCACTATCAGCTCCGCAGGACGGTCTCTTCCCCGTCCTACAACATGCTCTACAGGCCTCAGTCTTCCACCCTTCGCATGCTGCCGACCGGGTCCTATCCCAGCCTAGCCAGGGTCAGCAGGCACGCGGACTCGTTCGAGCCCGATTGTCCGGATTACGGAGGTCGCTTCTGCACTTCAGAACACACGCTCTGGCGGTGTCCCTCGTTACGAAACCACGATCATCTCACCGTGAAAGAAGAGTGGGAGGAGGTGCTCGAGAGCTCCAACCTCGCCGCTCAGCTACGGGCCGTCCAGTGGGCCCGCGGCGCGGCGGTCAGGATCGGCTTGCGCATCCCGACGTTCATGGGAGCCGCCCGCGGCAGTTCCTTCCTCTAAGATGGTTTCGGAGTCGTTCCTCAAGGCCTGAATAAAGTTCATTGCCTGCCTGCCTGTCTTCGGCTACTTATCCTCGGCCGAAAAAAATGCAAATATATTTAGTCAACAAGGTCGTATAGGTGATATTTAATGTGCTAAACATCTGAACACCTTTCCGTCAATTTTTAAATGCACGCGAGATTCTTGGAAAATAAAGTTACGAAGGTAGCATGTACTTGAAGAGTTGCGATGCTTAAAAAGGACACAGTAGGTTCACATAGGGTCTGTTTACGTTCGATACATTCTTGATTTCTACTTGAAGATCATTACGTGCGGCGACTCTTCGGGTGAGCTCTTAGTGCTCTGAAATTATGCAAGAAGGCAATACTTCATAAGTAAGATCTTCATAAGCACTTCGCGTTTAGATAAGTTCTTAGTTTCGAAATAGGGCTGTTAGCTTTCCCCCAATGCAGTGTAGCAAACCGGACGCGCATGCTCATTAACCTTCCTGCCTTCTCGTTTATTTTCTTTTAATACAGTATGATTAGGGCATGTGGTCACCTTTAATTGGCGCCGGCTACCCGTTTTCACGTATAGATGGGAAAATAATAATGTTCACTGACATGAAAAATAATAATAATATTTGGGGTTTTACGTGCCAAAACCACTTTCTGATTATGAGGCACGCCGTAGTGGAGGACTCCGGAAATTTTGACCACCTGGGGTTCTTTAACGTGCACCTAAATCTAAGCACACGGGTGTTTTCGCATTTCGCCCCCATCGAAATGCGGCCGCCGTGGCCGGGATTCGATCCCGCGACCTCGTGCTCAGCAGCCCAACACCATAGCCACTGAGCAACCATGGCGGGTTGACATGAAAAAGAAATCACCTGAAATCACCAAAACTGAAAATCAAAGCGCAAATACAGCAACACGAAATCCAGTGACATAAGTACACTACACCAGACTAAAACCTAAAGTCAACTCAAAAACAACGCAGCACCCAATGTCCAGTCACATAGGTACTCTAAAGTTAACAAAAAGTTCCGTCACACAAAAACGCTAGAGTCAGTGCTCATGAAACATGCAATAGGTACAAATGAAGGTACATGAATCTAGGCATTGAATGGACCAAAGTCTGGCCAAATGAAACATACAGAGAGACCTTATTACAGATGAATACTCTACTGAATGGTTTCCGAGAATATCGCTTGCATACAGGAATGATCGTTTAAGCAGCAATAACGCTCTTCTTTGCAAGGAATATATTGACCATGGACGTAAGATATTCATGTGACGGCAGGACTTTTGATTGAATGTCAATAAATCACTTGTTAGTCTTTGTCCCAGTGTGCCATGTCGCGGTCATTATAACAATAAAATTGAAACAGCGCTAGACGACAGGACCAGAAAGAGGAGGAGACAAACACGGCGCTGAACGTACAACTGATTTATTTGATGTAAGAAGTCAATTTATACGTACAAAAACTGTGCACGCATGCGCCCGGTCATGCATCGATGATCAGATACAAATTCCGGACAGCCAACATACGCACGCGATTTACCTGCCTTGCAATCTACCCTTTATGCAGCAATGCCATTTCTTTAGCTGACAAGATTAAAGATGTTTTGCTAACGCAACTCTTAGATTTCCTGATGATATGGAATGCTTCAGCGACTTCTCTGGTAGTCTTGTCACTATGAAAAAATAAAGATTGTGTGTCGTCAAAGAAAGGTACGCATTTACAAATACTGCAATGCTTTGCCAGGTTAGTGTCTTTTTTGTCCAATGAATTGGCATGCTCCATTAGTCTAATATTGATACAACGGCCTGTCTGGCCTATGTAAGTTTGGCCACAAGATAAAGGAATTTGGTAGACAGCGCCCTTCTTGCAACTGATGTACTTATTGACATGATTTACCTTGCATGCCGCATTCCGTTTAAAGCCTTCCTGCTTCCTCTGAACGGCTGCCCCGAATTTACCCAGCTTCATCGGAGCAGAAAAAACGACCCTCACACCATACTTGGCGCCTACCCTCTTAAAACGATGTGACAACGCGTGCTCATGAGGCATGACTACAACTATTTTTCGCGCAACATTTTATTTGGGCTGCTCCGAACTTTTCAGCGCTTTTACAATCTTATTAGCACCAGCCACAATTACAGAATCTGGAAAACCGGCCTCTCCGCATCTCTGGGCTTGGACCATCAGGCTACTGGACATTTGATGAGGACACGATTTTTGACAGCCATACCAATACATCCTGTTACAATTCCGAATTTAACAAGCTTAGAGTGACAAGACGCGTAGTTTACAAGAGGTTTTTCACACCTGGGAGCGTATCACCAGCATACATGGTTAGACAAAAAGGACAAATTCATATCTAAGAACTGCAGGACGTTCCTCTGTGGGATCTCATGTGTGACGCTCAGTCCAGACCCATGCTTGGAAAAAACATCGAGCAAGTCAGGCACACCAATCCATGATCCATCCATGATTTAAAACCGTAGTCATAAGCATAACACATTCACTAGACGGGAGCACGTCAGAGGGCGAGTTATTTATGACATCGCCACCAGCCTTCAGTTCTACAGAACAACCAGAGTGATTGTTCGTTCCATCTGCTCGTCTACTGCTCAGCTTTCGTCCTAATGACGCGGCCTGGGAAGCATGCTCCCATTTCTAAGGACACAAGAAAAGTGGCGCGACAGCAAGATAAATGTTGCTCATTAATTACTCTTCCGTTGCCACGTGATGCTAGCCTTTGAATGCAGTCATTCTTCACCGAGCTCAATGCGTTTTCAGCTCAGTGCGTTCACGTATCTTTCGCATGGGACCTACTTACAATGCATCATACGAGGTACTGAACAGAAGTGTTCACGTTGTCCTAGACGCACAAAAAAAGAAAAAAAAATAGCACAAGAGGTGCCCACGGGAATCTTTAAGCCGGAAAGACCTTAGCGTCGCATGAAAGACGAGCGGCTCGGCGTAGTGGAAGCCACAATAATAGTGGTCACTGCCCAGACAGCGAGCAATGTTCTTACCGCCGCTCGAGAACAAAGCGAATTGTGATGGACCACCGATGAAAGTGGTAAACAAAAAACTCAAGAAGTTGAACATCTGGTCCCCGCAGTAGCAGTGATCAAGAGGTATTTGCTGTATTTCTCCTGATAGAACAAAAGGTGCTCTGTCCGTTCGTCAAGACGGATCGATAACGTCAGAGACTGCAGAAGGGTCGAAGTGCTCCGCCAGCCATACGTAGATTCAAGGGATACTTCGCAATGCATGGCTGTTTTCAAAATATTATTGTTACAACTGCAGGCAGTCACGCGATATTTTGGTGAAAGAGCCAATGCTATGTACGCTTTTCTTTTACTTTAAAAGCGATTTATAGTAGCTGTCGGTGCGCTTTCTTAAATGATATACTTCCGTACACAGACTAAGTTATACCGGTGACCACGATGTACTCGCCTAATTGAATAGCTGGCTTAGTGGATCAACAAAAGTCGACAGGTTATCAACGTCATGAGCTTAAGATTCTGTCATCTTCTAAGTGGAGGACGTGATGAAATTGAGGTCGAATGCACTGAGTGGTCACCATGTGCGATGGTCACCACCACTGCGATTTTCATTAACATTTGCCCATTAATCGTCAAACCCATTTGAGTGTTTTACGGAGCTCAATGAAACAATTTATTTACGTCTCATTTGGAGCTAGAAATCTTTACATATAAAGTCAATGTAGCTGCCTGATTATCTGCACTAATAGAGGAAAAAACTCAGAAAGACGCAAACCCCTCATGTAGCATTTGTAACCCACGTCGTGTCTTAGTGGCTATGGCGTGGCGCTGCTAAGCATGAGGTCGCGGGTTTGATTGTAGGCCACGGTGGACGCATTATCATGGGTGGCGAAATTCAAGAAAGATCTATTACTTAGTTTTAGGTGCACGGAAAGAAATTCACGTGGTCAACATCAATTTATAGTTCCCCATTACACTGTGCATAAAAAAAAATCAGGGGCCCTGTAACGTAAAACTATTACAATATGTTTTTATTCCAATCTCCTGACGTCAAATTTGCGTAACCGCCGACGGAAGCATCTGGCGGTCACCCACCGGGTTCTCTGAACAGACCAATCAAACGCTCTGCTCGTTCATAGGAGGTCACTTTGGTTTGCTTGAAAAACGAATAACACTGCCTACACTGAGCGGCTTGTCTTATCTAATTGGCTCACAAGAGGCGAGGAGCACGCTCAAGTCGAGAGGGATTCGATAGGGCCGAGCCACGGCACTGAAAATCGATAACCGCATGAAGAGGGTGGTGCCGGCGTGTGCGATTGGTCCGCTTTCGCTTAGTAGCTTGCGGGGCTCGTCGACAATCGCGGCGGCATGCAAGGGAAGCACAAGAATTACACTAAAACGGATCCTCAGCAAAGAAGAGTTGGAAGAACGAGGTCGTAAACGGACCGAAAGTGCTCGAAAATGTTACATAGCGACGCAGAAAGCTTTATTACACGTAAATAAACCCATGCTCTTCGACAGGTGCGAGTAGCCAGTGCCTGAGCGATCGGCGGCAGCCATGTTTTATTCCTTTCGGAACGGGGAAGCCTGCGGCTATTCAGAAGAAAATTCAGTTTTGTTCGGCACTTTGACGCGCTGAGTTTTTGCGGTTTTGTGACGTCGCGTGAGAGGCAGGTGAAGCGGACGCAGCCCGAAAACTTTCGACCAATGGCCGAGGGCTAATGGCGAAGATGCGTCGAATCAGAAATAACTATTTTTCTTTTGTTTGGTCAAATCATGCATAATCAGTGTGTACACGTTATATCACATGGGGAGCTATCGCGGTTTTCGTGACGTCGCGTGACAGACAGGTAAAAGGGGGGTGGTCCAAAAAGCTTTTTACCAATCGCGGAGGGCTGATTGCAAAATTGGAATGGAAAAGTTTGGAATAGTTTTACGTTATAGCGCTCCAGATGTGGTTCTGTCACGAAAAACTGCAGTACTGAAATTTATTTATTTCTTTTATAGCCTATTTGTATTTAAGTCACATCCTTAAGGCTCGTGGACTCCATCGCCAGACGGAAATAGCACAATCAGTGCGAACTCGCTACATTACGTTGTACATATTGTCAAGAGTCGGGAGGCAGCAAGTACATCTATAGGCACAACATCAGGCAAGGCGGAAGACAGATCCCATCAAATCCCGATGAGGGATTTGATGGGATCTGTCAACAGATGGGATCTGTTGCTACGTCTGAACACCAGCAATGTTGTTAGTTGAACGTTTGCCAGGTGTCAAACCACCGCACCTCATAACCAGACGTCAGCGTGACGTGGAAAACGACTAAAAACGTCCACTCCACCATTACCTGAAAACCGCAGAAAAGTATCAATGGGATCAACCACGGCCACGGAATGGATAGGCGCAGTTAATGAGACGAGTCAACTCACCAACCACACCTCGGCACTTATCCAGCCGTCAAGACAGCGTGTAAACCGGCGGTTGCGGCATTCTACGAATATACCTCAGCCACCCTTTCTCTGGCAAACTGAGCAAAGAAAGACAGCGTGTAGACAAGCTGTTGCAGGATTCCACGAAAGGCCCTCAGCCCGCCCTTCCCTGGTGGACAACGACGAAGGAACCAGGTGTCGCGGGATGATTTCTTTCTTCCACAAATTCCAAATCAGTTTCTTCTAGGCGGAGTTACTGTGGGTTATAGATAGCATGGGCATGGTATCACAATGGTTTCGACGATGGTGATTTGCGGCTGGACACTCTTCAGATTCCATATCGACTCACCTAGGGAAGACGACGCGATTAAAAGCAGAGACTTTTCGAGAGTAAGGACAAAGGGCCCTGATGTAAACTGACACGTTTACCTTGCTCCTGCATGGAGTGGCCTTCCGTATTGGAGCCATTTAATTAAGCCAATAAACCCTTTATCCTTCATTTTCTAGAACCTGGTGCCGGGTTCAATCGATTTTCTGCAACTTGACGTCGTAGTCGACGGGCTCGGTGATTCCATACCCTGAACGCCACCCCAGCCGCAACAACTGGTTGGCAGCGGTAAGATCGAGAAGGCAGACTTAACGATATGGGGTCGGCGGACCTGTGTATGTGGCTCCGGGAAATACGAACTTCGAAAATCAAAGGAAATTACGGCGGAAGAGCGACTTCTGCGGATCCTGGATCTGCAGGCTTCTTCTTCATGGCTCAGGGAGACACAACCGTTGCTGTAACGGCGTGGAGTCTTGGGCCACTCGAGGAAACTGGAAAGAAGAGCAGCAAGGGAAGTTCCACCATCAGGGATCGGCGAACCTGGGAACGTAACACCGGGAGACACGACCCTCGCCAGCTCAAGGTTGGGTGAGTGCTTTAGCGACTACGTTTTGCCGTACGATAAGGACAGGGTTCTATCGGTCAATTACCTGTAGTTGATCGCCACCGGGTGTGCGGTCAATACAGGGGAAGTTGCAGGCACCTCTCGAAAGCATGGGTATTGTAGTGTTCAAAAAAGAAGAGCTGTTGACCTGGGCAACAGAGCTCGGCATAGATATTAACCATAGGTTAAGGAAACCAGCAATCCATTCTGCGATTGCCGAAGTGGGTTTCGATGAGGACGAGGTCACAGGTGCCTGGGAAAAGATAGGTCCCGAGAGAGAAGAGAAAGAACGCCGGAAAGTAAGTGCGGAAGAGAAAAAAAGGCAGTGTCAAATAAAGCCCGCAAAATAAGACTAGGCAACGCAAGATTAAGGCGCAGGGCGCCGCCACAAACAGAAGGTGTGACAATGACGAGTTTGTTTCAGCCGTACAAAATAGGCGGCGACATCGGTCTTTACCTGATTAATTTCGAACGGATTTGTGAAAAGCGATCATTTCACCAGGGTACATGGCCGCAGTGATTGTTTGAGTTGATGCCGGGAGAGGTCGCGCAGGTCTTAGTGTGACTGAGCGCATACGACGCAGGCAAGTACAATTTAGTGAAGGCGGGCTTGCTCGCTAAATTCTAGCCCCCCGCAGGGGAATGTCGGGAGTAACCAATTTCCTTAACTGAAATTAAGGAAGAAGGCCTGGCGCTGTTTTACAATGTGGAACACAGTGCAAAGAAAGAGGATTAAACCGCAAGCTCTGGAGGCGTAGTTAAGTCGGAGGAGAAAATCAGCAGGATTTCCTCAACAGAAAATCAGAAAGAGGAGCGGGCGCTGTTTTGCGGCCTGAACGCCGTACAGAGATGGAGGTTGAAGTAGCCAGCTCAAGGGGACGTAATTCAGCCGGGGGAATAAATCTTGCCGACTTTCCCGCCTCAAATTCAGGAAGCGAGTCGGGTGCCTAATTGCGATGAAGAACTAAGTTGGAAGACAGATGAGAAAAAAGCTAGCTCGGGAGGCATAGTTATGGCGGAGGAGGAAACCTTGCTGATTTCCCTGACACTAATTCAGGAAGTTGGTCAGGCCGAGGAGCCACCAATGGAAAGAACAGAAAGGCACTCGAAATGCAACACCAAAAACAGTGCAAAGAGAAAGGGGCGTCAAAAACTCAGACTTGCGGCAGAAAAGGCAACGCGGCCGAATAAATCTAAAGCCACTAAACCCTGTGGGGAGCGCCGAGAAAGATCTAGAAAGGCGCGTTTGTCGTTTGCAAATTTCGAGTCGATTCGTGTGCGAGTCACCTGACGAGGCTGAAAAGAAAGCGACTGTCGGCGCGGAGGAGGACACAAGCCAAGAGGCAATTGCATTTCCAATCGTTTAGTTCTTTTCTAGGTGTAACCTCTCTGACAGAGTAGACAGAGTAGAACGCGGCGGTCAGGCGACGCGACGTAGTCATACACCAAGCAATGCATTCGGAGGGCAATACCGGAAAGGCAGGTGGACAGCACGAGAGGTATCGGTGCTTTGTAGCGAGGGGAATGAGATATAAGCCTTTTGTATTCCCGGATTGACAAGTTAGACAGGAGCTTTCGGATAGCGCACGCCTCGAGTTTGGTTTGAGAAGAGCGGTTTAAGGTTTAGGAAGTATGGTTTAAGGAGTAAGGTCTAAGTTTTCGCGGGCTTAAAGTTTGGAAACTTTGTTTTTTTTTGTTTAGCAGATAGCATTCATTATTTTTTATATGCTTTCACCGCCAAGTCTAGGTTAGTTGTTTAATCCTGTAGTGGCACGCTTAAGTATCTGTTCGCTTTTCGTAAGTGGTCGCAAGAATTATTTCTTTGGGAGGCAGAGCGTTATTTAGCGAAAAGAGCTGTTAACCACACAATTAAGAAAATGTTAGCACTGTGTCTTTGAGGTGTGTCATGCTCCGACAGAAGGAACCCAAGTGTTGGTCCGTGTCTCGCACGTGTATTTACCAGACGGCAGCGTTTGAGAATCGATTAGAGCGTGCATGGTAGGAATCAGAATTAAGCTCGAATCTTCGGGAAATTTCAAGGGCGTAAGATATGCAACATGGTTTTGTTTTTGCATTAGTGCAGGTCTTTTGTGGACAAGAGTGTTGGTGCGTGAGTCGCACGAAAGTGGAAGATTAGAGGAGCTTATTCGGGAAATGTGGATTGCCCGAGAAGGAAACTTTGTCTTCAGGGCCTGTACTTGTCTCAACAGACTTCTGCAGAGAACGCATTCTCTGGTGTGACGATAGCAACCGTGGTAAAAGTGTCGTCCTTGCCTAAATAAAAGAAAGCGTTAAGCGTATCGTGCGTTGTACTTCAGTCGAAAATTGAAACCGCCAGAACAGGCTTTTAGCGCCTCGGAGAAAGATTGTGTTCGCATAATAAGGGCATTTCAAAAGCTAGGATATGATATTGAAGGCGCTAAATTCATGGCCCTCTATGGCCCTTTTGCAAGGTAAAGGAAAGGTCGGAAGGAAACGGGAGACGAATCGAATGGTCGCATTCGGCCGGAATAAGATGCCGACGAACTGGGCCGGAGCTACGAGCTCAGAGTTTGTTTTGGAAACGAGTTTTGTATGTTTCGCTAGTGATGTTATCAAGTTAGACAACCTATTTCTATCTGGCTGAGAGCTAACCGGGTCTACACACACACACACACACACACATATATATATATATATATATATATATATATATGAAATAGGAAACGATAAATTAATGGAAATTAAAGTGGATGAAAAAACAACTTGACGCAGGAGGGAACCAAACCCACAACCGTCGCATTTCGCGACATGCGAAGGTTGAGGGTTCGGTTCCATTCAATAAATCGACACGGTAAATAGTATTAAAAGGACTTGCTCAGTATATAAAATCTCAGCAGCATGAGAACAGCGGCGCAAGAAGTGGTCATTTGCTTATGCTAAATATGTGTCGCCAGTTTTTCAGCTCGTCCTATTTTTCCCTCTAATCTTTACACCATGTAACTGTACATTGGATCTAGGCTCTTCGTTTAAGTTTATTCTATGGCATCGCTTTGTTTTTCAACGTAGTTGGTCCTGCGAGAACTTTGCTCCAATTCCCAGTTTTGCTGTAGGTCGCCATATCTAATTTGGATATCAAATACTGCTCTTTATTCTATGACATTACTGCGCGGTATACTTGAATTCATCTAGTTACGATTGGCTTAAGTCTACGTTCAAACGTATTTGCACTTATCGTTTTGTGTAAGACAAGTGCATTATAGCTACCCTTTATCTGGCGACCTGCTTTTCCCGAAACTAGTATTAGCATTGCAAAACCATCAGATCAGCTAATTATTCAGGCTAATAATATTTCTATGCGATAAATTGATACTGCTGAGCTCCTAAGTTGTTGCCCTCCCACAATCACAGTGGTGGTGGAATGTTCCCGTTCTATTACGGTACATATTCGATCATGCACTTGCTTCTGATTACTTTTGTGGCTTCTTCATTAACATTTTCTGGCGCAACCAATTTGCAATATCGAAGTTATTCTGAACCAAAGCTTTCTGCGAGCGTCTCAGTATTCTGCCATCTGCTCTATCCTTCTCAAATTGTCCTTTATATACCTATGAGAATATACACGGCTTCGCTTACGGCACTCCTTCGTGCAATGCATAAGGTACGTAGCACATCCATGTAGCACATACTGAAGACGAGAAAGCTGGATCAGGAATTTTTCACTACGGTCTACAATTTTCTCATCCACACTTGCTCTTAATATAATATTTGAGAAGATTAATAACGAAATATCTAATTAGCCAAATTAAAAACAAATTATCTGACTTGCTTCGACCCACAGCAAACAACATAACCTTGGTTCTTTAACGTTCTTTAGATCTTTTTTTGTCCCTACCCGGCATTCACCTGGCACAGTAATGTATTCCAAGGCTGATAGCTTAACAGGCAGCTGCGGGTTTCTTCGTCCCTGTCCAAGACTATTCCGTCTTCTGTGTTTTTTTCCCCTCAATAACACGTATAAGTGAGCTGGTGTATTTCTTTTGCCATGACATACTTTTGCAAACAAATATTAATCCACCTTTCCCAAACTACAATTTATTTTTGTTATTGTTTGTTTCTGATGTTTTCTAAGTGACAAGAACGTGCCTCTCAGGAGTGCACCCCATAGGACAACACTCAGGATACCACCGAAAGTTAGCACAGCAGGGCCACTTTCCTGAACAGACTTAGGCTGAGAGGTGTGTTTACACTTCATTAAGATTACTTATGCAACGCACTGACTCTCGAGACTGTGAAATGTGCTATGTGCAGTAATCTACAAAGCTGTGCTATAGGCCGGCTCTGAGTACATGAAAGAGCGACACAAATTCACTGATACTTTTGTTGACCTCAACAGTCAACCGCTCACAGTGGACTTGATATTGAGCCTTTGGCATGACTTTAAGTGTAGTTTTCATGGTATCCAGGCTTTACGTAATTTTCTTAAGAAGTACGGGCCTAGATTTTAGGCTGCGAGTACACCTTCCCATTATGCATTTTGCCTCATTCCCCTGCATTTATCGTAACCCATCATGTTCCTCTTTTTCCCCTCTTCTCCTTCACCTAGCGCACACTATTTAATTAGAAGAATGTACCTCAGGCTGACCTAGCTGCATTTGTTATCGTAAAGCTTTCTCTAAGTGGCAAGAAAAGGCATCGTCCACCTAACAGAGCCTGTCAGCAATCATTGCTGCCCTAAGAACGCCGATGTTTTCGCAATAATTACGTGACTTATAGCAACCTTTCGCATGTACACACAACCACGCAGCATCCCATTGTGGTTGGTTCATCGCCGCACGGCTGTTGCAGAGATATTATCCGGGAATTCCTTTTCAGGGCGTGTTGCAGTTAGTGAGCTTTGTAGCAGAAAACTCAAGGCGAAAATGAGTCGCAGTAAGCACCCATCCTGCTCAGGGTTTCTTTCTTTTTTGTTATGCGAAAGCCCTGCGTGACAACGGCGTCCACGGCTACATAATGTCGCGCTAAGTTAGCCTCAAAATCTCCGAATAGGTGCTTTGCCTCCTTTTTATCCATGTGGACAATTTTATATCAAGATTATGATACTGGTGGCAGGTGTTTGGATACACCGAGGCTACGACTAGTATAGCAAGTGAGCCATTATTCTTCAATTGCACGTTGAGAGCTGACCAGAAGAAACAAAGCAGGAGTTCACCACACGCCGAATCCACGTCAGTTCACGTTGCTTTCTGCACAAGTACCATATACGACGAGCGCTGGTCTGATTTGGATGCGACGTACTGACACCTCCTTGATAGAAATCCTTCGCGTTCCTTTTTTGTTTATTATCTCAATCTCCCTCCTGCAGCTTGTGTGCCTAAGCATTGACATAAATTGTCAAATACGCGCTCCATCAACGAAAACTAAGTTCTTCCTCGCATGGAAATGCTAGCTTCATTGCGAGCACAAAAATAACAGAAGCTGTCGGTTTAGAGTTGGGATAGAACATTCGAAGGGGCATTCATTCATTCATCACTTCATTCATCATAAATTACACTGAATATCATGTTTTTCTTTTTGTCTGTGCACTCCCTCACTCCATTCCAAAAAAGACATGGCCGAGATATTCGAGACACATTCACGGGCGGTTCGCAGTAGTCCTAACGCATGTCGTATTACGTGTCCTTTGCACGGTAGTATAGCAGTGCTTTCCTTAGCTGCGCTATTACTTGTTAGCATACATCTGTTTCAAAATTTTGACTCCATAGAGTTAAGCAGAGTATTAAAAAAATTCAATTATTTTTCTTAAATATATGAAGCGAACACAAACATGTTTATTTCTTGTGACTCCAGATAAGAATTACAATAAATTTACATTTACCATTTATTTTGTTTGGGTTAGGGCACAGGACAGACAGCGACGCAAGGACATAAACACATACTGTAAGCACTCTGCGTAGGTTGTGTCCCAGTATCTCCTGCGCTGCAGTTCAATAAAGAATGCTCAGCTAGCTGGTCTACCAACTCGTGCTAGTATTCACGCCTCAAACATAGTTCAAGGGAAACATTGCGACAGTGCCAACGTGCTTCGGCAGTAAGGATTCCCTCTATAAGCGGAAATTTTACGGCAGGCTTAAACTACATGTGTTTAGAGGTAGTTAAACAGCGTAAGAAGGCCCAAACCAATAAATTCGCAAGGAGAAATACCCCGAGAACAACAACGCATTTGAAGCGTAACGGACACATAAAAATTTTACAAAAAAAAAAAACCAGACACGAGAGACTGTCCTGTTTGCTTTACTGCAAAATTTCGCATGTGTTCCGCTTTGCTTCAAAACCTGGTCATCGTGAACGTAAACTAACTAGCCCGACTTGCCACGTTGTTGCACGGCTAGAAAACTCCAAAATATCTTCAATACTGTTAAGCGAAACTGAGCATATTGTAATCACCTTTTTTAACATTGTAATTTAATTTCCGTAAGGAGCACGCGGAAGAAAATGTAGCTCGTTATTCATTCTTATTCTACGTCACTAACACTCTCATTCTTCTTGATTGCTATCCTTCGCTAGTATATGATGTGGGTCAGAGAAAGATCAGTTGCTTTTCCAATAAAGAGAGAAAAAGAATAAAAAGGAAACGACATTCTCAGCGCACGTACAGCGTATTAATGCAACCTAGAATGCTTTCTCCACGTTAAAGATACGCCATTAACTTGTTTATTAGCATTTAACACCCTACTACATTTTCACAATGACATATGCAAATATAGGTTCAAGATAAAGAAGTGGCAAAAAACTTAACGTAGATGCTCCGAAAGAAAGCTGTGGGGGTTGAAGCCTGAATATAGATACTTTGAACACCGCGCCAGAAAGGCATCCGTAAAATGTAACATAGGTGCCAGTAGGAACGAAATCGAAGCAATAGGGATAGAGCAAAGCTGTAACCGGCGCATATGCGTGCCTTCTGCTGAACATGTTGCGACGCTGCCGGCCGGCGTATACGTAATCACAGCAGCTCTTATCCGTACGGAATGTGGCTTCGAAGTTTCTACCGTAAGCTATGAACTTTCTGTTCACGCATTGCCCAACCTTTGCCTAAGGCAATTCAGTTCCTGTTTTTGTCTGCTTTCCGGTACACTATACTCCGTACATGATGCGTTTCACTTGCTAAGCATTTCTCGGCTTTTTCGCGGATTGCCTATTGGGAGCAGGCAAGTATTTGCATAGTACACCATTAGTTTAACTATAATAAACAACCGAGCGACATCAAGTCTAGTTTGAAGTCTGTGTGTACACAAGTTCAGCTGACATGATCAACTTGGTAATGTCATAATTTGGCCTAATATGGGTGTAGTTTCATCGATACTCACAACCAGGCGTAATCTGCTTCCACAACTGTGACTGGCGCTCTTTTGCAAATGGCCGCCTCTTTGAATACCTTCGTCGGCTTGGACGTTCGGCAGAGCACGGCTGGCACATTTGTGCATTTAACAAACTCGCAACTAATATTCTCATTTGTGCGAGAAGGCTTCCCATGCCAGGACTCTTCAGAACCTTATCCATTCGGCGAATCAGTTTCGCGCACAAAGTAATCACGTGGGAGTTGTGCTCACAAGACCCTTCACCGTGGCAACCGCGACCCACGTACAACGCCACCGTAGGTTGCGAAAGCGGTTTCTTTTGTGCGCGCAATGTGCCGACAAAATATAACCACGCATTTCGCATCCAGACATAGATGAATAATGCTTCGGTGGCGGGGTTCGGAAATCTCCTCGATGTTCACAGAGCAAAGAGCATTTCAATGCAAGGGCCGCCATCTCTGTTGCGGCATTCAACAGTAAAGCTGCGCGAGCGTCGACACGGCCACATGCGCACAAAGGGTGGGCCACCGCTTCGCGGCTTTCGTGCATGCCAATTACACTACGAGTACCAAGAGACATAATGCAGCAAGCAAAGATGGGGTGCACGGGAAGAGTTAATTTGTCTAAGGTGAAAGGGAGCAAGTGAAGACAGACTGTAAAAGAAAGCGCAGGAGCATTGCGCATCGAAGCTGAAGTGCGGTGCCTGCGTTTCAAATTAAACAAATGAATTCGCATCTCCTTCCAACACCCGCCGCTGCAGATGGCGCACCCAAAAACGCGGAGACAGCTTATTAAAAAAAATATTTCTTGTTCGGGTAAGCAATGAATCTTCAGGCTAGGAGGACTGAAATAGCAATAAGGCAGAGAGATACATGTGAAGTGAGAAGGGGACATAGAACGAGGATTGAGCACGGCAGAATTCACTCCACATTGCAATATGTAACGGCGGCGATGCACTCAGTCTACTTGGTAGTGATTTTGCAATGAAGCCTTCCGCTCGATTATAAGTCTTCGTTACGATCCAGCATTCACGGATGGCTGATTCCGTTAATAACACGGGTGGTGCGTCGCTCTAACCATACGCGGAGAGCGAAAAGCTTGAAAGCGTGAAAAGGAATACGTTCAGATAAGGCATAGCTACAAAATCGCGGCCCTTGTACTCCCCTATTTATCACATTCTTGCACGTTCTTGCTCCCTCCCCCTCCCTCCCTCCTTCAAGTCTGCGGAAACGTGATAGTATCTGGAAGCCCCATAAGATAACACTTCATTCAGAAAATGCGGGTCCTGCATCGAAAAAATAAGAAAGAAAATGCGAAATGGTGTCTCCTATGCGCAACTGCATAGGTGTGGGCGTTTGAAGTAATCACTTTATTGTTTATGCCATTCACTTCTAAAGGTATGCACGAGAGCCTTGATATATATATCAAATAGCTCCTGAATTACTCTCATTTTCTAGATCCACGGTATTAATGACAGACAACTTGCGGACACAGAGGCGAGTGTAGACTTTGGCGCAGGTTGCTGCTGAATCATCATCATCATCATCATCATCATCATCATCATCATCATCATCATCATCATCATCATCATCATCATCATCATCATCATCAGCCTAGTTACGCCCACTGCAGGGCAAAGGCCTCTCCCATACTTCAATAGGTATTATTAAATGCGTACTGACTATAAGGCAATTGTGTTACGTAAGAGAAGGGAAGCAAAAAAAGGAACGGCAGGGGGCCAGTGACACGAGCGTCGCGTTTAATGCCCTGCATTGGGGGTAAGGGAAAGGAGAACTGAAAGAGGAAAAGAGGGAGAGAATGAGCACTGAGGATTCGTGACAGTATGCACAAGGACACTATAAGCGGGATCTTATGCCGATTCACGTCAAGTGGTGCATTAATATACGCGAATCGCTTTTTTTTGTGTCAGTGACGGTGTGGCCAAGCTCCGAGTATCCTTCACACAGAGAATGGTCTCGAGACCAGCCGGCTTATGTTGTCCTGAGAGAGAGGCGTTGTACGCCGTAGCGAGGACAGATGCACACAAAGTTGTCGATGGTTTCCTTGCACCTAACATGCCTAATATACCTGAACTGAATAGCAGAATATTTGTTCATATCGTACTTTATGAATACTCTCGTCTTCCAAATACAGTGCCTTAGTAAGTGAGCAGTTTTACAAAGCTTGTTAAGATTTTTTCTATAAGCTCATATCTCTGCAACTAAAGAATTGAATTGAATTGAAATTGAATTTAGAAAAAATTAAAAAGAATATCTGCTTAAATAAAATCTTACTTCGAGTATTTGTGTACTACCACTATATGCCAACAAAATTTCGTATAAATATGTTCATAAGCAGTCGCATGGATATCAACATGTATCAGCTTTGGCGGCAGTACGGTTGTGTTTTTATTCCTAATAGAATTTTATAGACTATTCGAAAATGGACTGGCCAGTACAGCACTAGCGGGGCTTTATCTTTGTTTTCCCCTTTCCCATTCCCCCGGTGTAGGGTAGCCAACCGGACGTTATTCTGGTTTACCTCCCTGCCTTCTACTTTTTTATTTCGTTCCTTCCTTCCTTGTCAAAATACGTACAGCGGTTCCTCATATAGCCGATCAATGTAACAATGTTCGGCAGTGAATATCTCTCTCTCTATGGCCCGAACCTGGTGCTGCAGTCTATTACCAAATAGACTACAATATTGTAGCCGCAATGGGGGGGGGGGGGGGGAAGCAACAATGAGACTGTTTGCGAAGGACTGAATGGTGTATTTCCCCTTGTGCTTGTTTTCCAAACATATTCACTTGCCATTCTTACATTTACACGATGAGCAGTTGTAATACAGCAGTTGATACAATTACACGATGAGCAGTTGTAATAAAATCATGCTTTATTCACTCTTTTCTTTTGTTTTCGTGCTAGAATTTGAAATAATTCAAGGTAAAAATTAACACCATAACACCTATTCTGGCGCGTACACAAAGAGATTAGACACCTGTCGGTAATGATGCTCGCTCCTCAAAAAAAGATCATCGCTTATTACGAGCTTTGAGCTTTTGGGAAATCGCATATGCAGAATCACATATTGAAAAGATAACGCAGAGTTTTCCGCCTCGTCTTTACAAGTGAGTGTCAGATGCTTCTTTCTTCAATTTTTGTAACATAAATACAAAAAATTGAATTTATTTGGCAGCAAACAGGAACAAATGAACTTTGCGTGTGTAAAAGCAATTATAAACAAACTGTAAATTATGTAAGTCACCTATCCACGAACATGCCTGCAGAGTAATGACAGACACGCCCGTGTGCGAAGTGACAGGTATCGCCGGTGTCGCTTTATTTTGTCGCATTCGAATTTCCGGAAAATATTGCGATCTATGCCTCAAGATCCCAATCGCACTCTGACACCCTTCGATGACGTACTATACAGCAGTACTGCGGAACCGCCGCTTGCGTGTCATTTGCAGAGCCATGCATGTTTCAGATTGCGTCCGTAGTTAGAAATAAGCAAGTCCTCGATAAAAGTGTCATCTCGAGCGAAGTAGCATTCTGCAGACGTAGCATGCGACTATTCTACCGATTTAACCCGAACTCTTCCTTATATACTAGCGGCGAAAAATTTCCGAGGACATCATGCTCTGGCGGTCGCATTAAGTAGGCATGAATAATAAGCGGGCCCACATCTCGCTGTGAGGGTAGGACGAACGAGGTAAGAGGAAAATGACAACTTATGAAGGGGAAGGGTATAAGGAGTGACAGAAATGCCTACTGAATATGCCGTAAGGGGTCATCAGTTTGCTGTCCCAGCTTTTTGCTGACAAAATATAACGCTACCACATTTATATCATTCTTCATTCCTCATTTATACTGTTAGGTAGGTTATACGAATGAAAATTTATGGGATCCACATGAAGCTTAACAGCGCAAGCAGAAGACGACGCAAGATAGTGCTTGGTCTTGACTCGTTCTTTCATCTTTGCTTGCGCTGTTCAATTCGGTGTGACGTATTTATGTATAACTTGGTTTTAAATTTGGTGACAGGCTAATTTTTTGTCAGCAAGCCGAGTTAACTGGTCAAACAGTGAGCGCCTTTTGCCAGTTGTAAACATTTGTTCATGTTTGCCACATGGCTACATAAAACTTCTTTAACCCTTTTGTCCGAGCGAGTCATTTCTTCATTCTGTCATCCGGTTACCAACCTCCACACTTTCGTGAGGAAGAAACAATCTTGTGCTAATATGTCAGAACGATTCATTCTCCACTCACCGTGGTTTCATGTCTATGTAAATAGCCTAAAAGAACATTTTATACTTCGTGCTTGCGTCTAGTCTCAATTGCAATGTTTTATTTTTAATAGTTTTCTATAGGTTCAGAGTCATCTGTAGTGTGCTGCATGAGTTTCATGTGCTTTTGCTGGACTTAGTTAATGGATGTTTGCTGAAAAATTAATTGAATCGCATGTAGGCATTACTAAGGAATGACAAGCTGCTTACCGCTAGCCGTGAAAATAAAAGTGTAAACTTGCATTTACTAATACTATCGTATGGGGCAGAAACATCTAAGCTAAGAAAGAAGCATGAGGAGTAATTTTACTCAGTCCGACTTAGCCACAGTGGGTTTACATAATCGCCCACTTTGTCCCCGGAGTTATATCCTGCCTGCGAGTGCAGCGCGAGTAGCATATTTGTGACCTCACAAATGAAGCCGCCAATCTAGTATATCGTTTTCAATGTTTCCATATTCCATGTGAATTAAAACGAATACAACACCAAACTCACTGCGTTATCCCAAACGTGTACTCAATTTAGGGATTGCAGACATTAATGGGTGCCAATAATCAGTTTTCGTGATTTAGTGAATTTCCGTGTGTCTTGATACGCGTTTCTCAGTTTTCATTTCAAACAAGAAAACAGATGGCTATAAGACTCTTCGGAGAAACCGCTAACAATCCAGAGCTTTCGTGCTAACCATGGCGTAAACTAATTAAACGATTTTCGCATTTAACTGCCTTTTGTTCATATTTAACCCTAAATCACTTTCATTAGATGTGCACGCTTTAAATAAATGATGATTTTACGTGCCCTTTGCCTTCACTGTCTTCACGTTCTCTGAAACCCCGCTATATTTGCGGAAGGCTCGTTCAGTGTGCTTTCTTGTGGTCACACCGGCTTTTCTCTCCTTCTTGCAGTGATGTAAGAAATAATGCATAAGAAGGCACAAGTGCGCACAGTAACCGGCGCAAGAAGCAGCACTGGTCATCCCGCGTTTGCTTATCCGCGAGTTCCAGCAAAGCGCAACAGAAAATGCTGTGTGCCTGCATTCCTTACCGCGTCCGGTGCAGCGGCGGGGCCTGTCCATTTTTCCCGACGACGCCGACAAGAAACGAAGCGTGAACGGCAGAGACTCGCTTCCCCTCATCACACTCCGTTTGCCCTGTGTCTGTGCAGTGCCCCTTACCGACCTCTTCAGTGCCGTCGAAGACGGCCACAGAATGGAAAGACTCATGGGTCAATTCAGTAGACGGGAAAATCTCCGGCTCCTGCACCAAGAGGAAGGAGGTGGGCTCGACCCATAGTCCTTTACTTTCGTTGCCCCCGCTAATGTCTTAGATGACACCTTCCTTTCTTTCAGTTTGTTTTTGTTCCAACCCGCACTATCCTGCACTTCCACACGTGTCTTTTCTTTCGCACTTCTCTATCGCTAGCTGTGTTATGACCTCTTTATCTTGATATGTGTTTTCGTTTCTGATATTACAACGAGCAATGTTTCAGCTCATTTTGGTGCCCAAGTATATTCATAATTATAATATTAATATCCCGTGCCTATCTTTGAGGATACACAATTAACTGCATTGCCAATACTGCTGCATTTATATATTAATTAGTTACCTGGTTACTTTCTCACGACGGCCTTTTGTCCGAGCCAGACATCGAACGCGATTGATTTGGTTGTCAATGCAAATGTGAGTTCGCGACCTGACCTCGGCCTTTAGGAACCAGCTCACTCCCCGCAAAATTCTTAACCTGCTTAGCAATTTCGTTTTTATCACACTAAACATATTTGTGGCATCCCGACATAAATAATTGAATTTGCGCTTTCTTGTCTTTGTCAATTAAGCGCGCCTTATAAAATAGCCTTACATCATCTCCCTTATTCCGAGAATTATAGAAGGAGACGCTTCCTTCCGTAATTCCATGAGCTGCGGATATTTATGTTCCCGTTTTTTTATAAATAATTGTCGTTATGTTACCCGCCGTGGTTGCTCAGTGGCTATGGTGTTGGGCTGCTGAGCACGAGGTCGCGGGATCGAATCCCGGCCACGGCGGCCGCATTTCGATGGGGGCGAAATGCGAAAACACCCGTGTGCTTAGATTTAGGTGCACGTTAAAGAACCCCAGGTGGTCAAAATTTCCGGAGTCCTCTACTACGGCGTGCCTCATAATCAGAAAGTGGTTTTGGCACGTAAAACCCCAAATATTATATATTATTATTATTATGTTGGTCTAGCAAAGGAGGAGCTTTTGTTATTGTATATTTCTTGCAGATAGTGTACGCTTCAGTGGCTATCCAAGTAGAAGAGGTCTTACAAGCAGTAGTTAGTAAATGTTCTTCAAAAGTTAAAGTAACATATAGCAGCAGAAAGTACGCGCTTCCAACATTTCCACTTTATTCGTTAGGTAAATCTATTCCAGTAGTAATTACGTCATTCAACAACAGCGGAAAGTAAACAATTATCTATGTTCACACGTAATAAAAGATGCAAAAAGGTCAGATAAGCGCAAGGCAAGAAAAGAATACTTCAGAATAACTAGTGCCGTAGGAGCCTGCGTGGTGAACGAACGGCGCACTTTTCTGGCGCCTGTATTTTAAATGTAAGTACGCATATGACGACACAGTAACGTTGACAATTTGATGATGGCGGAAGGATCTCGATGACATGAGAACGAAAAAATGATCACAATGGCAGCATGAAGGCGAGAAAATGATGACCGAATGACGACTGAATTACAATGACGTCATGTGAATGTCAACCTCTTGGTGTTGGAGCGCAAATGCACTCAGCGCTTACATGCATCCACTGCCCCCGCTAGCCACACAAATCGCATTATAACCGATGTTTGCGCAATGCCTGGTGCCGGCCAATCGTGCAAGGCTATAGCCATCAGCAAACAGGGATGGCAGCGGCACGACGACGACACAACGGTGCTCACAAGTAGGAGTATTAAAGACAGGAGGGTCATACTGTGCATGAGCTATCCGGCAAGATAACAACCACAACTAGGAGTACAACAACATGTACACGAACAACAAAAGCAGCAGCGCGAAAGTCCAAGGAAGAGGTTAATAACGTCGTCATTTTAATATGACATTACACATAGGCAGAACTCCGGTATCAGCCGACGGAACGAGAACGCCACTTTTTGTGTCTGAATTGTGGAAATATTAGATATTATCATGTATTACGGTTTTCACGCATGAAGACTTCGTTATACAGGATGTCCCACGTAACGTGTGTCAAATTTTAACATATGGGAGTACCAAGTAGCTGGAAAGAGCCAAGGTAATATTGTTTGCCGTTGCTTGGTGCAAGGCAGACTATATTGATTTCGCCTAACTAGATACATAATTACGTAATAATAAATATTATACATTATTATATTAATAATTATTAATATTATATCCTCCGAAATATTACATTCGGAGCAATATTGTCAATGAGAAAATTGTAGGCCATCCTGAAAAATTCCCGATCCAGCTTTCGGTTGCTCAATAGATGCTGCATATTTTTTTTTCCTGACTGAAAGAAGCAGCACCAGAAATTCAAAAAAGATGCTGGACTAAGAAAGAGAAGATACAGTATATCTGCTTAAGCGGTAGGAAGGTGTCAACCGTGCATTTTCCGCTGCAGTGCTGGTCATGTGCAATCAAGGAAAACGGTGAATACCGGCACGGAAAAGGAGAGCGCAGAGTGATAGGAAAGGAGCGTGACCGCCGCTTCTGCTGTGTTTGTGACTTAATATTTACGATATCCACAGCCAGGGGATGTATTGGAGCTGACTCTACGCCTGAAATAATTGTGACGCGATCTGATACCACCAATATGATATCGCCTACACTGTTTCGGCCTCCTGATTGGGTCACTGACCATGCGCCACCGAGTGTTCGGCCAGCGAGGGAACAATTCTCAGCGTTTGCACGAATCTCTTGTCGAATGCCCCGTGCGGACTTCCCGCTAGATGGCACCGTGTGTCGTAACGGAAGCGCGAGAGAGGTGCCTGGCTGAAGCACGATGCGTAGGAGCGTTCGCAGGCACCGGCACCCCATGAATTTCGGTGCCCACGCGTGGGCTTCGCGTCGGGGCCACTTGCTGGCGCCGAGTCTTAATGGCATAGCGCGACGTAAGAGTCCCGCTGCGATAGACGTCTCATGCATAGCGCGTTTTCACGCTGGTCATACGTTGTCTCGCTGTGTTGCTTCAATGGTAAACGAATTATCATCGACACACACTGCGGGGTGGGTTCAGTCGATTTTTTTATTTATTTATTTATATTAAACCTTCGCCGCAAGCACAACACGTTAAACAACGTTAAATTGTATAGCAAACGACGATCACGAGTAGTAGGAGGCTAGACTTCCGATCTCAATGGCTGCTTGCTTATTATAGGCAGCGAAGAACCATGCCTCTGAAATCGATATCTCGGAAAGCTGGAAGGAAAGCACCAGCCGAACGCACACAGGAAAGCGTGGTTTGAAGAAAATGTGGGTTCAGCAAGGCAGAAAAAGGTGTGCAGCAGGCCGGTAATCAATCGGGCCTTCTGCGCAGGTAGAGACCACGCATTTATTGGATGCCCATCCGATAAACTCACAGGGGCTGGCAGAGGAAACGCTTCCAGAAGCGCCACAGAGTGAGGGGGCAATGAGATGAGACTGGTACACAGTGGCAACACTGCTGCAACAGCAGATTCCGAGTATGATGGAACAGAAATAGCGTGGCACGCTTATTTTGATTCCTTTCATTATCTGAGCTTCCACAAACCTGCTTTTCTTTCTGCTATATTAGTGCTTTATTTTCGAGGGGAGAAACACCGGCGTCTTTGCTTCGACCAAAAGTAATCGAAAACGACCTCGGCCAAGAGCCGCAACTACGGCAACCGCTACATATGGATAGTAAGCCGTTTTCACGCACGGATCGTCTGATGCGCTGAAGCTGACTAGTGCGCTAGGTAGCGGAGGCAAGAAACAAAAAAATTTAAAGTGTAAAACGCTGAATCAAGCATTTCACAAGACATTCGGAGGCGAAAATTAAACAACCGTTGTTTTCCTAAATATATTGTTGGCTAGACACTAACACGGTGCTTTTGAAGTGTTTGCCACATAAGGTTCTGGATTATTTTACGTGATTCGAAGTACGCATTTAATTGCTACGCATATATGCCCCACCACTCACTGCTCCCGGGGCGACCAAAGTACTTTGAATTAAAGGCGCAAATAGGCTGCGTGACCGAATTGCGCACAGCTTTGATCATCCAAACACTTAGATGATCACTCCACACTTCGACATAGTCGCACACACTTTACGTATGTGGTGGGAGTAATGACTGTGTGACACAAAGTGTAGAAATTTACTAAGTACTAAGAATAATACAGAAAACTTCAATACTAACTGAGCGTTCTACATAACAGCACAACCACCTGTAAAGTGTTAATTCATCATTATTATAAACAGCTCTTTTTCACAATATAATAATGTGAAAGGGCCATCCTCTTTTCTATGCATCTTTGTTGCTGCAATAAAAAAAATTCATTTTTGCTTGTAATGAATTGGCAGCCGTCTTGGTTCTGACGAAAAAAATTTCAGATAAAACTACGTATTTTTTAACGTAGCCGACACAAGGCCGCGTCTTACACACAAACGGCACGAAGAAACCACAAATCCCAGAACGGGATTCATCTCCGAGTTGTTAACCGACGTGCTAGGCTGCCATTCTGGGAACAAAATTATAAGCGGGGCTTTACAGCGAGGGTAAAATATTCTCCACCATTACCTGGTGAACTTTCATTTCAGTAATATTTTAAAGGCCATTGTGAAAGTCTGACTTACATTTTCGCTGGTTTTCTTTTCTGAATTGCTCATATTTTGGGCTCATTCGTTCTAGTTTATTTCATTTTCTTTCATTTTTTTTTACCGAATAACGCCGCCCTACTTTACCGGAGACGTCATGGGCTCATTGTTTGATGGCCACTCAGAAGAGGGCACGGGAAAAGCGGCATATCTCACGAACTTTCTGAAAACATCCCTGAAGGCGAATTTTTTCATGAACATTTCCATAGTTAATTTGTTTTGTACATTCTCCTCCGAATAAAGAAGGCCGAAGACTCCGTGGATTTTACATAAGAAAGAAATAAACGAACCAAAGTTGGCGTAGTAGAAACGTAAGTCATCTTGACTGTATATATGCGCTCATGTTTTATCTCTGACAGTGCTGGAGAGTACATTCAAGCAACTCGAATCCACTCTTTTAAAGGTGGAGTGAAGACAGATGAGGAAACATGCCCCAATCGGAGGGTGCATAATGTCTGTCATGAAGAAATTTGTTAGGAGCTTTTTTTTAAAAATTATTTGGAAGCATATCTTTCAGTGTCAGTCCTTTTACATTTATCTGAGTTGAGAATGAACTTACATTGCTTGCTCGCTAAGCTTGTTCCCCTAGAGAGCTAGCATTAAGATGCATTAGGTGGTGATTGACCTTCCCTTCGTAGAAATGAAGCTTGAATTTGTGACAACAATACCGCAAGATGGACAGAAAAGTGACGAAGCTGCGGCAAAGGCGTTGTTGCTGCAATAGGTATTCTCCAGCTAAGTTACATATTTTTTTTTTTTATTGTTGGTGTGGTTATATGTATTTAAAGAGAGTAAGTGTACATACCAACACCGGTACATATGATTGACATTTTGGCAATTAATACGGTGCAATTGCGGCCGCTGCATACATATATTTATGTGGAGATGCTAAGCGCATTACGTCTGCATCCCATTGCCTGTAATTTCTGAACTCACTCACTCAGCTAACCATGTGCCAGTATTCATAAACAAATTTTTTCGGCAGCTTTGCATTAAACATGGGAGAAGTACAATTTGGCAGTATCAAGAAAACATAAAAAAGATTGTCGGCTTCCTGTCTAAAATATTGGGTCTCGGATACATACAAAAAAAGGGATAAGCAAGATGTTGAGATTTCTAAAAAAATTATTTAGGGGGTTTTGCGTGCCGAAATCAATTTATGATTATATGGCGCGCCGTAGAGGACTCCGGAAAATGCGACCACATGGGGTTCTTGAACGTGCACCTAAATCTAAGTACACCGATGTTTTCACATTTCGTCCCTATCGAAATGCGGCCACCGTGGCAGGGATTCGATCCCACGACCTCGTGCTCAGCAGCCCCAAACCATAGCCACTGAGCAACCATGGCGGGTGTTACGAGTTCTAGTGTGCCTATCGCGGCACCAGAAAATATGCTGCAGTACTACGTAATTGATGAATAACTAACTCACCTACATTCGAAGAAGCCATCTGTAATGTCCAACGGCAAAAGAAGTCCGAGGATGGTTACTGAACCAAAATAAAGATATCCAATCTCATTTTTTTCTCGCACGCATCGTTTCCCACGTTACGAATTGCTATTGGCGGGGGTTTACTATACCTGATGCATCATCCACAATAAAAGTTCTTACGTTTGGACTCCTCATTACAGAAGCTGCCAGCTAGATTGAATTTTAGACATAGCGGTAGGCTTGACGTTTTTTTTAGATAATTGGTTTTTTTTAGTACATATTTTTTCCAGATGAAATTTCACTGCATTTTCAGGTAGACATGTTTTAACGTCGAGTCTACCTCTTTCTTTTTCGGCGAATATGTGGTTCACTCACTTTCTTTTCTTGCTAAAAGATGCCTACGACATTAGATTAAACACTTCAACCCTGTATTTGTATCCATTACACAGAATAAATTAAAAGTTTCGAGAAACAATCTGGCAAAGGCACAACGACATACGACTACGCAGGATTTCAGAGAGTGTTTGATATTCGAATACAAAAGCATTAAGACTTATTTCGCAACCTTATGTAGGTTCAAAGCTAAAAACATACAACAAAGAAAAAAAAGACAAATGAATAGGCATGGTCCTATGTTGCCACGAGCGTACTTGCACACTTCATCCACCGTAGAGGCCGCAGCACGAAGACTCCAAGAACGTGAGCCACGCTCCTCCGATTGCGCTGTGTAGCTCCCACCCCTCCCCGCTTCCGCTATCGCTGCAGTGGGCGGCAAAATGGACGCAAGTAATGAAATGATGTAAACATCACTTGGGAGGAACGCTGACACGTGACCCTTACAAGCAGTTTAGTGGCGTGGGAGCGTTCGAGGCTCGCAGGTGAGCGCCGATTGCCATCTCAGGTTATCGCGTACATGTGCTTTGATTGCCCTTTTTGGGTATAGGTATAATTTTGGATTTAAGGAACAGCCCATTTTTTTGGTTTGTGAAGGCATGGGAGAATATCCAACATTCTGAATACGAATGAAAAAGTTCCTTCTATCAGACTAACATTTGAATCGAGAACTCGCTATTCAAATTTGTCCTATATTCGCTTCTGTCGGAATATCCTGGATAACAACACTTATGGTGCCTAGAGGGATCAAGGCTGGGGAGGACTGTTGCGAGTGGTTCACCTACAGGAGGGCGGATAACAGAAAGCAGTTATTTCCAACTTATACGCCCCTCCATTGACCGGATGCCCAGTTCTGCACAGTATTACCGGTATACATCAAATTAAATAAATCAGCCTTATTTTTTTACAGGGTTTAGAATTTCTGTACAACTAACTTAGATTGCTTGTGATGGTTTAACCAGTTTTGTAGGCCCATCCATGAAGTGCTGCAGTCTAACATCGCGGTGAAAACCGCACGGTGGTACGGTACCACCCCACAGTAGTAGCGGTAGTACTGTGAGGCAGCGCATAGAGGCACTGCATAATGGAACGGCGGTAAGGGGAGTGTTTTCACATACTTACCTCGTGACAGCTAGCGTTTAGAGACACTGTCTGTGAGAAAGAGCACCTCTTGTTGAAGGCGCTGACGTTGTTGTTTGAGAGGCTGCGCCTTCTAGTAGCAGCGTCCGTGACCAGAGGTGGTCGCAGATGCTCCACGAGGCTCGGAACTGGTCCTCAAGAAAGTGGTGAGCGATGCTCTTTTTGGCCCCGCGTATACATGGTAAGACGAGCTCCACCCATAACACATAGTGCAGCATAGCGCAATATAGTCCCACAATGAAGCACCTTCCAAAGAATACTGAGCCCATTCTTGGATCGGCGCAGTATTTGAATTTTTTTATCAAATGAACTCCACACAAACTTTATATTTTGTTTGGCCTAAAACGAGAAGCTTTTCAATATGCGAAGCCCATTCTTCTCGAATATTTGGATTCGTTTCGATTTAGAAATTTCACAAATGGAACAACTCTAGTTTAAACTGAAAACTCTAAACCCTAGACGTATTAGTCGAGGCAGCCGGCTAATTGGAACGAGCATTTACGAAGAAAATCTTCGTGAATTTAGGCCATATTGGTCAATGATCCAGCTCCCTTTAATATTCGATGACTGAAATGCTACGGTGCGCACGGGACACTGGGAGGTGGATGAAAAGACCGCGATAGCCTTCGCACTGGCCACGTCACCGGACAGCGCGGTCATGATCAGCGACTCGCAAACAGCCGTCCGCGGCTTCGCGCGAGGCCCCGTCTCGCGGGAAGCGGCTCACACACTTCAAATTCGCTGTGGCGGCAGGGACGGCGGCGAGCTTCGAGAAACGATGGAGTCGACGTCGTCATTCTCGCATTCCAAAAAAAAAAAAGACGTGACGTTCTTCCTCCTGTGGAGCCCGGCCCACGCCAGCGTCCCGCTCGCGGGCGACGAGGCAGCTTAACCGCGGATCGAGGCCTTAATTACTCGCCGAGCCGCGGACGATTCGGTGCCACGGCCTCCACCCCTGTCGCCACTCTCTGGGGCCGGAGGCGACGGCGGCGGAGGACCTAAAATCAGAACAACAACAACAACCGGAATGCTCGTGGGCCGATCGGCTGACCTTGTTCAGGGATATCAGCCAAAACCAAAGACTAGGCTTATGCAAATATCCGCCACCACATGACAAGTTAAACAAGACCGAGGCCATAACTTGGAGATTACTGGAAACGCACACCTACCCCAGCCCGGCAAATCCTACGCCGGAGTTACCCGAGCCTATACCCGACAGACGGGCGTAAATTGTGAGGAAGCTGAGCCACGCTGCGACACATGCTTGCGACACAGAAGCACCATCGCATGCCGCCGCTCACGTTGCAGCGGACGTTAGACAAGGAGAAACTTCGAGCTCAGTCGCCGCCGCTAACGACGTGCCGCGGGCGGGTGCCGCCGGAGCTGCGGTCGCCACCGCCGGGAGGCGGCACTCACCAGCGACGAGATCGCCGAGCAGCTCTGGGCCGTCCGGCAAGCCGAAGATGTCGCCCTGGTTCAAGGACTTCGAGCTGTCACCTGAAACACTACCACCGCCATCATCATCGATGATGGCGGTGAGAAAGGGGTCTTATTTTACGGGAAAGAGGCTAATCCTTTTTTTTCCCGTCTCGCCCCGAAGGAAAATCACCGGACCAGTTTTCGATAAAATTTATTCTCTCTGACTGGAAAACCCCATTAAATATAATACCGGTTTATAGGATGGGAGACAGACAGAGAAACAAAGAAGGAAATACAGAGAGGTTAACCAAGGACGTGCTCGCATTTGGCAACAATACGTTTGAGATCGAGCGATGTGTCGAAAATTAAACAAAATTAACATCAGAGATCAGAAAACAGTTAAAAGGCCGTCGGTGTGAATACAATCGCAAATGAATGTTCACTGACTGTCACAAGCGTTCACACAGGCAACTCGCCTTCACAAAGTAGAATAGAGATTTTGCTGTCCTGTTCATGGCAGAAAGCTTAGGCCAAGGTCCTAGAATATTTGCCTCTGGGAATGACCTCTAATCCAAGCGGCTGAGATACGACAGAGCACATGGCTGAGCGTCGAGCAAAGGGTGGTGGCGCTAAAGGTGCTCTGTTGTCTCATCGCCTGTCGAACTGCTGATCATTTTTATTAGGAATGAATCGACATTCTTAAAAGCGACATCAATCACATGCGACACAATAACGTCGTTTTGCGACCGAATAATGTAGGAAGTTTCTGCTAGAACAATGGGTGATATACATGTGACCTAACCACAAGTTGAGGTTTTTGTCGTTTTTCTCTGTGATACGCTTATACGGATACGGATACGCTTATGACATTCCTTCAACAGATTTGTCTAGCTAGGTGAAAAGATTCCGCAGGACACTACTTTAGAGTCATGCAGAAATGTGTGACGCCACAATCTCGTATGCTTGGAGTCCTGTCGAGAGTGTGGAAAAGCAAACGATAAGAAACACCATGAACTGTTCTAACATAGAAATTTGCAGCGGACCATACATCTGTGCTCTCTATATTCATATATATTAGCAGAAGCTGCCGTCTAATCACGCGTGCCAGCCGTTTCCTGCGCCCTTGTAGTTGTTTACGCCTACGTGTAATAACATTAGTAGGACGTACAACATGTACTCACATGGCACGTGCGATGGCAGCAACGCATCAGCGAGGAACATGATAAAGAGAAATGAAACCCTTAGGAAAAGACTGTGTAGCCAGACTCTCACTTAGCTGCTTGTCGGGCACAAGTTTACCCAGTGTAAACTAATTCAAGGACCTTCTCTCAGCTTTGAGTTACAATACACACTAGCATCGTTAAATCTCCATTCAAGTAAACAAATTATTGAAGACACGAAGGGGTGATAAAAACTTACGCAACATGAACTCTAGCACTAGTCTTCGGTGTCATTATTGCTCAGCTTACGACTTAATTAAAATTTCCTCTTATGTCACAAGAGACGCGCTTGTATGACTTCGTAGCAAGCCTACTTTCAGCCACCCTTACAACAAGCTTTACCCGAAGTGTCATTGACCTAC
Organism: Dermacentor variabilis; assembly: GCF_050947875.1. Classification (NCBI taxonomy): domain Eukaryota; kingdom Metazoa; phylum Arthropoda; class Arachnida; order Ixodida; family Ixodidae; genus Dermacentor; species Dermacentor variabilis. The sequence continues at coordinate 58,344,884 of NC_134572.1, forward strand.
GAAACACTGCGAAGCGCTTGTGGGTCTTTCTGCGTGCTTTTGGGATGAGAAGCCTGGGGAGAGAGCATTAGGTAACAAAGAAAAAGAATGAAAACCAAAACACTGCATGCTTGTGCACTAAGCGCTGACGATGAGGTTCCAAGCATCGAGCTTTGTGCCGTGTGAAGCGCCTGAAACCACGTCACCCATTTGGCAGCCAGGCACCCCGGCGGCACCGACGCTCCAGGGTGCAATATCACTGCGGCGCGAGCAGAGTTATCCGCTAGTCGCATTCTCTGCTACACGGGTACCGTGACAACAGATACAACTAACAAAATGAACACTGCACAAAGAGGAAATTGACATTCCTTTCGGGCTCATCGGTGCCGGTTTGTTCCATGGTCTGTTCTCCTGCGAGACTATTGGTAGGCATACTGCACTGAGTGGCACTTTAGGCGTTTGAGGAGAGTTGGCATGAGAGCTTACTGGGGATGGGCTTATGGTGGGCTATTCAGCTGCTGGTTGTAATGCGGCGGCTTACCACCGAAACACATACAGCACATTGCGGCGACTAGACGATTGTGTACTGTACGTATACTCTTCTGAGAAATAAACTATACGGGCCAGGGATTCGAGGATAAGGAGGATTTTCTCCTCCGCCTGTAAATATAACATGACATAGAGCACTGCAGTCCAAACTTGTCATTCTGAACATTGCAGAACTTGTTAATTTCAGTCTATGTGTCCTAATTACGAAGAAATTAGGTTAGCTGTGGTCCGTATCTTTCTTTTTCACGGGTGTAAAAATGTCATTGGAATACCGTTATCGCAGGTCATCTGCCCCTAAGCAAGTCAAGTGACTTACGTGCGTTTTTTTTATACGACTGGCTTGTAGTATAAGCTGGTTGGCTTGTCGTATAAGGAAACCTCAGGGAGGATGGTGCAGCGGAACCATGATACGGAAAGCGGATGAGGAGGGCCGGTGAGACGGTCTGCGCATGCACTGAGCTGCCGGCGGCCACGGCATTCAGATCGCTGGACGATGTCATCTGCGTTTCTGAGGGGAGGCCAGGATGCCGTGAGGTGGGGAGGGCTACGTTCGCCTGCGACGTCTGCTGCTGAGGTCAGTCCGCGGTGCCACCATGTGTGACGGGGATCACTGCTCCTACAAGGGGCAATGGCGACAAAGAGCCGCTCTCGTCACTGGTAGAACAAAAACGTGAGAAAAAAAGCGTTGTGCCACGCTAGATGGGCTGTGCGGCGTCGATGGCTACGATATACGGCGCCAGAGTAGGGCGCGTTGTCTCTGTGGAAACAAATTTGCGTGAGCGAAGGTCTGTCTGCGGCGCCTGCTGTGAATCGCATCCACAGATCCCCCATGCGTTGCCTCGCGCGATCTCCCGATTAGGGAGGCAGACGCGCCACACTTTGCTCAGTTTGGAACGTGCCGCGCGAGACAGACTGTCCGCCCCAGCCAATATATCGCGAAATGAAAACACATATAGAGCTGCGCTCAAATTTAGAATTTGGAAGTACCGTAATCGTCGGTGAATTTTTTCGATAGTCAGTCATGTCGACTAGGTGATCTCGTGTAAAAATTGAAGGCACTCACAACAGTGACCATAAGGCCGGTCTGATAATGAGTGTCTCCGCCCATCGTTCTGGCAATATTCATACAAATCGAAGACACAAAAAACGAGAAGCTTTCTTTCGTTTTCTCACTGCCCAAGATAAGCAACAGACGATATTCGTGTTTGCTTGTTTCCAGCTTGTTGTAGATAAGGCTGTCAGCTCTCAAAACTACTTGTGGATGGTGCCTTTCTTGCACAACTGACCTCCGTTTGCGAGAATTAGAGAAAGTTTGCGCGAACAAAGGCCAAAGCTCACAGGACAAAAATGGCAGGATATTTTATGCGAGCGGATCAGGGACAAGGGCTCTTGACGGCGCATATGCAGCCTTAACCTTTCAACAATCTAGTATTCTGTGCAAATAGAGCTCCATTTATGTTTACCGGAACATCCGGACCGGAAATAAGATCAGTTTGTTTTCGTTTTCATTACTGCTGCCCAATGTGTGTCTCCCTCTACTTTAAACATACACAATTAAAGCATCTGCACTGCTAGATGGCCTTATATGGTTTATCTATCCTACTATTTCTGCTGTGAGGGTGGTCATTGCGTGGAAGCCTTCTGGTCTGACGCTCGAAAAACGAATGACCTAGGCACTACAGTACACTGTGTAACCTTAAGTTTGTTCTAGAACACTAAAAATGCTTAGTTAGTGCGAAATCTGTGCAGAAAACAAATTATGAACAACTGCTTAATCAATCGCATTTTCTTTAATCAGCGTCATATTTCCTAATTCCCAATAATAACATGATTACTAATACTAATGTCAACATGATTTGATTGCTTTCATCATTGTAGTCTACAACGTCAAGCTGTAAGCGATGCCAACTTTTGACGCTTCCGCCCCGTTTGGGAGGTGCGCAGGAAAAGGATGAGGTGGTTGGTTGCAGTGGCTCGTATCGAATAAAAGCGGCGCCTAGTCGAGCGGTACAAAAGAGATCACCATTAGCAATGGCTCATACCCCCCTAAGTAGGCAAAAAATGCAATCGCTCATACCGGGTTAGAGCAGAGGCTGTATGAAGCGCTCAGCAAAGTGAAGCGAATAGTGCATAAATTCATTGAAATAACCCATACAGCACACATAACAGCACACGTTTCAATAAATAACAAGCTCTAAAGAAGGCATCCGCATCATCATTAAAGCTACTGCATACCCCTCTCGGAAGTACCCCACGGCCGAGGATGCTCGCCAAGCGAGAAACCAGGTGCGACGTGCGAAGCGGCAGGAGCAAGGCGTTCGACCGCGATTGCGTCTTTCCCCTGCTGAGAGAATGCAACGTAAGGTCGTAGAGAAACGTCGTAGGCGCGAGTCTGACCACGCTATACCAGCGCGCGAAGCCGCAGATAAGTGTAGAAAACTAGCCGAGGAGGTCCAACTGCGAAAGTAGCAACGCGACGATGCGACACGGCAACGCAAAGAAGAGGCCGAAGCTCGCAGACAACGGCTTGACACGCTTACTTCACATTGCGGCTCGTTATGTCTTGCAAGAAATCTGACCCCACCGTTCGTACCACTTAAGCATTACCAAGTTTGCTGCAGGCTCTCACCCTCAAGTGTTACAGCAGTGTAACATGCTGCGAACTTTTTAGCTGCTTGCCACTGAGAAACTAATAAAAAAATAATTAAATTACGGGGTTTTACGCGCCAAAATGACAGTATAATTACGAGGCACGCCGCAGTGTGTGACTCCGGAAATGTGGACCTCCTGGAGTTCTTTAACGTGCACTTAAATCTAAGTACACGGGTGCTTTCACATTTCGCCCCAATCGAAATGCGGCCGCCGTGGCCGGGGTTCCATCCCGCGACCTCGTACGCAGCAGCTTAACACCATAGCCACTAAGCAACCACGGAGGGCGACACTAATTCATCACAGGAGCTTCAGTTATTACTGAAATTTTTTAATGATATCAGCAGCAGATTACTTTTCATTAACATTAGATGGATGCACAACACCACCTATGTTTCAATAGACTTGTTAGGCTGAAAGCACTTTAATATTTCCTAACTTGCACATATCTCATCCAGCAGCCGGTAGCCACATGAAGGCCTACTAGCCAGCCGCTCTTCAATACTTTGATATTCAAATAAATGCGCTTTGACTGCAGTAAAGGCTTCGTCCTGGTGAAACTGTGCTTTAATTTATAGCTATAGGCTCAATGAGACACATAAAAACGAAACGCCATTGTTCTAAAGACGCAGAGAGAAACCTTCAAACTCAGGTAATTAGGGCACATGGTACAACAGCGCTGTTACATTTCTATCCCTCTCTAAGGTATTCGGGTGATTATCGCAGTTATGTGGAATCGAGAAAAGGCTTGCAGGGAATCGCTGTTTGCGATTTTAAAGAGACCGTGGAATAACTTTGGTACCGAGCTAGGTCACGTGAGTCTGATAACAATTATAGACCCTCCCTCCCTCGTAACGCCCTGGCGTTGTCAACTTGGAAACTTTAATCGCATGTAGTGCAAAGAAATAATAATATAAGAATGCAGAAAATTTTCCCTACTGCATTATTCTTGGCAAAATATGTGAAAACGGCTTGTCAGACAGTTGCACGAAAATAATCTGGCCAGTGAACACATCAACCCAAGGATTCGAGAAGACTAAGCAAGACGGCAGCTAGAAAGCAGCTGAAGCATGCAGAAATCCCTAGTGAAACAAACGGAGGAAAGTTGCGATGGCTGCATGTACGCTGCAATTTATCACGCCTCTTTCGCACTGCACTACGCAGAGGAGCACTTCTGCCAGCTGCAGTGCACAGACGTCCTTTCTGAGCTTCATTTCCCGCAGGTCTCCCATTCCCATTTCTTTCTAAAAATCTTTCCTTCAAATTTCTTTTACTTTCTCCATCCTATATTTTCCTCTGTGGGGTGCTTGGAAGTTCTAAGCCATTTCCCCACTGCTGACTTTTCTATCGCTTTGTCTTCCGCCCAACGCGACAATTCGTCCGACAGGCGAGCGCATCTCCACTTCCGGCACTTTTTTTCTCTGGTCTCGTCTACTAGGGAATTGACGGGTGAGATAAGAGCGCAACCACATTCATCACAGCTTTTCCGACTCTCGCACTAAAGTTTGAGCGACCGAGGCAAGATAAGCTTCCTTAGACCTGAGAAAGAGGGAAAGCTGCACCGAAAGTCGCGTCACAAATGACGTGGAAGTAAAAAGGGAGACCGGAGCGTCCGCTGCAAGAACCTCTGGGCAGTAATAACGTGTTGATTTTGTGTACCAATTTCACAAATGGACGGCACACAAAGACCCATTCCCGCAATGACTCTACCCGTTGATTGCAGAAGTTTAAGTTACTTCACAGCTCACAAAATCGGAGTACATAAATATACGCTTCGAAAGGCAATGGACATATGAACTTTTTCCTTACTTTTTCTTTCGCGAAGTCTGCATTGTGAAAAATGCGATGATGTTGCCTGAGCCAGTGCTAGGTTAGGTTAGGACTAAAGTTAGTAGCATGCCATAAAAAGCGCTGTGCTTTCGGGCCAACAGTATTCTCCCTGTTATTTCTTTTTCTTAAATAAGATTGACACACGGCTGCACAAGGACAACCATTACCCTGGAGAAAGTTTTCTTTTTTGTGCGTGCGTGCGTGCGTGTGTGCGTGTGCGTGCGTGTGCGTGGGCGTGGGCGTGTGCGTGCGTGCGTGTGTGTGTGTGTGTGTGTGTGCGTGTGCGTGTGCGTGTGTGTGTGTGTGTGTGTGCGTGTGCGTGTGCGTGTGCGTGTGCGTGTGCGTGTGTGTGTGCGTGTGTGTGTGCGTGTGCGTGTGTGTGTGTGTGTGTGTGTGTGTGTGGAGGGGGGGCGTAGGATGACGACAACAAAACGAGTGAGAGCCATCTGGGAAAATGATTACCCAGCAGCGGTTTAGCTCAGTGTCTGTGTGTACGAACATCGCATCAAATGCATTTTTAAAGCGACAGGAAGCTGAGCTAGTTGGTAAGAATTCATAATGCAAGAAAGGGTAAGGTGTGCAGGTAAGGACACAGGAGAAGTGGACAGCACGAACAACAGAGCGTTCATGTTGTCCACTTCTTTTGCGTCCGTGTCTGCAGACCTTACCATTTTTTGCATTATGAATCTAAAGCATATAGCGGCCACGAGCTGCACTGAGGATATAAAGCTTTGTCTATTGATTATATCTATTCACTAGCCCAAATACCTAACTTGGGCGACGAAATAGATGATGCTCTCTCATACAGAGTGCCCCACGTAACTTGAGTAAAGAGAGAGAGAGAGAGAAACGAAGGGGGAAAGGTAGTGAGGTTATCCAAAGACGTGCCCGGTTGGCTACCCTACACTTGAGGAGGGGGAAAGGGAAGAACACCACAAAGAGAGAAAAGAAAAATAATAGCTAGTCATTCACAGTCAACCGCAGAGGAATCTCCATTGTCACAAGCGTTCATACAGTCCAGTGTCCTTGAAGAAGTACAGAGGGGCTTTTGTAGCCTTTTGCATGCGAGAATGCATAGGCCATGGTCCAAGAATCTTTTCTTCTGAGAGCGCTCTATTATCTAGCAGGTTGAGTATCGCTTGTATAGTACGTCACTGAGTGTTAAAGGATAGGCAGTTACACAGGAAAGGCTCTAAAGTGTCATCGTACCTGCACAAATTGCACGCCGCACTGTTGGCTATTCCTAACAGGAATAAATAGTAATTTGTAAATGTGACGCCCAACCACATGCGACACAGTAAAGTTGTTTCGCAACGGGATCGTTCCGGTGGCAGCCGAAGTCGCAAGGTAGGGTCGAGCGACTGCAAGCCTGAGTTGGTCAAACGTGGTGAATTCCATCTAGAAGTGTGATGTGGCGAGCAAATGATTGAAGCCGCGCCGCATCAGTTCTAGAAAGTGGTATAGAAGTCCGCTGCGCTGTCTTTACCGTCAATTTCGGCATAGCTTGGCAACCATTGAAATACAATGTCGCGGCCTTTCTCGCGTGCGTGATGATGAGCGTGCCTTATTTCGTACTTTAGCTGCTCGTGTAACCCACGACGTAGGGCAAACTGGTGAGTTTGTAGGGCTGCTTTAGAACTGCAGAAAATAGCCCAACCATTTGGTGGCTGCTGGAGCACGTACTTGAGTGCACCTTGAAAAGCCGGAAGGTATGCTCTTGTCGACGTATTAATGTGCAAATATTTAAATTGCAAAGAGACGGCGTCCAATGGAGCAACTACTGCTCCAGGAGAGCTGTTCGAATTAGTGAAGCCGTCCGTGTAAATGTGTATGCGGTCAAATATGACTCGTTGAGGAGAAGCAGAGACAACTGCTTCAGGCTAGGAGTGACAAGCCTACGCTCTTAGCAATTCCAGGTATTTCGTGGCACACGTGAATTTACCGGATACACCACAATGACGATGTTGGGCGTTTTGAAGGCTTGAAGTCAGGTGGTATCGAGTGATGGTGTCTCGTCACAATATCACAGAGTGTAGTCTGTGGTGTTCAAACTGGCAAATCGTCTAAATGGTGGAATGGTAGGCGAGAAAGGTATGGAATGTATGGGGCTCTTATCGTCTCACTGAGGATATTAGTGGGGATCGGGTGTTTCTCTGCAATGACAATCATTGCAGCTGTCGAAGAACATCTTAGGAGGCCAGGACGTGTCCAAAGTGCATGGGCTTCTACGCTCTGTAGCGCAAGCAGCTTAGTCTTGCCTATGCTAGACAAAACAAGAAGACTGTGTTGCAAAAATTCGAGAAAAAGTGCCGTGTATAGCTGCAACATGAAGCGCACGGACGGTCCCCGTCATTTTCCAGCTATGAATTTCAACATATTTTTTGAACATATATTTGAACAAATGAGCTTTTTCTTCACATATGAGACATGCCGACTCCAAGTGAGGTCACAATCCACAATAACGTCTAAGAACCTGTGAGATTTCATGTACACCGGGTAAAAAGACATCGGTTTTCGTGTTACTGTTATCGTGTTAAATGCTACTAATGCATATATTTCTGTGGAGATCGTCAGACTTTGTCGGCGAAGGTATGTCGCTGTCAGAGTGGCCTGTTTTTTTATTCTGACGTGCACCTGTGGCCTTGTCATGCCGGACGCCCAAATGCAAGTATTGTCAGCATAGAATGAGACATCAGCAGTTAGTGGTAGCCTTTCGGCAAGAACCACTAGAACGAAATTGAAGAGAATGCGGCTCAGCACTTGGCTTTGGGGACACCATGATTGAAGATATATCTTCTTGTCGGGCCATCCTCTTTAAGGACAAACAGAGGTCTCCGTGAGAGATAGCTCATAATCCACCAAAGACGTAGCCTCTAAGATCTGCCGCCTCAAGAACTTGGAGAATGGCTTCATGTGTTATGTCCTCGTAGGCACCATTTAAATCAGTGAAGAGTGCCTTAGAGAGGCGCTTCATAGCTTTTTGTAACTGCACAGAGGTCACGAGGCCAATGACGTTGTCGACTGGCGACCATTCACGTCGAAAACTATCCATAACCTCAGGGTGAATGTTATAGTGTTCGACGTACCATTCCATACGTGTCAGAAACACCCTCTCCACTACCTTACCGATGCAACTCGTAAGCGCAACTGGAAAGTGCGATGTAAGGTGAAGCGGAGACTTTCCAGGATTCAGTAGAGGCACCAGCCGGCTATACTTCCAACTGTCGGGGACTATGCCGTCAAACTACGCGCAGCCTAGGCTTCTTGCAGTTCTTCCATAGAGAAGGGAACTTCCAATGCTTTGATCTCTCGCGATAGCAACGTCATGTATCGAGAAGTCAGCGAGCAGAGCGAAGTCACGAGGCACCTTCTGCACAAAATTCTCCCGCGACCTCAGTCTGTGGGCGAGTTTGATGCAGTGTCAGCGCTGTTAAGGGATGACATTATTCCGGAGGTGAGCGAAGACCTTGAAGAGTTCTCCACAGGGAATATAACGGCTGGCGACATTCAAGCGATTCGCAGAAGCTCTTTCGTCGTTGGTCCTGAAGTTTGTTCATCTGACGTTGAACTTTCTTTTGAAAGCGTCAGCCTTCCCTTGTGGTCATAAATAGAGATAGTACATTTATATCGTCTCTCGGCCTGCCAGCGGATCATCCGAAGCCTCTCCATTTCTTGGTCGAAATCTGCGCGTCCTGTAGATGTTGTAAACGTCCGCGTAGAAGCCTGCAGAGCTTGTATGATCATGTCTTCAAGGGGCTCGGGATGTTCATGTCTGCACTTGTCCTCTATCGAAATTCGGTACGCTTCCCCACACCCACAATTTATCAGCGAACACGTATTACCACTACCAACCTCAACACGATTTCGAATAACAGTGGCCCCCACACCCAAAAACATGCACCCTGATTACAGTAAAGCAAGGCGAAAAGCACGCGCACAACATATTAAAACAATGTATGAAAATAATCCCACGTACAACACAATATTCCCGGACGCAGCCACGTATTCGAACGCACGCTCGAACGCCAGTCATGCCCAAAAGTACGTCAGGAGATACGCAGTGGCAATCGTCGACGCGAATGCACATCAATTTACGGCATCCGTCAAAGCATGTACTGCCAAGGCAGGTACTGCGGTGGCTGCCAAAACTTTTACCGTGGCAATGGCCCTCGCTTACGCGGAACGCACGCAAAAGAGCGTCACCATAATGACAGACTCACAAGAGGCTTGTCGCCTTTTTCTCAGCAGCCACGTGACCAAAACATGTAACTCAATATTACCGGCGAAATTCCCCCATCATCACCGGACCCTATGGTGTCCAGGTCATACAGGCCTTGAGGGGAACGAACTGGCCGATTCGCTAGCCCGAGGTATTATTAACCGGGCCGACTCGACTGGGTCAGCGGTCCCATGTGGCCACTGTAATGACCCCAATCCAACAAATGCCCGGTAGATTCTCGCTCATGAGCGTGCAACCAGAAAAAATACCCTCCCCCTAAACCACAATTCAGTGGAGAGGAAGCCGCCAGCTGGCACAGAATTCAGACTGAGGTATTCCCCCACCTTAAATTACCGAATGCCATGTTCTCCGCCCGCTACAGGCCCGACTGCCCGTGGTGCGAAGGCATACTAACACTACAACAGATTACTTGGGATTGTGAATCACACGCGTTTGATAAAACACACCACACAATGGAGCAATGGGAGGCACAGCTAACCAGCTCGAACCTGGCGGGACAACAGTCCTTCATAAGACAGGTCAAGCGGGCGGTCGAGGCCAACGCGGCCTTGGACTGCGCGTAAATCGTTTAAGTCAATAAAAGTTTCTCTCTCTCTCTCGGTACGATTGCTAGTCTATCTGTCTTGAGAGCACAGGGTAGGGAGTACTGTCAAGGCCTCTATAGTCATATACGTAGAAATGGGGTTGCTACCATGAGTTTCAGTGCCTGTGAACCATTGAACTTGGGATCTTAATCTATGCTACACTAATGTCAAGTTCAAGCAGCTGCTGTAAGTCACTCCTCGTAGATAATCAAGCCGGGCTGCCATCGTTCAAAACTCTGAGTTCATGCTCAGCAGCGAGATCAACAAGACTCCTGCCTCGTTGATTTGTCTTGAGGCTTACCAAAGTGGATGATGGGCGTTAAAATCACCCATGATTTCCCAAAGCCTGGAGGTTTTGTGAGCATGACGTTTAGTCTCTGTCGATCACGTCGACATGATGGTGATAAGTCGGCGCCAATGAGTGTGAATGAGACTTTTTTTTAACACAGAAACACACGTATTGATTATTGTTGTGAGGCTACACTACTTGGTGAACATAAGTGATCGGCTTGCGGATATAGACATCTTGACTACGTTCAATGCATGATGAAGAAACATATGATTCGTAGCCCGAGAGTCGAATTGTCTTTGAAAAATGAGGTTCACAAAATATTATAATGGGGAACCTGTTCTCAAAAACAACGTGCCGAAATTCTGGCATCCGTGATTGCAGACCTCTGGCATTCCACTGAAATATGGAAGCGAACTTGACCTCTTCCTGGAGTGGCCGCAGTGGTTGTGGATGGGAAGTTATCTTATTACTGTAGATGCCCAAGTGCTGGTTCAAGGGAATCCAGGACTGGCAGTGCACCTTTAGGGGATGGCCTTTGCACATTATTTAGCAGTGCTCGGATAAGACTCACCAGCCAATTAAGCACAGCAACGACCTGGACATCTTGCACAGCTTGATTATCTGTTTTCGAAGTAGCGCTTGCGATAGTCGATTTTGTCGCTCGGCGCAAACGTGTCTCTAAGATAGAGCAGGCCAGGCAGAGACAGATTATTTTTTCTGAGCCTCGGTATTCTTCTGACCATAAAACTGTAGGGTACTTGGTGGTGGTGGCGGTGAGGCAAAGGAACGACCTGGAGGCAAAACAACACTTTTCTTTCTTGGAAGCGCGCCGTCAACGGGAACGGCGTGTATTAAGAGCCGTTATCATTTCCTTGGGGGATGAGCCGTCCTTCGCTATTTGTCTCAAGATACTCCTCTCCTTCTTGATTAGCGGGCAGTTGTTTGATGAGGCATCATTATTTTCATTCAATTTCTGCATTTCAGAGTAGTTGCCTTCCAAGACGCCACTGTGTGGAGTTCGGTGCAGCGTGGGCAAGCTGACTTGTTACAAATGCCACTCACGTGCCCCATTCTCACACATTTGTGACATTCAAGGAGTCTCGTAATGTAGGCTCAAATGATTAAAAAGACCAACCTTCACACGTGAAAAAAGGCAGTGGCCCTTGATGACCACCTTGACACAACAGGAGTTGCCTATTCGGCAAACTTGCAGTATGTTCGTAGCGTCAAAAGCTGGTTTGACCAGGACAACATGGTCACCATTCGCTATAAGGACGTCGACGTCATATGTGACGCCCGTTGTCGTGCCTCTGTTCTACGGAATGTGAGCACGGACTCTGATGTCGCCAAGGTTCGTAACAGTTCTCAATGTACGTAAAACGGCCGGGTGCTCAACGTTTATGGCTAGGACGTTCTTACGTGGGTTAAGTCGAATGCCTCTTATCTCATTCAGCACGGGACTTTCAAGTCATGCTGATATGACTTGCCGATTCATGCTTCTCAGGTTGTCCAAATATTAGACAGGAGCAAATAGTACAATGCGGCACGCCGGACCACAGGAAGCCTTCACTGTGGACGTACTTCCTGGCGAAAACTCACCGAGGATCCTCTTCTTCACCTTGCGCTGCGCCACAGGTACGAAGTCGTCGCCGCTGTCATCGCTACTTGCCGTATACATTTCAGTGCTTTGACTGGCGGTGTCATCATCTCGGCTCTTTCGCTTCCTTGAGGCCGACGTTGAAGGCGATGTCAACTCGGGACTACGAAGAACGGGGTCAGGATATAATGCCACCTGCAGGAGAGCGATGATTTCCAGAATACAAAAAAAGAAAAACTCAGGAGACAGAAAGAGCAACGTCCCACAGAAGAAGCACTGCCAACTTGAGCCAAGATTTTAAAGAATTGAAGGACCGTCAGAAGCGAATCAAACCGAATGCAAACTATTCGCACTGGCCTATAGGCAACAGAGGCAATTTTTTGTCTTCCCAATAAGTACGTTTAGTTACCCAACTTTTTAATTATTGGCTGAGGACCTCAGATATGATCGCAGATTTGTGGAGCACTTTCAGAAACCACCGATCGAGTTGTTTTATGTATGGTACGTCTCACATAGTCCTTTTTCCGGGTTGCTAAGAAAGCTCGTGAAAGGTAAATAAAGCCATGTTACGGAGTGCTTGCGTAGTGGTATTGTGCTGCTGTCAAGTGTGCTTTCCGTGAACAAGTTCGGCTTCAGCGTAAGTGACGACGTGGAAGCGGCAGGGCATGCTTTATCTCTTCAGCAGCGCTCGGTCAGCCGCATGCATTTGCGCGTTATTCTACAGGAGCCGCCGGCCCAGCTACCTACAATCATCATAACACCCTGCCACTTCCCCGTCGCCAGTCACAATGCAGCAGACCTTGTTCACCGAACGCACGCTTCAGAGCAGCACGGTGCTACTGCGCAAGCACTCGGTCACGTGGTTTTTGATATTTCCGGGGCTTTCTTTCCAACCCGGGAAAAAGGACTAATGAGACGTATCATCCAGGAAACAACTCGATCGGTGGTTTCTGAAGGTGTTCTTCAAATCTGTATGTCATACTTGGGGCGCTCAACTAATAATTACATGTTCGGTAATTCAACTTCAATAACTGGTGACTTACGGGGAAAACAAATTACCTGAGTTATTATAGGCTAGTGTGCATAGTATGCGTACGGTTCAATTCGCTTCCGACGCCCCTTTCATTTCTGAAGTCTAGGCTCAAGTTACGTGGATTACCTGTATGTGCTGAGTTGTCAGCTTTCAAGATCCCTTCTTTAATACTCAACCCAGCATAACTTGATCATTTCTTATACGATGCCGATTGCGGATATGTCCAGTAGCAAATATATATGCTGTTGGCGTTTTGGAAACGATTGAGCTGCTGTGAGCGCTGCGGTACTCATTACGAGCTTACCCGCCGTGGTTGCTCAGTCGCTATAGTGTTGGGCTGCTAAGCACGACGTCACGGGATTGAATCCCGGCCACGGCGGCCTCATTTCGATGGGGGCGAAATGCGAAAGCATACGTGTACTTAGATTTAGGTGCACGTTAAAGAATCCCAGGTGGTCGAAATTTCCGGAGTCCCTCACTACGGCGTGCCTCATAATCAGAAAGTGGTTTTGCCTAATTTAATTTTAGAGCGCAGCTCTTTGGCGTCCGTTCCTGGGTTTCGCGTCGGCGTCGTCGTCGGCCTCGTAACCAGCTCCGCCCCCCTTTCATCCCCCCAGCGCTAGCAGCGATCGACTGATACCGCTGGATGCCGCTGACGCCGCTAGAGAGTCAAGATAACGTGACTGCATATAACACCGTCACCGCCATGCAGAAAGAGGAGGAAAGGGTCCCCCCCCCCTGTTCTTGTGTGGCGGATAGGGTGCTCTTCAGTTGCCGACGCGCCGGTTATTCGTTGTCCCTGAAACGAACTGCGCAGCTGGGGTTGACTCACTATCGGCGTCAGCGGCATCAGTCAGTCGCTGCTATCTCTTCCCTCCTCCCTTTATCGTGTTGTCCGCTTGCTGCGCGCGCTTCTGCCCCCATCGTTTGCCGCTGTGTGTACACGCCGCCCCCCTCCCCCCTCTTCCTGCGAGTCTCCGGTTGTCAAAGCGCCGGCTCGAACTTAGTTCCTTTCTTCGCTCCTCCTCCAATGCAACCCCTGTGCGGTGGCAATCAGAGAGTTAGATCGGTGGCGGCGGATCTGTATATGTGCACCGCCCGAGCCGAAATTGCCGCTGCCGTTCGCCCTGTGCGGTGGCAATCAGAGAGCCAGATCGGTGGCGGCTTGACATAAAGACAAACAGCAATTTCCTAACACTTATGCGGGAGAACATCCCGTTCCTCTCGCTCGTAACGCGTCCCACGGCTGTGACAACCTCGCGAGGCACTTGTATACATCTCGTCTTTGAGAATCAAGCATTGGTGTACCAAGTCGAACATATATCAGTCTATTTCTCCGACCACAAAGCTTCCTTCATGACTGTCAAGAACTGTTAGTGGAGTCTTTGTTAAAGGAATACGTGTGAAAAATAAAAAAAAAATTCTGTGATAGCGCATACATGTGTTGCTAGATTTCTTTGCCTTAATCTATCGAAAAGGTGAAACAGCTTATTTGCTGCGCTCAAATTTCGCATTAGGAAGTAACGTAATCGTCGGCAATTTTTTTTTCCTTACGACTTCTCAAGAAAGTAGACAATCCTCTCTTCACGTACTCGTGAGGCATGCAGAATTACTTAATGCGGACAAGTGTTTTGTATACACACAAACACAATATTAAATATATTATGTAAGAAAAATAATTGAAGAAGCAATTTGCGAAGAATGTAATGGGCAATATAATAATCTGTCCTGTATAGTCCCGCCTTTTGCTCCCGTGCCATGGCAATCTTGTATTGTCAAAATCGTAATAAACTTCAATACAAAATTTAAGTCTGGTTATGAACATTTAAGATGGTCCATCTGCAGTATGTGAGAAAACGGCGTCTCTCGAAAGCGCAAAACCCAGTTCTAGAATCACATTCTTCGCCAGATACTCACAACTATAGAAGCAGAAAAACCAGTATATCCGTACTCACATTTCTCTGTTAAGGCAATAGCCGTCTGCTGTAACTTAGGTTTGTGCTTTCATATCGGGAAAGTGAATTCAGGGGTCCGATTGCGTTTTTACCGTAGTACTTTCGGTACGCCTCGTTTTCCGTATGAAGTTCGTTGTGGCCGCTGTGTAAACGTCAGAATTATATTATTGGTGTTAAGTGTGAAGTTGTAAACGTTATTGTACACCACATTAAGCCGAAGAGAGAGGAAACTCCGTGTGAAAGACAGAGATTCCGTGTTCAAGGACAGGTTGGTACGCTGTGGGCAATAGTAATAGCAAAAAAAATGTTAGCGAAAGCAGCTTGTTATTGACGAATTTCTAACAAACAATATTTGTGAATGTTTCATCGGAAGTTGCACCGCAGAAGCAAACCTCTAGCTTTCTTTTTTTGTTTTTTAACCGCTTGTCGTGTAATTTTAGGGTCTGATTTGGCTGCGTATGTGTTTTACTCATATCGGCTATCTAAGGTCTGTTTTTGTAGGGTCAATTTCATTGAACTTTTCTTTCGTAACTGCTTTTTGTTATTTGTCGATCGTCTTCGCTATATAGATGTTCAACATCACGCTGCAATATTTACGTTTTTTTTTGGTGGTTTGCTCGGTCGCTCCCATTGCCACGGCAATAGAAGTGGAGTCAGCACAAGGCCGACGCGACATGACTACTTCGGCAGGAACTGGCCGGAGGAAGGGGAACTGCCTTCCAAGTCAAGATGACAGCGATGACACTGTGTTGTACTCCTGATCAAGTGATGACGCCTCAGATGAAGGCTTCGAGAGAGCGGTACACCGAAAGGCCAATAGAAGAAACATCAGCAGAAAGCCTCGGTCAAGTAAGCCAACCGTCATGCCACAGCGAAGGCTACCCGTGCGCACAATTCTTTTTGTGCCGGACGTACCTGCCGACACCCTCAACCACCTTTATCCACAAGCGATTTCCGTTTCTCCAGAGGCTCTTGTCCCAGGAAAACACTAAGGATATCAATAGAGAGAGTGAGAGAAAATGATAAATGAAAGGTAGGAACGTTAACCAGGACTGAGCCCGGTTGTTTACCCTACTCTGGGGAAAGGGAAAGGGGGACGGAAAGATTAAAAGAAGAGAAAGTTCACTGGGGATATCAGTCGGTCACTCAGTCCGGATCACAGACGCTGACTCAATCCGGTAGCTTTTAAATATCGCAGCAGCGCTTTTGTGGCCTTCTTTAGCTGCGATATGCGAGGCCATGGTCCCAAGATCTTGTTCAAGGTGAACGACTTTCCATCTAGCTGTCTGAGAGCTGTGCACAGGTCTTGCCTTTCATGTTCAAAAGATGGGCAGTAGCACAGTAGGTGTTCTAAAAGAATATCAAAAATAATAACCGAAAAAACGTCCTGGCTATTGATGTCTAAAACCGAAGCGTAATCGTTGCTCTGATGTGTCACAAAGTGCGTGCCCGCGTCCATATCGACATGGCCGCCATTGCCGCCGCAGCCGCAGCTCCGCTTGCACGGTGGTAGGCAGGCAAGCTCCCTATTGTTCCTGAGCTCGCCGGACCGGTTGGTCACGCGGGTTGCCAGAGAATGACGAGGGACGAGGTGGCCTTCGCGAGCGGGTAGAGTGGTCCGGAAGACGGAGCGGCGTGGTGAAGCACCGAGAGACAGCTGAAGATGTGGTCGGCAGGCTGAAACCCCCAGGCCGAAGTCTTCGCCGGTAGATCGAAAGACTGTGCAACTCCATCAGGATCTTCGGCAGCGAGGTACCGGCAGCCCGATGCTTCTTCAGATCAGGATGTCGGCACGCACGCCAAATATAAGCTTCCTGTTACAACCTGCTTTCAGAACTTTCCGCCAGACTCTTTTTTTTTAATCGCGTTTCATCTTCCATGTACTTATTCTTCACGTAGTCATTTTTGTATGTACGGTTATTTTAGTGTTTGCCACGATTACTGTCACATGTATTTTTCATTTTGGCCGGGTATTTCTATTTACTTATTTCGGAAGTGTCGTAAATAAGTTTCCACGTGATGCGCTTGGCGTCGCGCGTCGCGTCAGAATGTGTTGTGTGGGACCCGCACGCCTTCCGCGAAGCTTTGCACGATCTGCTTGCAGTTTGATTTCTCTTTCTTCATCTGTCTCTGGCCTGATTTTATTTTATTAAATTGAGCGTGTGTGTTTACGTCGCCCGCCGTCCCATGCCTCTGGTCCACGGTCGATCAGGCGTGGACCTTATCGCCAGTCAGCAGTTGAACCATCCATAAATGGACGCGGGCTGGGTTTGTTGTCACCCCATCCCCTTCAGTTCCCTCGGAAAGTGCGAGTAATAATACCCCAACCTTTGACACGATGGCAGTAAAGTTCCTGGGCAACATTAATGTCCACTACCCCATTCCGCAGGACAACAAAGCAACGGCTGGCGTTGTTTACGATATTGACGTATCGATTAGCGAAAGCGATGTGCCAATTTTAATGAAACCTGCGACAGATGGTGTTGCCACACTGCAAACTCAGTGCCTTGGCAATTTGACCTGTGTAAGGCTCGTCTTTATAGGCGACTGCCTACCATCATACGTAAAGGTCGGCCACTTGTGCTATGTGGTACTGCCTTTCGTACCCAAACCACTTCAGTGCAGAAGGTATCAGAATTAGACACGTGAGTGCTGTCTGCCGAAATACAACAATATGCCCACGATGTTTGGAACAACACGACGCTCACACTTGCCGCGCAACGGAGCTCAAGTGCACAAATTGTCAAGGCTCGCACGCTGACTCCTCAAAAGAGCGTCCACGCCTAAAGAAAGAGCAGAAAATCTTGAGAAAATAGCCAGAGACGGATCATCACAAAGAGATGCTTCTGCTGCAATAAGGTAATATTGCTCCGGGAAACGAAAGCCTACGAAATCCTCTTCCAGTTCAAGGGAGATGCCTTGTCCGGCCACGCCGCCTCTTGTTCCATCTGTCTCCAATAAGAGCACGAATGTCAGCAAAAAAAAAAAAGAGCGGCCGTGCTAGCCATGCTTCATCAAGTGAGGTGTGGGTAGCACTGCCGAAGACATTCCATACAACAGAGCCACAGCACATGACTCGCCACTTAAAGTCCAATGTCGCTGCAGTTGACCACATGCGATACAAGGGTTCGCAGGTGATTGCTATACAAAACTCACTCAAGAATGTCATGCGTATACTGCTGACAAATCTTAACATTCCGGCTTCACGTAGCGCACTGCAAGTACTGGACACGCCAACTCCAGTGCTTTAATGCTTCGCATAGCACCATGGCTCACCCCTCGCTGTCTTTCCACAAGAAAGTCAAGAAAGCGCCTCTATTGTAGTGGAATGCCCGCAGCTTAAAATCAAGAATTGCGGATTTTAGACACTGTCTTTGAAAAACTTTTTTCCCGTGCTCATAATTTGCGAACCGAACGTTCAGAATATCATCCGAATTTCTGGCTATGAGGCATTTATGCCCACTACCTGTGATGATGTGAGTAAGGCCGTTGTACATGTTAGATATCATCTGACATAGATGTTGTACCCAGTGTTGCCTCCCGACGAAAACCAGTACGTTTATTTATAAAAAACGAAGTAGCATACCGTCACTTTCGTCGCTGTCTACATTGCTGCTTCCAGTTGCTTTGACTCTAAACTACTGCACGAGTTTATGCGCGACATCTTATTAGAGACACCAGGCCCTACGATACTCACCGAATATTTTAATGCTCACCAACCGCTTTGGGAGAGCTTGAAGATGGACTTCAGGGGAAGGCGACTAGCATCCTTTGCCACACGGCACAATCCTAATTGCTTCAAGGACGGTAGCGCGACATAGTTAAGAGAGCTTACATACAACAATTGCGTACATTTGACCCTAGTCTCTCGGCGTCTTGAAAGAAACGTGCAATGGTTCCCAGACATCGAATCACAGGGAAGCGACCATATTCCCTCATACCCGAAGATCAAGGGACTATTTAAATATTCATCCACCACTCTCAGACAAATTGGCTGGTCGGTGTTTCGGTCACGCATAGAAAAAGTATGTTAGGAAGGGAACCTTCCTAGTGTAGAACACGAACTTCAAAAAGCCATGCAAGAGACTACGTGCGGTTTTCAGTCTTTTCCGAAATATGAAAAACTTGAAGTCGAACTGCAGCGACTACCAGCGATTCGTCGGTTAGATGAAAGAAGATACAGGAGAACTAAATCCATCCACGATGTCAGAGAGAGAAGGCGTACGCAAACGAAGATGCAACGCCACATTGATGCACTACAATGCCAAAGATGGAAACGATTCTGGGAGTCGTTGGATATACGCCACCGCTTATCTCAGATATGGAGAACCATGTGTGGAGTTCACGTATCACGCCAACAGCGTGTTCCTTTCAAATCTCACTTTCCACCAAGGTCGAAGAGAGGTTGATATTGCTGAAGGATATTGCTCAAGACTTGCCAGCTTGCAGCCCCAACGTGCACTTACACCAAGTGTCGCTCCTGTGCCTCGGGACTCCCGCATGGATGGAATGTTTTTGCTGGAGGAGCTTCAAGCGGCCCTGGTGACTTTCAGGCGGTCTTGGTCACCTGGGACGGACAGCGTTACCTATGCGGCGCTCGGCAATCTTGGGCAGAACGCACGACTCATGCTGCTAAACCATTACAACGAGTCTTGGCGCAACGGTTTGCTCTCGCGTGAATCGAAATGCAGCGGCTTGTTTCCACTTGACAAAGCTTGTAAATCGCAGTTAGATTTGTCATTGCACCGCCCCAACGCTCTGGCCAGGTGCATCGGGAAAATAATGGAAAGAATGATTTTGATGCGCCTGGAATGGTACCTGGAAAATTACAAAGAGTATTCAGATGCTCTGGCTGGCTTCCAACGGGGCGCTTATCCTTAGATAATGTCATCAATTTGCACACATTTGTAAACCATGAAAATGTCTGAAACGACTCGCTGCGGCATTGTTCCTTGACACAAAAGGCGCCTACAGCAATGCGGTGCATTACGCCATTATACAGGCACTGATTGAAGCCGGAATCAGTGGCTGCACTTTTCAGTGGCTATGTGTTTATTTGACCAACATACATTTCTTCGGGATGATGGATGATGGCGCCACGATTCGCCACCAAACATTTCGTGGGGTACCGCAGATCGGGATGTTGAGCTCAACGCTAAAGAACCCAATGCTTGCCGATCTAGCCGGATCCTTGGCCAACACAGTTAAAACTACTAATCTATGCTGACGGCATCTGCATATAGTCGTCTGCTATAACACTGCAGGTACGAGCAAGGCAACAAAATGCAGCTACGTTAGCATGACTGTACTTGCGAAAACAGAGCTTAGAGCTGCCTTCAGAGAAATGCCGCCTTCTTACATTCACTCGGAAGGCAATGAAGCCTTACTCTGTAAGTGTCAATGGGCAAGCAATTGCAAACGCACATAAACACCGCTGTTTAGGGACAATTATCGAGCGTGACCTATCATGGAGTGTGCATGCTTCATACCGAAAGAGGGGGTTAGAGGGAATAATACATCTCCTCAAATTGATCGACGGAAAGTCATGCGGCACATCTTTGCGGGAAATGCTGCAGTTTATGACTCCTTGTTCGTCGGTTTTGGAAGCTAGAGCCTCCTTGTGGTGGGCAACACCTGCAAAACCAACCTGCATGTACTCAATAGACTACAAGGTCAGGCCCTAGGGACGTGTCTCGGTGTTCTGAAGTGTGCGTCTACAGCAGTAAAGGGCGTCATAGGTCAAGCTCATCCAATATCAACGTACTTAGCCATCGACGCTCTCAGGGGGCATGTTCGGCACGTTGCCCGATTACCTTCTCACCATCTTGCTTCTGTCCCTGCAGAAACACCACACACAACTTTCAATCATATAATCGGGGTCAATCGTAGCTTGCTGCCATCAATCTACATGCCTGCAGCAAGACCATCCTCACCCTTATGGTGCCTCCACAAACCTGAAATACGGCTCACCATCCCAGGAATCACAGAGAAAACTTACATGTTGTCGTTTACCCTGAAGCAGACCACATTAAGACTTTTACATTAGGTACACAGTGGCTCAGTGCACGTTATCGATGGCCCAGTCACACATAGATGTTCAGCTACCGCTGGGCTTATCCGAACAAGCTCCGCCAAAATAAAGCTAAAAACGTCACATGTATCATCTACGACAGATGCTGAACTGGTAGTAATGCTTCCGGCTCTTCATTTCATTCAGGAAGAACCATCCCTGTCTGGTAAATCTTCTGTGATTCCAAGGCAGCCTTACAGAGTGCAGAGTGTACTCTCAGCACTGTACCATGGATCACATGAGCAGCTCATCGCAGAAATCCGAGAAGTCCACGATTGCATAGTTGACGAAGGACACATAATAATGTGTCAGTGGTTGCCTAATCACTGTGGCAGACATGGCAATGATCGAGCCGACGCCGCTGCGCGATCTGTCCATGACTGCGTCAACTGCGTTGCCATTCCTCTTTCGAGAGCCGACGCAGCGAAAAAATTTTCCGTGCTTCCGCGTGACCTAACATTAGCTCAATGGTATTCAGGCGAATTCACAAGTGCACGCCTTCATGCCCTGGACACTAGTTTACAGCTCCCCTTTCCGCCCGACCATCCACGACGTAACTGCCCCTTTCTAGTGCATCTATTGCTTAGAGTAACATGTTCAAATGCGTACTCCTTTCTGATGGGAATGGCCAACAACCGACTATGACACATCTTCGGGTGCAACGAAAGAATCGCGCACCTTCTTTGTGAGTGCCCTCGTTTCAACTCGCAAAGCTTAGCCTTCTGAGTCACCCTAGACAAACTGAACATGCGCCCAATAACGGAAAACAAGATCGCTGAAAACTGGCCTACGCGAACATCAGCTCGAGCAGCTATGAAGGCACTGTTGCGTTATTTAAAAGACATCAGACTTCGTGGCAAATTGTGACTGTACACTGTGTGACATAGGATGGGACTGTAACAATGTGTAACACTAGGAAAGCCCCGCAGACTGCGGGACCGAGCTATTACATCTCAACACCACAAAGGCGTTGAATGGAGATTTGCAACATAGTAAACACCCGCCCATCCATCCCCGTTTATCCAGACGTCAACGCAGCGTGGACACCGACTCTTGACGGGTCCCAAAAAAGGCCACCACCGCGCCATTACCTGGCAGCCTGAGCTAAGGATGAAAAGGGTGCCTTACCCAATGCTACCAAACAATGACGGCGACCTGGGATTCGCAGGTAGACGTTTGCCACGAGGCGAACCACCACCCATCCACCTGCGACTATCCAGAGACCAATGCAGCGTGGACCTCAACGCTTGACGGGTCTACAAAAGGCTACCAAGCCGGCCATTACCTGACAGCCTGAACTAACAACGACGACATTGCAGTCGCAGGTTGCCGCACATTTCCAAACCATCGGGCATCGGAGGCGGGCTTAGTGCGGAGTACTGCAAGCACGGGCGTAGTATCGCAACGGATAACACGACTGTGATGTGCGGCTGGAGAGTCTTCAGATTCCCCTAGTCGACTTGCCTAGGGAAGATGACGGTAGTAAAAGCGGAGGCCTTTAGAGAGTGAACAGAGGGTCCTGATGTGAACTCGATCTTTAACTTGCTCCTGCATGGAGTGGGCTTCCATGAATAAGAAGGTGTACAGCCTCACGAGATCATTTTCGTATGCTGGCTACACCTAGAAGTTGATGATGATAGGCATTCGTTTAGGAAGATGACTATCGAAATGAAAAACGTTATCAAGAAATGTGACGGAATTAGCTTCAGAAACCAAAAGGGGTGCTCTGAGATTACTGCTTTTACTTTTCGATTTGATCTGCAATCATGTATTTCGAGCACTCCCTTGTGGCCTGCAATATTATGTGGTTATTGTGTGCCGTACATTTCTTCGCACAAGTACGTACAACACTTGCATAAAAAAATGTTCCCGACAAGCCGGCAATTCATGACAAAACCAAGGTTTTCAGAGTTCGTTATGGTAATTATCTGATAATGAGCAACTCAGTGGGCAAATGATTGACCATGATGGGGCGAAGAATCTTTAAGGCCATTTGCTTTCCCGCCGGTAGTAGTTAATAGTCAACTTTAGTTAAAAATATTCCTAATAAAAGTGAATACAATTAAACATACGTGACAGTCTGGCCGACGGCACTGCTTTGAAAGAAGGTTACATTCAAGTGACCAATAAAAACGTGCCGTTTGTAGGTCCCATTACGGTATTTCTGTGTGTTAACACGACTCTACCATTCTGGAAATGTACACAGGAAACGAATGTTTTCCATCATCGCGCGAAGACTGTGCATTTCAGCACGCGCAAGCGTCTGCGTTTGTTTGTACAACTGACCCGCTACGGGCTCCGCAAGCACGTGCACGTACTTGCACGGTCGTTTTCATGGTATTTGCATAGGCTGGACGAGGTCGACCAAGTGCCACTGAATTTTACCGTCTTGCTCGCCTTCTAGATGATTGATGTTTGCTTCCTTCCTCTACATCGCATCTCATTACTCGAAACTGCGCTGGTGAGCAGCTTCTCCGGTTCACTCTTAGCGGCGTTTTGCGTGCGCCGCTCGAATGGTTCAGGAGGCGACCATTCGCGGCCAGACGAAAGGGCTTCAGGCAAGAATCAGTACTCCCTCCCACATGCCAGCTTCGTAGCTGTAGCTAGAAAACACTGTAGAGACTCGTCAGCCCTAACCAACACAACCTTATTGGAGCCTCGAAATCTATTATCGTGTGTGCCGTGTTGCTGTGCTGTTCTCCTTATTAAGTCAGAACTTTTCACCTCATTTCCATGACTGACGTCTTCCTTGGTCTCGTATTTTTTCTCTTCTTTACTTCATCAACTGCTCCTCCTCAAGACGTTTTATCTAGATAGTAGTAAGGAATGGAAATGAGACCCTCAACTTATTCTCGACATCCACAACGCGCGAGGTTACCCTGATAAAGAACGTAGTGCGTGAGCAAAGACAAACATTCATCACCACGTTGCCGCTGGTATGAATGCTAGAGTGTTACCGGCCCGTGTAGTGTTCTTGCGTTTCGTAGTACAGCGATGAGAAGTCCGCGAGGACAAGTACTACAATGAGCGTAAATAGAAGAACCCCTTCTTCCTCAGGAAAGTTTCACATTCTAAATTGATAAACCTCGCTCTTTTATTGTTCCAATATATTTTTCTGCATTAAGTGTGCTGCATTAAAGTTATTGTGAAAAAAAAGAGAAAGGCAGGCCTCTAAGGAATTGACGTCGTACAACTGGCGCAAGATGAACGCGCAATGACTACCACGTCCCTTATTCCTCGCAGAAAATTGCTTGAAAAAATAGCGGCCATCATGTTCAGTGACGCTTCCTCCTGACTGCAAGAGATTGAAGGAATATGTCCCTGAGTCAAAAGCTAAAGCTCCACGAATCAATCAAATGCGAAAACTGGGTATTTTTTTTCTTTCTTTTCAGAGCGTGCGGAGGGCTTAGCGACAACTGTCATTACTCATAATTATCTTTCATCAATCTGTCCGTCGGGCATGCGCAAGTGCACCCACACACACTGAGGTCTTTCTCGCGCTGTATAGCTTATAAACGTAAGCGAGTTGCGCCCCGCTCCACCGTAGCCTTCGCAGTGCAAAACATTGGAGAAAGAGCGGAAGCACCGCAAGGGGTGTGTTTGATTGCCAATAATTCTGCTTCTGCGGAACGCATTGAAATACTTTTTCGGGCAAAGTATTTTTAATAGCCTAAAATATCCTATTTCAACTTCAAGTGCATTTCTCCGCATCAATAAAAAAGTGATTCAGGGTACCCTTTACAATTTATTAGATCAAGTATGCTCCATTTAATCAGGATCAAATAGTGGCACTCAGAAGTATCCTATGTCTAATGGCTTGTCTCCAAAGCGATTATGTTGAACAAAACATATGTGGAGCTTCAGCAACGTTTGCTTTGTAACTTATCAGTACAGAGACCACATTATAGGCAGAAGCTTATTTCTTCCTGCGCGTATAGGTCGCATGCTCTTGCAGCGCAGAAATTATTGGTTGCGAAGTGGTTTAGCACTGACAATACAGTGCCTATAAATATATAGTTCACTATTTTGGATCAATAAATTCCTAGTTGGGTCCTTTATGCCTGTGTAGGCCTATTGTTGTCTTTTTTGTTATTTTTGTTTTTTTTTTTGTTTTAGCACAAAGTGGCAATAAAAAAGATGAGAAATATTCGTCATGTTTCAGTCTGCGATTGTGCGCATTGCCGTCATCTTTAACAAGGAAAGGGAGTTTTTTCTCCTGAAAGCAACAGCATGGCAGACGACGTTTGCGCTAGCGTTGCTTTGTGCACTTGCGGGTACTACCACTGGTCTCGCAGGTTATCGCAGTTGTAAGGCGCTGACACTGATTGCGGTCGACGCTCGCGCGATATAGATAAAAATGCTGGGGGCTGTACCTTCTTTTCCTTGAGAAAATGCGGATAACAGGAAGTATTCGCTGTCGACTCGTTGAATTGTTCATTGAAAATAATGTTGTCAATTCGCCCATGCGCTATGAGAAATCCAGCACTTCCGAATAATAGGTCGTACAGGTTACCGCGCTCGAGACTCACAGTTCGCAAAGGCGAGAACTGCCAACCCACTTCATCCGGTTGGCCCTAATTTCGCTATGCCGTTCTCTGGAAACACATTGGAATCTTGTCACAACGCGAGCACTGGAGCCGTCCCGCGGTTCCATGCCTGACAAAACGAGCACTCGCAATGCTTTCAGTGTTTTTGTTACTGCGAAACACGAGCTTCGAGAATACTAAATGAGTAGCTTTTTTCCACGTGCATGTCAAGCTGTGCAGATTGCGGCTATATATTATCACCTAAAATATCAAAAATATATAAAGTATCATAGTTATTTTCTCCTCATAGGGTCTTTCTAGCAGACTCTTTGAATATGTCTTGAATTGTCGTTATCAGAGTGTGAAGCGTTTACGAAAATTTGCCAGCAAGATTTAAATAGAAAGTAAAAAAAAACTAAAAAATTACAATTAACACTACTGTAACACCGTGATACGTCTAGTCCATTCATTTTGACATTCATCTGGTCAGTGATAATTTAATGACAGCTCCCAAAATACAGAAAAACTTTCACACTTAGCGTGACGAACACAAGAGATGAAATTTATCCATATGTTTTTATTTCTTTATCAAAGAAGCGTAGTAGTGTAATCTGGCGGCAACAATATTTTAGCCCTGGATGTTACCAAACATCTTGCTTACTTTCACGTATCCTATAGAGGAGAGAGGATAACATCAACCCGTTGGGATAAACAGAACCCTCATTGGATAAAAAATATATATATGCAACTGCGACAAAGTGAAAATCAAGATAGAAGGCGCAAACATTGCATTTTTATTTTTCGTTTTCTTATTTCTTGGTTTGCGTCCTTTCGTCTTTGTCCTGAACGCACCCGGGTCACGTTCAGCCGCGCAATTGGCACACCCCAAGGAACGTCACGTAGACCCAATGTCTTGGCGATCAGCGGCGCACAAGGAAAGCCATCTAGACTTTAAGCTTCGGTGGGCGCCCGTGTTTCTGTGAGCGACAGAGAATTGTTTGGGAGGTGCGTTGCACTGCTGTTTTGCTCATTTGCTTGTGTTCTCCCGACGCACTGTACGAGCGAAATATTGTGTGATGGAGTAGTGAAATTGGCAGTTCGTAGTAGCGCGTGGAATGAGATAGCACATCTGTCGCAACTGGCGGCTGGTTAAACATAACAAAGGTGCTCTGAAAAGCTTTCACGAAATTTCCGTATTGATTTAGCGGTAAATGCGAGATAAAAGTTTTTAGCAATACGTCGCACTTATATGAGGTCCCAGATGCATGATTTAAACCGCACTGACCACATTAAATCTATATATGTATATATTCAACGCTCACACACACATCTAATATATAGCTTTCCCATCCCCTCTTTGCGCATACCACGTGGCCGGCTTCCCACACTTAACGCACAATTTTTTTTCCACTTAGCCACTCCTAACGCTCACGCATAAAAGGTGTAAGGTTACTTGCTATTGTGAGTTCTTTCAGTGTTCGCCATTACACTATCCTCCAGTATTAGCGTTGTCATGAAAAAACCTCAGGAATTAGTGGCTTGTGATGTAGTTCTAAAGCAGGAGTCTGACGGAGGGGCGAAATACAAAAGCTAGTATTATGAAATGCGGCACGTTAGTGTCAAAGAGGTTGGCATAGTGAGGCAATTGCCGGTCAATATATCATTGGTCAATAACTTTTTTGCAGATTGCATTCCAGTTTCTTTCTTCATACATACGCACTTATTAAATTTTAATATAATTCCTTAGTCTTATAAATCCATCCGTAACAAGCACTGATTAGTAATCCTAGCTTTGAATAAATTGTTGGGCAGGAGATTCCGCTTGCGTCCTAAGAAACAGAAAAAGAAACTCTACTGTAAATTAGAACTTTAACAAGAAAGAATTACTTACAGAAGGAAGCTACAAATAAGATTGATCAATGGCCTGGCTAAAAAAAAAACCTTTTGTTCTTTAGGCTAAGACAAATAAGCATTGAGCGCCATACGTTGGCCTGTGGCGAAGCCCATTTGAAATATGCTATTCGTGAGGCCTACAAAGTACTTTTATGAAAGCTTCACATGACAACTGCATAGAAAAGCTCACAGCCTGGATTTGAAACGAGGTCATTTATCAATGTGAGTCTAGAATTTATTATGACAATGACAAGTTACGTTTCTTGAATGAAACTCAATATGAAAAATTTTTTGTACCAGTTAATTACGTACTGAGACAAACAAAAGGCAATGGGCAAACGGGTTACTTGTATAGTAGCTAATTTTTACCCTTATTAATTCACAAATAATTTTGTGAATGCAATGTAAGAAAGGTTTTCAGGCTTTAAATAATAATTCGATGGAAGTGTCAGCCTTGACAATGAGTGCATTACATCTCGCGTTACTATCTTTTCCTTGTGTTTTCTCAATAAGACACCAGCGAAAGATAAACAAAATTAGAACCCAAGACAAGAAAATTAGACAATGAGAACAACACACGCAACTTTATATCATGTTTCTATGCAATGCCTGAGGCGTCAACTCAAAGAAAACCACGCCTTCAACAGCGGCGCACGGTTTTTCAATTTATCATAGAACCAAGCTAAAATGTATAGAGCATGATTCCATTCCGTTTTGATCTTGCCTTCGCCTTCTCTATCCTTCTCTCGTCTTTCATCTTAAAGCACAATTCTCCAGTCTGCGTCTACACACGATAAAAAAAAGAAGACGGAAGATGAAGATGGACCCATGGAGTCGGCTTTAAGATATCTTCGCCCTGAAAAATAGGCGTTGGTAGCACACATTTTTATCTTTCAGCGGATTGCCTCTTTTCTCTCGCTATCTCTGCCTCTGATGCAATCCTGCACTTCAATGATCTAGTTGAAAAGAAGGCGAGCAAGGTCATATAACATGCTTACCTCGATTTTTTTTTCATTCGTTTTTTTTTGCTGCCACTTTTTCTATGGTCTTGCTCTGGAAAAATGATCATTTGCCGGAAAATTTAGTTGAATTTTCAGTGAGCGAACGTGGCCAGAAATTTCGAACTTCAGCGATGTAGTAAGCTCGCTGAGTGTTTGTGAAAACATGTCCATCCAGTTCGGCCACCAAAAACAATTTACCAAGTTTTTTTTCTCGTGATCTCGTGCCATTTATTTTTCATCCACGGTTAAGAAGTACTGCGCTTTTTTCTTCCTCTTGGAGTTTGGACAAAACCTCTATTGTATAGTCACTAAACATCTGTACCTTTCGGTAAATTGTGCAAGTAAAAATTGGCGTTTTGAACACCTGCATAAGTTTGACGTTTGATAGTGATATGCCGGTTACGTAAACTATTATTATTCCAATTAAGTTAATATAGAGAGTAATAAGAGAGTGATGCAATATAGTAATATAAATAGTGTAATATAGAGAGTAAATAAAGTCGAGGATGTCATCCTCGAGTTGACGCTACTAACGTCACACCATCAGTCCTGTCTCCCGCAGCCTCTCAACATCAAATCCGTCATTCTGCACCCCAAACACGTTAACTCCGGCAAAAGGCCGAAATTTGCCATTCTTTTCTCTCTCACCTTCTCAAATACACTGCGGATTTTGCCATGTAAGACAGGTACCCTGCGTCCGTATGCCCGGTTAAAGTTGCATTGCGTCTGACGTCAAAGCTTTAGGTAAAGCCACGGCCTCCTCTATGCCCTCTAATTACCGTCTCTAGAAACACGACGACTGCTAGCACTGCTTTCCCACTTCCACAGATTGTATCATACCCCGTCATCCTTTACAGCATCCCATATCAAACCCCCACAAAAAATTTTCCCCGCCTCAACCATTCCTTCAAAGTGTGTCCCATGTTTGCACGTACGAATCTCCTGCGACAATCACCGCTCTTTCTTGCTATTCATCACTGGAACAAGCTGCCAAAATAAATTGCTTCTATAGGTGATCATGACTCATTTGTAAGTAACATGAAGCGCAGTTTTACGCATGGTGGTAAAAGCACAATTTTATGCCTTTGACGCATTGTAAGTGTATCTACATGCTTTGTACGGAGTGTTCTTTCTTTTTTCATCTTGCATGCGATTCTCTTTCCTTTTTTTCTTTTTATATTTTCTTGTTCCATTCGGTGATTTTTACCACGGTGTTCTATATTGCCTTTCCCCCCCCCCTAATTGCGTTTGAAATATCCTGTTGTTAACCCCTCCCCCCTATGTAATGCTCGTAAGGGCCTTTAGGATATCTGAATAAAAAAAATGTTTTGAACGCCAGTACAAGCGCTCGCTCCCCAATGGGAGCTGTTGGTGCGCCTTAATTCAGTGAAATGCCGCGATGCTACGTTACTCACATGGTACGACTGCTTCCGTCACGCGTGTGTCTGAGCGCGCGCAGCTGCCGTTCGGGCGGTAAAGCGGTAGACGCTTCGTCCCTGCGTCTCTCAGAGGGAGACAGAGGGAAAAAAACTTCCTTGATCAGTTAATCGCACCCATGGCAGATCTCGGTGGGGCCCTCAATCCGGGGCTCCACTGGCTCTTGCGGCTCCCTGAGCTTGGTCCAGGAGGGCCAACTGGCTGCCCTGATCCTCGCTTGCAAGCAGTGCCACCCACTGCCATACGAAGTCCGTCACGCTTAGAAAAGCTGAAAAGAAAAGCTTGGCCGAACCGTACATTCCCCCGTTTTGTAGGCCAGTTTGGGTTTTTCGCCGCACCACGGGCAGGTGTGCGTGTAGTATGTCGGGTGCTTCTTGGGTAAGAGGTTTAGGGGTGGGTATGAATTGGTTTGTATGCGACGCCAGTCTTGCGCTTGTCTTGTTTTTAGTTTGGAGTGCGGAGGGCCGTAGGTCCGTCTCTTCCTCCTCTGATTCTCTAATATGTCGCGCACTGCGGACAGTGGTTCCTCTAGGGTTCTGGCCGCTGCTTGGTCGTTGCTTCCTCGAGCTATTCGCTCTGCCCTTTCGTTCGCGTCGAGTGCGTTGTGCGCGGGGCACCACGTAATGTCGCGGGCCGGGTCTAGTCGTGAGCCGAGTATTCTTTGGGCGTTGCGCGGTAGCATTCCCCGCATGAAGAGTCGACACGCTACCTGCGAGTCTGCAAGCGCGTGAGCCGACTGACCCTTGAAGTCGGAGTCTCGTATCGCCAGCGCTATTGCCGCTGCCTCTACTGTGCATACCGAGGTAGGCTTAACCATAGTGGTTATCGCGGTGACTGTTGGTTGCGGCAATTGCGTTGAAGTAGTGGTTGCACTCGCGTCCGTGTAGTAGGCAGCTGCATCCTTGCCGAATCGCTTCTCAGGTTATCGCGCCTTTGTCAGTCTTCCTCCGACTTTCGTCGTGAGGTGCCACCGAGATGCTCCTCTCCCCAATGACCGTAAAGCAGGCGCGAACGCTAGCAGACGGGGGAAAGTAGGAAAGGACGATAGGAGAAGGTGAACGGTCAGATTGTCCGCGTTTGATCTGGCTGGCAGTGAAAAAAAATAGAGGAGGCGATTGTAAAGCAAACAATATGCATGTAACAAAGCAATTGACAGTCATGCAATTGCAAAAACGGAAATATATTGCATCATAGGTGAGAGCTTGGGACACGCAGCCGATAATTAGGATGGATGGCGTATATCGTGTAGCTATGCACAAAATCTCGAAGCCTCCATAAAAGCAAGTGGCATGGTGTCACATCGCGCAGAGAGAGAGAGAGAAAGAGAAGGAGAGAGCAAAGCTTTAATGATATTCTGGAGATGCTAGCGTGGCTGTTCGTCTGACAGCCTACTCGAAGCATGCTACTCATGCAAAGAGGACACTTTGACCTGTCTATGAGATTGAGATTCAGAATAAAATACGTAACTTTCTTAACGCGGTTTTTAAAGAGTAAGCGCTGTTTTCACTCGTTACTAACCATGTTTATTCCTCAAGTACGTGTAACAAAAGCATCGAAGCTTTACCTACATGGCAGATAGAGAGAAAGGGGGAAAGTGAGGGAGATTAAGCAGAAGAAAGTGTCCGGTTTGTTATAATGCGCGGGGATTGGGGAAAATGTGATTAGAAAGAGGGGAGCAGGTGAGAGAAATAAAAGAAAGAAAGACTATGGCAGTCTCCATAAACGAATGTCGCTCCAAAAACTTCATCAAAAAGTCCCGCTTCGTGCATAATTATTTACCCTTTATAGTTACCGTCGGCATACTCGTATATACATGGGATCGGAACTTCCCCCCTTTTCGTGCATCAGACGTAATTTTTCATTTACACTGACTTATATTACACATAACAATGCGTACCAAATAACCTTTACTTGCACCCACCCACCCACACGCAAGCACACGCACGCACACACACACACACACAGCGTGTACGCCCCGTAAGCTATATAACGCTTCTTTGGGTGCAGCACGACATTAAATTTGATTATATTATTGGTCTCGTTTCCCGGAAATCTTGAGAAATGACTGCGCATCTTGAAAAAAAAAACGTTCACAGCGTTAAGCTTTCTTTTGAGGGTTAAAAAAGCGTTGGTGACGTGTCCAGGGTTTCGACTTCTAGTTAAACCATCCCGTGTACTCTTGGCGCATCTCCTGTCAAGTCCAAGAAAGGCTCAGGCGTTCATGACTAAATAAAGTCACTCAGCAAAAGTAGTAGGAAAACATGTAGAATCTGCTCAGAGAGTTATCTGAGTGATGCGGGAGCATATCGCAGTAACGACATTTGTGTCCAGGGTTCGCACTCAACACTGCTGGTAACCCTGGCACCGCTAAGCGGCTGTGCTAGTCAATTCGCCGTTGCGGTAAACGCCACAGCGCTGCGGCGGCACGAACTGCTGCGGAAAGCAGCGCAATGTGAACTGATAAGGCAAGGAAACTGCTTCAGGCGGTGGCACCAGGTGCGCTGATAACGTTTCAACCCGAAGCTACGGCTGCCCCACAGTTCTAACTGATAAAGGTGTGCCTAGTGCGTGCCTGATTGCACGCATCACTTGGTCACTCCGACGCGACGCGCTTGTGCCGCTACTCGTCGTCGCCTTTTTCCACAGCCCGTTCCGATGGCGCTGATCATGTCAGCGTTGCCATGCTGTCCCTCACGTTGGTCGTCGTCTTCTTCCGCAACTGGCTGGCTCTATCTTGAAGGCGACCGCTTTACGCGAAGGAAGGACGGACGGAAGCACGAACAGTATTCTGGTTAGGTAACCATAGAAATGCTGATGCTTTGCTAAGTGTCCTCCCCTTCTCACAGCAGAAATCAGCAAAATACGTGAAAATTCTGAATAGGCTTGCCGTTATTTGCTGCTAGTTTTGACACCATCAGTGCATTTTATTTTCTAAGGAGGGTGGTGATGTTATGCAACCAGAGCGAACATGGCGTAAAGCTAAAGGAATGTGTCTTCTGTGCAGATAGAGACAACGCTGTACATACGTCCACAGCCGTGATTGCTATCAGGTTGCGATATTTTTAGAGGGGCGATAAAGGAAACTGTACAAGCGATGTGAAGCGCATGAATACTCCCCTTTTACTACAACAAAACAGTGTGGTCCTTCGGTTATTAATTGCTACAAAAATTAAAGTCGAGCATTATACCTTCTTTTGAAAAAAACATATGCACAATGAAATGCGTTTGCGAAGCCAATATTCATATGCTCCTGTGCTTCCGCATTTTCTCTCTAAAAAAAATTATGTTGCTTTCAGGTATTAGAAGCAAATATGCGCCTCAGGACACCGGCCTATGAACACGTGGAGTTTTTGTGGCCCCACCATGGCCGCCAAAATGAGACAGTCATGTTAACGGGCTTGATGCACGCACCGTATAAGGCGGACGGAAAAGGAGATGGGAGGAGAGTCGGTAGCCTATAGACTTCTGTAATTTCCCAAGGTGCAGTCGAAAAGGGTATGTGACCAATTCTCTCCTCTAGCACTGGTGTTGTGTGGAGCCAACCGAGGTCAGCAAATGTGAAACCATGACTAGAAAAAAAAAGAAAGAAAAAATGCATATCTCCACGGAAGAATGCGACTGCCCGCGGTCCACCTTGCCTCGGGTGACGCTTAGGCAAGCAGCGACAAAACGATAGACAGAGCGTGGAATCAACCTTTTGGTGGATCAAAGCCCCATGCGGCACATTTAAGTCCTCAAACATCCTCGTCCTTCCTCTCGCTTTTTTTTGTCTTCTTTCTTTTCACGTCTCCTTGAAGGCTGTCTGCTTGGTTTATGAAATACACTCTTGCCATTACAGAGCCTGGTGAGCAGCCTGTATCCACGCATGAAGCTTGAGACGCGATCGTACCTTGATGCCTCAGGCGATGCTCTAATCCAGCAACAATGCGCCGTTAAAGACATGCTGCCACTGAAATTCAGGCCGTTAGTGTAGGAGTCGGAATAAAGCCGTATTTAAAAAGCTAACAGACAGTTCTTCGCCAGCTTCAAACTTTGTATGTGACATTCAGGTATGTACCCAGTATTCTTACGCGGGGGGGGGGGGCAACCCAAGGTAACTTTTCTATGCAAATGATGGGGGGTATCATTACTAGTACAAATGGGAACAACGCCCACCATTCCCCATAAGAACGCGTAAACTCACAAAAGAGAAATGAAATGAGGTGTATTTTACACGTACGCTTGCGCGATACACCTCTCCTTTACTTGGCAAGCAAAGAACCGCGTCAAATGGACTGGCGCAAAAAAGGAGCGCAGGAAGAACAGTGCCAAGAACAAGTAAAGAAGCGAAAGTGTAAAATAAAGATTGTTTTAGTAGAATAGAACTTAACAAAACAGCAGTTGGCAACAAAGGCCCACAGACAGCGCGGAGTTGTGTTAATCCGCCAGCCAATCACAGACGAAAACAAAATCGTCCTCATGAGGCCTTTTCAAAATGGGTCGTACTTGATACCTCCGGAGCGTCTACTGTTCTTGAAGAGTCTCTTCATCGGCGGAAGCAATCAGGTGTGTCCAACAGACATGGACAAAATGTATGAAGTCTGAGCATTTCGCTCTTCAAAAGTCTGCGGTACCGTTCATTTCACTGCTGAACCCGTTTTACTCATGAAACTTCACTGTCCTCAACTGAAGTGAAACTTCACAACAAATAGTTCTAGCGAAGCAAGCCTGTAATTTCAGTTGAATAACGAATTAGGCATTCGCCATTCCACTATAACAGGCAAGAGAAAAGGTATAAAATTACGCGATAATAATTTTATTTTTGAAGTTACCGCCTTATTTGGGTAACAGAAAAATTTGAAGTACGAATTATTTGCAGCCTCGTGGAGGAACAGTGGCTGTCGGTTATGAGGGCGCGAGCGGGGTTTCATTGCAGACTTAAGTTGTATCCGACTATAACAGCGTTATTTTTTCAGTTTGATCTGGAAGAATTGTACAGAAATATATACTTGCGGAACAATCACAGTTGTTTTGAAGCCATCGTTTACTGCTCTAACAAGTTAGGTGGCACAACCGACACGTATTGTTATTTGGGAAGTTACGTAACGATGCGTGGCCGCCAGTCGCGTGCAACCGGGTATGGCGCAGGAAGCTGCAATTCTACACGCACTACGCCCACAGCCAAAGGTTAGAAACACACCTACATAAGCACAGCAGAGAAGTGGCTACGCTAGGCGGCTCGAATGATAACTGTAGAAGCGTCATTGAGAACACAAGGAATTGTCCTACACTTCCGCTGGCATTTTCTGTGCTTCCTTTTTAAATAAAAAGATGTTGATCCATAAATACTTTCATGAACAACGGTTAAATCTGTTAATTTTCGCTTTTCCTTCTGGTTTGGCTGTTGCCTTGGCTCTCTCTCATAGTAGGTCGCTTAATTTCTCAAATCCTTGCGACTCTTGTTTCCAGTTGGCAATTTTGCACGAAAAGAGCTGTACAATTAGGGAAAAACCAGAGGAGTTAACGGGTGACAGTCATATTGCCTATAACTTTAAGGCTTATTGCAGGGTTTGATGATGGACGCTGTCTCGCATTATTTTATTTTCCACCTTATCTACCCCATATCACGGGTATATGTTACCGAGGATCTGTCAGCGTCGCGGCGAGCCATCACTCGAGGAAATAATTAAACAAAAAGAAAAGATTAACGCAATTCGCATATTCTCTGGCCGCAAATCGTACCACGTTCATGCAGACCAGTTGACCACGAACTGAATCCCTTTCCTGGTCCCTGGATCAGTCTAAACGAAGAAAGTTGAACTAACGAAGCAACAGTGACATGCGTGACCGTTGCATAGCCGGTGACAACTGAATGTATCTGGAGTTAATCGTGTGGGCACTGAATTGATGGTGAAAGTGGTCTTCACATCCCAGTAGGCGCCGATAACTACCGCCATCCAAAAGGAGTAAAAAATGCAGCAAAATGTTGACCGCCGAATAGCTGTCAAGTCTCAACACTGATTTGGCGGCGCTTTAGGAATGTGTGTGAGAAGTGGTGGCGTGAGCGGGGAGGGGAGGGGGCGGGCCCCCCCTCCCCCTTGGGTACATGCCTGGCAACATTCCTGAGTTTCAAGTAAGGCATGTTGGCCTACTTGGTACGGATTCAGCTTGGAGGGAATGACACAAGAGAAGACGACGCATAAGTCTAGACGATCAGACCGGAGAAATTCTTACAAATAGCGCTGACATATACCGCAACCTCACGGAACACATGTGGCCGCTAAATTGCAGAGTATATTGAACGCGACTCTTCATATAAGGTGCTCATAGAAACGTTGCAATTATCATCTGCTTCGGTACCAGCAGAACCACGCTGCGATTGACATGTGGGTTCTATCTTTTTAGTGAACTCCCACATCAGGTCGTACATTTATTTGACCACCTTATGTTGTAAAACTTACAAATCTGATTTAGATAATCAAGATCGTTAGTATGGTAATTCCTCATTGCGGCTTTTAGAAAGGATGTAAAAATATTCAAGATCGACCACCTTGTAATTATAAGTTTTTTTTGCTGCGTCCATCAATGAATACTGACTGGTAGAGTTGAACGAATGTTCAATTAATCCACGAACATGAATTTCTGGCGCCAAACGAGACAGACGACTATGCACAGAAGGACAGAGAGAGAAACAGAAGAGAGGAAAGGCAGGAAGGTTAACCAGACGCACGTCCGGTTTGCTACCCTGCAATGGAGGAAGCGGTACTGGGACAAAAAGAGAGAGAGAGATGAGAGAGAGAGAGCACAGTTTCGCGCACATTTGAAGGCGCGCACCGAGTCCTAACACGGTTTCCAAGACCTGTCCACTTGAGCTACTTCAACACCACTTTCGTGGCTTTCGGTGGCACCGACGCGTACGGCCATGGTGCAAGGATCTTCATTTCTGAAAATGGTCTAGTGTCCAGGTGGTTCAATGCTGCCTGGAGATCTTCACACTCGACGTCGTACTGAGGACAGAGACGCAGTATATGTTCAATCATTTCTGCAATTCCACAAGAGCTACACATGGACGTAGCCCTCTTCCAATGTGGGACGGGTAGGCCTTCGCAAACGCCACTCCGAGCCAGAGGCGGCAAAATACTGTCGCCTCAGAGTGGAAACCTTTTGATGGCACTTGTAGCTTTAAAAATAGATCGAGCCTGTGAAGATGACACTTCAGGAGGTTTTGAGAAGAGCGGTATTTTGTGTCAGAGTTTAGTGACGATATGAAGCTTTCTTGCTGCGTCGGTTTTTGATAAGGGGATTGGAACTGGTCGGGCTTCCAGATAGGCAGACCAGGCGGCTTCGTCGGTGAGGTCATTACCAGCAATGTCGGTATGTCCAGGTAGCCACTGGAATATAATTTCATGCCCTTTAGCAATAGCTTGATGGTGGTCATCTCTTATTTCATGTCAGTGGCTCATGAGTCCTATCATTTAGGACAAAATGCAGATTCTGAAATGCTGAACTCTGAACTCTGAAGTGCTAAAAACGTCACATGTATCATCAACGACAGCTGCTAAACTAGTAGCCCTGCGTGCGGCTCTTAATTTCATTCAAGAGGAACTACCCCACGCATGGTCAGTCTTCTGTGGTTCCAAGGCAGCCCTACAGAGTGTACTCTCAGCACTGCGCCATGGATCACATGAGCAGCTCGTCGCAGAGATCAGAACATTCTATCATTGACTAGTTGACGAAGGACACGATATAATGTATCAGTGGTTGCCTAGTAACTGTTGCATACATGGCAATGATCGGGCAGACGCAGCTGCCCGATCTGCCCATGACGGCGTCAACTGCGTTGCCATTCCTCTTCCAAGAGCCGACACAGCGAAAAAACTTTTCGTACTTGCGTGTGACCTGATATTAGACCAATGTAATTCATCCGATTTCACAAGTGCACGCCTTCATACCCTGGACCCTAATTTACAGCTCCGTATTCCGCCCGACCTTCCACGACGTGACTGCTCCCTTCTAGACCGTCCAT
Organism: Dermacentor variabilis; assembly: GCF_050947875.1. Lineage (NCBI taxonomy): Eukaryota > Metazoa > Arthropoda > Arachnida > Ixodida > Ixodidae > Dermacentor > Dermacentor variabilis. The sequence continues at coordinate 58,382,524 of NC_134572.1, forward strand.
GGCTTGGAGTAGCATTTTCAAATGCCTACTCTTTCTTTATCTGAATGGCCAACAGCACACTTTGTGACTTCTGCGGGTGCAATGAAACAATTGAGCATCTTCTTTGTCAGTGCTCTCGTTTTAACCCACAAAGAACGGGCCTCTCAGCCACCCTAGACGAACTGGACTAGCGCCCAATGTCAGAAAACAAGATCCTTGGAAACTGGCCTACGCGAACATCAGCGCGATCTGCTATGAAGTCACTGCTGCGATACGTGAAAAACACGGGACTTTCCGGCAAATTATAACTGTACTCTGTGTGACGTAGGACTCTACGGTGACACTGCATAAGACTAGGAACGGCTTTGCGGGCTGCGTGACAGTGCCCACAGAAACAGTTCGTGTGTACGTGCGTGTGTGTGTTTAGGTTTTTCTTTTCTTTGTTTATATCCGTCTCTCTCTCACCTATTGCATCCCCTTGCCCCTCCCCCAGTACAGGGTAGCCAACCGGAGATAATCTCGGCTTAACCTCCTTGTCTTTCCTTTGCCTTTCTCTCTCTCTCGCTCTGAAGTGCTGCCTCAGAATCACAAAAGATGACCCATTTTTGAGACGTCTCTTACAGCAGGTATTTGACAGCACCACGCAAGGCAGCAAGCTCTACTGCCGTTGATGTTGTCATGCGTGACAGTTTGAATTTCATTGTGGTTTTCGTATCCGGAGTTAAAACGGCACCTCAAGAGCTGGTAGATGAGACCGAACCATAAGTACAGATGTGTATTCTGTCCCCGTATGTCTCAATAATTATTACAGGGTCATCTGTTTCAGAGTTATCTTGAGGTGATTGGCTTTCTTCACATCCGGAATACATAGGCGCACCTGAGGCTGTTGGAGACACCACAAGGGTAATAAGGCCTTGCTGTTTATTTTTGATCCTGATGGAAGACACTCTGTATGGGTGATGATAACTTCAGAAAACGTCGCACGAGGTCTCTGCGATGGCAAGAACGTCAAATGCTGATGGGGGACGCGGGAAAGATGATGGATATGCGTCCTGAGACAATTCACAGTACCGTATGTTTGGATGGTATGATCTTTGGGGAGCACGATTGTTGCAGCTGTTGACGTACAGCGATGAAGTCCTAAACACGTGCACAATGCTTGGCCCTGTAAGCTCTCCAATTGGTGAATATTTGACTTGCATATACTGGATCACACTAGAAGGCTGTAGCCTACATATCCTAGAAACGATAACAATTAGTGTTAATGCCTGTGGTTGTACACTTTGTCCATTGTCTTATTCTGCGCTAAAACCTCGTGCGAAGGACTATCGACTAGTCCAAACAAAAATTTTGCTCGTGGAAGTTTTTGCGTAGGAAGAGTGGTTGCTCAGTCTTTTTTTCAGAAGTCAAAGCATTACGTTATAGCCTGGTAATCACTTTCAGATGGGTGGCAAAAAACCGCCAATTAATGGTATCGATTGTTTTTCTCCCCAAGTATACTTGCTGCACCCGCGTGGCTACACGATAGAAAACTTGAGTCTCGAAGTGGTGATACTTGCTCTGGGAACACTTTCAATCCTCGAAGCAGCAGTTCTAGCTTGCCTAGTTACTGAGTAGTACAACGCTCAGCGCAAGTTCGTGCTCGTTTGAGCAGCCATGGCCCCCCATCTTAACAACCACTTCCTGAATCTGTCGATGAGTGCGGGTAATTTGACTTTGGCGCATATTCTTTGAATTCTAGAGCCGCATATCCTCGAATTTTGGAGAACGGCTGTTACATGTACGTTCAAAAACTCAGACTTTATTTTTGCGTCACTTCTTAGAAAAATTTGTAAAACACGCCGTGCGTGTCCCTGCGGATGCGGATGACGTACTTGCAATTTGCGCTTCTTGAAAGCAAATATCTAACAAATTCTTCTGGCAATATTATGGGGCAAATACCCTAATGATCAATCATCGTAAAGAAATATCATAAAAAACAAAATTGCGCCTGCCCGCTATAGGTATTAATCCTGCAATATAAGCTTCCGTCATAAGCACAATAATAAATACGATACTAAAGAATATGCTAACCAAGTATGCGATACCTTTAATTTTTCCCGCAAGTTGTCACGGCTTTATATATATGACCAAGAAAGGCGATATGGACTCTACCTCGAAGTTATTTTTTGTTCAGTATTATGAGCATGTGGCAGCCAACTCAGCATAACTGCAATTGTATGTGAATGTGCAATGTCTTGACAATGAAACTTGGAATGCAGTTCGCCGTACCATATCAAACACATATCGTTGCAAAAATAATGACCCAGCTGCATAAAGCACTTGCAACTTGCACTGTATTTAGAATATATAAACACAAAAACCGGAAGATTCCAACAGACTCAAGGCAGGTATACCTTCAAGACATCCACAACGCTTTGATATGAGCACGTCAAAACGACATTGCTTTTAGAGCGTTTCTATTTCATAGCTATTGACTCATTTTGATTTATTTTTCTAACACAGCAGCGGCAAAGAGTACTCCTTTCGCGTTAACGCAAACAAGTTAAATCTATAATTTTAAAATCTTGTTCGAGCCAAGCAAACGACAGATATTCCCGTCGGGCGTTTCGCTAAGTTGAAAGCCGACTAACTGCTCCTCTGTGTACCACACGGATTCTAACTTTCCTTCACACGGACCTCATCAAAACTATAGTGGCTCCATAATCTCCTTGCACCTAAAAACTAAAATTCCAGAGCAAACAGTTCAGCCCTCTGTTGCTATGCGCACAATTGCCCGCTGATAATTCGAGGCACGCCTAGTGACTGCAACCTCTCCATCAAATCACGAAGTTTCAATATTTTCTTTGTCAAAAATGCAGTTCAGAAGCTCCAGGACACTGCCAAAGCTGCGCTTTACTGTTTGTTATCTACTTTTGAAACTTTACCTGTCTGTGCCCACTTTCTGCATGGCAGCACTTCTCGTTTTTCGTTCTTGCGCCTTTTTACGCTTTCTTTTGTCACAACATTGTTCCGGTGTTCCCAAAGCACTCAGGATTTACACTAAGAGTAGCTGTAGTTGCAGCGGCGCAAAGGATTTGTAAAGTAGGCCTGCAATAATTTTGCTTTCTTTCACCGTAATAACACGCTAGCACTCTTCATTCTCTAGGGGGCCCCAAATTTCACAACCAATCGCCAAAATTGCACCGCCTGTCCACCTCTCTCATTTGCTTTTGGAATCGACTGAAATGTCCTCCAGACTCTAGCGCCCGCTGGCAGTTCTCGTTAACGGTGGGCGCATAATGATCTCCCGCTTTGCACTGCGCAATCTTTGACGCGTGCGGACAAGCCTCTACACGGACCCAATTTGCTGTTCTTGCGACAGCAGTTTCGCACTCGGAAACTATTCGCTGAGTGTGCCCATCGGTACCTTCTGCTATGCTGTCGTCATTATTCAGCCGTGGTCCTCGTCGGGTCTTCAAGCTACCTCATCACCGACAGCATCACCACCACTGGGTGGCGAAGACGATGGTGTGCGCGGAGGAAAAGAAGACGTCGCTGACCTCCGCCCCTGGATATTGAACCCATGCTTATGCTTATGTGGCCACGTATAAACCGGATCTGCATGGACGCACTAACCACTAAACTGCCGAGTAGCCTTTGTGTCGGGCTATTTCTACTTGGCTCCGTGAGCCATGCAAACTGATTGCAATATCGCATGTGACGACGAAGCCTTATTGTGCCTGTCGAAAAAAAGTTCTTGAGGAAATTAGCGGAGTACAATCTGATAGGTTGCTGCCGTCGCAGTAATTGAGTTCAATACAAGAAAAATTGCCTAATGAAACAGATTTTTTACGACTTCGATTTAGGTTAGTATAGATTTCTAAATTCCACCCGCCGTGGTTGCTTAGTGACTTTGGTGTTGGGCTCCTAAGCACGAGGTCGCGGGATCGAATCCTGGCCCCGGCGGCCGCATTTTAATGGGGGCGAAATTTGAAAGCACCCGTGTGCTTAGATATAAGTGCAGGTTAAATAATTCCAGGTGGTCCAACGTTCCGGAGTCTCCCACTACAGCGTGCCTCATAGTCATCAAGTGGTTTCGGCACGCAAAACTTCATAATATCCATTTCTACATCCCCGTATCAACGCTACGTTGGGAATGAATGAATTGTATGGTTTTACGTGCCAAAATCACAATTTGATTATGAGCAAATGACATAATTGGGGACTCCAGAATAATTTTGACCAGCTGGGGATCTTTAACATGCCCTTCCCCATGCATGGACACGGGTGTTTTTGCATTCCGCCCCCAACTAAATGCTGCCGCCGCAGTCGGGCTTTGATCCCGCGAACTCGTCATTAGCAGCGCAGCATCATAGTCGCTAAGCCACTGCGGTGGGTCCAGTGGTGCAATGTAATAACATCAACTGAGCACAGAGTTATGGTGTGATTACACTACCTTCATGTAAAATATGTTAAAATGCAAAGTGCCCGCCTGATGTACCGTCGTTCCGGCCCCAGTTCATTTTTGCGTGCTCCCTCTTCGCCAGACTGCGGCCTTCTGTCTCGCAAGGTAGCCTCAGAGATCCTCGGAAGCGTGTGTAATGCAGGAAGCTTGGCTATTATTTGGACGCAGGGTCTTCCACATTCAACATTAAATTTTTCTCCTCCACCTCACAATGCCATGCAACAAGACTAAATTAATTAGGTGTTGTCAAAACGCCAATAATGTGTTATCGAGCGTTGCTTTCGATTGTATAAACATAGCGGATCATTTGCGTAATTGTAGACAGCATGAAAGATGACGAACAGGTATATTTTAAAGAATGATTGAGCATAGACTTGACATGCTTCATTTGCTCTGATTTATTTATTGCAGCTTCTCCATCCTTGTTTTCAGCTGCATGCGGTTTACATGTAAGTCAAAAGGCTCATGTTTGCGCACTAAAAGTTAGTTGGCGGAACTTTGTTAGAATGGTCGTTAACTTGATGTTCGAATTAATCGTTTAGTTAGCTTGCACTAACTTAAGAAAAAAGCATGAGCCGGAGCAACCAATAGATAATGGGTCGAAACCCCGCTCTTGCATACACGTTCGCCTATGTTTGTTAAACTCACAAGATTAGTTAGGTTTTGCGTGGCTTAGCGCAGCTATTGTTGGCCTACACATGCAATAGAGAGAGATAGAGACAGAAACCAGAGAGAGAAAAAGGTGACGGAAGAGGCGGGGAGAATAACCAAAAGAGAGGCTTCCAGTTTGTAACCCTACACTTGGCAAGGTGTTCCTGCTCATGACAGTAACATATTGGGATTTGCGTGGATGTTGAGTCTTGTCTCGTAGCCTATTAGGCGCAGTGGATTTCAAACCTTTCTTTTTTATCTCATTCCGCACTTCCCCTAGGGGTTGTTCTCAAAGAAAACGTATGCGTTAAGATAACCATAACATTCCGTACTGTAATTCTGTAAATTTTTAGCTCGAAACTTATATGTTCTCTTTAGAGTATTTCTTTCAGAATTACTGCAGTAGATTAACGCAAGCACTAAACCGGCTACCAGATTGTAAAAATAAACCCCACATATGCTACAATAAACATTATTTTATCGGCGTTAGTACGGTATGTTCAGACTCCTTGTCACCACTTTGCCGTATACCCCTTTGCAGCGAGAATCAATCAATAAAGGAAATACTCCGGTTTTACGGGCCAAAAAACAATCTGGTTATCAGTGCGAACTTCTGAATCATTTACTTCACAATTTCATTGTACGCGAGGATTTTTGTTTTCCGCCTCCATCGCAATGCGCGTGCCTAGGCTGGGGTTGCATCCGGGACCACGCGCTCAGAAACGCAATGCCATAGTCACTAGCTATTGCGGCGGATTATAATTTATCAGTGACCCTTATCGTAAAGCTGAGTGCAGTAAAGGTTTTGGCAATTTGATGGACATTTGTGTTTTAAATTCCAGTGCAATACCTCAAGCAGAAACACCTCGTGGAGTTGTCCAAGTATGCGTAAGCACACACTTGCGGTGCCACTTGCTCATCTCCACGCAGTCCGGTTTCATCATTATTGTTATGAAACTTGATTCGACCTGCATAAGCCCTTACCAACACTCATCGGTCGTTATCAACCTTATTGAACATTATCCGACCGTTATCAACTCTGATTGGTTCTTATCAACCTGTATGTCCAGCGATGCTGTCGCAAAGCCCCCACTACAGTTGCTGAGGGGGGCATGCATAGTTTCATTGATGGTTTGGATGCTTATTTTGAGGTTGTTCTTTATTGAAACGTATGCTGTTCTGTACGTTGTATGGGTTATTTCAATGAATGTAGTCACTGTTCGCTTCACTTAGCCGTTAGTGGTTATGAAGTTGGGCTGCTAAACACGAGGTCGCGGGATCGAATCCCGGCCATGCCGGCCGCATTTCGATGGGTGCGAAATGCGAAAACATCCGTGTACTTATATTTAGGTGCACGGTAAATAATGCCCGGTGGTTCCTACGGCGTGATTCATAATCAGAGCGGGGTTCTGGCACGTGAAACCCCATAATCTATTTTTTTTCACTTTGCTTAGCGCATGTAGCCTCTGCGTACTTGGGTACTGTTGTAGCTTCGACGGGGTGGCCGGACGAAAGGTTTACGGCATGAGGCCTAAACGGCAGGGGCGCGCAGCGCCGCAAGAAAGAGCCGCACTGCTTCCGTCGGGGACGAGACAAAGAATGCTCGTTTATTTCTCCGAGGGGAAGCAGGAGGCAACTTACAGCGTTTGGCGTTGAGTGGCGCCCTGACCTAAACGACCCAAAACCGAAACCAGAAGCTAACACAGTATACCACAGGTATGAGCCATCACATTTTTTGTTTGCTTACGTCAGCATGAGCCATTGCTTAAGGGGGTATGAGCCATTGCACTCGTCTTACGTGACGGACGAACAAATTTCTAGTTGGGCAGGCATAGAAGCGCTCACGCATATAGTAAATAATGCATATTTATGGAAAACTTCAAGTGCTTTCGGCTTTCCTACTGCAGTTGCTGATGAGCGGGAGAGAATGCGCCCGGTTCGGTACCCAGAAACGGGAAAAGAACGACAAGAAGATAGAAAGGGAGTCCGTTTGCGCATACATGCAGTTGAATTTTCATTCACGTATGGTCTCAAGCTCTCGTATAGCCCAGTTGCCTCCAAGAAGGGCATTAGTGCTCCACTACTGCATTTCGTTGGACAAGGCCCCAGGAACTTTGGTTCCGGGAACGGTTTTGTGTTAGCTTGAGGGACGGGTACGTAGAGCACATCACTGAGAGTCGAAGGATCGCCCATAATGAAGAGGATAAAAAAGAAAAAGAGAATCAAAATGATGCAATACAGCGAACGTGCTTCTGTATCACTAAATAAAATTGCGCAAAGTGTAGAATTTCCGCATATGTCTTTTTTTCATTTATTTCAATATTATTCATCACAAGCTGCCTACCTCTTCTTTGTTGTCTTCCGCTGGCAAAACGCTCCTGTAATTACGCTTTTCTTTCCATCTCTCGCCTTTTCTATTTCTTCCTTTTACTGTTGCCGATTGTCTCATTTTATCGCTCTCCTGAACTCGTTCATCTCGGTCGAATTTAACCCATTTCATTTTGCGCCAGCTTGGCCCAGATTCAAAGATGTCTGAATATTCATTACTGTTCGCTTTGCTCCACGATCCAGACAACAATTGATATATGGGAAGCTTCCCGACATTTACCGCAATTTTTTTTCTCTCTCCATTTCTCTTTCATATCCCACCGCGACTTGTGTCCACCACCTCGTGCCCCATTGGACCTTCTGGCGAATCGCACCGTTATCGATCCTTCGTGAACGCCAGTTCGCCTGAATTCCATCATGTGCAGCGGTAAGTCAAGCAAGCCGTTGAAGCGGCAGCAGTCATGAATAGTTATGGAGCAATATCTGATGAGACGATCAAATCGGGAACAACAGGCCATACGAAAGGTCTGTCCTGCGCAACAATATTCAAGGTCTAACTGGTCAGCTAGAGCAAATTAAGAATGAATGGATATTTCACTACAATATTTCAAGTAGTTCAACATATATATATATATATATTCATGTAGTTGCACCCCGAATGTTCGAATAAATGAAGCGAAGCTTTCGTAAAGCGCTGCTCGCATGTGACACAGCTCATTGCAGTGCCTGCAATTGTCTTTCTTTTCATCCAATGCAAGGGGTAATGCCATGCAACGCTGGTTTATGCTCCCCACAGGTTGGAACTCACCTTTCATTCAATATTTTGCTTATGGGCTACACCATCCATAAACTGCGTGAAAATGCAAACATCAAATGAGGCGGATGATCAGTGCGAGATGTCGACGCAGCTATGACACGAGGACAAAGATTGAAGCATTCAGAACGATGAACAGCTACAGTCCAAAGTGTTTTGATTAATGAAATATCCGTGAGAATTCTATTAGTCTGCATTTCTTTACAGAATTTTCATCATTTCACCTTCTTTCTCCACTCTTGCTGCGTTTTCGTTTTCTATCTTTTTTGTATTATGACTTATTCGAAGCACAGTTATCGCACTTTGAGACAAATATACATAGGCCTAGATGCAAAAAATATTGATGCTGACTTATCAAAATGAGGTATGCTGCTACAAACTACTAAAATTGAGAGTGACGCATGTTTCGATCCCACGCGGTAGAAGCTGCGCAAACATTGTTTGGAGTGAGTTAGAGTTCTTGCAAAAGCCGCGGACGATAAAGTAAGGGCCGCCAGCATCTCGCAAGCCGAACATCTCGAGCACCTTGCTGCCCTTGGCCTCGTTGGGAGCTTGCAGCATGCCGAGTAGCTTTACTTGTCTTTTCTTTGAGTCTTTACTTGCACTCATTTTCGTTTACTCCTTCCTCAATCACCTTTATCTCTTGAGCCAGTATATTGTTAACACAATGTATTTAACACCACTGTAGCTCCTATCGTTAATATTCGTGTTGTCGCGTAAAAGACAAAGTAATGAGATTAGGCTGAACCGTGAGTAGAAGATTTAAAGCTATAGATGCTTCGGCTATGGCTGTAAATGCGGCTTTTTATTTGTTCCTTATTTGACGTGATGCTCAATACCTTTACCGCTTTTATGTGCCCTAGTTATATGAAAGAGTGGTTATTGCTTTAGTACTGTATAGACCGCAGTTAATGCACTAGTCGCGCCAGTGACATTTGAGCTTAGTGAGTGTGGGTGCCTAAACATTACATGAGAACTGTAGTAAGTATTACGAGCATGCGGATATGTTTTTCTCCTGTAGTTGTTCCGTTGCATTGTTTACTGTTCATTAAGTCATTAATGGCTAGAGCGTGCAAACTGACGTTGCTGTCTGCGCTGGCTTTTAGAATAATAAAACCTCGAAGTTTGTGCGCGCGCGCGCGTGTGTGTGCGCGCGCATGTGTTTGTGCGCACTTATGCATGCGTTGGTCTGTGTCTGTCTGTCTGTCTGTCTGTCTGTCTGTCTGTCTGTCTGTCTGTCTGTCTGTCTGTCTGTCTGTGTTTGTGTTTGTGTCTTATATTGCAGCATGATGTCGCCAGCTTCTACAATGCATCCTTTTCTGCAGCCGCCACGTGCAGGAGTCTTCAGTGGACAAGTGCATCCAATTTAAAGTGGACAGAAACATCAAACGGTAAGCAATTCAGTTAAGCAAGAGACGGTTAAAGTATTCGTGGAACAAAAGAAAGCAGGGAAGAAATTGATATGACCGGATCGTTACAAGCATCTGTAAGTATACAAGGTCGACAGAGGACTTTTGAAGAAAAAGTAAGAAGGCTTTTGGAGATGTGAACAAAAATGGTAGAATGAAAAACATGTAGATTGTACCTGAATAAATCAAGCAGGCTAGGAGACTTTGTCTTGGTCCCGTTTCAAAAGGGGATGCCAATAAATCGTCATCATGATCGTCATGCTTGCCTCGACATTTAAGACAATCATTTTTCAGCTATTCACTAATTTGAGTTGGTTTTGCTTTAACCACATCGATGACACCGTTCACTTGTATAACCTATATTACACGCCCCTTTTGTATGTGCGCAGTTTAACATCTATTTACATTTTGATAAGGCCTAGATGAAGCACGACCGCACGCACTGAGCGTAAATCGTTGGCCACGTGCCGAGCACCCTAGAGCTAATTCTACACGCAAGGTAAATACAGGCTCTATACAGAAGGTTCCTAATCAGACATCTGTGAATATTATTTCCGACACGAGGTAAGGGTCCTCTTTGTTACTGCGAGGACATACAGCGTATTGTGACGTGGTAGTACCAAAAATAAGAAGTGCACACAATGGGAGACGTATTCGTGTGCCGTGAATCGTTGGTATTTCCACATCGAGAACAAAGGGCGGCTGGGCCGCTGCACTAATTCTTGCGTACCCCATTCTTGTAAACGACATTGCTTGATCTTTAGAACCACGCGTCATACCGACATCAAATAAAGGAGACACGAAGCAAGCACAATCACACGCGTGGGTCGAGCTTAGATGAAGGGAGAAAGGCGAGGGGAATGAGGTGAAGTATGAACCCTGTTGCCAAGCTTTAGGTGCCGTCAGCGCAGAAGAGTCAATGGGGAAGCGCTTCCGAAGGTGGCTCGAAACATTTTTCCATAAAAGGAGCTCATTGATATTTTCGGAAAGCTGCCAGTCCCGTCAGTGCGTGGTTAAAGCCTACATGACTTCTTAATCAGCGTGGTTTCTGCGGATAACTCGGAAAATTGGAAGCCCATTCGGTAGAGACAAATAGAATAGAATGGAGAGAAGAGAAGAAATACGCATAATGAAAGAAGGCAATAGTGGTTCGCAAAGCTGATTGAGCTAATTAGAAACAGAGGAACGGCTTTTGTCACCCCTCCGTCTTTGAGTTGCAGCTTTATCTGGCGATAAGCACGGCATTGCGTGCGAAGCTAAACGAGAAAAAAATTTGCAAAGGGAATCTCCGCCGAAAGTAACCAAGGCACGTGCCCAGTTCCCGAGGGAAACGGTGTCGCGGCAACCAGCGTGAGCGCCAGCGCTGGGTTCCCGGCACACCCCAGTGGCGGCACTGGCGTCATCCCCATATTGCAGCCAATCGATGCCGTCTCGCATACTCGCGGGACAAATGCCGAGTCGGGTCATGGGCACTGTTGCAGAAAGTACTGGCGACATGCTTATCAGGCACCGCACTCGCTAGGCATCAATGTTGCGATAAACTTCTTTAACCTCGGCGCTGCCTGTGCGTTGCGCCGCGCGCCGACCGGCCACATTACGAGGAAGCCGGCCGGCGTGTCGTACTCGATTGTTACCCACCTTTGTATTTTCGCGTCCCGAATGTGACTAATCAACATCTACCTTAAAAAAGAAAAAGGTGAAGTAGCAACAGAGTAAAAGCGTTTGCCTTCTGATGCAATAACCAGGCAGATGATAGAGACGATTCAGAAGCACGCGTCACAAAACAACTTCGAAATGAAGCTTCTCATGCTCACAAAAAATGACAAATTATGTATTCTAGTGCGTCTAACGACTGTAAATTTGCACGGATCTACAGCTCGCGTTGCGACCAAGAATGCTTAAGTTACTTCCATAAAAGGCATCTTTCCTATTCGGCACCAAACTCACCGTGTGTAGGCATTTGATGCTGACAGTTTTGTTATTTAAATATTTGTGTCGCTGTGTCACTGCACCTACGATGCTCGATAACATGGCTGCGTTAAAAAAAGAGCGCATCCGTTTTCGTCCCACTAAATATAGCCTTTCTTCTGCTAGATTAACATTTTATGTATTTTAAGAATTAATCTCATTTCCGGAGAATGATATGGGGAAGTGAAAGCGATGGGGTTTAACGAAGGGCATTTTGTGCTATAAAGACATTCGTAAATGAATAATATTTTACTCTATAGGCAGTGACTGACTGTACCCGATTGTATAAATAATTCGAGGCTCATGCTTATATTCTGTTTCAGAAGAAAGACAAGACGTACATAAAACGTTCTCACAGAGGTGCTTCGGAGGTGCTTCATGAGGGGCCTAGTCCCCTAACAACAGTATACTTAAGCATGTTAAAAAACGATTGCCTTACTGTCCTATCTTTAAACAAGCCTCTAAAACGAAGAACAAACAAATAATTCAGCGACTACCTACGGACATTAGACACGAACAATAAAAACCTTTACTCAACGCATATCATACGTTCTGCGAAAAGTGCTTCCGTTCACAAAACAAGATAGGGTGCATGGATCCCTTGATTTCGCTTCTTGATCATTCAGTCCCTAGACATGTGCAAAGATTCTAGGGAACAATATTCACGCTTCGAGATCACTTGGCGTTCTAGCAAGCTGCCGTCGGAGAGGGGTAGGGCGGACTCCACGACCAATGGACTAGGCATCAAAGCGCGCCTAAAGACAGCTGCTCAGAACAGCGCGCAGACGGTGGAAGAATAATTTTCCTGGGTCCAAATGCCAACGCCACGAATATTCCCTTGCGAAAGCACACTGGTCGTTCAAACACTATTATCCTGCGCCCCTCTTCTAGTTCCTTCCGCCCAATGACAGCGCTGCTACCCTTCATCAACATAAACCGCTTTATCGCTCATGAGGTCGCCTCATCTGCTCGCATTTTCAAGGTGACAATAGAACATGCGTTCAATGATTAAGATTAATGCGCGCGGTTGCGTCGCGTGCACCCGAGTGCTTCTCCCCTAGTTTCGTACAAGCCACTGAGCGACGATCATGACACCGTCATGCTAAACGTAAAGGCAATTAGTACAGGTGCCTCCGGTTTTCTGCGATTACCGATCCGCCAGCTTCCACCGAAGTAGTTATCTGCGACTGTGAGCCCATTTTAGAGCACAGAACATCAACGAATATTTTCCACGAAGTGAGGTCACCGCTTGAAAATCGCGTTTGCTATGTAGAATATGCTTTCTTTTTTTCTAAGTTTAAGCGTTTCGGCAATTCCCACCAAGCAGCTATGTACTGGTCAGTCTGATGTCCATTATACTAAATTAAATCATGGTGTTTTACGTGCCAAAACCACTTCCTGATTGTGAGGCACGCCGTAGTGGAGGACTCCGGAAATTTCGACCACCTGGGTTTCTTTAACCTGCACCTAAATCTAAGTACACGGGGGCTTTCGCATTTCGCCCCAATCGAAATGCGGCCGCCGTGGACGGGATTCAATCCCACTACCTCGTGCTCAGTAGCCCAACATCATAGAAACCACAGCGGGTTGATGTCTATTACATATATATGCGTGTCGATTGCACTTGCTGAAGCAGCGTGAAGCAAAACTTTCGCGAAGCGGTACCTAAATGCTATAGAACAGCCCAATTCCATTTGCTTTGCTGCTTGATGCTTAATGCATTGCTGATGTTTATGCACTACACGACTCACCATCTAAGGCGAAATGCATACAACAGTTCATGCGAATACACACTTTGACACGTCACGAGGACGAAGGTGATAACTGTCGAGCGCAAGAATGGTGTGGACAGGCGCGTGCTGGAATAAGTACGATGCAAAAAACAGAGGTATACGGTCTGGCCATTATAATTCACGCATCATCCCCGCTTCCACGAGCTACTGGAAGCTGGTGCGCGCTCATGCTCTCGCAAGAACTGTGCTTCGCGCACATGTGCTACGGGACGGGAAGCACGCGTCTATTAGACAAGACAGCCGCAGTCAAGGTCAGTTAATTCAGGGAGAGTTTGCTCAGAAAGATTCGCTTTAAAAGGCCCTGATTGAACCCTCTCGTGGTGATAGGTGAAAAGATCACTGTGTATTGAGCGCCCTCGCGTCGAGGTCGGGCTAATTAATTTATTAAAGACCCACGACTCTGATCAGCGATATCGTATAATGGAAAGTAACGAAGCGTTCATCGATTTCCTTGGAAACCCTGCACTGTTGAGCCGCAATATTCCTTGGCCATAGTTAGCCTTTAAGGTTGTCGTGTATTCGGTGCAATTATAGCTGGAAATCATATGCACGAAGGTTCTTTGCGCTTACATAGATAGGCCTTTACTAAAACGTTCATGTGTTCTTGTGTTCCCGTGCAGTACCTAGCGTTGTGGGCTTAGAGGCATTACCTACGGCCCTGCTAATATGCATTTCGAGAGTTGAATAGGCGAAGAAAGGAATGCACAAAACGAACGCCCGCAATCTGACGACATATTATATGTGTAGTGAGACCTCCTCGCGCCATCTCATCGACGAAAATTCAAAACAGCAAGCTCGAAGATGACAAAAATGCGTTGCATTACTGGCGGATATTCGCAATTTTCATGTTCTGGGAAATTTCGCAGGCCTAATTGGGAAAAAGGAATGAAAGTTTCTACAACACATATAACTACAAACAGCATGTCTATACCCCCGGACTTGGTCAGTATACGGTGGTCTAAGTAATACAATTTACATATTGGCATCAAATGAAAACGTCTTCCAACTATCTTCGGTTACTTCAGAGCAGTATAGGTACTCTCAAACAATGCGTGCACCTGTCAGTTGGAGGTCCCAAAAGCAAATAAGTAATCCCTACATCGCTGCTATCATTACTATGCCTCAAATTCCAATAATTAGTATATGCACAGAGACCATAATATAGAGAAAATCCATGTTGAACGGGGATCTTGCCTCTAGCAACCTTCATAATGGAGTAATTTCAAACGTAAATATATCTCAAAATAAAAAGCCTCCTGGTTTCTTGCGAGGCCCTTGAAAAGTTCCATCCAGATTTTGACCCATGTAAACGTTTGAAGGAAATCACTTTAGACGCTGCACGGCATATACAGAAATTAAAACGTATGTATTGGATCCGCATAATTTCTTTTTTTTTTTCGTGCAATCCATGCGCTATCCGCTTTCCTCTTGGTTGGTAGTATGTGACAGCCAATCAATCCAAAGCGCTATGCAGGGGTATTGGCATGACTAACTGTGAGATGAACTACACATAAATAAGCTTCCCCTTGGCGCATTATGCATTTCAGGGAGGTATTTAGAGCATACTGATAAAATGACAAAATTCAGCAAGAATAGGGGATATTGAAAAGGCACACTGTTTTAGCAACGCTTGTCAGGTCCGTCACCTTCAACGAGGCGCTGTTGTGAGGCGCGTGTAATTTGTGATGTCTAGTGTGGCTCGGCGATCGTGACAATCTACCTATTCAGTACTCTAAAATGCCACAGTTGCCTTCATCGCTCAGCGATTAATGGAAGGCCAATTTCACTTGGCCCCAGGAATCATCGAAACTACGGCCGCAATGAAACTATGGCCGCAGGATTTTGGACCCTTGGATATCCATCTGCACGACATTCTCAACAAGGGTACTGCTTTGAAAAAGGAACGTTCGGCGAGTTTGTTTTGGCGGAGACATGCGCTTCTTACATGCACTACGTACACTCTAAAAAAGTTGCAGGCATAATTTTACGCTAAACCGTGCGTTCAAGCCTCACGCGCATGTAACTCAGGCGTGGATGAAATTTCAAGCGCCACGTGATCGAAGTTAAGCGTGACTGTAATTCGTGTAAACGCGAGGAAAATACTGTGTGCCATGGTTCGGCCTACTGTGAGCGTGAGCGAGCCGCTTAAGCGTGAAAAACGCAAATGACACGTTTAACATCCCGTGGAGCACTCGCGCGGGAACTGTGCATCCCGCATATAAAAATCCCGATAGGGAAACCGTGATATATCAGGTGATCTGCACGGAGCGTAGGCGACGAAGAACAACGCTCTCAGCTACACTCAGCGCCTTCTCACGTCCCTGCGGGGAATACGAAACTTTTCTTGTGGTGGCTGAAGAAGACCGCGGTGTTTTGAAGCTTCCTTTCGGCCATTTTTGGTGTGAATTCTCCAGCGAACTGTCACAACGTTCGTTCATTGCAGCACAGATCTTCCGGTCTAATTGTCAGAGTTGGTGTACATCGCCAAGTTCCCTTCTACAGACATTCTTGGCGTACAACCCGGGTGGTGCATGCATACCGAGTGCGACTGTGCAGAGTTTAGGAGGGAAAATCCACCGACGTCTGATACGTCAGGAAAAGCATGTCCGTTTGGATGATTGGCCTATTGCGTCCCTCACCTGCCATTTATGGACAATTGAAACATATAGGCAAGAACATTAGTCATGGTTCGCTCTTATTCATTGGCGGCTAACTGTTTATTTGCCATGATTTCCGGTGTCTGCTTGTACCAGGCCTGTCGCAACATTTGCCTTAATGATGCATTTTAGTGGAAAGCGAGAACCTTTTTCGTGAGCTGTACTTTCGATTGAAATGCAGAGTAGTCGGCCTCGTGCTTTTCTAGCACGCTTTAACGCCTGACTGTTGAATTGCTCTGAATTGTTCGGTATATTAGCGTAAACAATACCAAATTCCTAGAAACATAACGCGAGGTTATTTTAGAATTTTCTTAAGTTAAAACGTGCCTGGCGGTATATTCCGGTTCATGAGGCGAATATAACGTGTTTCTGTTTTCTTTTTTTTTTTAACTGTACTATGGTCAGCTTACAGTGCTCTTTCTGCCCGCTCCCCCTTCACCTCGGGCAAGGGTGGCGAGCTAAGAGCTGCCACTGTGCCTTTTGTAGAGCGTTTGTTCTTGCGAATTTGAACGCTGTTAGTGGCGCATGAATGCGGTTACGGTGTATTAATCGCAACCTTCAGCAGAATGATCGGCGCTGTTGTGCAGGTGCGTCAAGCGAGCGATCTTCGAGGTCGCACGATACAGCACCACGCAATCTGTAAAAGGCTCTGCCGTGTTCGATTGTATCGCGGGCACTTCTGAATGATGTTCGTCCATTAACACTGGTCTGTGTCACGGAGGACGCCGCCATTATCGCCAAAAGTCACAAAGGCGTCGGCTCTCGTTCTTTCACTTGATTTTGCGAGGGTGATTTGCAGTAACGATGAATGAAGCCTTTTGGGCATCGATATTGAAGCATCATTTCCTGTTTCTCTGTGGCATAAGTTCGTATTATATTCGTAATATATATATATATATATATATATATATATATATATATATATATATATATATATATATATATATATATATATATATATATATATATATATATATATATCGTAAGAAGCCAACAAACACTGACACCAAGGACAACATAGGGGAAATTACTTGTGCTTAATAAATGAAATAGTGAAACAATAAATTAATGAAAATTAAAGTGGGTGAAGAAACAACAAGGTTGTGGGTTCGGTTCGTACCTGCGGCAAGTTGTTTTTTCATCCGCTTTAATTTTCATTAATTTATTGTTTCACTATTCAATTTATTAAGCACTAGTAATTTCCCTTATGTTGTCATTGGTGTCAGTGTTTTTTGGCTTCTGACGATATGACTAATAAAAATCGGGCCCCTCGGTTAACCCCCTTTCTTCTAGTTTATATATATCTATATATATATATATATATTTATATATATATATATATATATATATATATTTTTTCTGATAGTCCAAAAGTCTCCCCTCGCGTTATACTTGTTGCCGCGCAATTTACATACAAATACGGTATACACAAGGAATAAGAAAAACTAATTTTCCGCGCTTTTCTGGCCAGTGAAAGTGACAGCTTATGTCACACCTCAGTCAGAAAGGCTCTTCCTTTTTGCCTTTTTAACAGACCGCAGAAGGAGAAGCTGCTTCTAGATTGGAGATATCTGTCAACCTCATTAAAAGGCTGATGAAGGCATCTTCTTTCCTCCGAGGTCAAGATGCACTGACAGCAATGCCCACGTATTTGCTAAGCGTAGAATTGGTAAAGAAAGCATTTATATTGCTTTGAGCGCCCGATGAAGCCACTGTGTGAGAGTTCATAGCTGGTGACAGCAAAGCAAGCATTCAGGCGTTTTTGACAAAAATTGTAAAGAGCTCATGTTCGCAATTCATATACGCATCTTTGTGGGTCAACTACCTGCAGGATATGTTTTCCAAGCTCGCAGTTGTTTTCATAAATAGTGCATCACAAAAAACGAAGGCAATTTCTATTCATTTTTTGAGACCACAGCGACAAGCTCACATAGAATGTCATTCCTGTCAGAATTTGCACCTTGATTGTTTTGTAAATTAAACGTAACTACGTATTTCTAGCTCATTTATCGCTTGATTATTAAAAAGTTTTTCTTCAAAAAAGCAATAAACGTTCTTCTTCGAATGCGTTGCCAGTTGCGTTATATCTTATAAACTTCGTTTTATAGAGAGCATCATGGACTAAAATAAGTTGCAGCTACGTGTCTCACCCAAACGCGTTTTGCACACTGTTGCTTTGTCTTAAAGTGAAGCTTGCTATGCCTTACTGATTCTTTAGTGAGCACCAAAAACACACTGTAGGAAAGCCAGCTTACATGTGTGCGTAGAACATTACAGTTTACATGTGCACGCAGTTGTACCAATAAGAACAATGGCCAATGGAAACAAGGTCATGCTCTCGACAAACTTTATATATACATATAGCAGTGTAGAGGCGTTCGTAATCGTGTGAGCGTGTGCGTGTAATCAACGACTACATCAGCTAAAATAAAGGTTACGCAGCTTACGGAAATGTGTTTTCATTCAACTTCAACATTCCAAAATACGATCCAAAACAAGCAATCAAATCCCATATGCATAGCATCGAGTCGCTCAGCATTTCTTGGGTTCGTTGTGTGGTCGTTGGCTTTGGACTTTGATTCAGTTTGCATTGGGGGTACGTAAGCTTCGTGTTCAACCATCTTTCTTTACGAAAGGGGCTTTGATTTTTTGTTCAGGTCTCATCGAAAAGCGAACTAAGGTTTGGAAGTAGGATTGATGAAAATTAACAAAAATAGGAAACGTTCCTTCTGACCGCATCAAAAATACTGAAATTTTCTGAGCCGTCATACGTCACCTGAGAAGCGTGCTTGCGACCCAGGCTCCCAAAACATGCCCGGAATACTTTGGTGAGTTTACGCGCTTTCCCGTATCGCCTTATTCTAAAAACATCCAAACTGCAATATCTTAAAAGCTGTCAGTAGTAGACATATCAGAAGAAGTGCAGTCAGTGTCAAATCAGTAAAAATGCAAGTGGTTAGTAGTTACTGTTTTAGTCTAAAGAAGCGTGCTTGTACCTCTAAAGCATTATGCTCTGGTTTAAGATATTTTTTTTTAGATACCGCCAGATGGATTTATAGGACCTTGCATAGTATGAGGGGAAACAGGCTCTTCAATTCAGGATATGAGCAGGAAAGCGTTGAGATCAGTGATGACACATCCCTAGAAAAGGCACTAATGATCTGCCTGTGCCTTTATTGTATGAAACAGATAACGTATCCGACAGCATATAGAAAACTGCATGACTTTGTGCAATCAATTATAAAGCCAGGAAGAAGCAACGAAATATTATGGGCGCAAACAATATTAAACAAATTTTCACTTCGTTGCGCATTTAAATCAAGATTATGTAAAGACTTAGGCCTTCTGATAATCTGAAAAATCTCTTACCTAGGTGGCTTTTCTTTTCAAACATCAAAGTTTCATTGTATACTATTTTCTGGGAATAAATACTATGAATAAAAGATTTACCCTAAGGAAGACATTTGTCTCTCATATTTGTTTCTCTGCTTAGAATATTCTCCTGTATTAGAAGAAGAGGCCAGGAAAAAAATAATTCGATCAGGTATTCCCGGCCAACCATCGGATAAAGAGTGCAACAGCATCAGGATTTTAATGGAGGCTAATGCTGTCCGGAGGTCCCTATGCTGCACACGGCTAGCTACCTTCGAACGCTCGTCACCGCCGAGCACGGTTGAGAGGGCATTCGTCCTTTTGTGCAAAGGTATACCGAGGGGCTTGTTTGCTTTTTACATTCATTGGAGTCGTAATATCCCAAGGCTTAGCGAAGTCCCTTCTTAGTGTACTAGTTTCAGTGTCCCCGGCGGGAGCATCTTGCGCAATATTTCTGCAGCACTTCGCCGGCCTGCTGCCAATGCCATAGCCTCTTCGTCCGTCACCGTCTGCACTGGCAAAGCAAAATTTATAGAAGTGGAGTGCCAAGAGCTTGGTGAGCAAAGTTCGCTTCGGAGAAGTGACCCAAGCAGACAAGGGCCGATGCTTCTTCGTTGCCCCCCTGCGCACGCAGTGGAGAAGACATGAGGCATTCTCCACACCCCATCCCCCTTCCTCTTCGGGCGTCGTTTCTCAGACACCGTATCTAAGCGTCGAGAAAAATCACGCCATAATATGCGTGTGAACAGGGGTCCCTATCACGAATGGCAAGTGTGAAGGGGGGTTGCTGATCCCTCCTAGTTGGCGTGATCGGTAAGCGTTGAGAGATATAACGCTTAGACTAGGCATGTCAGAAGACGGCGAGCACACGCTTAGACAGGCGTGGATTTTTTTTAGAGTGTACCTTAAGCAAGTACTCATAAGGTTTCAAATTTCGGACTGAAGTCTCTAAGACAACTTTGCATTGCATTGCAGCTCCCAAGATTCGTTGCCTGCGCAAAAAAATAAATAAAAAAAAGCGTCTAATATTTATAGACGTCTCAGTAAACTCAGACACACGCCAAGGCCCTAACAGTCGCAAGGCAACGAGGTCGCCTGCGTTAGGCACAGTTTAGCAGGTGTATTTTATTTTATTCGTAAATTTTGTTATGCCTATTGCGCGAAAAAAAGAAAGAAAAGCAAGTCGAGCTTGTTCCTGGCGTTGCAGCGACCCCGTCGCTTGACATACAACTGCGACCGGCAGTGGAAGGACTCCACATAACGAGACTGAAAGCCGCAGCTATGCGTGTAGCTATGCTATCAATCGAGCAGATGTGTTTCGCCGTGCCTTCGGCCAGATCGCGGATGGCACTTTGCTGCAAGTTTATTAATGACACTAACTTTTGAAATAGTTATCTACATGCGGCGAGCAGCCCTCCCTGTTCTCCATAACGTAGCAGAAGCCCATCGCTTGACATGTGTAGTTAATCCACTGCGTTGCGCTACCATTATACCTCCCCGTGAGTCTATGCTGGAGGAAGCAGCTCAAGAAAACAGGAGAATGGACTTCCTTTTCTGTGCCTCCTGTTAATCCCTGTTGTTCTCCGTATTACGTCCCACACACCATTTCACTACTTACAATTAGATATGTAAAATTTCATGAAATTTTGAAGGGTGTCAAAAACAATGATTTATTTCATGTTTTCTTGAGGAAAATTAAAAAAAATAATAAAAAGAAAACGATTGCGCACAGTGCTATGAAAAACCTGACACATTTATTTCTCTAACGCTAAAAAGAATATAATTGGTTTATTACTGCATCACAAAAGTCCCGACGGAGCTTCCGGGTTAAAAATTTAGGCACGGTTTCGCGTCAAGGCATTGATTTCAAATCAAAGCGTCAGAACCGACATTTGTATCTATCTCTGTCCGATTCATTTCCGCTTGACGCGTCAACGCTTCGATGTGCAGCGAACGAAGCCTTCCGGACATTCAGGTTGGAGTGCATGTACACATGTGTTTGAACGTGATCCGCTGCGAGCCTGTTGCGTAGTTTGGTGTGCGCATTTACAAACTTGGACCAGTTCATTTCTCATGCCGCAGAAGCAGGGGGAATCTGCAATAGGCGACAGGCGAGGGGTCTCCAGGGTTGGTTGAAGCAAACTCTTACCCCGCATGGATGGATCCAGGTGTTTCGCAGACTCCCAGACTCCTTACTTTGGCGGAGCATTTAGATACGTAGAAAAGAGTCCTATCGCAACGGAATCGTGCGGGGAAGCTCTGTTTCTTTTTTTTTATCCTGGTTGTAAAAAAAAAAGAAAAACCCTGCTCTTTTCCGAAATTTTCATTGTTCTTTTTTCAACCGCTTACATATCTACTAACAATGTGCTGAAATTTAAAGGAGGATTGTTTGCTTTAGCACTTCCATAGCTTCATTTTCTCACTAAGACGACACAAGAGTGCAAAAGAAAGCAAACTGCCCGAAAAGAGCTGCTTACAACGACGGAAGGATGCTTTCTTTCGAGGCATTACGAGACATGGCCCATATAAAGCTAGAGGCGCTGTTCACAAAGCACCATCTGGTGAATGCGGACGATAAAACTGCTCCTTTTTACTACGTAGCACTGCTTACTTTTATGTTTTATGGCCGTGTAATTTCGCTAATTCTGGGCCATACCTAATGACCAGCCTTCGTGAGTGGGAGCATATTTGAAAAATGTGCCTTATAGCTTGTGTTTAAAGCATCGTTGTTAGGAGCAAGAATTCGCCTACTAAATAGCCCATCTGACTGCTTGGCGATTTCGCCCACGTTATACATTAGAACTACCACGACGACAGATTTCCCACGTTCATTTTTTATTGCCTTCCCTTCCTCAACAGTGCTATTGTCCACGTTCAGCTGTGCTTGCAAAACTACTGCGTTAGTAATGTACTGAAAAACACTTCTGACGCGTTTCGCATACGTTAACGACACAATACTTGCGCACAGGGCCATGGTTCCGGCTTAGCTGCACCGGTCTCTTTAGGAACACATTGTTCCCCTCACAGCGTAGTTAGTGCGCCGAGAAGCACCTGAAACCATCCAATGCGTGTTTTCACGGTTGTATGAGAGAACTAGGTAATTCGCCATGTTCATGTTCAGAGGAAAAGGGGGTGGGGGCTTGCTAGGTTGACTACTAGATAAATTATACTTGCTCATCCCTCGTTTCCAGCCTGTTTAAAATATTCCACAAGAGATTTACAAAGCTTTCCCGCTGCTCTAGGAGAAGCAAAAGCGTAAAAAATTTTACTATATGGAAGGAATGTGGATCTTGTTATCAATGCTTTTTATCGAAAGCTGGAAGAGTGTCTATAAATTATTTGCTCTGAAAAAATTGACTGAAAACGTGTTTTCTCCTTATTTTTATGCGCTATGCGTAGAACAGCCAAACGCTTTTAGAAGAAATGCACAGCTATTTATATTTTTTTGAAAATTAACGATAGAGTCAACCAAGTATCGACACTAAATAAGGTAAGGTCCACGTAATTGTTCTCGAAATATGATGTCAATAAGATATAAAAGAAGTGAATAACCTCCATGAAAAAAGGCGTATAATTATAGGATAGGAAAGTATCAACATCTAATCGTAAGATAATTTGAAGTGTCAAGTAGGTCGAACTTGTCTTCTTCAGCATCGACCTTTGGTTGACCCTTTTCTTTTCTTTGGAAAGCCGCAATTTTGACATCAGGCTGTTTGGTGCCATCTTTCTGGCGCATACAGTTGGGAACCAGAAAAGCTCCTCTTGTCAAGGGCATAAACTTCTCCAGACAATAATCAGAGACTTTCGATATTGCCTTCTTTTACAGCGAAGCTGTATATCGCTAGGGTTCCATGCATTTTTGTTCGCCGTGAATAAGAACTGTCATCATCAATGGCTCATACTTCCGTAAGCATTCATGCTCCCATAAGCAAGTAAAAAAAATGAAATAGCTCGTAGCTCCGAAATACAGAGGCTACAAGCACTCAGCAAAGTGAACGGAGCTTACATTCTTTCTAATCATGCACACAAGATACAGACTAGCATGTCGAAAACTGTCATCATCAATGGCACATACCCCTATGAGCAACGGCTCATATTCCCGTATGGTATGGTATGAAAAACTTTATTCAGGTCCTTCAGGTCGCGCTAGATTGCCAGCCCGAAGTGGGCCACTACCACGTCGCGACCGAAAGGCCTAGCCTCTCGGGCGCATCGGAGGCCCCATGGACTGTGTCCATATCTGTTGTTCTAGTTCGTAAGCAAGAAAAAAAATGCACTGACTCATTGTCCCATAAGGTTCATGGTTATTCACTCTGCGTGAATTAGCTGCGATGGAACTACCCCTGTTGTCGTTGCCAGTGATATCAATGGGGATGTGTCGGTACCGAAAAGGGAGCGTATCATATCCCTTGCGATGCCACACCGCTCCGGCCCAGCCGACCACACAGCGGCGTAGGTGCATCGATTTCACATCATCAAAGAATGTGTTTGCAGTTGCGACCTCCGATCAAGACAATAAATGAGTGTGCGTACCTTTTGTCACAATAACTATCCATCAAGACAATAAGTGAGGTTGTGCTTATGTTCAAAATTATGTCACCTCCAGGTGGTTGCTAAACAGCTTCGCTGGTCAACCACCTTCACAGAGTGGAATGGCTCATAACTATTTCTGTTTGGCGAAACGAAAGAGTGGGGCGGGAACGCCACGTTCAACCAGACAATGAGAAACAACGCAAAAGCTTAATTTGGTGTTCAGAAGAAACGCGTGGAAGTGTGTGGGGTGAAAGTCACGTCTACGGGCTTTCTTGAGCGGCAATGAAGAGATCGATGCGAAAAGCAAAGCCTCCCCCCCTCCCTCTTCTGTGGGCAGAAACTTACTTTGCTGTTCAGACACAGCTGCAGCACGAAAAGAACAGAAGGTGCTGTCAGGACAGCGCTCGAGGAGACCGAAAGGCCCAACTGATACGATGTCGCAATAGAATCGACTGTTCACAGGGATGGCAGTACCAGTTTCTTTCATTTATATTAACACTGAAGAACCACTGCAATTGCATAAAGAACGTGCCTCGCAGTCAATGTATAAATGATGGGGTTGTGTCAACGACAGACTTTAACTTTGCCGTGCGAGAAGTGGGGGCTGTTGCGTGTTCGCAGCTGGCAGCGAGGCCGCTGCGCGTGTGCTGGACAGAAAGAACGTCCATTCTGGGAGCCTCAATGGTTTTCGCCACCGCAATCTTTTTTTTTTCTCTCCTTGCGTTTCCTAATGAACTCGAAGGTTGCGAAACACCGACGTGCGAAGGAAGCAAAACGAAACAAGAACTTCTGTTTGCTTATTTCCAAATGTAGAAGGCGCATCGCTGTAGTCGACATTGGCTGCTGCGATACGCACACTTTCTTTTATTACAAAAATGGTGCTTGCTACTTTGCGCATAATTACGCAATTTCTCTGCAATCACTTGCAAGGATTCGCTGACGATATTTAATCTTAACTTTTTATGTTTCGAGTATTTTGCTTGGCAGTTGATTAGATCTCCTTTTCTTTCTCTCTATCGATTTCTTCTTCATGAAATGTTAAACCCTCGCGTACTGATCATGCAGTTGTTATGTGCGTTTGCGGCTCGGCGCTTGCACTCAAGGCTAAGCGGCTACAAAGAACTATTCCTGGCCGAGGCGGGTTCTATGTTGCTGCGCAGTAGAACAGTGCACCTCAAGACACAAATGCTAGTCTCGAAGCGAACTAAGTTACGGAGCAGCCGTGAAAGAACAACACCAACGCCAATATCACAGCACTTAAAGAACCCCGAAAATACCGTTGCTGCTTTAGCTTTGTTTTTATGCATCAGTCTCTCGTTTCCTTCCAGGGAGCTATCTCATTTCACTTACTGCAAGTTTGGATCTAGCAAAGTCAATCTCTGCACTTCGTTTTTCTTTTCGTGCGCTGCTCCGAACTTTTGTATCGTCCCTCAATTTCTTATTAGCCGTGGCTAGTAACAGTCCAGCGTTAGTTTTGAGATTGCAGTAAGTGTTGAAGGCGCAATCATGCTGTTTTTGTACAGAGATACCCGTAGGGCCCTTGAGCCCAGAATCTTGAAGCCTTTTACAAACGCTGTATTACCTTCTTAAGCTAGAATTATATTCCTGTTTAACACCTTCGGTCAGTGTTCTTGCTCATAAGTTTGTCTTTGCTGTGTTGATTTTTGCAAAAAATACGGCATCTTCTGGCCTTGAGCAAGCGTTTTTGTCTGATTGGGCCCATCTTTCCTCTTGCATTGGCCAAATGTAGCTAAAAAAGAAAGAAATGAAAGAAAAGCAAGTGTGATTGACCACGCTCATCGGGTTCTGATTTTGTTCAAAAAGAACGTTAGCGAAAGGCATCGACATAGTCTGGCCGCCTGAATCACGTAGTGCCGTCTACAATGGCAGAAAGTGCCGCCATTAACTCGGTTTGTGAAAACTACGCACTTATTCCGCCCATGACGTCGTGGTGCTGACGGGCACAAAATTATCGTTACAGCGATTGCACCGTGGCCTACCTCGAGACAAGTTTACAAGGCAATCTCTGGCACTGATCCAAGTTTTAATGAGCAAGGGATTTACCGTAAGATTTCAGTGGATCCCATCCCACGTAGGAATTGAAGGAAATGAAGAAAGCTGACGCTCTTGCACGCCGGGTACTGACATGTGTCCTAAAATTAAAACGCGCCAATGATTTTTCATAGCTCTAAAAATGTAATCCGCAACCACTTTATGACAATCTACCAGGCTCCACACCCAGCCGTTGTGACCCAGGTACTAGCGCGGGAAGAAGCAACGCTTTTGTACCGCATCCGAACCAACTCCGCGTACACTCCGGCTTGATTATTAAAGACTGGACGATGCGCTTCCTCGTTCTGTGCCTTCTGTGGTGAAATCGCCGACATGGAACATTTAATTTGGATGTGCACGCCGTTCGACACAGAAAGAAAAGCGATGGTCGACAGTCTGCAAAAAAATGGTATTCCGCACAGCACCTTTGAAGACGTCGTTTCCCCCGGAGAGCCTGCGGCAATCAGGAAGAGGACCCGACTACTGATTGCCTTCATTAGAGGCACAGGGCCCTTACACGCCTGGTGACACAAACTATGACTCTCATAAGAGGCTGAGGTGGAACACTTGCCGACTATGTATGCCAGGCTAACCTCGCCTGCTGCCACACCACCACCACCACCACCACCACCACCACCACCACCACCACCACCACCACCACCACCACCAAGATGCTTCCAATGACAAGACAATGACAAGAAGCTAGTGACATTGATGACGAAAATGACGACGACACAAAAGCAATTGAACTCTGGGGTTTTACGTGCCAAACCTATGATGTGATTACGAGGCGCGCGTAGTGTCGGACTCCGGACTAATTTTGACCACCAAGGAATATTTAACGCACCCCCAATGCACCGGACGCGGCTGTTTTTGCATTTCGCCCTCATCGAAAGGCGGCAGCCGTGGCCACGAATTGATCCCGCGACCTCGGGCTTAGGAGCGCAACACCATAGCCGGTGAGCCACCGTCGTGCGTAGCGACACCATGGCGGTGACACATGTTGGCGCAATGGCGTTTCGATAACGCGTTATTGAAGATCCTGGGTGCGGGCCGATTCTGTTTTCTTTTCTTGGTATTTCGCCTGCCAACGACAATTATGAAATAAATAATTAAAAATTTATTTATTTATTTATTTATTTATTTATTTATTTATTTCCCCACCTTACATGCTGTGGGTGGTAAAAGAAGGCATTAAAATGCAACGCACCTTAGGCGACAGCAGGTCAGACATACAAAACATACAAGTTACAAAACGTGTTGTTTTACAGAAGAGATCTGGAAAACCTTTGCTTTCATGCAATGAACGAATTCGTTTCAAAATAATTTGTCCGTCAAAACGGAATGCCGCCTTGACAAAGGGGTTCAAAATAAGACGAGGAACATGCCAGGAGAGGAAGAGAACGTGCATATAGTGGGTGGTGGAACCTGCGAAACCAGCAAGAGTGAAATTTTCCTGCACAATGAGAAGTCACGAAGCCGCAGTCGAACTTTATAGAAGATAAGGAAGAGAAACGGGAATATTTTGTTAGTAAATGTAGCGTGCGCCTGAAATGATAAGTAACAAGCATTCACGCATCTTGTTCGCGTTGCAGAATAATTGAGATCCATTTGCGAAGGATGTTTACAGGGTTTATGTACATGCGCCGAGGTGTCTACATAGTACGCTTAGTTCAAGGATCAAACTATCACTAACTTCTGCATTCGTTACACTGAGCAAGAACCATTTAGGAGTGGAAACTCCGCTGTTAGCGGCGACCAGAAAAGGTCCTAAGCACGCGGAGCCCCTATCATGCTGGCGGCGTCTGGCAGCCGTTTTGGTTGCCAGCACAACTGGTCGAGCGTGTTGCTACCGTTCGGCCGCGCGCGCCTGACTTCTATTGAGGGCACGGAGGTAGTGGCCGGAGAGTGCGCCGGAGCCACCTGCCCGGGTGGCTGCGGCTTCGCTGTGGCTTCTACGACGCGCCGCATGGCGCCGCCCCTGCATACGGCCCCGTCGGCGCATACAATTGTGACCTTATCTCGTCGCCCGCGCTCGCTCGCGCTGACGGGAGTTTCACTTCCTAAATGTCTGCCTTCGTGAATCGTTATGAGATACGATGCCGTATGAAAAGGAGTATTTCGCATTCTCTAGCATTAGGTTTTATTTTCCAAGTGTTACGTCACCTCGGTATAGTGTTAAGATGTCATTAATGTTTGTGTTGTGTCAGGGTTATGAAAAATAGTCCTATATGTTATGCTGTCGTCTGCGAATAGGAAAATACATGATCTCAGATTTACGAAAGAAACTATGAAAGGTTAGCGGTTCCGAGGCGTGCTGAATCTTGCGCTACAGCAGAACTAATGTGGCAAAACAACTTTCATACTTCAGCTTTTACAAAGTGTTTCATTGAAAACAAAGTTTTTTATCCAAGTAAGATATTTAGTGTCGATATTTTACTTCCCGAATTCCTTGCATGCTAGTCGATGAGGAACAAGGTCGAATGCTTTATTCTTATCTAGGAAGCAGCGCTCACTGTAGAATCCCTTTTCATAGTATAGGAAGAAATATCGCTACTAAAGGAAATCAGTTGTTTCACATGACAATATTATTGCGGGAGCCACCAGAAGGAGGCGTAAGGAATTATTTTTGACATAAAGAAAGTGGGAGCACACTAGGGGAATATAATAGCTCGAACGAAACGGTAGCCATGAACGTAGTCCTTTATATAAGGTTAGGTTTCACGTCTAATTCGGAAGCAACAGCTTCTACATTAATGGGAAAAGTTCATAAACAGGCTAGTTGATAAGATCGTTCCACGAGTGCTCAAATCTTAAGTTTGTTTGGACACTGAGCACCTGCGAATCTAAATAAATCGAGAAAAAGAATTATTATAAAAAAATAGTGCACATCCAAAACATTACGTGGCACAAACAGCATGGGAAGTGAAAAATACTGACACTCGCAAAGCAACAATACCTCATTTAAAGAAAGGCACCTGCTCATACGTTTTCACCACAAAGCTTGCCTTCGCTATGGCCGCCAACCAGTGTTAGACACCATAGCAGCCCCACTATTGGCGGCGCGAAATCGGGTCCTTATGAATGATATCGCTTTCTGGTCGGAGCAGACACGGCGAGTCCATGCCATACATGCTTGCGGCACAAACGGCTAGCCATCGCTGCTTTCAGGACCCCAGGACAGCGGGAGTCATGAACATACGGACACGCTTTGCTCACACATGCCGAGACAAGCTTTGGGTATAAATCATTGCCCAAGCGAGAAATCTCGAATCGCGCTTCAACGGGAGGATGCCTATACCTCTCTCAGTTCCGCTTTTAAGGAAAGAATTGCTTTGTCCTTAATCTTTGTGTAGTTCGATGAGCCCGCGAGGCACTTCCTTTCAGGAACAATTGGTGATGGGAGAGCGGTCTGCGTTAAAGAGTGAGAAAAAATATATGGTGCTTGTAATGCTAAGTAATGAAAGTTCGTTTTTTTTAACAGTGCCTCCGGTGGCATTATAACGCAGCCAGCTTGCTGAGCTAAAGCGCGGTGATCATTATGCAAACCCTTACTGCGAAATCAGTGCCAATTTAAAATGAAGCACCACGCAAACTAACACTTTGTATAGGGTGATAACATTTCTGGCCTGCGAAGCCTTCATGATCAGCATGCGCCTTTCCTGAAGTCTGTTTCTGGAGACGATGCGGTTCGGGGAGCAGGCTTAATTATGCGAGTCTGAGACGGTTCCGAGGGCAGCAAGGAAGAAATGGCGACAATCACAGCACACAAACATAGAGGTATTTCAGCGAGCACTTTCAAAATTTTTGAAAGATTGCCTGTGGCAGATAGCTTAATTCTAATTTATGAGTCGGTCTAATCGAAGCGGCGGACACTATACTTGCACAAAAAATTGAAGTGCGAGATCAACTAATTAACAAGCATGCACTAATTGACATTTAAGCTAATTATCTTATAGCCCATATTGGAATTTATAAATTCTAGCAGTGGACTTCGCAAGGCGGATCCACATGGAACGAATTCCCAAGACGACACCAGTGTTCACATATAAATTTCACAACTTTGGGGATAAATGGATTCGCGTTCCACTTGCGTGCTTCAGTGCATGAAGCGACGTTCTGTTAACAAATTAACTGGAACGCCAATGCATTTCTCCGCAAGGTTAGGGAATTTATACCTCGAAACTGGTGTCATCTTAAATATTCGTTCCAAATGGATGCGCCTTGTGAACTCCACGGCTAGAATTTGTAACTTGGAATATGGGCCATAATGTATTTAGGTAGGAACTTAATCAGGGAATTTTTATTAATTAGCCATTTCTGCACTTAGATATTTTTTTTGTGCTAGTGTTGTCCGCCGCTTCGAGTAGACTAGCTCATGAACTAGAATTGGGATATCTGCCACAGGCAACTTTTAAAGATTTTTAAAAAGGTTCGCTGAAACACCCTGTATATTCAAGCATACAAAATGCAAGTACAAAGACACAGGGCACGGGGGCAAGCAAGACGAAGCGTACCAACAAAGTATTCCGATCTACTATCACAGCTCAATCACAGTTTGGCTGGTAACTGCACCAGCGGAGACGGCAGACGAGCTCTCGCACACTCCTGTTCGTCTGCTGGCTGGCGGGAGCGGAAGACGTGTCATTTAGAGGTCCGCTCGTGCGTTGACGCTCGAGTGCCCCCCCCCCCCCCCCCCCCCCGAGAGTTGTTGGCCTCCCCTCCCGAACGTTCACGCACGATCCTAGCGGACGCATATTCCTTTCTCCGCTTTCGATCTCAGTCTGTATAGCCAACGTGGTCCCTGCTGTTGGCTGCTTGAGCCACGCGTGATTTGGCGATTCGGTGAGCTCCCATTTGTTAAGCTTGCTTATTCTTAGGTTTCTTCTTGATTCATTGCTTTTTCTACGCCACGAACGCACATGCAGCGTGGGCATCGTCCTGTAGTTAACGGTGCACGTTCCCCGGCGCAAGTGCTTCCATATACTTAAAGTGCTTGTTCGTCATTTAGGAAGCGCCGGTACGCACTTCACCACACTGGGTATTTCCATATAAATGCTGAGGTTTCACGGGCCAAAACCACGTTATGTTTATAAGGCACGCCGTAGTGGGGACTCATGAATAAGTTTGACCACCTGGTTAACGTGTGTCTAAATCTATGTACACGAGCGTTTTCACATTTAGCCCCACAGAAATGCGGCGGCGGCACCATGAATAAAATCTGCGACATCGAGCTAAGCAGTGCAAGGTTATATAACCACTACGCTATACCACAGCGGGTCTCTAATTTTCTATACATTGGATATGATAATCAAGTTTGTTTCAGTCGAACTGCACTGCTGGAATTTACCAGCTGATCGGGCATCGCCACTTCTCTGACCATGAATAAATGCTTTAAAATGTAGTAAAGCTTTTAGATGCTTCATTGCCATATGGCGTCCGGAATGAAAGCTCTTAGCTGCCACTGCTAAAAGCTCGCTGACCACATAAAAAGCACTGCTCCTTCTTCATTTACTTTCGCGTTGCCGCAATATTTTGTGACAACAGTTTCAATCGCGTGTTCGTAACAGGCATACTGCTACCATTGGCGTTAGAACCTTGTCATTATAACAAAGACATTACCATTCACTGTCGCACATGCCTTCTCCATACAAAACACCCAAACGAAGACGTGACTTACCATCTAGCTTATACGCTAATTACTCATATGAGAGACAGCATTGCACACATTTATGTACCGCTATAATCCGCGTCTTTCTCTTGTGTGTCCCGCTGTAAAGCATTGATTATTGAGCCACCTACTGTATGACACACTTTTTTTTATGCGTAAGCATCAAATGGCACATTGAGCGAAAAAGCCGGCGTGTGACGTCTGTAGCAGCGAAACGGCACCGAAACCCGCATTGCCATTGACCGCGACGCGAAGTCACGAGCTTGCCTTGATGTAGTTCCCATTGGCTGCGACGCCTCGTCGCGAGTTGTCCCTGGACGAAGCAGAGCGGGCAAAGGAAACACCTGCTGCTTCGATAGCGCACCAGGCGATGCCTGAGGGAGAGGGCGTCACCGCGACGCCACGTCACCCTGGCTCTCCCTCTCGGCACGAGCGCTCCTCGACGAAGCAGAGCTTGTCAAAGCCGGCGAAAGAGAACAAATGCTGCAGCGCTAGTGCGCCAGCTGTTGTATGAGGGGAGAAAGCATCTCCGCGACGCGTCCCCCGATGGGCATCGCCGCGTCGGTGGAATGTGGCGTTGGGACCGCAGGCTGTTGCTGCTTGCTGGCTTGGGCACCACGTACCGTTATAGCACATTACTCGCAGAGCAAAACTCGAAGAACCGCTCAGTGCCGTTTGATTAAACATTAACCTTCGCATTCACAACACATCAGAAGTGATTAGGTGTCCTCGGATTTTTTATATTTCTTTCCTCTTTAATGTGTTTTAAATCCTGAACTTTTATTGTTCCATAGATGAATGACGATGAGTACTTATTGCTTTTATTCCTTGATCAGGATAAATTGGGCTTGGGTTCAGTGAAGGTTCATTTTTTCCGTTTAAGTCAATACACACCTTTATTTCATATACGGGGTAGATAAGGAGAAAACACTGCTTTTTCGATGCAGATTTTTACGCTGCACTTTTATTATGTGCTTTAACTGTATGGAAGCCTGTCATGCGTATTTCTTTTTCTTCCTTGTTTTTCTTGTCTACAGGAATATGTTGCGGAATGTCAATTAGCAGATGAAAGATGGGAAAACTAACCAAAATATGCTCATTGCCCTCTTTGTGGCGCCAAAGCGTTTTCCAGCACGTAATTATTATTTTACCTAATAGGGGAAAGATTCTATTTGGGACACCTGAAGCGTAACAGTAATCCGCAGCAGTTTGCAGCATTTGACCGCAGCCTTACATTACAATTGCAAACATTTTGCATAATTCTCTTTCACTGCCTTGTACATGCAAGAATCTCAAATCTGCATGCATACACAGAGTTTATACTAAGACTGTGCACACACAATTGCAGTCAACCGCTCTGGTAGCCAGCCGCATATGCTATCCAGAAGTTACCGCTGGCGTTGCCCATGTAACCAATATAGAGATGCAAGTTCGTTTGCCGGCAAACTAGCCATTTGTAACACTCTTCATCTGCTGTGCGCATTCAACCTTCACACGAAGTGCACGCTCTACAATATTAGTTTCTTTTTTGGCCCTCATTATCTTTTCGGTTTAGTTTCGATAAGCCTATGAGAGATAAGGGGGGTAGTAGGTATACTTTACACTTGTGGGTGTTCCGTTCATTTGTTCTCTTAGTCTACCCTCTTTTAAGCGCTATTTATCGGCCACCATGCAAACAAAGCTTGCTCCTAATCTCAGACCCCGTAGCCAACTGTCATGCAGAAGACACGGACACGAGGACAGTTCAAGACTCGAGTAACTGAACCATCGTTAATTGCTTCAAAAAAAAAGTAAGCGTCGTTAGATCGAACCGTGGTTTCGTAGTTTCGTGCCAGCGACGGTCAAAAGAAATTCCAGCAGAATCTTTACAACTGGGATACGGAATTGTACATTCCACAGTTTGCATTCCGCTGATCATGCATGGCTGGATGCATCTGTGCGACACTTCCTGTGCCTCAGGTTGTCCAAAACATCATGTTTTAAACTTCAGATAGAAAAATTCGTTTGCGCTTGAGAAACCTGCTGTCCTATTTTCACAGAAGATATTTGAGTGCGCGGCCATAGAAGACTACGCGCTGACCCCAGAACCACAAATAAAGGCTTTGAGAACTAGAATGTTCCCTGAAACCGCAATTTTCTTTGACGCCTATAAGAGAAATTTTCAGTCATATTTCTCTTGATATATGTACTGTGGAATGTGATAAGTGCTCAGCAAACTATGGTAGCTTTGTTGATTAAACCCCATCAGTGCGAATATCATCATGCTGAAGACCGACCTACAGCTTTCACTTCCCTGACTGGGTATCCGGCCGGAACCGGAGAAAGTTACACAACTTTCTTCGGCCATTTCTTTAGGCTTCCCCGACTTCCTCTGCATAGAAGTGTCGCTTATCACCTATGGAGACCACCAGGGGTTTTCCTGGATGGCACTGCCTGTGAGTAGATTTTTTTTTCATTTACATTGTTATTCTTTTTCCTACATTGTAAGAACGCGCCGTTTCTGCTTCTACTATTTACCAGCTTCTTATCTAAGCATGTGGACAATAAGAGTTCCCTGGAGAGAGTTCCACAATCGTCGGTTCTCCTCTCACTGCGAAAAATAAAAGAGCAAGAGAAGCAGCTTGATGTAGCGCGAGGCTGCACACATTGATCGGAGCTCGACGGGAAAGCATCCCGAAAGGTGCCCTGTACATACGTCTCATCTCTTATTTACTCGAGAAAAAAAACCTTACGTAGTGGCTGAGACGCAATGGAAAAGATGTAGCTGCTTCTTTTTAGACTTTATTAGCTTTTCTTCGTATTTTCAACGGTTTTTTAAAGCATTGCTTCACCAATTAATTCACCCATTCAAGCCACGTGTTCTCCAAACAAGGTGCTCATTTTTTTAACTGATCGCACTTGCCTTATTGCAGTGATTTTGCCTCTGAGGAGCATTTTACAATGACGCACTGCAGACACCTTCAAGAAAAAGGAGATGTTTATTAATTTTAGTTCTGTCTGTGAAAGAGAGCGCCGGTTCGCAACGAAGCATGATTTATTTCATCGCTCTTCATCGGAATTAACGTCGTTTAGTTCGTTTAGGTGGCTATCTAGCTGGTACTAATGGAAAAGCAATGGCAGGATAGGATGTTCAATGAGGATAGGTCACTGATCTACAGCGCTTCAATTTCAGCTAGATTGTCTTCAATGCTCGGAAAATTTGAGGAGCCAGACCCAGTGACGTACAGTGGGAATAAGGAGCGACCGACCAAAGCAATAAGTGTCGTTTTCATGAATTTTACTATTACTTTTTTCTGGCTTTTACTACGTGGCCCAACAATGCTGAAAGAGCCGGACCTTCATCCACAGATAAATTTTTGCTCTAGATCAGTTCGGAAGCAGATATATAGGCACTAGTGACAGTCAACGTAAGATTGGCAAAGTGGCCTGATGCTCAGTAGATTATGTTTTTTTCTTGCAATTATGGCAATTATTTTTCTCCCCTAGGACTGTTTCTGACTTTTGATAATGCTGGGCGAAAATGTTGTCAGGCGGAAATGAATAAAAAGTTCTGATAAGGATATGCAAGCAATAGGCAAGGCGTTCTTTTCGTAGACTGGCCGACCAAACACTAGAATCAATAAAGCTTTCTTTATAGCGCACTCTGTACCCCATTTCATACAATGTTTCACGAAAGTTACTCGTGAAATAGTAGTAGAGCCAATTTTCTTGCTTTTGTTTTTGGCTCACGAATATGCAACGCAATAAGGACGACGTCACGCCTGCATATGTTACGATGCAATCATGGTCATAAGAGCGCACACGGCAGTGACGTCAAAGTTGTAGTACCAAAAAACACATTAAATATACTTGACCAATTAGGGTAAAAGAATTTTGCTACAGGATGCAGCTAGGACACTAAGGCTGATAAGACACCAAAATATTATAAACACGAGGCCAAGAGCAAAGGTTTCCTCGGCTGCTCGCTCTGTTGTTTGTTATCGCAGTTAATTCTTTCCGTTTTCTTTATCACCAACCTTAGCGCGATCTCATCAAAAAGCAATTCACGTATTGCTATAGCGGCCTATCTAAGCTGATGGGCCACGCCGGAATTATGGTGGAAAGCAAAAAGAAGAAATGTGAGACGTCCAAGGCCTAGTTCCTATTGAACAGAAGCTCTGATTTATCTTTTGTCTTCGTTGTCATACAAACTTTCAATGAAAATGTACTAGTTACTTTTTTCTACACATATAGGAGGTACGTGTATTACTATGCATCTAAACCTGTTCGCTTTGAGAGCCCTTGCAGCACTAAAATATTTCGTCGGTGTACGCTTGCACAAGGTAATTTACTCGTCGTCACACAAGCTGCAACCCTGCTGCGTTAATAAACTATGTGTCTCTGTCATTAGGTCCAGGGTTTATGCGTGTACCGCGTCGTAACATTATTTGTGACCACAATTTACTCGCCCATACCTATTCTAAATCTTAGTCATTCAGAACACTTTTGTGCCTTGTAGGATACGGCGCTGCACCATTCTGCGTTCCCGAGGCTTTCTCTCCGGTGATTCCTTAGGTCAAAATGAATTTTTTTTTGTACCCTTGGTAGCAATAATGCAACTGATGGCAGCCATCTTTAAGGAATATGAAAATTGTTGCACTTAATCATTGGCACAAGAATAACAATGACTTATGTTACTTATTAATCGTGGCAGGGCAGGCCATGACGGCCAGTCCTGCCATGATGCGTTGGTTTAACTGATAGAATTGTGCTAGACAAAATATAATCGTATTTAAACAAAGTGACTCGCCATGTGAGGCCCTGCAAGAGTGGATGCTCAGAGAAGCTGCTGCAAAACCATCACTACAACTTATGAGAGAGTATGCAAGGCTTTATTGATGTCTCGAATCCTTATTTGATATTGTTCTTTATTGAAACCTGTGCTGGTTAGAAAACGTTTATTTCAACAAAAGACGATGCGAACACCTTGAATAACAATGACAGCACAATACCACCAGGATGATGTTCTGATTGCGTTGTAAAAGTGATTTCAATGAATGTATGCACTGTTTGCTTCACTTCAGTGAGCGCTGGAAGCGTCTGCATTAAGGCAGTATGAGCCACTGCGCTTTTTGCTTGCCTGCGTGGTTCTGAGACATTGCTCCCGAGGCTATGAGCCATTGCTGATGATAACATTTGCTTGTTTTGAGCTTGTTCTTTCTTGAAACGTACGCTGTTCTGTAGGTTGTATGCGTGATTCTAATGAATGTATGTACTGTTCGCTTCAATTTGCTGAGTGCCTGTAGCCTCTGCATTACAAGGAGGGTGGGCCATTGAATTTTTTTGGTTGCTTAGGGTGGTATGAGCCATTGTTGATGATAGATCAATTTTTGTTTACTGGCGGATACGAAAAATGCTGACCACAGAGAGGCAAACAGCTTCGAAGTAAAATAGAATAATTCACCCAAATTCAGTCATACTTCCCTGTTCGGTTATTTGCTCTGCACTACATGATTAGATTGAAAGTGTAAATACGTGCGACATAATATAATTTTTCACAGCATGAAAAAAGCCTGCGAGCACACGCAAAACCGCCGCCGGACTGGCCCCTCGAAGCACTTCACCATTATTCGCGGGCTTCTTTCGCGCTAGGAAAAAGAACTTTTATGTAGCACGTATTGAGTAACAGAAAGCTGTTTCGGGAATTTTTCATGTTGCTCTACAATTTTCTCATTGACACTTTTAATGCAATTATAACATTGAGAAGTCGATGAAATAATTAAGATTAATTATGCAATTGTGAGGAATGCAAAAATAATTTCAGTGTCTTCAAGCGGAGGCAAAGAACAATAACTTGGTTTTGTGCAGCTACGTGGCATTTGCATATATTGAAATTTTAGTGCATGATAGCTCGGACACCCAGTATATGATGAAATCCCGGCCACGGCGGCGGCGTTTCAATGAGGGCGAAGTGTGTACGTTTCAATGAGGGCGAAAACAACCGTGTACTTTGATTTAGCCGCGCGTTACAAAGATCCCTGGAGGTCCGAATTGTTCCGGCGTCGCCCCCCCCCCCCCGCCCCCCCTACGGCGTACCTCATGCAATATCGACATTTGTGGCCATCCCTGGCAAGTTACAATGAATAAATTAAATAACATGAATGTGTAAGTATTCGCATAGATCAGTTGATGCAGGCGGTTAGGGAGTTTTAGAAACGGTGTTCCCAAGCGTCTTTGAGTAACCAAAGCCCCGCGCCCTGCTTGCGTTGTTTTGTTCTCCGTTTGCGTTCTTTTGTATGCCTAGTGGTTTGCGTGCCACAACTTTAGGTGCACAAAACCTAAAACTGCCTGTTGTAATGTTGAGGTGAAACTAAAGCGCATTACTTGTAGCCTCAACATTTCAATAGCCGTAGCATTTCAAGCATTCGCGCACCATACGCAGACTGAATAAGGCTCACTGATGTTTTACGTGCCTATGTATTTCGTGGGTTTTGGTGCGCGTCTGCACGTCTGGCTATGGATTTTACGAACGAATAATAGCGTTGTTAGAAATGCATTTCATGCGTCCAGCTTTATTTACACCTCGCGTAACCTTTTTTTCACTTTCATAACAAAATTTTACAGTGTTTGCACCCACTTCTAGATTTGATAATTTTTCTCCTGAATACGCATTCTCAACGTGATTTCACGTGTTTTATTTTCCGCTTGAAATACGCGACAGGACTGGAATCGGAAAGGGGGCATTTCCGCACCTTCGTAAGAGAACGTGTGGCCTAAACAACACGAGCTGTTCTAGTTAGGTCCAAGAAGATCCCAGGTATAATATTAGCCTCACTTCAGGGGCTTGAAGAAGTTTGTTGCTTCATTAAAGGGGGGTATGATCAGATTAATTAACCAATGCCGAGCGAACTCCTTTGCCGAGAGAAACCTATAGTGTTCTTGGAATCGCTCCCTTCACCCGTTTTTTTTTTCCTGAGTTCGTTTTAGAGCTCTGGCGTGGGCACGGGCCCTCTTTAATTAAACAAAAATAATTCAGCATTAAAGACTAGCAAGGCACTACGCTTGATGATTCGTTTATTTTTATTTTAGGTTGATACAAAATGAAAAAAAAAAGAATTTTGAAGACATGCAATATTCGTGGAACCCGCGAGTTCCTCATTTACAGCTGTAGCAGTATATGGCGGAGTAGCACGTTCGAGCGCCCCAGTAACAGGGCCGGTCGCCTCCTGTACTCTGTAATGCGTTGAGCAAAGTCCCTGCATGGCCCACCGCACAGTCATTAATCATATTCAGAGCTTGATGACTCACTCAAATGAAAGCCGCGCTTTCGTGACGGGCGCGGCAACACTCGGCTGGCTGCCGCCAGTTTTAAAATTGCTACCGGATGAACGTAGACGAACGGAGCCTGTAGGTCTCCTAGCGACCAAAAAGGAAACTTGCCGAACGTCAAAATGAACCTAACAGCCAAGCCCATTATTGGCACTTAGAAAGAGTACTCAAACACGTGGATGAGACCAACTCGTCCTTGGCACCAATTGCGAAAGAAAAAGAAAAATGTAATTTAGTAAGACTTAAAAAAAAAACAGGCGGCTGGGCAAGTTGGTATGGTGTTATTTACATAGTAGCGCAGAAGCACATGGACGACGAAAGAAACAGACGGGAACCAGCGCTGCGTCCCGTCTGTTTCTGTCGTCTTCCATGTGCGTGTGTGCGACGGTTCAAATTAGTAAGACTCGTCCACGGCACTTAAAGGGTTAAAAAGTTACCAGATGGACCAACGTGTCTGTGTAAAGCCAGCAATTCTGTGTGTGACGCCTGTCGGTGTGTGACGACAGAAGCAAGACGAAGACGGGCATACGATGGCGACGCCGTAACGATGCTATCGTTTTTTATCACTCCGAAGAAAAGTTATACTATGTAGAACTGAAAGAGTGTGGATTGTGGATGAATGACGGAAACGATCCGGACGTTTATTAGCCAGCCATTAAAATGACTTTGATAACTTCCGGATATGAAGAAGGTTCCAAGCATACGTTTACTTTATTAAGCCTCAAATTAATTTATGTGAGTTTGTCCAAGAAAAGTTTCTTCTCAGAAGAAACTCCGGCGATTTTCGTAATGTCCTAATTTTCAGTGTCCTTACTTGTCCATAACACTGAATCGCAGCGAGCACAATAAAACACAGCATGGACCCTATGACGTAAAACTATTCCAATATGTTTTTATTCCAATGCCCTGATGTCGAATTTGCGTGACCGCTGACGCAAGCATTGGGCGGTGACCTACAGCGTTACCTCAACACCCCAATCAAACGCTCTTTTACTTTATAGGAGGTCACATTTCTTTGCTTTCACAACGAATAACATTGCCTACATTGAGTGATTTTTCGTCTGTAAATGGCTTTCAGGAGGCGAGGAGCACGCTCAAGTAGAGTACGTTTCGATGGGGCCGAGCCAGCGCACTGAAAATAGACAATCGGATGAAGCGGTTGGGCCGGCGCCTGCGATTGGTCCGCTTTCCTTTTACTTAGCTTGTGGTGGCTGGTCGAAAATTGTGGCAGCGTGAAACGGAAGGTTAAGAATGCCGCTAAAACGGATCCTCAGCAAAGAAGAGTTGGCAGAACGAGGTCGTAAACGTGCCGAAAATGGTCGAAAATGTTACATGGTCCCGAAGAAAATTTTATTATCCGCAAATAAACCCATGCTTTCCGGCACGTGAGAATAGCCAGTGCGGGAGCGATCGGCAGCAGTGATCTTTTATTCCTTTTGGAACGGGGCAACCTGCGTCTATTGAGAAAATAATTCAGTTTTGTTCGGCATATTAATGCATCTTTAATGCGTACACGTCACTTTGATGCGGTGTATCTTGTTGTATTTGTGACGTCGCATGAAAGGCAGGTGAAGTGGGTGCAGCCCGAAAACTTTGGCCAATAGCCGAGGGCTAATACCTAAAAGGCGTCGAATGAGAAATAACTATTTTTTCCTTTCGTTTGGTCCAGTCATGCATAATCAGTGTGTACACGTCATATCAGATGGGGAGCTATCGCGGTTTTCGTGGCGCCGCGTTACAGACACGCAAAGTGGGAGTGGTCCAAAAAAGTCTTGACTTATAGCGGAGGGGTGATTGCAAAATTGGAATAGAAAAGTTTGGAATAGCTTTACGTTATAGCGCCCCATGTTCCTAATACGATACACCTTACAGACCATGATATAGGTCTATCAAGGATGAAGTGCGCTGTTCTAAATTTTCGCAGTATTGTTCTATCCACTGCACATTAGATTAAAGCACAGCCAGAAGTTGTCCACAAGATTGTCGATGCCGTTAGTGTTCTGGTAAACGTTATCGTCCGCCACTCCAAAAGTGCTTTTCTCGAGAAAGTCCGGTGCAGCAACGCGGGCGCCATATTTTCTTCATTACTTACCCATGTGAACTATGTTATGCTGCATAACATTTAGAAATGCACAATGGCGCCGAGCCACAACGCTTCAGAATAGAAATTTTTGCGGAAGATTGAACACAAGAAGCTTTCCAGCTGCAATACCCGCAGCAGTCGAGGCAGAAATGTCGGTGTGGCAAGTGATTTACTGCAGAGAGGTCACAGCATTCGGAAACTCATTATTGAGCGTTAAGAGTTAGTCACCAAACTCGGGAAAGCTTCGCGCTCAGATGCTAACCGAATTATGACGCACCAGATAAGATAATCCCTTTTTTATCGGAGGAATACGCGTCGCCCGCATTCATTGCTCGAGCTTTTGTTTTTTATAATCTCAATATTATTTTCTCATGCTGGGATACACTCGCCACGTTCTCCGACGACTGAAGAAGCTATTTTCATTGTGTTTCACGACTTTTAGTGGCTCCGCACAGAAAAACAACAAAGATTTCTAGCTTCACTAACGCCAGTGCCTAGTCATTTGTGTTTGACAAACAATTTATTGACTGTACATTGGCATCCCAGACTGCCAGCGTTATAGCTTGCTTTATTTCTTTTCTTTTTTTCACTTTCTCTGTTTATTTTTACGAACGAATCGTGCTCTTTATAGTTTCTATACCTAAATACATTCTCATTTTGATTACGATTTTGCAAAAAGCACAACGCCAGCGTTCACAGAAAAGACACAAAACAATTACTTGCGAATAAGAACATCCACCGAGTGCGCTTTTCGAAGGTACGGTCATCCCTCCAGGTTACTGCCATCAGTTTCGCAATTACTCTGCCTCTCTCTGGCTTGATGTTTCTCTTGTCAGGGGTCCGCTTTCATAAACCGGGCCCGCACGCGCAATTCAAAGTACCGAGTGGCATGACGCAGCTACCTTCAGACACTGGGAGGGGAACTCCGCTGGGAACCCACTCGAGGAGCAGGCGTCGTCGAACGCTTCTCAAAATTTAATTTGCACTGCAAGGCACGAACTCACCTCCCCTTAACTGCGGAATTCACTTATCATCAGATATGTGTTCGGATGGCAGTGCACGCGTCGTCTACCTTGGCATGCCAGTGTGGGGCAATTTCGCGTTCGATTCCGCTTCGTTCACCCTCACCCCCTCTGTTCTGCCATCCACTTCTAATTCCACAGCCGAATGCTTTCATGGTGGACTCACGTACTTTAAAATGGGTGCCCATAGAACGGTGAGTTTCGTGCAAAAGGAAGTAGCATATGAGAAAGTGGGTAGAAGTCGATGGGGCGCTCTGCCTTCTAGACGTTTACTGCGTGCCTCTTTGACGTGCTTTCGAGTGTGATCAGGCGTGTTCATCGACGTGCGATTGTGATTCTAACAAGAGAGGTTCGTTCAACCGGCCTGAGAGCAAACCTACGTATGTCTGAACCATGTCCAGTTTTGTCTTAACTGACGCTGCTGCTTTGATCCAAATACGAGCGCGCAAGCGACACGTATCCTTACGTTAGACGCCGTTTCTAGGGTCTGATGCATTTTTACCATTACGAGCTTGCTCACCTTATATTTTCCGGATTCACGTCAGTTCGACTTCCCTAATTTAAGCATGCCTTACTACTTTATTGAATAATCGTTTACTGAAGCGGTTGTTGCATTTGATGTGGCCGCTTTCCTCATTCCAGGAAGCCATGGCCATCAGCTGCCTTCGCCGCCCTGTTGGTTACACAGCGCATCCAGAGTTGGGTTGGACCGCATTAGCCGCCAGGGGAACTGTAGTCATGGTAGAGGCCACGGAGCTGTTTTGGACTTTTAAGGACAGTCCAGGATTATGTGTTGGAATGTCTTCGGCTAATCTTGACAG
The DNA here is from genome assembly GCF_050947875.1 of Dermacentor variabilis. Lineage (NCBI taxonomy): Eukaryota > Metazoa > Arthropoda > Arachnida > Ixodida > Ixodidae > Dermacentor > Dermacentor variabilis. The sequence goes on from NC_134572.1 coordinate 58,425,432, forward strand.
TACTGACATTGTCGTTGGCAGAGTCTGGAATGCATTGAATGTAGTATAGCGCTGTGCTGGTATGTGTCTGTCTGTCAGCTAATCCATATAGCGGCCTGTTCGCGGCCGGCCTGTGGTATGGCGCTGTGTACTGTCGGCATTCTTCGCAGTGGTGTTACAGGAGGTCTCTGTGAGTATTAGGTATTGCCTCTGTGTTTTCGGAGGCCATGGCTGAACAGGCGTTGACAAGGGGTGCCCGGTGTGTGTGCCCGCGGGCTACGGCGTGTGCCGCTCGGTTCCCCTCTACAGCAAGAAAAAGCTGAAAGCGATGTATAACTTGTAGCGTGTCACATGAAAAACCCCTGTGTAAGCAGCCTCTGAATTCAATTTGCTATGCATCTCTGCTAAGCGAGCTGATTTTATTAATCAAGAGGCACATATTTTCTATTGAAAGTCTGCAAGTATAGAGGACTCTCCTGAACTAACTTGAAGAAATGATCAAAAATAACGTACAGCGCGAAGGACAAGGACAGCAATAGACGACATGCTTTAAAAAATAATGCCACAGAAGTATAGAATAAACCACCGAAGAACAATATTTTATATAGGTTGTTCCCTGTGGTATAACCGAAAGAACGTAAATACCTCGCGGTTTATAATAGCACGTGCGGCGTCTTTTGATGACGACGAATGATTCGGAACATTAAAGAAGTGCCCACCTTTTGCACGGTATCCCGCAATATTTCTCTGTCCAACAGTGGGTTCTTTCATTTCGAGTGAAGTACTTCGTGCAGCTCCTTTATTAATTCCGAAATGAATACGCTACCTCGGACTCGGCCCACGTCTTATGTTTCTTTTTATCCTATTTCAAGCATTTTCAACCTATTCCTTTTTTTTTTTCAGTCATAGGCAAAACGAGAAGGAATATTCCTCAGATCCCTCCTATCTTTTCGGCCACAGAAGAGCACCCATTGTTGAGCGTACACAATGTCTACCTCGCCCCTCGTTTCCCATCGATCGTGAATGCGTATTTCCAAATACCAGTCATATAAATGTTCTCTTGCACTCTTAAAAATTCAGTATACATTGCCTCGGGACCGCTGTGTTATGGCCTCCGCTGTGGTTCATCCCTGATCTACGACGGCCACATATGACCTGTTCCATTCCTAATACACATCCCACAATTTCGCAGGATTAGCGCAGCGTGTTTTCTAAAAGCTCGAAACAACAAAACCGTCACAGTTTTCAAGCGCACTCGCAAAGGAGGCGTCTCCATCACGCAGCTCTGTTATGTTCTAGTTCACGTGCTCTCGGCGTAACGCTCCCGTGAATGCAACCCCTAGCAGCACGAGTAACAGAAGCGCGAAACGGCTTCCGGTACTTTCGCCTCTCTGTATCTTTTCTCCGTTCTTGCCGCGGTGAAAATCACAGCTGAAAATTCTCTTCGCTATGGTCCTAACGCACATAGCTGTGAACCAGCGACGGAGGAAGCACGAAATAAGAAAGGACATCGTTTGGTGACGACGAGAGTACTCGCCCTGCAAAGGAATGGCGGTGAAGGGGAAAGTAAAAAAGCAGGAGCGGGAAGAGCGGGAGCTCGAAAAAGGAGCCCGGATGAAGATGGAAGTGGCGCGGAAGTGCTGGGGATCTCCTTTATCGTCCTGTCCAGCCGTCCCCGTGAGGGGCTTGGGCAGTGGCTGTGTGGAGCACGGGACGGCAGACTCGCTCTGCCGTATAGTTCTGCACACGGCAGTAACTGTCATCTTCGTGGCCGTCGCCCTTGAGCTCGCGTCCATTTTTATAAGCCTAGTCTCAGCCGAGTCAAGCTGCCTGCCCTAGTACCATAGGCGTAAGCCAAGACGCGGCAACGAATGTGGTGAAACCAAGGAGCGGCGTGAGCATTCCGGAAGTGAACCCCTCTCTTTTGATAGCGGACATAAATGAAATAGCAGGCCATGGTAGTGCTGGTTGGAACTTCGAGCACCGGAAGCGAGGAGAACGCCCACAGTTGATAATAGTGAAGATTGCGTGCTTTGTGAAGCTCGTAATCGTCATCAACCTAATTCGTCTCGCGAGTCAGGACGCGAGACCACGACCTGTATTCCTTCCCGGTCAAGTCTAACTGAATTCTGTGAAACATCTCTTCTACGTGAAGGCCTTTTGACACCTTCAGCATGAGGCCACATGAAGTCGGGGACTGTGCGCACGCAGATTTTCAGAGACATGGTTGTAACTTGAACCAAGAAGTTTCACTTGAGCCAAGAGAGAGAAAAGCGACTAGGGAAATGTAGTGAGGTTAACCAAGGACGTGCCCGGTTGGCTACCCTACTCTGGGGGAAGAGAGAAGAGACAAACTAATAAGGAGATCAGGATGTATATATATATATATATATATATATATATATATATATATATATATATATATATATATATATATATATAGTTAATTAGCCAAGGAGGAAAAACAGGTGTGTACCATGCATTGGTGCGCCTTAATGAACCCCAGGCAGTCAAAATTATTCTGGAATCCCCAACTACGACGTTCCTGATAATCAGATCGTGGTTCGGGCAAGTAAAACCCCAGAATTTACTTATTAATATTTTCCTTAGCGTTTCGAGCGATGGGCGCGCTTTGCTGGAGAGACACCACACTTTTATTGGAGCGCGTCTCTTGACATAATTGATGCCTCCACCTTAGAGCTTTATTGCATGCGTTGTGTGGGCTGTATGCACCGTACTTGATCGAGACAAGCCATACGCGAGACTTCCAGGTGCGCTGTGCCTGAGATTCGCCGAATAAACAACTAATCAAACCTAGCAAAGGATCTTAACTAAGCTTCGCTTTAAAACTCATGTAACTTACACGACCGGCGAAATGTGTGGCATCTTGCAATGACACAGCTGCTCCTGCCGTTTCCTTAATAGGAACGTTGAAATAACAAGACCTGACTAACCACGCACGGGTTTTGACAAAAACAAATGAATAAAATGAATCGACAGGACAGTTTACAAGTTCGCGAATGCGCTTATTTCCGCCGTCTCCTCAATTTTATTCACAGCGCCATATGAAAAAAAAAAAATAAATTATGGAGCTTTACGTGCCAAAACCAGTTTCTGATTATCAGGCACGCCGTAGTGGAGGACTCCGGAAATTTGACCACCTTGGGTTCTTTAACGTGCACCTAAATCTCAGTACGCGGGTATTTTCGCATTTCGCCCCCATCGAAATGCGGCCGCCGTGGCCGGGATTCGATCCCGCGACCTCGTGCTCAGCAGGCCAACACCGTAGCCACTGAGCGACCACGGCGAGTTCAGAGCACCATATATATATATAGCTCCAAGATACTGAAGCGTGGACATGGATATGGGGGATACGGGGCTAACCTCCTTTCTTTTTTGATATTTTACGTTGTTCAGTCGCTGATTGCTTCAAACACGCTCATGGAAGGAAACGAAAGATCAGCGCGGCTGTGATCCAAAGAAACAGCCGTTTTTTGAATCATGAAGAACCGTTCTGAAACCGCTTATATCCAAAGGAAAAAATGACAACCATTCCACTCTGTGAAGACGGAATGGCAGCGAAAGCTGACAGTCAAAGCTCTCAAACGAAAAGCAAAGTGCTTTCGTTGTCATTCCATCTTCACAGAGTGGAATCGTTGTCATTTTTTGCTTTGCCAATCTGGCGTCGTTGCTCATGTGGAGGTACTCGGGCTCGCGATTGTCGTTTTCGTTCAGCATCGCGGGAAAGTTCCTTGTCGGTGGCCGTTTCGCGCCGGCGCCGTTTACCTTTTCGCTGCTGTTCCCTCCGCCGCTGCTCGTACACATGTCGTGCTTCGGGTGTAGGAACTATACGTGTCTGCCCCATCGATAACGCAGCTCTTTTTAGCGCCGATACCTCTCCTGCTTATATACTACGATGACCTTGAGGTCCCGCTATTGTTCACGACGAGTGTTCTAATCTGTTCGGCATTTTGCGATCTGCGCCGACGCATTGCACCCGTATGGGTTTGTTAGGAATCGCTAAGTCCGTTTCTGCTGCCGGACGCCGAAAAAACTACGGAAGGTTAGACATATACAATTTTCGTTGTAAAAAGTGTGTAGGTACACTCTTCATGCTCCATTAAGGTTATTAGTGAAATCCTTGGTGCGCATGACTTCATCAGATCGAATGGATTCATTGATAAGCTTCGACGTGGGTAGTTTGCCTTTGAAGGTCAGTTGAAATTATGGAGAGTAAAAAAAATAAATAAAAGCTTTCTCAGATAATAACACAATTAATGCTGTCAGAAATAAATATTCTGCTTCCGGGCATAGCCCAAAGCTGTGATCTGAATGTAGTGTTTCGTTATTAGAACATTTAGTCTCGTGTCGGTACTTCGTCCCATATGACATTTATAGCTTATAATTTATGCATATGTTTATTATCGCCTACTACCGATCAAGTTGGTGACCCCACAACAAAAGGCTTGGTTACTCAAACCGTTGGGCTAACCGAGGGGGTGACGCTTTGAAAAATAAGCGGCACGCATGAGGCTGAAGTCCAAATGGACTGTTAGGATTCAAACCCATTATCGGCTCAGAAGGCACTAAAGGCACTTCTGTGCTTTCTGAGAACGTCTGTCTTGTGCGAGCGCCTTTGACTCTGTAGTGCTGCTTGTGAACGTCGCTCAACCCCCCTTTCTCTCTTTCTGTCCCTTCTTTCTATTCCACTACTCCCTTCCCCCCGCACAGGGTAGACAACTGGACTCTTCACTGGTTGACATCCCTGCCTTCCTTTTATAGTTCTCTCTCAAACCCATTAGGCAATAATAATATGCATTGTTTCGTTGGAAGTGAAAAAGTCCGGCACAGACCACCTCACTATGAATAACGACGTTACTGTGATTAGCATTGAAGCAATATAACGATGCACCCTACAGCCCCCGCCGAAACACGTCGCGTACAAGGCGTGAGGGAAGCCGGACTCCTCTATCACATATCTTTCTGAATACACTGCGCCATCTAGTGGAGCCGCAGCGAAGTTCGTTCATGGCGCGTCTGTTTCATTGAACTGTTTTTTGACTAAAAGCTGCACCTGTAAGATTTCTATCAACCGGCAGCCTACCATCACAGCCTTCGCATTTCCTAAATAGCTTCGAAATTCATTGGGATTTTTGTAATATTGCCACGACTTGAATAATGTAATTCAACTTTCACTCTCAACCAGCAAGTCAACGCGCAAAAACAAGCATTATATACATTTTCTTTTATGCCAATAAATAGTTGTTCTCCACCAAATTTGTCATTCTTGATGAGCCGTTTTCTGAGTGTGGCAGGTCGTGAACCCAAGTGTCAACATTAACGAGGCACAAGTGCATAAGCGAAAGCATATTTCAGCTGCTAGCAACTGAAGTTAGCGTTTCTTTATTTAGAAGCTACTACAGCCCGGTGACATTTAGTGTAACGCACACGCGGCCTGTAGGAAAACTTCACAGCAAGCGTAGATTATTTACAGTCAAGAGTGAGCCTTGCTTTAGAGCCATTTAAAATATGACAAAATGACATGGAGAAGAGCGCAGACAATGGAAGGAGACCTACACAAACAACACAGATTTGTAGATATCATCCCGTCGTCTTCGGTAAAACCCACCTCGAAGATAATCCAAGAAGCTTAGCATTTAACATTCGTATGGAAACACCAAAAAAGTAAAAGCTGCTTTATCACTTATCTAATTTACCGTGTCCAGAGCAGTAACAAAATTTTCGCAAAGACTGGGCAGCGTAATTTTTATGGGAACATGAGACCAATTTTAGCTTTTGTTATGATTCATAATCCAAGTGAATTGACATGAAGACTATGTAGAGCACCGCCCGCCCGCCCGCCCCCCTCTCCTCCCCGTCACTGATATTTTACTGTATTCTAACACTATATGAGTATCCTACCAAGTTTATTTAATTCGTGTATGATTACCAGATGTGGTCAAGAAAGCACATATTGTTCAAATGTTTCGCTACAGATGCTTCCCTTAATTTGATGATTGTATACAAAGAGTTGGTGTTTCAGTTTATTGGGGTGCAACACACTTTCTACATAGCTGGCTGCTGATCACTTATAGCCTTCACAGTGTGACAGGCTGAAAGTTAAAGAATATGTAACTCCTGCAAAATTCAAATTTCGCACTTTCGCGAAATGACGATGAGTAGATAATTCACGTCAGCTGAGGCAACAAAGAGCTTTGGGGAGCACCAATTTCTTCTCGTACTAGAAACTGAGGAGTGCTTGCAGGGCCAGCAGGTTCTCCGGAACAACTAGGCGAGTCATTTCTGGCCGTGTTGTTCAATATGTAGCGCACAGGCTCTGAAGAGGTCATCATGCGCAGTATTCTTCTGGCTGGCTAGACTGTGCAGCGGTTTTGCTCAGAGTGCATGAAAAAGTCAGCCTTGCGTTTCCATTATACATTACGCGCTGTTTGCCTTTAGGAAGGCAATCAATCATTTCGGCTTCCGTGCGTTCAGGAGCGTGCCCTGTTTCCGAGCATTTATTTGTAACATGTTGAAAGCACCCACGTGTCTGACCAAGAATGAACCCTTTTGTTGTGTTTTGTAGCAATTACAAATACATTGTCCCCGCTGTGCTCATAAATGATTCCTGCAAGGAAGAGATTTTATTTTTGTTCTTGTAACGAAACGAAAACGTAGTGTGAGCCTGCTCTCGTAAATGTAAATATGGTGCGTGAAGGGCTCATTAAACTTGCATCATTGTTGCTCTTTGTGGGCGACCTCGGCCTGCGTGCCAAAATTATTATTCGTTTCTGGCCCAATATTTACCTCAATTAGGGCTATTGTACGAGTGCCCGAGTAGTGCGCGCCTCGTTGGCTGACGAAGTAAATGTGTTTGTCAAGAGGACCTGATGGGTCTAATATGAAGACCTGCGGGAAAGTGACAAAAATGTCCGTTATAAAAAGGTGCAGAAAATAAAAAGGTGCAGCTTTACACTTTCAAGATCTGTAGCGGTATGCATTTCTATATTTGCGCTTTATGTAACAGTGATCAAGTTGTTCTCGTATAATACGTGCTTTCTTCTATAGCATAAATATACTACCTATTCTAGACTTTCGAATGAGAAAATGCTTTACAGAGAGGTCCACTGCCAAAGGGAACATCTGAGTGTAATTCAAGTCCAGATTTTCCTCTCTCGAAAGAGCACAATCACCTTGCTTTGCAGCAGATAACTTATGGTTCGTAGTCTGACTTCTTGAGACGCGCCTGTGAAGTACATTAACATTGCTTTCACAGCCAGCCGCACCTAGGGCGCAAGCAAAATTAGAGGTGTGCATATTAGTGTTCCCTTTAAAGGGGCTTTGAACCACTTCTTATCGAAGTGCAGAAAGCCGCTTGAAGTGAAAATAGGCTATTTCAGAAACACTTTGCCGCAAAAAGTACTTGAACGCGCTCAGCGGAATCGGAGTTATTGGCAATCAAGCACAGCCTCTGCTGTGCTTCCCTTCTTTCTTCAACGCTTTGCACTCCGATTGCTACAGCGCAGTGGGGCGTGTCCACAACGCTCCGCCTCCTAAATATCGCCGTGGCGCGCAATACGATTTCATTTTGGATGTTAACGTAGACGCCACGACTTTCGCCTTTGGTGCCTACGACGAGCTAAACATAAGCCAAACGTGGCTGCCCTCAGCGAGCCGCAGTGCCCTTAGCCAGTGCGCCCATGGCGGCACCTCGCGGCGGCCGCGGTATTTACGCCATGTAGACTACCGAACCTTGATGTCAGCTATCGGCCGATAGCAGCCGTCCAGTGGAATGACGAAATAGTGCGTCCAAAAGAAGGTGAGGACATCACCTTCCACTGAAAAGAGAGTGTTTGAGAGAAAGGTTACTTCGCGATCCGCTTGCGAGCTTTACGCACCGCGTACGACAGCAAGACTTGGCTATTTTGTTATTATGTTATTTCACCAAGCATGACGGGTGGCTCAGGGCCCCGTAACAGTCGACTGCACTGTACAAAATCTAGTGAACTAACGCTTTCATAAAAATTATCATCAATCGTACAGCATATATTCAGTACTTGTTGCACAAAAAGCACCTTGGATTTCAGCAATTCAAAATTTCGTACCTATTTATTTTGTTGCAGACCATATTGTTTACTATCTAGTACCTTGGCGACGCTGAGAAATGCGATAGACTGCTTGCGCTTGGCAGCGTCGAAACAGGAAGCTTTGTCCTAAATATAGATGAGGATTGACAATGTAAAAAAGAACATACATCTAATGCACATTTTCATCCACAAGCGATGATCTCATGAAGCGGGTAATTAAGTGATATAAAACTGTTCGTATTGCGCAACGCGTTTGGCAGTATAGCGTATACACGCTTGGCTCACAAATCAGCAACAAGCATAAGCCATCACCACGTGATCCACGCGATTGTGCATTACACTGTCTCCGGGATCTGCCCACGTTTCATGGCGCCATCTCGAGGATGAGGCCAGTTTAATATTGTAGTCTCCAGGGCAGACATAACTTACTTGGCAAGGGAGGAACCTGGGCAAAAGCACGCGAGAATGGTTCTGTCCATTCCGTCCTCATTTTATGGCCATTTGTTCTCCAGGAATGCACTACTAAATTTATATTTCGCACAGTCACATAGTCACACAATTATACACCGGGATACTCCACATATTTCATTAATTTCTATCGGCCCATTGCTCCTATGAAAACTAGAGCTAAGGTGCAAATTCGAAGAACCTCAAGCAAGCATCAGCTAAGGAAATCATCCACGCACGCTGTCCATTCGCGATCGTGGAAGCTACCGGCTATGCGCCACATGGTTCGTAAGGCAAGAGCGGATCTTTACGCAGCTATGAAACACGTCGGCTACGAGAATCGCAAAAGGTGTTTGGACGCTTCCGAATCAATAATTGTTTAAGGCATCGCTCATACTTCCGCGAAAACAAGCACACAAAAGCAAACCTCGGGATCTTCCATGCTTGCGTCAGTCTTTGCGTCGAAGAAAAGGAGTACTTAATGACAAAAGAAAAGAACTGAGCTTGGAGCCACAGCCTATAGAAAACTGCCTCTCGAGCAAAGAGCGAAGCAGGCGACGGGATGAAATAAAGCCGACACAGGAGCTTCGCGAGCACGTCGTTGGATCCCCGAAGTGTTGTTTTGCAGCTGGGCGGGGCCCGTAGCTGCCACTCACGATAATAATGACCTTGGCAGGAAACACGGCACCGGAAGGCAGTACACCGAAGCAAAATAAATCAGGCTGTTCCAGGGAAACTGGCGCCTCGTATACATTTTTTTTCTTCTGCGGTGATAGCAGCCTCCAAAACAAGAAAAAAGATGGATATGAAAATTACGTTCGGATCTAGGTTTCCTGCCAACCGCGAGCTTACCCAAGTTGTTGATGGTGCTATGCCCACGAAGAGTCCTGAACAATAAAGTGATGACATACTCCTTGTCGTCGCTGCGTTAGTTTACAGCGTCTTGCCTGACTGGCTGAAGGTTTTTGTCTACGTCCTATTTATGCTGCAGCGGGAAGCTCTTAGCTATACATGTGTTTGTGAAATAAATGTTTCATACTGATAAAGGCGCACTTCTTACCAGATACTATTTCTCATTCGGACGATCTCGTATTTACACCAATGCCTTACTGGAAATATGGATATTTAGTAGTGTATCCGAAATGAATAATTTGCAAGCAAAGCGAGACCAATACTAGCTAGAATAGATGCAATGAGAATTCGTAAGGCCATAAAATATTCACGGATTACATGACTGACTGCGTATGGTAAAAAATACTTCTTGCGGCGATGTCCAATGTTCCGGAATAATTTCCATACAGCTACGGGCAAGTCAGCAAATGATATTTCATGCGCTTATACTGAACTCGCCACAACTCCTCGGGAGTTCACTACCGGGATTTTGGAAGATCCTGAGCAAGAAAGTACGTTATTACGATGCGCTGAAGAACAAAAATGTTTTCATGCCCTATCGGAAGTATCACAGCGATTTGAGGTGAGCGTTGAATATTTACAACTGCTATTGCTTAATAGAACTGGCCTAATTCAGAGCACGGAAATAATGTTCTGTTAATTTTACATCCGTGGCCAAATTAGTATTGCATGCCCTGAAGTTGAATGTACAGAGGGCCTGCGAGTGTAAATTACACGCACCAGCGTATATACTGTTACAGGTGAAGTGTTAATGGGGCGCGCTTTCCTTCCAGCCTCTGTTTCGTTCCCTTGCCGTTCGCTGGAAGTCGGTGTAAGACTGCTGACGTTTAAACACCGATGGGAAATCGGTGACTTTCGAGGGCACCAAGGGCTCGAAGGAAGCCACAGGTGTGATGGCGTCACGTCTACCGACTAGCTACACGACGTCGACCGCGAGCGCTTGGCGGTCAACGCCTAGACCCCTTTGCTGCGCTCTGCCACGCATACCTCACCGGCGGCGCCTCTTTCCGGGACAGCTTGAAGGCGACGCTACGCCCATTTCCTATCCAGAATGTTCAGGCACGCCGAGAGCCTCGTGTTTGCGTACCTTACAAGGCGCAGTGAATTGTGCACCCAAGACGTGCCGCCCAATCGAAACATCAACGCACGATCTGGATTGCCTGTGTATGATAATTACTGCTTCTGCCACTCACCTTCAGGGCCCATTGAACTTGGAGAAACGGCGACGTATATTCGTTTTGCCTATTTGCGCTAAGCTGAACTATTTGTTTAACGACCTTCAGCGCCTTTTGTAAATGCCTGGGGGATATGCCTCTTTGGGAGCTGGTTGTGTGCAAAGCGCTAGTACCCTGTTACACCAATACAACGAGACGCGCTGAGTCATTATTGATGACTGCTCAATGTTCTTGTATTCGTTTTGTCCCGCCTGCTTTTCCGCTGCATTGTCAGTGTCGGTGAAATAAAATTGGACAAGTGGGCTACACATAAGTGGAAATTTGAGCAATAGTGTTAGTCGCAATACATTGCATCAATGCAAATCGCACTGCGTCGACGTGAGATGTCTCCGGACAGAATGTCCTTGCACCGTATACGCACAGCTGACGGAATGTCTGCGCGCACGCATGCGCGCACGTGCACGCGCACGCCAATGCACACACGCACGCACTTAACCCACGCGCACGCACACAAACGCAAACATGCATGCACGCAGGCACAAGCACGCGTGCGTGCCAGCTAATGCAGGAATTCCACCAGGCGAAGCACCGACAGGACGAGGCTATGAGGTCCGACAAGGCAGAAAGAGAATAATGCACGCGCGAGCAGGCGCTGAAAGAGGTTTCGCCTCACGCTTCGCCTCAGACGGAAACGAGATCCGGGGAGAAAACGGTGTCGACTCGGCGAAATCGAGGAAGGCAGGTAACGACAAACAACAACCCGGGCTCTTCCGGTGCAATAATCGGATTGCGAGGTTGCCGCCCTACTACGGGCGCTAGGGTTCAGGAATGTTTTTTGCGGCACACGCTGTGCTTCTCGCGTTCCTTTCCTTGCACCATTCCTTTTGTGAATGTTCGCCGATGAAAGCAGGAACCGGAGGCCGGAGGGAATGCATGGCGGTGACTGCGACGAGTGCTCTCGGGCTCTGTGCCCACACAATCCGATTTTGTGGAACTTCGGGCTCACAAACGCAGTTAAGGTGGCTACGCATTGGATATTAAAAAAGGAGTGCCCGAATCTTATCGCATGGCATCCACATGTTGCTGCTTTGTTGAAGTCATTGGTAGTACTGTCAGGGAAATGTTTGGGCAAAAATGGCAAAAAGCTCTTAAACATAAAGCCCCACTCACATGGTAAAGGCATTGCAAACAAGCATTCGCGTCACTTAGATAACGCGGTTACGATCGTGGTTGCACAGAACGATGCAGATATACGCGCGCAAGTAGGTAAAGAATTACATCAAAAGCGCGCGGGATCCATTCTAAAAAAATGCCAGCAAGGTGGCGAGTGAGAAAACCTAACATGTGATGGCGATTCCCATCGCATGCATGCAACCTGCTCCCTCAATCAGCCACCAGAGCGGCAAACTCGGGGATTCCTTTGAAGCGCACCGCGCGCAGAATCACCTCTACACAGGAACGCGCCTGCAGCTAGGAAAGAACGGGTAACAAGGAAATCACTTTCCGATGTCTACTGATACGTCGAAGACAGTTGAGCTGTAAAGGTGAGCTCTAACTAGTAGCACTACTTAGCACTACTGTTCTTATTAATGATCCATTACCGATGCCTTGTTCACACTCATACAGTGCTCCAATGACGGCTGCGGTGCTGACTGCGCCCTCGTTTTCCGCCGCCGCAACAGTAAAAACTCCTCGCTAACCTCCAATGCGGAGCTGATAAAACGCGTTGTGAGAAAAAAGTTACAGATTTCTGGCAGTAAAACACTAAGAATAAAGTTATCTATTTAAGTAACTTATACTGAAAGTAACTTTCATTTTACAATCTTTGATAATTAGGTTTGAAAGGAAAAATTCGGTACTCTGACTCAGTTTACGTTGCTCCCTGATACCGATCATGCCGCCGTACTTTGTCCTTAATCGCACGAAAACGACTGCTAAACTCTCCTTAACGTCTTCGCTGTAAAGGTAGGTGGCGGAAGTCACAGGTGCCTTAGGGTGCCTCAACGTGCTTCTCGCCCGCTGTGTCATAACGGGGGAGGAGGTGCGCATTAAAGTGCCTAGGTTCGTGAAGGAAGTGAAGCAGGCGGGACATCGGATCCAATGTAATAGGAGGCAGAAGAATGAGGCCTGCGGGTACAGGTAAAAGTAACTGGAAAAAGCAGCAGCAGGAAGAAAGCTAGCTAAGCTCACCTCTTCGCGTAACTGATTTAGTACATTTTCTTCATAATTGAATTTGGATTCTGGTGTGTCACGTGCCAAAACCACGATTTGATTATGAGGCACGCCGTAGTGGGGCACTCTGGATTAATTATAACCATCACAGGTTCTTTAACGTGCCCCCAATGAATGGGACACCGGTGATATTGTACATCGCCCCGATCGAAATGCGGCTGCCGCGGCCGAGATTTGTTTCCGCGACCTCTTGCTTGCGCGCGGCGGAAGATGGCACTCTTCCTCTCCGCGTTCCTCCCTCGCGCGCGAGATTGAGCTATCATCGTCGGCTCACTCTAACCCGCTTTCATTCGCACATACAGCATACGGCGCACTGTGACCATGTTATCGCCCTTGGACTTTATACGGAACATCACGGCGATGGCGATGACGACGCCGATGGCGATGGCAGAAATGTAACTCGAGCGTTCATATAATTATTATCGCTATAAAACCCTGGACAGTCCTTTGCAGTTCCTAGTGTATCACTGAAATTTCAGACAGGACGTGATGAGGGGCTGTTAAGATGTTAACCTTAACGGCCCCTCAACGGCGAGCAGATGCGAACGGTAACGTGCAACACTCACGGCTAAACGCATGCATAACAGAAAAATTATTAAAAAATACTTGGCTCTTCACCTACTAGGAAGCTTCGCATGCGAAACTTCCACAGTGAGCTATATCTTCACCTTACCCACCTCAACAAATACTACAGGGTACGCACCTGCTGCAAGACCTTCGATTCCTCCATGCTGTGGGACCCGTACTCAGGTAAACCTCACAATCCCAGGACTTCTAACAAAGTCGGACTTGCCATCCTCAACACTCGAGCGTCTTACTTTGCTCCTCCTGCACGAGCAATGCAGCAACTGCACACACTTCTATACTGATGGCTCGACCACATCAACCAGTTCCGGTGGTGCTGTAGTTATACCAACAAGGACAGTAACCCAGCGGTTCCAGACGACCTATATTGCTACGTCCACAGCTGCAGAGCTCGCGGGTCTCCCCAGTGCGCTTCATGTGATCCAAACAGAGAGTCCTGAAAAATGGGCAGTCTTCTGCGATTCAAGGCCGGCCTCAGAATGCCTACAGTCATTTCTCCGACATGAAACTCATGTTCAATTGACGTGCGAAATCGTCGAACTCACCCATCACTCGAGAAAAAAAGGCCATGATATTACTTTCAATAGATACCAGGCCATTGAGGTACCATAGGAAATGATGACGCAGATAAGGTCGCTCGGACGTCAAAGCCATAAGACCGCTGCGTCCCCTTTCCTCTCTCAAAGACAGACACTGCGAGAACGCTTTGCGTTTTAGTACGCACACTCTCGTTAGCTGAGTGGAACACCGCCGACTCAAGGTGCACCAGACTGCACAGACTAAATTCTTCGCTACAACTCTGATTTCCGGTCGGACTTCGACTCGAAGCGTCTTTTGTGTGTCGGTTTTGGCTGGGAGTTGCCTTCACGAAAGCTTATCGAGCACTCACAGGAACGGCTGACAGTCCTGCATGTGATATCTGCGGCTGCGAGGAGAGCACTGACCACGTATTGTTCCACTGTCCTCAGTTTAATGCACAAAGACAATCTATGACGAACGCATTCAGGAAACTAGATGGTCGTCTTCTGAGTGAAGAGACAATCCTAGAACACCGAACCCACCGATGATCACTCAGAAGGCACTAGATGCACTTCTGTGCTTTCTGAGAACGTCTGGCTTGTGCGAGCGCTTTTGAATCTGTAGCGCTGTTCGCGCACGTCTCTCTATCCCCATTTCTCTATTACTCTCCCTTCTTTCTATTCTCCTACTCCCTTCCCCCATTGCAAGGTAGCCAACCACACTGTTGACTGGTTAACATTCCTACCTTCCCTTTATCTCTCTATCTGTCTCTCTATCTCTCTCCCTCCCTCTCCTGGAGGCCTTGAGTCATTACTTAAAGATATTGTTCTTTCTCTTTCTCTTCGGCACATATTCACAAAGTTTAGCTGATGTTATTCTTGATTGAAGGCCAGTCCCAACAAACTCGAAGCAAGGTCATGCAGCTTTACGCTTTTCTTGCTCTCCCCAGCGTAGGGTAGCAAACCGGTTCTTCCCATCTGGTTAAACTCCCTGCCTTTCCCCTTTCCTCTGTCTCTCTCTTTGCGAAACTTAGCACTATGCAGGTGCCTTTGGCTGTATAGTGCCGTCCGTGCAAGCCTCGCTGCCCCCATCTCTCTATTTCTATACCTTCTTCCTATTCCAGTTCTTCCCTCTCAATACAATAGTTTAAAAGCAATTCTGCCATAGCGGACACCGTCATGCCCAAATCGCGCCACAAATACTACGTATATACGATGAATAAAGGCCTTCAACGAAGCATAGCTTCGCGGACTGATTCCCGCGGATGCTAGTGCACCCGCATCGAAACGGGCCATAAATCATCTTATACCATTTGGCAAGGAGGGTGCTCTGAATCTACCGGAATGCTCGTGGTCCTGCGTTTAGATACACCACGATGGTGCAATTGGCCTACGCACAGAAGGTTATCGATTTGCAACCTCCTATCTGGACGTGCACACCAACACTCATTCTTTTTTGCATGTTCACGGATAACCAGGGAGCTGTAGAACCACATTTTTGCTTCAGAGTTGTCTCACCTATCTCCTTCCGCCATGCGATAATCAAGGGTCCAACTTGGGAACCTGTACCCAAATTACAAATGCTTATTTCTTGATAGCGCTGACCATATAGTGTAGGAGTACTCGCTTTGGCTACTTTCTGTCACAGCGCTCTTGCCTTCGTGGTTTAGCTTAATGAATACGCTACTGTATAACTATTAACTAGGGTGGTGAATTACAGACAACGTTCGTATGGTGACAGATAGCTTTACCCGTATTTAAGGGGCCGCTTCATTGTAATGAGTGTTTGCACAACAAATAAATAGATGAATAAACTAGGGTGTAACTTAGCAGAAGATAAAATTTGACTTAATGTAGTCCATCATTTCGATTACGAGTACGTTGAATAGTAACCACCCACATTACGGGCGTATTCGCAACTCGGAATTCTTATTCTGTACTATTGAGCGATCATAGCTCTAATGACTTCGTGCAAGTTTTCTTTTGTACATGCTGAACTTTATTTGCCTTGAACTTGGTAATTTTTGTAGAGATGTAGCAGGAATCTTGAATCAGTCCTTATTTTCTTTTTGTCTATTAACCTTCAGTCGCCCGTACACGCATAGGAGGTTGCCCATAAATCAAATTATTTCTGTGCTACACGGGAAGGTAATCGGATGCCAACGTGCGTTAGCGACCAAGCGTTGGGAGTCACTTATACAACGCGGCACATTTCCTCAACAACGTTTAAATCTTTTCTCAGATTAAACAAAAACTAAAAAAAGAAGAATAAGAAAAAAAACCAGAGGCATCTGAACTAACATTTAAACCTTGCCACACTTATCCACTATCGATCATTTCCTTTCAGCAACTTCTGCATCCCCTAGGCTTACGCTCAACCCCGTGGCCTTTTAGTTTTGTTTCTTTTTTGTTTTGGTTTCAGCATTCTTCTTTCATTGTCAGGAGACGCGAAGCGTACGCCCTTCGTAATTATTTATAAAGTATACGTGATTTTCTAACACGCCGTGGCCATGCGGTCGCGTGATATAGAAGGAAGCGCCGCGGCGGCCCTAATTACCTTACCACAAAACAACAGACACCACCGCTAGGCGGGGACGCTAGCGCATGGCCCGCGAGCTGTCACTGCAAACTTTCTCTCGCTCTCCTGTTATTCACGCTACGTGCGCTCGCCACCAGTGGCATAAGCTCTGCGTGCCTGAAATCGTTTGCGCTGTGGCGCGCTAGCACATACCGCCATGATGAAGTAAGAGTAAGTTAATATTAGCGAAGCAAGAGGAGGAGCCGCTAGCTAAGCAGCGCCAACGATTAAACAAGGCTGAGCTGTATATGGCTACGCTGGCTGTTCATTCTTAGGGAAGGCGCAAGGGTTGGAGGATGAAAAAAGGAAGTTGAGGGAACGGCAGAGAGATGAGGTGGTGGTAGAAGATTTTCGCGTTTTGCCTACTGTGAGATCGCCCACAATTTTTTGCTGTGGTTTTAGAGCGAGATCTTAGCTGCCACGCGTGGTCGTGATACGCACTCCCCCCTTTCTTTTTGACACTGGACGATACAGTGGTGTCCAGTGCTTTGCACTCTTTGCCGAATGGAAAATGTTTTGTGCAAACGCCATTTCGAGTAGCGAAGAAATTGACGCGAAGTAAACTAAAAAGAAAGCACGTGAGCGAAAGCTAGGTCAGACAAGAATATCCTCCTCAAATATTGTCTTTAGGAGAAACATCCGCCAGTATATTGGCCCAAGTCGTTCCATTTCCCATAATATTAAAACAAAACCGTTTTCTGCTTTAATTTCACAGGCAATATTGTTGCCGACGTCGTTGCTAGGACAAGGATGGTTTGTTTGCTTGGCGACGCCCCGCACAGGTCTGAAAAATCCCTCTCACCTGCACGTATTGGTGGCTTTTCCAGCTGGGGTAACTTTGGACACGCCCACGAAACGACCACATTGTGAATTGAGAACAGGGAGAAGGGTCCGCTCTTATTGACTCAAAGAACCAAACAAGCAATCTAAATGACAGGTATAGTTCTGCTGTTACATACCCTGTTTCATCGACGTTTCTAATGTGGAGCACACTTTATTTTTCATTTCTTATTTATTCATTTTGAAGAGAATAGACCCACAGGTCGTCCCATCTTGCGATATCTTCTGCATTCGCTCGTGTTGCGAAAGCATATATTTGTTCCCTTATCTGACGTCATACTGCAGTCAATGATTTTTACTTAGACTCTGCACTGTGAAAATGATACCATTATACTATTTTAGACTTTAACAACTTCCATAACCTGGAATTAAAAAAAAGAAAGCTCGCACAAAAAGGCGCATATTGGACATCTATTGGGGACACCATCTCGCATGAAATGCTTGTTCTCAGTTTTGAAATTGTCACTGTTTCCGTACAAACTATTCTAAGCAGACGTTATTGCCTTGGTTTCGGCATTGCTATATGAGCAGTTACGCATGACTGGTCAAAACATTGTTAGTTTTGCCAAATGATGCGAGTGACATCTTTACTTCGAATCCTACCACGATATTTTGCTTAATTTTAGACATCTCTTATAGCAGATGCCACCGCAAAGCCCGTTTCATCTATCGTTCACTTGATGCATAGCTCATTCTACTGATAATTTGAAAATTTGTTCCTTTTACTTATTTTTCAACCTGTTAATGTAGCAGTCACTTGTCTTTACAAAGAATTACTGCGTTCTTGAAGCGCCAATTTTGTTTTTGTAGGCCTCGAAACGTTGCCCGTTAAGTTAAATTTACTCCCTAAAATTTATGTTCATAATTTAGTAGGCAGTTGTACATTGGGTCTCGTTTCCTGTACCAGTGCTTTTCTTTAAAATAATATCGATCGTTTTTCAACGCTAAAACATATACCTGAATAGCATGTAGTACGCAGAAAATGCGCCTCGTTTGCTTTTACTGCTTGGAATAGGCTCAAGCGTAATTTTATACTTCTTTATTTATGCATATGAGCCTACTAAGCTACAGTGGACTACTAGCACTTGCAGGACGTCTTATTAAACTATGCCTGTACAATGCCTGCATTAGTTAGGAAAAGCCCAGTACAATGGATACAATAGTGCCTTTCTTTCGACAACCACGTTATTATGCGGCAGACGTCTATACCTATGCGAAAGTAACCCAATCATTTATCTGATATTTGCTAATTGAAGAGTGCGAGTGAGAGAGAGAGCAGTTTTAAATTATTTTTTTCAGACTACTCCCAAAAATGCCGAATTGAAGCCATTCAGTGCTAAAGACAGTCTTACAAACAAGAATTCTGGGACTTTTGCGCACCTGTAAAGGGGCCATCGGCACTTCAATTCGAGTGCAGTCATTTCCAGGCGCAGTCTCATATCGTAGAACACGAACAAACCAAAGGTTTCCATCCATTTCCAAGAGTGTTTCAACTCCAGCGAAAAGGCAACTACAACGAAAACAACGATGTAGCGCTGAATTCGATATATATATAACACAGTTGCACAAATATGAAATATTGCACTAACTACTCATCTTGCAAAGCTTTAATCTAGTATTTTTTGAAGTACATTATATTAAACTTAGCCTATTTATTGCTTGTTTGCGTTAGCCTATCCGGCAAGCTCTGCCCTCAAGTTTGCAGATATTCTCGCTCCCGTTCATCCTAGGCGTCACTCAATCCGTTTTCTCTCCCTTGGGACTCACTATATATATATATATATATATATATATATATATATATATATATATATATATATATATATATATATATATATAATAGCTGTCTAGTGAAGCATCGATTATTCTTTCTCGGCATCACATGCCGTGCAAAACGTTACCTGATAACCTCTACTATTGACTGCGTATTAGTTGTGTGGTTCTATATAAAGGTAACACATGGCCTGACAATAAGTTAACTTTGCCGTTGTAGCTAAAAAGCTTGATACCGCAACTAGTCCTTAAAACATATCAGTTTGAACATATCGTCACAACAACTAAAATTACGAACTATTGCAGGCGTAGCCATGGAAGTACCACATAAAGAAATATTTATTTTGAGTGACCTTGCGAGCCAGTCATGCGCATTTAAACCAACGGTACCATATGAATTCAACATTCCATCACCTTCGTGATGCTTGAGCACGCATTTTTCATCGCCCGCTCTGTGTGGAATCTTCACCCAATCTGCGCCATCTACCCACGCTGCTTTCGCCGCGCTTCGCGAAGCGGTTTCGTTTCACAGCTTCTTAAACTGGTTGGATGGAAAACGTCCGTAAATATATATGTCTCGGAGTAGCCGAGCTCCTCCGTATCACCAAAGATTGGCTGCAACAGAAATGTATTGAACTTGGCTCTAGCATAGGTGAGATGAAGCTGAAATGTTGCCCGGTTATATAACTCGCAGGCGCTCTCTCTACCATTAACGCCGGCGACGGGCGCACCAAAATTACGAGGTCGTAAAGATTGGACCATTGCTGCCTACTGCTCTAACGCCACTAATGTACAAGCTTTCTTTTTCTTATGATCAAAACATGCAATTTGCTGAGGAAGGCTTATTCCGCGACAACAATGATGATCAGAGAATTGCATCTCGCTGCAGGCCGTCGTATAGGATTAGTGACCCTATTGAACAACAGGAGAAACGACGCCATGACAGCGCTCACTTCTATTTTCGAATGTTATGTTCATGTAATGCTGTGCAAATATTTGAAGCTTTGTGATATGGAATTAAGTGTCATTGCTATCTATCCAACCTTTCAATCAAGTGACCGCTATTACCTGTTATTTGAAAGTGAATTGAACGAATGCGTTAAATATTGGCAGAAGAGTGACGGGGCGGTCTATAAGTACACTGAACGCGTTCCACAAAGGGTCCGGTAATAAAGCTTGCTAAAGCTCTATCCGATCGCTCACTGAACAGAACGAAAAAGGAACTGCCGTAATTTTCAATATGAGTTGTCGTAAACAACATGTACAACTCTCCTACCATGTTCCCTTAAAACTATTACGCCGTCTTTTAGGTTAAAACCAACATCATCATTATCGCCCATTCTCCGCAAAGAACTATTATCAAAAGGGTGCATATAAAGTTGATTCCCTGTTCTTAATGTAGCTTCGTGTACCAGTATGGCGCAGACAGCATTTGTTATGGATGACCCCGCTTTTCTTGCTGGAACATACGTATTGCGTGATATGTCTGTGCTATAAATGGTTGTGTCTTCGAGCATGGCCAGTTTTTAAATGCAGGCGAATTATAGTAATGCCTAATTGCAGCAAAAAATATGATAACCTGTATCTTGTAGGAAAGACGTATTTCTATGATAGAAAAAAAATTGCTGCAGAACACTTCCAATGATGACTGTCGACGTTAATGCGGTTATTATTCAAGCAATGCAGCGACACGCCGCTTGCCAGCCCCGAAACGCGTCACGGGCGTCATGACTCGGGCTCTCCCCACGCGCTTGTTTTTGGATGCCCTGAGCCATCTAGCGGCGGGCGCGTCAACTAGCCCTCTTTTTTTTTCTTAATAGAGATGAAAATGTGCAGAGGAGTTGTCGCAGTTTGGTGGCAAAGGCTACCCCTTTTCGCTCGATTGATAGTAAAGGATAAACATTAATGTAAATCAAAATGTTTCTATCAAGGAGGAGTAGGAGACAAAGGGGAGGAAAGACAGGGAGGTTAGCCAGTGTAAGTACCGGCTGGCTACCCTGTGCTGGTGAAAGGGGTATCCACTGGTAGATGATGTTGTGTCCCTTGTTGATTGCGTGATGGTGGAGTAGTCGGATGTCTGCAAGTAGTTGCACATTTGGTCCATTGTTGAAAGGGGACATCAGACACTGGAGAGCTGCCTTTGAGTCACATAAGATGGACCATGAATGTGATGAGTTGTGAACAATAAACTCCAGAGCAGGACGGATAGCTGCGAGTTCTGCAGCCATCGATGATGTAATGTGAGATGTGAGATGAACTTGAGGGTGACACATTCGGCGGGAATCGCCACTGCTCCAGCTGAACTTTTAGAGGAGGCAGAACCGTCCGTGTTAACGTGGATGCGTCCTCTGCGCTTGTCTTGTAGCACTGAAAGCACGATTTGTTTGAGGGCAAAAGTAGACATCTCCGTTTCCTTTTTGATACCGGGAATAACAAGAAGAGCTGGGAGTGGATGGAGGCACCACAGCGGTTTAGATGGTCGTGCTGCAGGCGTGAAGTTTGACGGCAAGGTTCCATGGTTGGTGGCAATAATCTTTCTAAACGCTGAATGAGGTCGAGCGGGAGGAAGGGAGGCGAGATGATGCGATGGAAGTCGGTCGAAGTGCCTGGTATGCATCCTTAAAGTGTCGACTTGAACACACGTATTGATGGGGTGGTCATGCGCGATGGCTATTGTTGCTGCCGTGGATGCACATCTGGGAAGACCAAGGCAAATTCGCAGAGCTTGAGCTTGTACAGACTGGCGGGCACGCAGGTTGGTCTTACCGGTCCCACCCAATACAGGTAAGCTACAGCGCAGAAGACCGAGGAACAGTGCGTTATAGAGTTGGAGAATTGCACTCACAGACGCCCCCACGGCTTTCCCGCAAGAAATCTGAGCAAGTGGGTTATCATGACTAATTTCCTTTTTAGGTAGGAGAGATGAGGACTCCAGGAAAGGTATCGATCTATTATCACTCCTAGAAAGCGGTGCGTCTTCTCGTAGGCAATTGGCTGTCCATTAATTCTCATTAGCGACTATAGAGCGAATATAGAGCGTTTTTCGCAGGATAGCTGCAGACCTCGCCCTCGAAGATAACCTGATGTTAGCATGGCCGCTTTTTGAAGTCTGGCGTGCACCTGGGGACACGTCGCTCCTGATGACCAAATGCATATATCGTCCGCATATATCATCGACACATGGACGGATTGCAGAAGAGTATGAACCTGGTCAACGAGCACCAGGTTAATTAAATAGAGTGGGGCTCAAGACTCCGCCTTGTGGTACGCAACGGTAGGTGTTGTGTTGTGATGACGCACCATCCTCTGTTTGCACAAAGAACGACCTATCCTTCAAGAAGCTGGATATCCACTGAAAAACAAGGCCGCCTAGGCCGACATCGCCCAAGGCGTCCAGGATGGCTTGATGGGTTACGTTGTCATAAGCGCCTTTAATATCCAGGAACATCGCCACTGACTGTCTCCTGAGGCTTTTTTCGTGCTGAACAGACGAGACAAGATCTATGACGTTGTCTATAGAAGATCGTCTGCGTCGAAAGCCTGCCATAGCGTCAGGGTATAACTTGTAATGTTCTAGATACCACTCTAGACGCGTCAGAACCATCCTCTCCATCACCTTTCCTAGATAACTGGCCAGAGCAATGGGACGATAAGACGCCATGTTTAGGGGTGATTTACTTGGCTTGAGCAGAGGCACAAGGCGGCTGGACTTCCATGCAGCAAGAACTTCTCCTTCACGCCATGTATTATTGTACACGTCTAGAAGTGCATGCCGGGCTGTTTGACCGAGGTTTCCAAGAGCAGCCTATGTCGCCCCATCAGGCCCAGGCGATGAAGAACGTCTGCACGCTGCCAACGCCGCCTGCAACTCCTCGAGGGAAAACAGATTGTACGTACGAGAATCGCGCGAGGTTGGAACATCACGGGAATCACGTGTAGCGAAGGATGGCGGTAGACCAGCAACATTGAAACAGAAGTCCTCCGCTATGTCGGTCTCTCTGCGACTTTGGTAGGGAGCCATGCATTTGAAGGAGTGGCATTGTTGCGGTGATGTTCGAAGACCACGCATTGCTCTCCATATATGTGACAGAGGTTTATGCGGATCAAGGGAATCACAGAAGGGTTTCTATCTTAGAGATTGCAGGGAGTTGATCCGACGCTGGATCTTCTTCTGTATGCGTCTCACCTCCCTTAGGTTGCAGATGGACTTGGTGCGCCTGTACCTTCGTTCTGCGCGACGGTGGATTGCTCGCAGCCGCTCCAATTCTGCTTCGAATTCAGAAAATTCAGGAATAGGCCTAAAAGATCCCGTGGCTTCTTGAGCAGCGGCGTTAATTAGCTTCTCGATGTTGCCAGGTAGGCAGTCCTGGATCTCATGGCAATTCTCCGCCATGAGCAACGTTTATTTAGGCCAGTCGATGTGATGAACAACTGTAGTAGAGTGTGACTTGCGCTTGCCGTCGATTTTATCATATGCTGGAACGTGGTCACTACCATGTGTTTCGTTGTCCGTGAAACATTTCGCACTGGCTCTGAGGCATCTTGAAACAAAAGTTAAGTCCAGGCAGCTGCTGTATGTCAATTCCCGCAGAAAAGTGGGGCTGCCAACATTTAGGCAGCAGAGCTCATGGTCCGACGCGAAGGATAGTACACGTCTTCCTCGACAGTCCATCTTTAAGCTTCCCCATAGCGGATAGTGCGCATTGAAATCGCCGCTAATAACCCGCGGTCCAGGTGTCGCTGTTAAAATTACACCTAGTCTTGCGTTGTCAAATTGACTCTAAGGTGAAATGTAGGCACCTACGAGCGTGAGTGCGACGTTCTTGCATTTTATAGTCAAACATACGTACTGATTGTCGTCATCTCGTGCCAATGGATGTAAAACATATGTGAAATTGCATGTGATATAAACGATGACTTTGCTGCGGTCACTACAGGTGGCAGGCATGAAAGCTTCATATCCTGATAGGCGGATGGTGCTCTCTACGTTTGGTTCACAAATGACGATTATTGGAAATTTGTTCTTAAAAACAAACGGACGAAAGTCCAAAATGCGTGATATAATGCCTCTGACATTCCATTGGAAGATAGGCGCTTCCTTGACCTCTTTAAGGAACGAATGTAGAGGAGCAGCCATGGTGCTTCTCAAGACCGGACAGTACCGGATTCAGGGTATCCAGAATTTAAAGTGCGCCTCGAGCCGCCGGAGTGTGTATGGCGGTCAGTAG
Organism: Dermacentor variabilis; assembly: GCF_050947875.1. Taxonomy (NCBI): domain Eukaryota; kingdom Metazoa; phylum Arthropoda; class Arachnida; order Ixodida; family Ixodidae; genus Dermacentor; species Dermacentor variabilis. The sequence continues at coordinate 58,449,786 of NC_134572.1, forward strand.
TACTCGCAGCGTGTTCATGAGGGCCCTTATCATGGTGACAACTTGTTTGTCGTCGTCTTGGTTGCTGCCAGAAGGTGAAGCATGATTCGGCGAGCGTGCTACATCTTGTCGCTCCACTGGTGGATCTAGCCGTGGCAATGGCGGCCACTCCTCGCATGAGGCAATGATATTGGAGACTTTCTGCTGAGGAACCTCATTGCTGCTATTGCTAGTTGTATGCAGAGGTTTGTGGACTGTCAGTGGACGCGGTCCATCCTTAGCAATAGCAGTGGGTTTCTTAGATCTCCGGCGACGTGAACGTCGACGTCGCACCTTAGCGGCAGCCTCCCTGTGCGAGGAACCATCCCTGACCATTTGCCTCAAGACTTTAGCCTAATTTTTCACATGTGGGCAATTCTTCGAAGTTGCATCGTGAGAACCCTGACAATTGGCGCACTTTTGGCTTTCTGCATGACAGGCGTCTGAGCTGTGCGACCTAGAGCACCGGGAGCACACGGCAGCATTTGTGCAAACCGCACTAACATGCCCTATCCTTTGACAGTTCCTGCACTGAAGCGGCTTTGGCACAAAAGGCCGTACAATGTGTCGGAAGTGACCGACCTTGACGTGTGACGGTAGGCTGTCTCCTTTGAAAAATAACTTGATGCATTGCGAGTTTCCCATGCGACGGGCTTGCAATATGGCAATTATCTCTGTCGCCGGCTTGATGAGTATATGTAGGTCAGCATCGCTTATGGAATTACCTACGTCTGTGATGTGTGGTGCGCGACATGGTGCGGTTATCGGGACGGTCAGGAGCAGACGACAATGAGTGCACGCACGCCGAGGCGGATTCCATGCTGGAAGAAGGAAAACAACGACGCCGAAGAGCGTCCGGCACGAGAACGCGCGGCGCATGAAGAACAACAAAAAGAATAAAAGCAACCAATTAGAAAAGACCACGGGGCTCAAGGCAGCCAATCCGAGAATGCCAAATCGGCCAGACCAGAAGAAAAAGCGTGTTGCGCTGGCAGAAAGAGAGGACACGCAAGGAGACGCAGGGGAGACGCCAGGAGAGTTCCAGGAAGCAATGGCAGGAGGAGGTCAACCACCGGAGCGGGCGTTGAAGACGGGCCGTCGGGTTCCCGACCCGAGCCACCAGGACTTCACCCGACCGGGGCCTCTTGCCAACCTGTTCCTGTGCGTCACCCGTCTACCTGAGTGGGCCGCCAGCTGCTCAAGGCCGGTGAGCTTCTGCGCCCGTGGGTGAGACGAGAACAGTCGTGCTTCGGGCCCGAGTTCTACGCCAGCTGCCCGGCCAGAACGCCGCCCCATCTGTCGTGCCGCCTGCTGCCCGAGGCCGGCTTCTGTGCCCGTGGGCAGGGCAAAAGCAGTCGGGCTACGGGCGCGAGCTCTACATCCAGCTGCCCGGCCAGAACGCCGCCGCCGTCTACTCCTGCCACCAAGCCGCCCGCTTTACCTCGCCTAGCCAGAGCTGGTGCGCTCCGGTCGCCCGGTCGGTCAGCTTACACCGCGACCTATGGTGAGACCGGCGCCACTCCTTTCGCCAGCCTGTCGCCGCGGCGCCGCGTACAGACTGTTACGCGTCCCTGCCCTCGTGGCATGCCCGGACTCGCGCATTCGTTAACCGCATGCAAGCCCTATGTGTGTTCCTTGCCGCAATGTCTGCTTGAAAGTTCATTTTTAGGCATGCTTTCTGTTTCCTTCTATTTACTTTATGCCTCTTTTTAGTTGGATTAAAAGTCTTGTGTGTGTGTTCAAACCAACGGCTTTGTCCTCAATTGGGTTCTCGGAGGCTCCGCCTAAGAGAACCGTCTTAACCTTTTGAGTGCACGAACCGTGGCCCCCACATTGGGGCCATCACAACGTCATACACAATCGTTCTATCAAGTAATGCTTAAAAACTTATAGCGAAAGACATCTGCCACACTTAGAGTGAAAGTCTCTTTCGAGAAGTTCTCATTTGCAGCGAAGTGCGCGAATGCTGGGGTACACATGTTTTAATTGCACGATTTGGACAATTGAGACAATTGATCACGATGCAGTAGAGTCAGTTATTGTCACAAATGCCGGCGTGTTCAAACTAATGGTTGGAATGCTTCTATAGCTCTGTGATGCGCTTTTGAAGGCCATGGTCCTATTACTTTAGCAAGTGAGAGAGACCGAAGCGAGTGAATCAAACGCAGTTCTTGTTCAATGCTTTGCCTCTATGCGGTACGTGTTTGGCACAGTCGAGAAGTAGGTGGTAGGTGAAGTAAGTAGGTCGCAACCGCACAGACATGTTTTGAGAGGTCACGTGTTTAATTCTTCTTGCTGCTTTTGCGTATAATGCAGCTGGGCTCCTATCTCGCGCTTCGTTCTGAACGCTGCACCATCCAGCGGTGGGCACACGAAGTTCCCCTCGCTTTGCATGGCCTCGGAGATTCGCCCTGTGGCTCGCCAGTGCGTGCTAACACTGAGAAATACTGTGTCGGCGCCTATAGGCGTTGAGGGTGACATAGCGCAAAAGCGTCGGGCTGCTGTGCTTGAACTCGTGCGACACAAGTTGAAAGCCGCCCAGCACTGGGGAAATTTTTAAGTTCTCTTTTTTATTATTTAAGGGAAAGCAGTGCAAAAAGGGAAGATGGATAGCTAGAAACAAAGTCATGGAAATAGGCTAGAAATGCTAATCGAAATGACTAACTCGAGTAAAGGAGTACAACAAAATTTTTCTGTTTTCTCAGACTTTGCGACGAGAAGGCGATCAACAGTGTCGATGAAACAAATGAAGCCGCCGCCGGCCTATCACCGTAACATTTCCCATGGATAGAAAGATGCCTATATGTCATGGCACCGTATTATTCTGCGTGTTCCACCTACACTCAAAGAGAGAGAGAGAGGAAGTTCGTTATCAAAAAGCAAAATGATTAGCCACCGTAGATTTTCGCCCACATGCCACTCTGCAGGGATTGTGCTAAATGAGAAAATAGGCCCTATGCTTAAAGTTATTGATTAAACAGATGACGAGTATCGATCAAGAAATGCGACCTTAACATCTGTACTGACCACAACACAAATGTAACAGCGAAGGTGACTTCCGTTACAACAGAATGTTGGAGCTCGTTCCGTAAGATGACATCCTGTTGTCATCGGATCAATATTGCCAAGACAGCGGTCTGAATAAAATGAGAGTAGACACGATGCTATGGGAAACGTCTTATTTGCTGTCTTCATGTTTCACTGGCCGCCGTATAAGGAGACCGAAATATTATGTTATTTTGCGTCATCTTCTAAATTTCTATTGCAACCGTAGGCATTTGTGGCCCTTACTTGCATGCAAAGGAGCTTTTATAAACACGGGCCCCACACTATGTGTTGTGATGTGACCTTAAATATTTTCGATTCAAGTATCCTCGGTGACATTATTGTATAGCTCGAAATCAGATAGACTCATTTGATGCTGCATAACAAACAGGAGATTTGGTATAGGTTTAGAAAGTTCCATGCCCTCGATGATGTCAAATTATTCACATAAATAGCGACGTAGTGACTGTTTCTGGCTTTCAAGGAAAGTTCCTCGAAAGAAAATGGTTGGGTGCGATAATTTAAGCCCAACACTTATGCTTACCTTATCTGATATTCTAATCTGCGGTCAACACACACCAATTCTTTCCTTGATGTGTGCGGGTCTATCTTGCACAGAGTGCGAGGTGCATATCTTGCCGCCACGATATGAGACGCGCAACTAGATACTTAGAAGATTCATCGTCTCTTCAGACTGCGTGTCGCTGCATGATTGATCAGGCCGTTTCGCCGTCACCAGCGTGTTCTCCGCAGCCGCATCACTAAACGGCGGCCTCACTAAAACGGCGGCAGCGGAAGCAGCAAAATTTGACGGAGGCTATGTATGACCTTCTCGTGCGAATACGGTTTGAAATTCACCCATCGCAGAAGTCCAGTGGCTATGGCATGGCGCAGCTGAGCCCCAGGTCACACGGTCAATGCGGGCCACGGCGGCCTCATTTCGACTGGCGCCGAATACAGAGCCGCTCGTGTACTATAATCTATGTGTTCCTTAAAGAACACCAAATGGTCAACATTATTGCGCAGTCCCGCGCTGCAACATGCCAGATAATCAAATCGTAGTATTGGCACACGAAACACCACAGTTTATTTTTTTTAGTGGTACGGTCATCTCGTAACGTCTTGTTACTTGCACAGCACATCCGGCTCACCTCCTGGGAAGACCAGGGAAGAAAGTCAAAATAAATCAGGAAAATAGAAAACGATAGTACAGTACAAAATTTATGGGCTTCGTTATAGATATCATATCAGAGCATAAGTGTAGTTATAATGCCAGTTACTGGAGTGTGTGAAGTAATTAGAACTATTTAGATATCACTGAGACAACCGGGAACGAACTTAAACATAAATCAGAAAATATAGGAAAAAATTATATAATAATAATATAATATTTGGGGTTTTACGTGCCAAAACCACTTTCTGATTATGAGGCACGCCGTAGTGGAGGACTACGGAAATTTTGACCACCTGGGGTTCTTTAACGTGCACCTAAATCTAAGCACACGGGTGTTTTCGCATTTCGCCCCCATCGAAATGCGGCCGCCGTGGCCGGGATGGAAAAAAAAATTTGTACAGTACAAAATTCAGGGGTTTCATTATAGACATGCCATCAGAGCATAAGTTTACCTATAAGTTTAGCTACTGAAGGGTCTGGAATAAACAAAATTATTTAGAAATCACTGATTACACCCGCCGTGGTTGCTCAGTGGCTATGGTGTTGGGCTGCTGAGCACGAGGTCGCGGGATCGAATCCCGGCCCCGGCGGCCGCATTTAGATGGGGGCGAAATGAGAAAACACCCGTGTACTTGGATTTAGGCACACGTTAAAGAAACCCAGGTGGTCGAAATTTTCGGAGTCCTCTACTACGGCGTGTCTCATAATCAGAAAGTGGTTTTGGCACGTAAAACACCAGAATTTTTATATCACTGATTACCGCGCACCAAAGCGCAGAGTCGTAGACTTCAGAGACCCGCTAGGTGAGCACAACATTGGCGAAATTTCTGGAAACCCGGAGCAGGAAGCGGAAGTAATGACGTCGCTAATGACGCAACACACAAGAACGTGGCACAATATTTAACCGGCAAATAATAAAAAACAGTTGCCTTCAAGTTCGGTAGGTGCATTGCGTTCACCTATATATAGTTAACCTTAAGAAAACCAACGCCGAGGTGCGAGTGCAACTAAGAGAAACCTAAGTCAAAAATTAGGGTTGCCTACCATTTCTTTTAGATTTGGAACTGAGCTGTGGTTGCGTCATCGTTCTGCCAATCACTGCCGAATGGCGCAACGGATGTAATGGCAATCAGAACGACGACATCGGCGCAGCGAGGATGTAGGCCCTGAATCCACGACAACAGCATGAAATGTGAAAGGACTAGCTTTACAAAAAGCAAAAATGGAAACAATACGCTCATTTCAGAAGTCTGCCTGGAGGTTCCTTTCTTTTTTTTCTTCGTTGCACTTTTTGTTGGGTTGTAGCGAAGTGAAAACGTGCATGCAACCAAATGGCTGTTCAATCAGAAAATACACTTTCGAATGTCCTTGGGGAGAGACGTGTGTCGAAAATGGTTTGTCAATTATACTCGTCTCCTATTAAGAACTCGGATATCAGTTCTTCGTTCTTACCATGGACGTGCCTATATTGCATTTTCCAGCCTCCGTCTCGGAGGCGCAATAGAATAAATTAATTTCTGGTATACTGAGAGCGCACGACTTCGAATGAGGACTCATTATAATTAGAACCAAGAGGACGGCTAATTGCTCCCTCTCAAGTGATGCTTCCGAGGATCGTCTTATTCTCCCACAGTTTATATTACTGTATGCACAACCCATAATGTGAGCATCTGTAAAAATAACCTTGAAGCTCTTATATTTAATTAAAGGAAAACGGACTAATACCGATACTCGTAACACCGTAACATCCTATGTGAAAATGCCGCGAGGATTCCTATCAAATTAAACTAGCCCATGTTGTTCGTATTCTGTACAAACGTATAATCACGTGGCACAAATGTGCGAAACCCTCCTGCATATCTACTTACTACATCTGTTTCTATGTTTTATGCAATCAAATTATGCTCGTGAGTGTGGTTCATGTGTGGCCACTGAAATGGAATGTTATATTTACCGTTTTTGTTGCTATTCCTATTCTATTACCTCCCGCTCTTCGCTGCACTGTCAAACGTAACACAAGTCCTCTTTTCCTCAAGGCACCTTCCTCTCACGGTAACAATGTCCATGCATCACGCGAAAATGAGCGTCTTTTAAGGCGAATTAGGCGTAGCTAAAACACGGGCAGCGGAAAGAACGAGGACGTACAGGGTGCTTATTCACAGTGATTATTTTTTCCGCTGTCAGTGTTTTATTTGCGCTTTACCTGTCTTCAAATGCTGCCGAACCAACTGGCTCGGATACAGACCCTAGTTCGACACAGAGGTACATGCACAGAATATAAAAGCTGTACAGTACGTGATAATGTATCCTTCCTATATTTGCAGCTACAGTACTTAGGAGATTGCTGAGTTCAGGAAGAAGGCGAACAAACGAGTGGGCGTAGATAATCACTTCGCTAAATAGGTATGTTCAATAAAGTGGAAAACATTCTGAAAACACTTAACTGAAAAATACATTGTTAAGGCAGAAACTCTCCAAACTACAGTTTCATTTTTGCGTGTGTTCGCTCTTACTGTCGCACATATACGAAATACGTTACCAGCCCACTAGTAGGGCTGGTAACGTGCCAGTTAACGTAGTAAAAGTAGGGCCCACTAGTGCCAGTTCGCGGGTGCTAGCGTTTTTAGCACGTCATAACTTTCGTTAAAAGTAACAATAAATTGTATCATGTCGTCAGAGATTGAATAAATTGTATAACGTCGCCCGGGCAAATTTTTAACCTTCCCCTTCGTTAATTTACCGTAATTGTCATCGGAAATGACAATAAATACAGTAATAGCGCATTCGTCGGAAATCTCCAACACAAACCTTTGCTGTTTTCCGATCTTAGTTGGCGCCTACAGAATTGCCAAAGCGAGAGCAAAAGGGCTCACTATAAAACGACCTCCATCCACTCGGTGTTCTCGTAATAACTGAATTTTCACTCATCTACACATCTCATCTACGCGCCTTCGTCATTCCATGGCCCAAATCTGCCACCTGCAGTTTCGTAAAAATTGAATCTTGTGGTGCTTCATTCGGCGTAGCTACGCGTGAAGCAATAATTTGCACTCATAGGAGAACGTTCACTTCACCATTAGCTAGTTACGTTATACTAAAATTTTTCATCAGCTACTCTCTATGCCTCACACTTATGAATATACCAGTAACCATCCGTTCAATTAAATAAATAAATAAATAAATAAATAAATGAGGAAATAGTTACGATATTTGAAACTTGGCTATATCGGTACCTGAATTTCTTTAGCAGTTTCGAAATTAGTTAAACTGAGCTACGCGGGGAGCAGCTAAAAAATATAGCTTCCTATTACCTAAAACAACGCTATTTCCCCCTTTTTTCGAAGTTTTTTTTTACATGATGGTATAATGAAATCCAGCAAGTAATGGCACAACTAAAAGTGATAGAGTCGCAAGTAAATGTGAAACATAATGAATACATCAAGACAGGGTAACATTACAGTTTCCGAAGGTAGTCGGTAAATTATAGTCCTCATACCAGCGTCAACCCCTACTTCTACATCTTTTGACTTGTGTACGTAGACTAGAATTATTGCAGTAAGACTTCGACCGACACCCTATCTGGCCAGTATAGTGCGAAGGCTTTGACCAATGAAGGACTCAAGATATTTATTGTTTAAATAACTTTCTTGGTAGTCCTGCGTCAGGCGTCTACTCTATACAAAGTTTACGAAATAGTATAATGATTATGAATTGCAGAAGCTCTCCATTCAGACCTCGAAAAATAATGTCAGGCCAAAGAATGTAAAGGTACAATTGAGACCACGCACTGCTCCTACAGCAAAGGCCTAAAATGGAACCCGAATAGATAAGGGTACTTTCCAGGAAGCTACCATTTCCTCTAAATCAAATAATTTTACCCCAGTATTTCCCAGCAACCTATTCCCACTAATGTCACAAGACAAACGCAGCTCTATGCTCTTATGGACCACCTTGCTATTTCTTTTTGTGCGTAAAAATTAGTTAAAGCCTAACAACAACCGACACCCGCCGTGGTTGCTCAGTGGCTATGGTGTTCGGCTGCTGAGCACGAAGTCGCGGGATCGAAACCCGATCACGACGGGCACATTTCGATGGGGGCGAAATGCGAAAACACCCGTGTACTTATATTTAGGTGCACGTTAAAGAACCCCAGGTGGTCGAAATTTCCGGAGTCCTCCGCTATGGCGTGCCTCATAATCAGAAAGTGGTTTTGGCACGTAAAACCCTATAATATAATATAACGACAACCGAGATTTTGCATGAGGGAAATGTGTCCTGCGCAGTAAAATCAGGAATATGTGATTCCGCGGATCCATTGTGATTCACGCGACTCTCGCATGACCACCCTTTAGTGCTGAGACACTAACCATGTTGACAGTGAGCTCCTATCCAGAAAGCAGTAATCATAAAGCTCGCGTCCACAAACGAGAGGACACGCATCCCGAAATTATCGTCCACGTCGGCTTGAAGCAAAGTAATCATTCATCATTAAAATGAATAATTACTACCACCGATAATTCAACACCAAAAAGACAAATCTAACTTGTCCAGCGTACATAGCACTTGTGAAAATTTATGAGCCTGTACCCTCTACAGAGGCACGGATACCAATGATAGTCTACTTTTCCATCATCCGTGATACGTGCTGAAGATGTCTGTAACTGACGAATCAATAAAACCTTAAAACAAAACAATAAAATGTAGCATAGCGAGTGTAACATAACAAATCATGCGATGCCTAATGACTTACGAATTTGAAGACAAAAAATTTGTTATTTCATGTCGAATGTCGGGTATTTACACAAGACATATCAATTTTCTTGTGTTTTCATTCCCTCATCAGCATTTTACCACTACAATATCATTGGCATTTATCTCATATTCTCAGATAACTGCTCATGTTAGAGGTATACTCGAACGAATAAAGTGCTTCCATCTTGCTTTTCCCGCCGTGCAATATGCGACACGGTGCTTAACCACGTTTATTAAAAAAAAGGAAGTTGGACCCGCCACGATGCCTGAGTGGCCTAAGCATGAGGTTGGGCGCTCGATTTCCGGCCACGTGGCCACATTCCGATAAGGGCGGAATGCAAGAACCCTCTTGTGCCGTTCTTTCTACGCAAGTTAGAGAACCTCTGGTTGCGAGAATTATTCTGGACCTCTCAGCTACGGCATTCCTCATAACCCAATGTGAAGCTTCAGAACGTTAATCCTCGTAATTTACTTTATTCCTTACGACAAGTTACCCTTAGGAGAAGTTACACACAAAAGCCTTAGTGAAATAGCGAGTGCTGGTTAGGCGGTGTTGAAAGGAAAGATGATTTAATAAAACAGAAGGTTGGACATACATAGGATGTACATACATGTGTTATTTTGTTTATACAAGGCTGTTTCGAATGAGCGAGCTACATTTTTAAATGCGTTAGCATTTCCGTGATTACCCAGAGAGAAAACCGCCCTTCCTTCCGTCCCGTAAGAGGACCGCTTTCGGGAAGGCACCGCATCAGCGAGCGGTTCTCGTTCCCGAGGTCCCTCGTTTCAACGCCAACGAAGCGGCGAAAACACAGCCCTCACGGAGCTCTCGGCACACACGCTGCTCTACCACTTTCGCAGATGGCTTTCAAGATAGGGGCCCGTGCGTCTCTCTTAAACGCAAAGTAAGCGGCCAAAACACAGCGCGGGAAGCTATCAGCAGTCGGCACTCTTTGTCGGCATCGCAGATCGCTTTCAAGGTGTGTCCCGTACGGCGGTGCCATACGAAACCGCCACCAGAGTGCATTCTGTCAATGGTTCGACGTGGATGGATAAAGCGCTAAACAGCGATAAAGGCTTATAATGATCGGAATGTCATCATCAGCGCACCTGGCTCCGCCATCCATAGCCATTTGTGTCGCCATAGCGCTGTCGTTTGTTCTGGCCTGACCAAGTTTCGTAACGTTGGTAGTAACATCAGGATGCGCGAAGATGAACGAGTGTTGCAATGTTTACGCATACTTGGAAAACTCCTACAGGAATTTCTGCTTGAGTTTTCGATTTCCCGTTCAACTACGCAGGCAGTATCCCAAGATTGAAACTACTTATAAAGAAGTATGTAAAGTTCTTAACAACTTGGCCACGTTGCATTTCCTTTCAATTTTATTTACAACATGTACAATGTGCAGCGCGTCACGTGCCAAGTTCTGAAGCCGATGAAATGTCGAAAAGATGCTACTGTGACGTTCTCTACCCTGTGTGCTCCACAGAGTGTTTGGAAAGAAAGAATGCGTCATAACTTTGAAGAGGAGAACACAGTCGCAGACTGATTTTGACGCCAGCCAGCTATTCATGAAGTTCGCCCATAGCCGCTTGGCATTTCTGTGTCAAAGCATTATAGACGAACTTCACCCATTTTGCATGTATCTGACAAAAAATACTGGCCATTCCTGAAAGCAGTGCAGTTAAACACAGCATTTCAAAGGGCTAGCTGTCACGGAGATAGAGTGCAATATTCAGGCGCGTGACACACACGTCAGGCATTTCGAAGAGCGATTTGAGCACGAGAGAAGCATGCGTGCGATTGTGGTCGAATGATTAGAGTATCGAGCTTCTTTGCCAGAAGGCCGAAGTCTGATTTCATGAACGGCGACATATTTCTTTATAGAATTATACTGGCAGACTTTACCAACTTTGAATGCATCAAATAAAAAAATACTCGAGGTATGTTCAGCGGGCGAGTGACAATGGGCAAAAAATCGCGATTTGATAGGAGATACAGGGTAGAGAAATGTCAATTTATTAAATGAGCGCCTGCAAGATTGCACGCACACGGATAACCAGCCATCGCAATCATCACATTCTATGTGCGCTGTCTGGTACTTAGAGCTAGCGGTGTAATGTTCTGGTTTCGTATCTTTAACGAAAAATGGCTGTCGTAGCAACCTTCTAAAGATGACACAGCAGTGTGGCATAAGTTGCCGCAGGTAAAGAATCTACGTACTTATGAAGATTGGATTTAGAGCAGTGTCGCATTCAGCAATGCGAATTACTCGAAAAAAAGAGTGACGCTGATCTCACACGCCGCGCTGAACAGCTTAACAGAAGCTTTCCATTGTGATTTAGAAAACGCTGTTGCTACTTTACGACCATTTGCACGTATGCAAAACACGACCAAGTTGGACACTATGTCACCAGGAAATGTACTGCCTAACAAAAATTTATTGCTCTCGAATGACATATTCCATGTATTATGACCACGGCTTGACGACAATGGAATAAACGCGACTGCACAACGACAGAGTGACGACGATGATCATGGTGGAATGGTCATGGTGGAGTCAAGGCGATGAAATGCCGAGAATGGCTTGAAGGCGGCGGCGTGTATATATAGGATCTGACGTCTGCACTTGCATAGATCACCTGCCGCGGCGGGACGCCTCGCTTTGCATTATATCCCCACATGCAGTCAATGCTTATCTTCTCCCTTTTTCTTCTTTAGATTCCCCTTTCCCCACCCCCACGGTAGGCTAGCAAACCGGGTGCTCTTCTGGTTGACCTCCCGGCCTTTCCTGTCCTTCCTTTCTCTCTATCTCCCTCCGGTGTCAATTTGCACTATGTGCAGGATCAACCTATTCTGCAAAAGCTAGTACTCGCAATCTGGCGGGAAATAGATGAAAGTTTCGCTTAACAATGTGTTACTTATAAAAAGCGTCATAAAATGGGGCTAAACGAATGGAGGCAACTACGAAGAACATGCCGGGCATTACGATGCCTGCACCTCATTTACGGTGGACAGTTGTTGTGTGTCCATTCGAACATGAGATGATGCATTGCCATATTTATTGCTTAAATTATTTGGCAGATGCACAGAGGCTTGCAGTCCACCGATGAACACCGGTCTTCAGCAGAGAGCCTTTGCTCAACCCCTGTCTCTGGATTTATCAAGCTCTAGCCAGAGCATGCAGATACTCGAGCTGTGTCGCGTAAGAAGAATGTTCTTTGGTGTTGTTGCACGACATGATGCGACATAAATGAGAGTCATCGTGCCGGAGCGGTGCTTTTTGTCTGATCTTGAGTCACCGGGCGAGGGCGAGAGAAATAATAGAGAGGACATCTCCGGTTGGCTATATAGACTTTAGCTTTGAAGGGAAAGATGGTGCGCATAATGAGATAAAAAGAGGGGAAAAAACAGAACTGTCTCTGTGGGCTTTCTCATGCCGTCTGTGAAGGCGTTGCATAGTGATACATAGTGTCAACGTCCCACTAATACATTCTACCTCCCCGAGTGTACAGTCACAACTGGTCACACAGCCATTTATCACCTAAATAACGCAGCAGGGTCTTTATAGCAGCTCACGCTGACGTTCGTGTAGGCCAGTTTCCGATAATTTATTTTCTTAATTCGGCGCTTCTCCAGTTAGTCCTGCGCGGCTGAGAGCGGCTGCTTTTTGCAGGCTGAAACTAGCTTGTCGATTGATACGCTGGAAACCTCATCAGCTCAAATGCCCCGCCAACGCCTGCCCGAAGAATTGCGAACAGCACTTCCGTTGATTCGGTGAATAAGAACACGATCGATAACTACTGGAAGAAAAATTCATACACCTGTACCAACCCGCAAAATGTATACCGAAGTCATGCGTGGATCATAGTGAGGCTGTGTAAGGGAGCTCTCCACCTCAAGATTCCTATTTCTCTGCTTTGCCAGTGCTCGAAATCTTTTAGTACACTGTAAACTCTTCGATTCGATATATTCAGTGTATTCGCTTCACATACCTGAGCCTTGCCATACACTTCACTATATACAGTCTTTAGTGCAAAACTTGCATATTCTCTCGAAAAAAAAAAAGCACGATCATGCTCATCAGAACGTATAACAAAGTTGACCTTAGCCAAACGGCCCAGGTGTGATACCCAAGAGAGTTCGTAGTTTTGGGCGCCTCATAGCTGATCTCTAAAGTGGGCCTGTGAAAGGCGTCCCGAGAAAGAAAAAAAATATGCAAATTACTCACTCAAACACACCGCACAATGTGGTTGCCTATTCGAGTGAAGCACACACAAGATATCATTTATAAATAACCATTGATCATAATGCTTCAAAGCAGCCTTGGGGCTCCGACAGAGTCGTCGCAGCTGGCTGTTCTTTGCTCGTTATTTCATGCAAACTACGCCACCGCATGCCACACTTTAGCGGCTGTCATCGTCGCCGCACAAAAAACGTTGTGCAACGCCCCTTGACACATGAACTGGGATAGTCTGATCAAGCAGCTTTCCTCTCACCTTTCTTAGCTGGTGGGTGGTCGACGGCCGCCTCTGTGGGGTTCGCAACATCGGTTCTCTTGTTCGGCAGACCATGGAAGGCACGTTTTCACTGAGCTTTAGCTTCCCTGTAGCCGTCTGAGCTAGATTTCTCACTGCTTAAATTCAAAAGTGCGGTATTTCGTAATCGTCACTTCTTTCAATAAAAAAAAATGGCAAACAATTCGACGTGACCAATTATCCTTCCCTGCAACGCAACTACGAACCTGTCTGACTGCAGCTACCACTTCCTATGTGTGCGTTGAGTACGCTCCCTGTCAGTCGCCGCTGAAGGAAGCACGTCAGCTAGATTTCCGGTTTAATGCGCCTATTTAAGATAAGTAGTCTTGAGGTTTCGGTGGTGCGATCTTTGATCAAGATCTACGCCCTCCTTCTGCCGCTTAAATAATGCTCGTATACGTGCTGGCAGTATACGCACATGTACGGCTGAATGAGTTAGCGCGACTACAGGAACCGGTATGCAAACCCAGCACAGTGAACAGGCGCCTATATTAGTACACAGGCTACCTTATCATATTATCCTGTAATGCCGAAAGAAAATTTCGTATTAGAAAAAAATTAGTACAACTTGTTCACTTTTTTTCCTGAAAGAGCCCACCAGCAAAAAAATAATAAATTATTTTTTAGTAAGAACCTATTTCCTGAAGTACCTACAAATGAATATTCGCTTGAGCGTATAAAAAACGCCACTCTAGGCTATGCTGTAAATTTCCCGCACCAAAACTAGAATTGACAGGTAGTAAACACAGCGTAGCAAGAACGATACAGTGGGCATTAGAATGTTAAGAATGAAGATTCTGCAATATTTTACGTCATTGTCATGTGGTGAATGCATGTGAGCTAATTAGCCCAGGTCTTGCTATAATGCTGAAACAGACTTGCATGCTCTAACCCTACACGTCATGTCTGACCGCTTCTGTATGTTTCGCATGCCAGTTTTCATCAAGGTTGAGCCACTAAACATGTCTACAATAACTTATGTTGTTTGTCACGACTATACAATAAATTAATAAATAATAATTCACCAGCATGTACGTAAAAAGGTCTGGCCAGATGCTCTCAATCTTACCCGCCAGTATTAGCCGCAAACGTTCGTCGTCCTCGCCACGGAGCTCCGAAGCGGCCGCACCGTTGTCTTCTCAGCCATGGCTTCCGATTGAACCACCCCGTCGCCACCTACACCTGCGGCGTCAACCACAACGTACGTTACGGTTCCAAGTCTCCGTGATCCTGGGACACTCTCCGCCCAACATGACGTTGAAGTCGACGACTGGCTCAGCCTGTATTACCGTCTTAGCCAAAGCCACCACTGGCACCCTACCATCATGCATGCCGATGCAATCTTTTATCTGGACGGGACACCACGTGTCTGGTTTTGCACGCATGAGATCGAGCTCTCCAGCTGGGACATTTTCAAAGAGCGGCTTCGCCACCTATTTGGCAACCCGTCAGGTCGCCAACAGGCTGCGCGAAAAGAGCTTGCCACCCGTATCCAGTCTTCGACCGAAGCGTGTGCCTAATACATACAGGAAGTGCTTGCGCTTTGCCGGAAAGTCGACGAGCACATGACCGAGGTTGACAAGGTGGGCCATATCCTAAAAGGCATCGCGGACGACGCCTTCAATTCGCTCGTATATAACGACGTTTCTACCGTAGACGCCACCGTCAAAGAATGCGCCGCTTCGAGGTAGCCAAAAGCCGCCGCGCCGTCCCACAGTTTTCCCGGCTCCCAAACACTCCTGCCACGTCCTTGTGCTCCGCTCTTACCGCCACACGACTATTTCAATATAACGTCACACATATCGTTCGCCGTGAGATTGAAGCGGCGAGTCCAGCCCCCCTTCATCCACGACCCCCTGACGGTACCTTTGACCAAGCGGCCCCCACTATTTCCGTTATTCAAGCAGTTGTGCGGTAAAAAATTGCAAACTTTGGCGTCCCTACGACCTGCTCTGTCTCCCGACCTGATTCCGCACCTATTCCCATGTCCACAACCTGTAATGACCAGAATTTCGCTTCCACACCACGCAATCCTTCTGAATGGCGAACTCCAGACGACAAACCGATCTGCTTCCGCTACCCCGCACCTCCACCACAATGTTACGCGAAGGACCAGTCAGTATAAGACGAGCAACTATTTACAGGTTATATTTATAACAGCGGTTGCAGTGCTGACCGGTTAGATTCAAAAGGCAAGCCCAGTTCGCTCTTCCTCCTCTTTTCTCGAGTGATGGCGCCCACGCGCCTCGTTCAGGGAATCAAATACCACACGCGTGTAGCAATATTATTATTTATCTGATGTGAAATACTTCTGTATAAACCGTACGCTTGTCTTCGTACGAACCCCGCTAGCGAGAAGGAATGCTGCGTGTTTTGCAACAGGGCCCATCGCCTTACGGTACTGTAGTCATGAGGATAGAGAGCTTATGCGGTCGTTCTGTGGGCCTGCGCGTTTGGGTCATGCAGTGCGTCTGCTTCAGCTCTAACATTACTTTGCAATCCTGAGCCCTGCAACTCACAGTTTCCTACAATAATTACTATAGGGAGCCCTGACGCTTCGATAGTTCAGCCACCATGGGAATGACAATAAGCAAATGAATTTGTATTCGTGGTTGTGGCTTTCAACGTATTTGTGACTTTGTTTATTACTCCTTCCTGGATTTTGTTTTGGATAAGTTATCGGCCCGTCTTGGCTGAATGTGAACGGATTAAAATTGGTGAGCTCGAAAGTTGCAGCTACCACATTGGTGCGAATGAGATTACCGAACTATCTTTCAACTTTTCGTGTCGCGGCGAAGGAAGCGACCTAACACCGGAGCGGCAAGCGGGCAACGGCGTCACTGCGAGACTCGCTTTTATCATCGCTTGCTTAAGAAGGCGCACGTGTCTCATTTGGCTCCAGAGTAAGGCGATAGCGCTAAGTGCCTTGTGTCGCAGAATATCCGGCGTCGGTGTGGCGTCGGCGACCGGTGTCCAGTGTCGTGCGTCGTTTCGGGAATGATCATTTCAAACCACGTATACCCAATCACGCAGGCCCTCCGCGCAAAGATGTTACTTAACTAATTGAATTTCTCAAAGTAAAATGCGTCAGCAAAATTATAAAGTACGACTACACAACCTACAGGCATGATAGTGTCGGATTGTAATTTGAATATACGAGAGAACATAGTTCTATCACGCGGTAACTCAGGCCCAACCCTTTTTAACGCGTCAGCATTGTCCAGCTGCGATTTGAGGTTTGTCTTAACAGAAGCGGCGTGGCCCCCTGGGTTACTTGTACGCGATAAAAAAAAAGAACCACAAAGCTCGTCTTTCGTGCGTAGCGTTCGCCGCCAGCGTTGCCCGGTAAACATTGCGGTTGCATAAGCCGCAGTTGCCGGGAAGCGTGAGGAGCACTCAGGGATCTTTGAATGCTATCGCGTTCCACTCTTAAAGGCGAAGCTTAAGCGTCCTCCAAATTTTTGTTTATATTTGACGACAGGACTAATTTATAATGATGATGGGTTTAAATGATTGTGATTCTGTTCGGCAAGAGTTGTCCGGGAACTGCAGCGGAAAGTTTTTGCTGTGCTTTGTTTTCGCATTGTTGCGTCTCAGGGTAGTGGTTAGTTTAGGAGAGAGAAACCTTTATTGCTTAAACGGATTTTCGTGCAATGGTCGGAGTCGCGCAATGGTCCCTTTAGTCCAGGGGCTCACTGGCCTCGGTCGCCCGCTTGACCTATCTTATGAAGGACTGTTGTCCCGCCAGGTCTGTGCTGGTTAGCTGTGCTTCCCTTCGCCTCATTGCTTTATTGTATTCCGGGTGCATGTTTTTGGGTTTCAGAGCCACTGTTATTTGAGCTCGTGCTGAGGCCGGTAGTTGTAATACGTCTTCTCTCATGAATTGTGACCGTGGGAGAATACGCGCCCTTGTCATCATCATCATCATCACCATCATCAGCCTGGTAAAGCCCACTGCAGGACAAAGGCCTCTCCCATACTTCTCCAACTACCCCGGTCATGTACTAATTGTGGCCATATTGTCCCTGCAAACTTCTTAATCTCATCCGCCCACCTAACTTTCTGCCGCCCTCTGCTACGCTTCCCTTCCCTTGGAATCCATTCCGTAACTCTCAATGACCAGCGGTTATCTTCCCTCCTCATTACGTGTCCTGCCCATGCCCATTTCTTTTTCTTGATTTCAACTAAGATATCATTAACTCGCGCTTGTTCCCTTACCCAATCGGCTCTTTTCTTATCCCTTAACGTTACACCTATCATTCTTCTTTCCATAGCTTGCTGCATCGTCCTCAATTTAAGTAGAAACCTTTTCGTAAGCCTCCAGGTTTCTGCCCCGTACGTGAGTACTGGTAAGACACAGCTGTTATAAACTTTTCTCTTGAGGGATAACG
This sequence comes from Dermacentor variabilis, assembly GCF_050947875.1. NCBI lineage: Eukaryota > Metazoa > Arthropoda > Arachnida > Ixodida > Ixodidae > Dermacentor > Dermacentor variabilis. The sequence continues at coordinate 58,467,705 of NC_134572.1, forward strand.
TCAATCTGCTGTTCATGATCTGAGAATGCCTGCCAAACGCACCCCAGCCCATTCTTAGTCTTCTGATTTTTTCAGTCTCATGATCCGGATCGGCAGTCATTACCTGTCCTAAATAGATGTATTCCCTTACCAGATGTATTCCCTTATGCCCTTGTCAGTAGGGCCCATCCTGCGTGAGTATAGCTCAGGCATTCCCTCTGAGAGATTAATGTGGCTTGTTTTAGCTCTTAGAATGTGTTATGTACCCCTAAGGCTAGCAGGCGCTCTGTGAACGTTCCCTTGGATAGTCCGAGGGCCGCTTTATATGCCGATATTATTATGATGTCGACCTGCCTTTCCTCCTCATGACTAAGGAAGTGGTAGGACAAGCCGTACGTGACTCAGTTTATCACCAATGCTTGGTCGAGCCTTAGCGTGTCGTATTCTTGCATGCCCGATTTGCCTTAAGTTAGGCGGCGGATCACTTGTGCGATGCGATTTGTGGTGTTTTTGAGTGTGTTGAAGGTGCGGGGCTTTTTTCTGCTACTTTTGAGCCAGAAACGCAGAATCCGCATCGTTGTAACTTCTTGGACCATGTGTTCTTCCACAACGATTCTGACAGGTCCGTTAGATATGTAGCCCCTCGAGTATACCTGAATGACCTGCCATTTTTCGGGGGCACATGTGAGGCCAGCGCTCTTCGAGAATTTGTCCACTGCCTCGGCTACTTGTTGTAGTGCATGTTCTTTGTGCCCCACAGGGCCCCTTGCTGCCCGCAGCGTACGTTATGTCGGCTGGGTACACTGTGTAGCCCAAATCAGGAATTTGGTCCAGCTGTTGTGCCAGATGATACATCGCTATGTTGAACAGCAGTGGTGAGGTTATTGCCCCTTGGGGTGTTCCTCTACTGGGCATATGAACGTTTGGGAAGCGATCTGGCCGATGCTTATTGTGGCGGTGCGGTTAGCGAGAAAATCTCGAACATAGTTCAACGCATGTTTCCCGCATCCCATCAATTCAAGTTCCTCCAATATTGTTTTGTAAGAAACGTTGTCACTGCGCCCTTGAGGTCTAGTGTGAGCAATAGACTTTCCTCTCCGCGGGCGCTGTTAGATACAACTTCTCGAATCAGTAAGAAATCCTCTTGAGAGGATAGCTCTGTGCGAAACCTTATCATGGTGCTTGGGAACCATTTTATTTCTTCAAGGAACCGCGGCAGTCTTATTTGTAGTACTCGTGCGTATCGTTTGCCAAAGCAGGACGTGATGGAAATGTGCCTCAGAGCGCCTATTGAGGCGTTCTTTTTAAGTCTGGGGATCATGATAATTTTAGCGTGTTTCCATTCCGGGGGCAATTGGCCTTTGAGCCAGCTCTCGTCATTGAGCAGTTCTGTGATTTCAGTCAGGACTGTAGCGTATCGGTTGCGAAGCATCGTCTTCATAATGATGTCAGTTTTTGGTGTTTTGGGTGGCTGCATGCTTGAGCTGCGTCGAAGACTTTTGCATAGGTGAAAGGTTCGTCTAATTTGTAACTGACGTTCCCAAGGCATGGTCGCGTCTCGTCTGGGGCGTCTGTGTTTTGTGATGCTCCTATGTATATTTTTTTCAGTTTCTGTAGTAGTTCAGCGTCTGTGTCTGAAAAACAGTCCCATGGGATTTTATTTAGGTCAGGAACCTTCCAGGCACAGGAATGAGTACGCCCAGGAGTAGGAATGAATTACAAGTGTTTATTTTGAATTATTTACACTGGCTCCAAATAGGGAAGCCCGTTCCATGTAGGACCACTTTAAATGTTCGTGCGTAGTACGTCTGCGCGTAGTTCCTATAAGATGACCACGCATTGCAGGGCGCGCTCACAGAATACAGCTGTATATGCGCTGCCGGCTATCACGGTGCATTTCGTGCGCGCAGCGGGCCTTTCCAGTGAAAAAATAACACCAATATCACTTACCCGCGTTAGAAGCCCGCGCCTGTATATTCCTACTCTCGGAGTGAAATCATAGGGCGCGACAGGCATACCGTCTTCGCGTTCGCCATTTTCAGCCGGTGATGACGCGGTGCTGTGAGTGTGAAGTCCAACGTGGCGTTTGGACATCATAGCAGCGTCACATGCTGAAACACTTCTCTTTAAGACACCGTAGGGATCTTCGTCCCACTTTGAAATGTCAAGCGGGTGACAGCCGTTTGGAATGTATCGCTACTCAACAGCGTTCTTCCTGTGGAAAAGCGTTACTCGAAGCTAAGTGTAACGCTTAGTTCTCCAGACTTCGACAAGGCACACATCTCTGTGGCGTTGCTCCTCGGCGGACGCACTGTTGAACGCGGTGGCTCGTCGGGTTGCATTACTCCCACATTTGGTCATTTTGCCTTAGAGTGTAGTAATTATTCTTTCAAACTTTATGCTGAAACTAGCAACTTCTTCGCGGACTCACGCAGCGCCCTAGGGACGTATTCTTCGATTTCTTTTGGCGATAGTATCACCTCCTGGAACGCGCTGATTGGCTCGTTGCGCAAAATTTAATGAAGTGATTTGCTGGTTGAGGACTACGTCATGTGAAGGTAATAGTATCACCGAAGAGATCGTCGCAGAATACGTACCCAGGTCAAAACGAGAACTGCCACCACATTACCAGATTGGCGTCTATGCATGTGGAAAAGACGAAATGACGCCCTAGAGGGCAATACACTCGTGCGATATCACTATGCGAGGTACGTTAGGAGCTTGCTGCCTTCGTGGCCGCGCAGGACCATTTGAAATACGCGCAGCAGAAGAACATCAGTGCCCTTTAAGGCCATGTCACACTGGGCCGACACGACACCGACGCCTACAAGACGCCGGCGCTGATGATCGGCTTAACAGCTGGCCGACATTGCCGCTCACAAGCAATCTGTCATATAAGGCCGACACTGCCGCCTATATAAGCAAACGACGACAGCGAGCCGTCGTATAGTGGGACAGGCTTTCGTCCTTTCGTGCCGCTAACGCCGAACAAAACCATTCGTCTGCCGGTTGAATCTGCCTTCGTCAGCTCGGCCGCTGAGCGAAAACTGCGCACCGAGGACACGACTGGCGCAGCAACTACGCTTCTCTATGTACTTATTCGTGCTCAAAGTGCGAAACACGCTTACGAATTTTAAATGCGCGGCTGTCGGCTCTTGTAGCCGTCCACATATACTTTGAGCGGGTGTCGATCTTGTTCAACGGAGGTTAGGTCTAGCACAGCGGGCGAGTTTGTGCGCCTACCACGAACTAAACGATATGTGGTTACGACAAAGGAAACCACTTTACTAGTTCACTGTTGGCCATAGCGATTCGAAAGAACGACTTCACTTCTTACGGCGCGCATACACAGAAGTGGAAAGCGGCAAGAAAAGCGAGGACCCGCTTTCAAAATCCGGATGTAAAAGCCGCTTTCAAAGAAGCCGGGCCACTCACATAAGTTTCTCTCAGTGTGGTGCGACGCCGCTCATGTACACAAGTTATACTTGCTTTGCGACATTTCGCCATTATTTCACGTCGGCACTAACTGCATGTTTTGTACTGTATTTGAAGCGTACGAACAAGGTCACCGCATGTGCAGATGTAAACAAATTAACTGCACAGGAATAATATGTATTCAAGCGCGAAAAGTAATGCATTAGTGCTTCTTGCCGATAATTCTAGGATTGTCTTTTCAAATAACCTGTAAAAGAGCTAAAAATGCGAGCTGCACACGTAGAAATCAGCGGCGAAAATTCCGCGGCGTCGGCGTCGGCGCGCAGACAGGGCTGTCGCGCCGTTGAAGTGGAAAAAGAAAGTCTTACTCTCTGCCTAAAAAAAAGTATGTTCTGTGATGTTCCGCGTTAAAACCACAATCCGATTATGAGGCACGCCTTAGTGTATCAAGGACTCCAGATTTATTTTGACTCCCTCGAGTTCTTTACCACGCACCCAATGGACAGTGCACGGACGTTTCTGCATTTCGTCTCCATGGAAACGCGGCCGCGAAGGCCACCATTTGGCCCGCGAACTCATGCTTATAGCAGCGCAATGCCACGGCCACTAAGCCATCACGGCGGGTCTTCACTGCCTGCGGACCACTCCGCTCCCGCCAACACGCCTCCGACACGGCTGTCGGCTGCAGACGATCTCCAGACGGTAGCCATCGGCACATATCGGTGGCAGGGGCGTCGACGTTTACGGAAACAACTATCCCAACAAGTTGGCCGACTAAAATCGGCATTGTGTTGTCCCCAGTGGGACAAGACCTTATGTTCATTCGTGTGAGTGTGATCCGCACTTTCCTACGAAGGTATTTCAATCACAGGATCATTCACTATATCCAAGCACTTCACATTGAGCAGGACGACATTTTATGGGATACACCCGCCACAGTTATAGTTGCTAGCCTACACTACTGTGTTTCTCGTGATTGGAGGTCTCACGAGAAAAAGCGTGAGCAGCACTTAGGGCGTTGTTTCTGCACTTTATTGGAGCATTTTAGCTGGCTTATTTATTCTGAACTCATCTCTCTTCTTAAATTAAATTAAATTATGGGGTGTCACGTGCAAAAACCACGATCTCATTAAGAGGCATGCCTTAGTGAGGCACTCCAGTATTATTTGGACGTGCACCTAATTTCAAGTGCACGGGTATTCTCGGATTTCGCCCCCATCGAAGTGCAGCTGCCTTGTCCAGGATGCGATCCCGCGACCTCGTACTTAGATGCCCATCACCAGTCAACTCACTTTTTCAGCACTGCTTAACTGGAAGAATAAAAGCATCCGCTTTTCCGCAACCAAAAAACAGCACTCTTGCGCACTGCTAAAAACGACGATTAGCATATCCTGGTACAAGCTTTTTGGATTTGAATATTTTGAACTATTTTACGTGGCTTTCTTTCATTTTACGTGTTCTGTTAATTTAATATAGATAACGAACGTAACGTTTAACAGCGGCATCGAAATTGCCATATAGAGGGGCACGGTACGAATGACTTCTGGGCATGCAATGAATCGTTCAGTGCGGCACGCTCCGCACAGCCACTGTGCACACAGACTATTTGATGTCACCATAGTCAAGGACGATGAAGCCATGCTTCAACGGAATGGAGAAAATTGTTGCTTCGCACGTTAGCTGAGAAAGTGTAAGACTACAGAACAAGTTGTTGATCGCTTTGAAGATTTGACGGTATAATATTAGTTTGACGTGAAGTCATACACGAACACAGCACAAACACAATCGAGTATGGGTGCTGCTAACAACTCTGAATCTCCACGGAAAGAGGCTTTATACAAAGAAAAGACGCGTGCGTCTCAAACCACAAAACAGACTTCGATGAAGTGCACATGCAAGTGGCTGAGGACATCAGTCAGACAAGGAGTTTGTTCGAAACGTGCGTTTCCGAGCCACGTCAACGAAGCTGGCATGAATAGGTCTTCATTAAGATGAAGACTGTGTTTTAGAACACTTCTGGAGATCCGTGGAACCAATAAAATCCATGACGGTTGGATTTCCACGTGCTACCGATAGTTATTGTAGGAGGTGACCATGAGACGATTGCAAAGCAAGGATATCGAAGCATTTACGACGTAATTAGGACCCGATCAGGCGCGATCAGACGCGATCACTTTTCTTTCTCACAAAAGAAAGAAATGCTTTGCAGCACCTGACTTAAGATCTTCACTTGGTTTTGCACTAGTTTTCAACTCACAAATCAACATACGGGATCTATCTTCGAAAAAAAAAACAGCGTCATCGAACCACCATGCTGAACAAAGGCAAAGGCCAGAGGCCGTTAGAGGAGCGGCAGCTTTACGTGACAGGAATCGTCACACCGAATGTACCCTATTCTTCACGCAGTGCTAGGGCGCGTAAACAGAGTGTAGCATTCCCCGGCGTCGCACCACTTGCGTCCAACGGAACAATCAGCCGGAATAAGATCACCCTATTTCCTTTTCCATTACCGCTGCGGAAATCATCTTAGTTTTCCCTCGCAAGGGACCATCTTAGAGCGCTGGCTTCACTCGATCCATGGCTTCTGCGAAGGCCTCTGTGTTTTCCAGAGACAGTAGATGCTTTTGTTACACTGGCGCTGTGCAATTGTTCTTCTACTGACAGAGTATGCATGTGGCAAATACTGGAGCAACACTAGATCGCACCACTGTTACAATGCTCACGAGATGTAGCATCAAACTTCCCTTTAAAAAAAAGTTATCTGTTAACGCTCTCTGTTCCGGAACTTCGGACGCGAGCGTTTCTCTCCGCGCACTCACTGAGTCACGTAGTTCTGAGTTCTTTCGTTATAGTTGCCAACTTCCATTTTTCAATTCCGTCATTTTGTTACTGCTGTAAGCCATTTTATTTATGCATTTCTTAATATTGATTCTTTCCCCATACGAAGAATACTAGAAGATCGGCATGCCTTCCACTACGTGCGAGAATATATTTCTCATCTCTAAATACGCATTATTACCGACCCTATTTAAAGAAACTCACTTATTTAACATTGGAGACGTTGAGCGGTGGCCAGGAAATCGCTTCAAGCACGCAGAAAATATTTAAAGAAACTGCCTAATGTAGCGCGTTAACTTCCAAGATGTTTGGTTGCGCGTTTCTAACTCGACGAATTTCTCTCTATGAGCAATGTTCCGTAGCGTGCTTGGAGTGGATGATGGCGGATGGTGGAAATTCTCACGTCACCATCAAAGCTTTACTAAGGAGCAACGGCTTTATAAAAGCGCGAATCATTGTGCGTTCCAAAACCCGTTGCCAAGTAAGAACAGCAATACAAGATGTAATCGAATGAACGCGGCACGCTGAAACCGCTGAGTGGTAATTAATTAGCATTCGGGGCACACGATTCAGGCTGCGCTTGCTTTTCTTCCTACTGGTGTGAAAGGCTTGGGCAGAGAGAGTGGGAGAGCAGCGACTTGCATAGAATATGGGTTTTGTTGTCTACCATGCCGTGGAGGTCGTCGAATGTGCGGCGACAGTTAAACACTCGGGGCACGTGTTTAAACGCCTACCACAAGCCCAGTGCCTTGTATTATTCTGTAAACGTGCTTCTTTTAGGAAGGTCTCGGCGCGCGGCAAAATCGCTTGAGATGAGAAGAAAGCGAAAAGCTAGCCAGTGCATCTAAACGCATCCCGGGACGCGTGAAAAACTGCTCGGGGAGGCGACGACGTGAAAACCGCGTGTCGACAGCAGCGCTGGAAAAAGGGGAAGAAAAAAAAAAGAACTGAAAACGAATGACGTCATTAACAAGAGAGCTGAGCCAGGGACAAGTGATCGATCACCGAAGAAGTACGCCTGTAGTAATGACAACAGTCTGATAGAAACAAACGCGAACTCGGTGCTAAGGGTGCGTGCTGCGATTTACCACTCTTCTTTTCAGAAAGTGTAACAACACGAAGCTTAGCAGCGTCCGCCGCTGTGTACTGTAGCGACGTTCTTTTACTTGATTAAGTCTCACTTTCTTTATTTCCTTCTGGTTTCTCGGCATAGCCCTCTCTTTTCTTAATTCTTTTTTCTGATTGTGCCAGCCACCGTCGTTGGCGTTGTGCAGAATAACCCCCAGACATTCTCAGGCCACTACCTCCTTATTATTTTTGTATGCTTCCCGTTTCTCCCCATTCCGCTATTCTGCTCAACGCGACAATTCGTTCGTCGAGAAAGCACATATCCACTTCCGGCATTTCTTTTCTGTAACGTTCCCTACGCGCGATCATAAAAGATATATAGGAGCGCCATCACATTCTTTACTGCCGCCCGGACACTGTGTCTCCGGTTTATGCAGCAAAAGAAGAAAGGAAGGTTGTTAAAAGTTACAACACCGAGAGCAAAGAAGAGCGTCGCAAATAGAACGGAGGCGCTAAACAGATCCCGGCGTCACTTCCATTTGCGAACGGCCGGTGCCTCTTCGTTGGTCTTCTTTGCCAGAGTCACAAAGTGACGGTGCACTCAGGGCCGTTTTTGTAGTGACACTGGCAATTAATTACGAACGTAGAGGCCCATTCATAGCTCCTCAGCACAGAAGGCGCAAAAAAAAAACGTACTGGCCTCCACCTTCAATGCGAGCACTTGTTCGTGGCTATCCAGCTGCATACATTATGCGCATGGCGCAGGGTTGTCTGAGACGTCGTTGGGTTAAAAGCTGCAGATGGTGTAAAGGTTGCCATATTCTCGTTTTTCTCCGAAAGTGTTTATCTTTAAGAGAAAAGCGAGAATGTAAACACTTTTCAGTTCGCGGCGGTGCAATGTTTTCCAGTTTCTGCTGAGGAAAACGATTAGCGCTAGGTGAGATTTGCGGGTGGTCAGAACATGCAAGTCACCAAGCCTGATCGCCCGCATGATCCTCCCGAGTTGTTTACATTTAATCTTTATTGTTTATCGAACAGAAAGACTAAAGGCCGCTCCCACAAAGCTGTGGTGGAAACGACCTGGGATGTAAGTTTGGTTCTTCCTTTCACGTGGTCGCACTGACGTACGGGCTTTTGTTCACCAAACGTCGATTTAACTAGAGTGACAAGCCTGTTCTAGCAAAGCGCAAGTTACTAAGCCCCGTCATGAGGCCTCTGTGGTCGCTGGGATGCAGTATTATGCCACCGTCTAGCATGCACTAGGAAATAACGGCTGTTGCATCCGAGATATCGGTGCAGATTGCGTTGTATTAGCATTCTTTTTCGTTATTGATCAAACGTATCGCGCAGGAGAGGCTCCTTACAAGGTGACACGAACTAAAGTAAACGCTGTGCACTACTAGCTATTGCAATTAAAGATATCTCGGTAGCACAAAAGCCACGAACATCTTAGTAAGGAGTCTTACACTGGATATAGATTATCTTCTATATATAACGAAGTCTATGCAGAAAGAGAGAGAGAGGTAAGGAAAAGCCGGGAGATTAAGCAGACGCGCCTCCGGTTAGCTACCTTGAACTAGAGCAAGCGGTAAAATCGTGAAAAGAGAATTAAGGGAAGAGAGAGAGAACACTAGTAGTACTCACACTTGAATGAGCGTACCAACTCTACAGACGGCCGCAGGGGCCTGTCGACTTCAAGTACTGCCACAACACCTTTGTTGCTTTCGGTGCCAGCGACATGCGCAGCCATGGTCGAAGAATCCTGGCTCATGAAAACGAAGCGTACAATTTCTACAATTTCTTGCGCAAGTCTTTTTTTTCATCATCGTTCGAATTCACAGCGCTCCTTGACTCGAATAAATGCGCAGGGTCGTTGCGCACACTATGTCCTTATAGACATCATCACTGATGCGCGATTACTGACATATACCGCGTCCCACCTGTGTACGCATTTCGGAGATCGTCTCGTAAATCCCACATTCCGATGTCTGCATGCAACTGCTTTTCTTACCAAGTGCGCAAGTGCGCTCCCATTTCCACGCCATTTGCGCACGACTAACGTGCTCGGCCCAGCGACATCTAATCTGCCCCGGCTTCGTTAACCTAGTTCGCGTTTTTATATTTGTTCTTATTTTGTAATTTTTGTGCCTTTTCACATTCAGCCATTCGGGTCCACGCAGGCTTGCATCTTCAATGTGCTCCGTTCGGCACCAGGCTGCATACGTTTTTGATGCAGTACCGAATGTGACAACCACACTAAAAACAAAACCACTTGGGACAGCGTCATTAAGAACTCCTGCAAGCACGCTTTCCTGACGTGTGTGACCAGCAATCGCTTTCTGAAGGAATACGCTTCGTAAGTTTGTCAGGCTCAAACCGACACCACCCGGTTACTCCTAAGCCAACTTGCAGTTTTTTCACAATATACGTGCAGTTCATGCACCCGGTGTTTATATCTGAATGTCGTGTTTCTAATTTCATGATTTAAATTCTTGAATTTTTACACCAACTCCGCCAACTGGCTTTCCTGATATAATGGCCTAAAATAGAGGCGAAACGGCAATAATCACGACAACATGGCAAGAAGTTTCAACGCGTCAAGCTCGCAATGGCCAACTCTTCTAAATGTGTTAGCACCGCAATTTTGTTTCTTAAATGCGCTTATCGAGAGGAAGTTTCCTTTTTCGGCATCACTACAATCTGAGATGCACAGCGTTGTCGTAAATGCCGTCGCTATTTGTTATCTGATAACAAAAGAATGAAAAATTATGCGGAAACCATTGACAATGATTGCCAATGGAAGCGAATAGCATGTACAAACGGAATAACGAACGAGCAAGTGCGCAAGCGACAATCCATAGACCCCCCCCCTCCCCCCAATTTGCAACTCAGCCGTGCTCAGCCCATCGTCAACGATGCACTGGACAGGGGCGTAGCCAGGGGGGGGGGGGCTTATGGGGCTTCTGCCCGCCCCCCCGAAATTTTTTCGTGCTGTCCATGCACCGCTGACCAAAGCAATCCTGGGTGCCGGAAATCATTCTGGATTTTGTCTAGAATGTCTTCTTCACGCTCGAAAAAACATTCCACTGCGAACATTGCGAACTCGGACGTGATTTTGCGACAACATCCATGCACCGGAAGTCACATAACGCAAGCAGCCCCATCTGAGCACAAAGTTTCGAGGGCGTTTTGATGGCGAACGGGCTCGCCGCGGCATTTCGCAGAGGCTGCGGAATATACGGAGCGCATGGATGTCAGTTCCGAAACTTTATGGGTATAAAGTTCTCATGAACTTTTGATGTGAAAGGTGCATTGTCATTTCCAAAGTTGTACTTTCGGCTTTCAATTGCTAAACTTTGTTGTTTTAATGCTGTTATAAACATTTGACGCCAAAGGTGTATTGACTTTTCTAAAGTGGTACACCGGAACATACAAGGCAAGCCAAATCAACGCACTATCAGACAATTTGACAAAGCACACAGCGAGGCTCGATGAGATGAAGCCTTGTGGAGGTTCATTTGTGCCGCCATCTCACACAAAAAATATCAATGTTTGTTTTCAGCTACTCCAAAGCATCCATGTTTAGACACTAACGCCAGCAAAGGTAGCTGCGTCCTTATTTATTTTTTGTACTTTGACTTTTATTCACGAGGACACATTGAGCCTCTTCATTTTGTTTGTTCTCGCTACCCTACCCGCGGGCTGCCAGAGCCAGCGAGAGCGCATGCGTTTTTCTCGTGTTGCCCCTACCACCGCGCGGCGCACTTCGGTGCGCATTCGGTTTTCTCTGGCAGAGTGCATTTTCGCCTAGCAGGGTTTTGGACGCTTTCTGGCTAATAGACGAGAAAAAGAAACAATGGTCGCTCACCGCCATCACTGTGGGGACTCGACGGATTTCACCGCGTTCCCTTGAGAGCAACATCTCCGGAAAGTCTTGTCTAGCCGGTGTAGGACACCGAGCAGTATGCACATGGTTCTCGGTGGACCAAACCTCTCACGTTTTCTTCGATATTCCTTCGGTAGCCATATTAGGGGCCCAAAGTAGGCATTCGATTGTTCCCAAGATACTTTCCCTTGCGGTTTTCTTTTTCATTTCAGTGCCCACGCCCCACAAAAGGTAAAAAAAAGATATTGTTGTGGCGCAGCGAATTGTCGCATGGTGAAAGTTCGACTTTGTTACTTCTTTTGCGGAAAGGAAAGCAATGGGCCACGGGAAGCTTCACTTGCCGGGTACTCTTATTATATTATCAATTATATAGACACTACCGGCGCATTCCTGCCGTCGCCGTCGCCCTCACGTTCCGCATAAAGTCCAAGGGCGATAACATCGGTACCGCGCACCGCACGCTGTATGTGCGAGTGAAAGCGTGGGGGGGGGGGGGGGATGGGTGGGCCGACAATAGTGGCTCAGTCTTGTGTGCGCAAAGGAGAAAAGCGGAGAAGAAGCGCGCCGCCTTCCGTTGCGGGTGATACATCGGGGGGAGTAGATGGGATGGGGGCGGGATCTAGGATTCCGTGAATCTGTGATTGTGCAACATGTTGATTTCCCTTATTTCATGGATTATATACAGTCACTTTTTCTTAGATACGTAGATTTATTGGAGACTTATACGTATATTTAAATAACTTGTTTCGAGGTTTTGTGTATACGTGCAGCGAACTTGGTTTATCAACCAGTATCATCGCATTTCTATATTTCATTGTATCATAGAATTTCTAATGTACGAGGGCGAGTCCAATGAAAGTGAGTCTACCCACCCAGCGCAATAATGGTTCAGTTCACTATCTGCGAAGCATGCGCGTAGCACACAGGCATCTCTCATGTACAAAATTGACACGCAGGTGTGAGGATAAATGTTCTTTAATGCTCTCATTCACTGGGTTGCACAAGGTTGCGTTACGTAATGGACGCTCCAGAAGTTTAGCAGCGTGGGGCCGTAAAGATTTTGACAGCTGAAGGCGTTTCCTAAAAAGAAATTAGTCATCGTATGGCTGCCATGTACCTAGAACATTGCACTTCATTGGCCACTGTGAAGAGTTGGAGTAAACGGTTCAAACAAGGATGTGAAAGTTGCAAAGACGATCAAAGACCGGGCCAAAGCCACCATGCAATCACCCCCAACCAAATTGCAAAGGTTCATGAGCTGATGAGACAAGAACGGAGGATAAGCATCGATGAACCGGCTGAGCGTGTGAACATCAGTCACGGTTCCGTTCAAGCCAAAATTCATGAACATCTCGGTTATCGGCTCTTGTGTGCGCAATGGATGCCCAAGATTTTGAACCACCGCCAGAAGACGGAGGAGTTCGGCGCTGCCTTGACTCGTCTCATCTGGTATCACAATGACGGTGACGACTTCTTGTCTGCAATTGTGATCGGGGACGAACCATTGTGCCACTACTATGAGCCTGAAACACGACGGTAAAGCTTACAGTGGAAACACTCGAATTCACCACCCTCAAGAAAGCAAAGGCCTTCATTACCGCCGGAAAGGTGTTGGCTTTTTCGATCTTCAGGGGCCATTAGTGATAGAATTTGCTAAATCTTGAGAGACTACAAATTATTTCCGATATTGTGAAACGCGGGAACGGCTACCTGTCGCAATCAAGAACAAGCGACGTGGAAAATTGAGGAATGGAGTCATCTTGTTCCACGACAGTGCTCGTCCCCTCGTCACTGATGTGGTTAATATAAAACTGGCGAAGTTCAAGTGGGAAACGCTGCAATATCCGCCATACAGCTCAGACCTGTCGCCTTGCGACGTCCACATTTTAGGGCAACTAAAAAAAAAAAACAGCTCAAGGATTCTTGTCATTCGATGACGTGAAAGAATCAGTTTCAGACTTTTGTAGCAGTAACCCAAGGAGTTTTATCAGACGGGAATCACGCGGCTGGTTAGTCAATGGGACAAATGTTTAATTGCTCATGGAGACTACTTTTAAATAAAGTATTCCGTTTGTCATATATTCGCATTGGATCACTTTCATTTGAATCGCCCTCGTATATTTTGCAGAACTGCTTTTTATACGCGCTCTTTGTTGCGACTGTAATTTCGGTGCGATTGCTCACGATACAGGACCGGTGACAGCTGCTCTTGCGTAATATATCGGAGCAAATGACAGCGTCATTGATATTTTTCACTGGCCGTTGCACGTGTGCAAGAATGTAAACAAGGATCTTGAATGACAAAGTCTCATAAACATATTTGTCCTCAACTTGTTCATTTCATGGGCTTGATATTTTTCATATCAGCGGCATGGAATGCTTTGCTGGTTTCGAACTGCTGGTTTCGAATTTACATATTAAATAGACAAAAAACATGGAAGCATTGATATCAGTTACTTGGGTACAATTTTTGGCACATAAGAGTACATTCTTTTATAAAAAAATGATTATTTTACTTAATTTGACAGTGCGTAGCGTTCAGGAATTCGTTTGCAGCATCCATGGAAACGGCAATGCAGTTATTATTCTAGTATTTGATTCCTCGACAAATTGTTTAAGAGGAAGCTTTAGCTCGGGCCCAACTCCAGCACGATCTATTCAGGTACATGTAAAATGCAAAAACGCTTTTCTGAGAACTCCTGGTTCGCTTTTAATGAAATTTGTTGCATTTGAGATAGAAAGTTGAATTCTAGTGTCTGTTGGAAGCGGAATTTCGATTTAGGGCCTGAATTTTGTTTAAAGTATTTTGAAAAATTCAAAATTTCGAAAACGTAGAAGCACGATATTTACAAACTAATAGTTCTGCATCAAGAACAGATATCTAGGTTCTGTAAATGGTATCTGCTATAACAGTCAAAACGGACAAATTTGATATGTCACTTTGCATGTTACGTGAATTGGTTACCTTGAGTACAATGGTTCTGCAAAAGCCGCATTCACATAATACTACATTTTTCGAGATTCGTGTGTAACAAATAAATTTTTTCCGCTGTAGATGCACTATTACGTGCCTTTCACAGAATTGTGATATCATTTTCTATTGTTGAATTACAGAGTTTTAAACTTGATAGTTTCATTTTCGGTATCTTTGCGAGTTTTGCCAATTTTTAATAAAGAATTGAGAATCTAAATGAAAAATTCTTTTAAATGCAATAAACCTCGTCAAATTTGGTGCAGTGGTTGCCGAGAAAAACGAATTCTCCTTCTACATGTATTTTGATAGGAGCACCCGAACTAAAGCTTCCTCTTGAGGAGGAGGCAGAACTACAATGTGAGCCCCCCCCCCCCCCGAACGAAATTTCTGGCTACGCCACTGGCGCTGGCTACCGCTGAGTGCCCAGTGGGACGTGCGACCAACGCGCGAGCGACAGCATCTCCTCCTCCTATATCCGTTTCCTCACTGCCACTCATTTGGCCAAGAGTATACGTGTCCTTTCCTCACCTTCCCGCGACAAACGAACCAGCGAGCTAATGAGCGAAAGTGCGCTCTTCCACTCTTTCCCGCCCATCCCCGCCGCGAGAGCTCAAGCACAAAGCCCCCAACTCACTCTCCACCTGCCACCCTCCCACTATGCAGACGTTTATCAATACCGTATAAATACAAGCTAAATCGTGGTTGTCTGAGCAGCGGGTATTGTTCGTTGACGCTCTGGTGTCATTTTAGTCTTGTCGCCATTACTATATTTAGTACAGGACTAAATAAGTGTACCACTGAATTTTTTTATACGTATAAAAAGTTAGTACACTAAGGGGAACAGGGGGAGGGGAATATCGTGCATAATTTATGTATTTATCTACTTTCTTGATCTTGTGCGTAGGAGGGATAAGAGAGGAGCGTTTTATGCAGACTCTCAGCCAACTTTTTGAAAGAGTTTGAAAAATAAGAAAAGAGATAAGAAACAAGGAAATCACTGACTGTTTTCTTGTTCCTGAAAATGTTACACTAAAGTAAAAACAGTCCAACGCCATCTCCTTTGGTCTAAATCCAAATTGGCTTATAGCGCTGAAAGGCAAGCTGAAGGAAGATGCGTCGCGCGAAGACTGCGGAAGGTGAAATGCATAGTATGATCTGATTGGCGGTCAAATGCTGGAATATACCATAACTCCCTTTGCATTGCGCTTCAATGCAGCCGTGTAAACTAGACTCAATTTCTTTACAAAAATTTTAGTTTTTCCGTTGCTACAAAGTGCGCAATTGTGTTGCCGCTATTGTTGCTGCTTCATTTTCCACGTACTTATAAAACTGCATTATTTGTTTTGTTTCTCAGCTCCTAACAAAAGTTTTCACATCCTGACTAATCGTTTTGCACAAGGAAGGTGAAGAACGCGGAAAATGCAAAGCTTGATGAACATTTTCCCCTAATCAATGGCGGCATATCCATGTTCATGTTAGCTCGAAGAAAACATAATTACACCCGTGTCATCATCACTTTATCACCTTTATACTTGCTATGATATTCGTGTCTTTCTTTATCCGCCCTGCTCGTCATAGGGTCTTTCTGTTCCGTATCACCTTCCTTATGCAGAGTAGCACCATGACGCTTACATACATACTGGCAGAATTCTCTATATTTAATTGAAGACCCTGCTTTCTCTCTCAATGATACGCACAATGTAAACAGTGGGCGCATTTCCGTACTTTTAACGTCTGCTCATCTTATTTTCCCCATTTAACTATCCCTAATAGTGTCATTAGAAGTGCATATTTTTTATCTCCAACCCTGCATCAACGTATCGTTGCAGACGCGTGAATGTTCATCGTAAAGAAGCGACGGATATTTCAAATACCTCATCCAACTTTGTCAACAACTGTGGAGCCAGGAGCCATAAGGGTGCACGGAAATACGTGCAAGAGCAGTTAACCACAACGAAGATTGCCATCTTTACGGACTCCCGCGCTGCCCTTGGTAGGTTATAAGGCAGTCAGATTGATTTCCCAGTTGTGCAAAGCATTACTGACTCTGCCAACAAAATTGCATCATGCGCGGTATCTCTCGTTACTTAGTGGATACCTTCACACGTAGAAATCACCGAAAATTAGGAGGTTGATCGACTGGCTTCATCCTGCGCTCATAACTGGGTCTTCCCTGAAATTTTGTGCAAGGTTGATGGCGCTTGTGTGCTGATTTGTCGCCACCTACTCGAGCAGCATCTAGACCGCGCGTCGAAAATGGAACGTTACCACCCCATGTTCGAGGTCGAGGCATGCGTCGTCGCGCTAGAACGTCGCTACTCAAGCTGAGAGTTGGCTGCGTGAACGTGCGCGAACATTTATGCAGGCAAGGATGTGTGCCCAGTCCATCGTGTACGTCTTGCGGCTGCTGCGAGACACTTTCGCACCTGATATTGGAGCGTTGCGCTTTCAGTGCCCAGTGGATGTCGCTAATAAGGGACCATCATCACCTTGGCCTGCTGTGTACGACACTCGACAAATGTTTCTACACCAGTGGTTGTCTGTCTCTACGCGATAAGGCTCATCGCGCTCTACTTACTTTTCTAGAGTTAACTAACTTAGATTCACGTTGGTAGCTCAGACACTATTTCTTCTATTAACCATTCTGTAGTAGCGTGACGAAAGTGGGCGCTTTGATAAAACATTTATTGCAGCAAGTTTATAATGGAACTTCAATGTTGAAGGAGTAGAGGACACATTTATTTAAACACGCTTCGAAATTTCGCGTAACAGAACAAAATTATTGGCCAGGGCTTAAGGCTTCAATCCCTCTAAAATCACAAAGCCTGACAGCCTATGATTATACACACGTCAAAAACACTTGAAAATAATCCATAGTGTGTTGCGTTGCGTTCCGATCTTTTCTTATATAATCAAACGCGCCCTGCAGTGCTATTTAGGTAGGGCTATAGGCCTAGAGGGCTACGGTTAGAGGCTAGAGTTTTCCTACACTCTGTAGCCACTGCGTATAGTTCACTCTCGGCTGGTGTTAACAAGAACAGTTATGAGTCTCTAACGGCAGTTAATTTCTTCCCAAGCCATATTTTAATTTTGCTTATGACCTTATGAGCAAATACACCGTATCCGCTCGACGACAATAGTCGAAGCGGTGGCTCTCAAGCAAAAGTTATGCAGAATTTTTAAGTTCAGTCAACGCAGATGCCCAATCTGCACTACAACATCATCTCTAACTTCCCAGTATTTGCGGCGTCCACCTCTCGAATAGCCTTCGGAAGCCACTGAGAGAGATACGTGCGCATCTTTCACCGTTGCTGTGAAAGGAAAACCTACAATAAACACCGGTTCGCAATTACTAGTATATTAGCACCTTCAAGATCGCTGACTGTCCTAGTGTGAGCGTCACAGCATCGTGAGTGGCAGAATTTCTTTCGTTGGGAGAAGCAAGCACGTGAACAGGCGACATTCACTGTGAGTGCCTAAGAAGCCATTGCTACGAAGAAGATAGTTAACTTACTGTAGTTTTTTCAGAAAAGAAATTGCTGGGGAATTGAAACATCGAGCTTAGGGCAAAGCAGAGTGTCAATCGGACTTGTTTATATTTGTCAGCTGACTGGCTGCTGGACACGCCAATTCCACCTAAAGGCGTATCTGCCGAGCTCGAGACCTGTTGTTTACAAGAACATGTCGCGTGCACGTGGCATGGCCACGCCTGGACTTCCAGCGGCCTCACCCCGTTCCTTTTTCTCGCAACGATGAGGCGAGCAATTTGGCCTTTTGACGATGTTATACAAGCGTGAGTCATTCTTTAAGCCCACATGCTCCACTGCTCCCATTCAAAGTTTCATTTCGCAATATTACTTAGTGCTGCCTAACCTTCTAGCGTAACTTCCTCTAGTCTTCTCTTTCAACAAGTCAGGAATTTCCGATAAACTTGTTAGTGTGATTCCCTGAAACATTTATCGATCAACTACGGACGCTTGAAACCTTCTCATCACATCAGTTGCACAGTGAAGAAACAGGAAGTGGGCCACAGCTTCATTTGCCTAAACCGTAGAAAGTTGGACCGAACTTTTCATTTTCCCCTGCGCGAGACATTAGCATAACTGTGCAAAGATTTTTGGTAACTTCGTTACGGGCAAAAAGCTTCGCGCCCAAAGCTCGAACTCCCTCAAAGTTCTTCCTTGAGCAAACAAGTTTCACTACAGCGCAAACACACCCTTTCCGAAGATTGAAGCGGAGGCGAAGTGTCCGGAAGAAGGCCTAGAAATTGTGCGAACCAGAGCTGACAAGAGCGACGCGGAAGGTGGTACTATTGACGCACTGAACATCAGGTTTTAGAAAGCAAAACTCTATTATAGCACCATAGCGTACTTAAGACTGTTAAACTCAAGTTTACACCTGCGATAGGTTTTTCTATCACAAGCAACAGCACTTTCTTTTTCAGCGTCTCGGACTATGGAATGTTTTTCAGTGCTTGAATAAGGTGTCGGACGTAAGAATACTAGTAATTTTAGCATCGTTTTAGCAGCCTATAGATTTTTCTGAAAGAGCCTAGCAGACATTGTACGATATCTCATCATATCTCTCATACGAATGCTCATTAAGGTGAAAGCCTTGAGTGGCTCATATCACCGATTCCCCTGAAAAAAAAAATGCGTCGTCCGGTCCAATGGTACAAGAACTATTCTCAACAGCAATGCCTCATGCCCCCCAACGCAAGCAAAACATGCAATGGCTCATCCCTCTTGTAATGCAAAGGCTACAAACACACATCATGACAATTGAAGCGAACAGTACATACATTATTTGCAATCACGCATAGAACGTACATAGACGCACATTCTAGTCGAGTGGTAAAAAAAGAAGTACCAACAATTACGATACTCCACAATGCGAAATGTAGGCGCAGCTCTGTAAGTGTTTTCATTTCGCGAGTTAATATTTCTAATTATTATTACATAGGTGCACGGTTTATATTAGGAAGAGAACGCGGTGAGTAGCGCGTTTTCTTTACATACAGACGACGCGCGCTACTCCGGCATCATTTCGTAGCCATCGCGCCCCACATCCCGCCTTGCGCGGCACTACGCTTTTCTTCTCACGCTTTCGTTCCACCAACGACGAGAGTGGCCCTTAGTCGCAGGGAAATTGTGCCACCAATGTCAGCGGTGACAACACCTATGGGAGCCTTACTCGTAGCTACTCACCATCGCCCGTCGCTGAAGCAGTGATCTCCGTCACAACACAGGTTGGTACCGTGGACTTACCTAAGCAGCGTACGCCGCGGACGAGCGTAGCCCTCCCTACCTCACATAACCCCCCCCCCCCCTCAGAAGCGCACATGAGATCACCCACGTGGCGTCGGATGCTGTGGCTGCCGGCAACTGGGCGCATGCGGAGGCTGTTTGCCCTCTGCTCCCCCTCGCCCTTCCTCCTGGCTCGCTCTTCTTTCATTTCACGCTGCCCTCCACGTTCTCTTTCATCTTTCACTGTGCTCGTTCGCACTGTTACGAGTTACAACGCCGCCGAGGCACGCCGACGTACAGCTCAGGAACACGCACCTAAGCACTGCGCTCCGAAAAACCACGAGACCTTCTCGATGGCTCATATCCCCGTAAGTAATGGCTCATACCCCGTGAGCAAGCAAAAAATGCAACGACTCATGCCCCCGTAAGACGAGGCTACAAGCGCTCAGCAAAGTGAAGCAAACAGTGCATACATTCATTGAAATCACCCATACAACACACAGTACAGCGTACGTTTCAATCCCCTGCTAAGGCGATACAACGTAAATTCAACGATTAACGTCGTTCGCGCGAGTATGACCCCGCTATACGAGTGTGCGAAGCCGCAGTTAAGCTTGGAAAACGAGCCGAAGAACCGCACTGCGAAAGCAGCAACGCGACGATGCGAGATGGTGCATACCAAGCGTACAGCAGTCTTTCGCCTTCACGTTTTAGAGGAGTGTAACATGCTGCCAAATTTTTCTTCTGGATATAGAAACATCATAAACACTCGAATTGGTTCTTATGTGCTAGGTACACATATTTGTGGATGGTAAAAATACGTCTGGCGTATATCTTGTTTACAAGTATACGTTTGCCAGAACAATGGCTCAACAGATATCACTAAAATTTCCCCCCAAAATGATCGACTGTTTGAAGCTAAAGGCACGATTCCACAAATATTCTTTGAGCCACGAGGTACGTCATGGTCCCTGTAAAGTAAATAAAAATTACGCAAATCCAATGCATACGTACGAGTCGATATGAAGCAGAGCTTTGGTAAAGTGGTTAAATAAATGATATACAACTAACGGCAATGCACAAAATTTTCTTAACTTTGAGCCGATTAAACTAATAATCTCATGACATGTGTTTGTTTATCCGCCACAAACGTTACAGCGTTGTTGTTATACAGTTTTTATGCTGGCTCGTGAAAGATGCACTGCAACGCTCACAACAATACCGAAACGCGAACTCCAATTAGGTGGATGCACAGCGTTAAACGTATATGCAGCGATGTCACAAGGACGAGGGCGTCGTGGGACGCTTGTCGAGAGAAGAATGGTGGTAATGGGTGTGTGCACAAAGAGGTAGGACACACATTAAGCAACATTTAGGAATTGTGTACCGGCCATGTCACAGTCGCGCCGACCACTCTGGAGGACTGAACAGAAATAGACCCATTGCCATAAGCACATACCGAATTGCAGAAAACGAAGCAAATAAAATAATTTGTGAACTATACTTCACCATTTTATCAGCAAATTAGTGTGTTTTAGAGGCATCTGTGATCCGACATTAGGATCACAGATGATCACAGATCAAGGAATCTTAGTGAGGTCCCGTCCATCTTAGAGAATTGGCCAAGAAAGCGCATAGTGGCTAAATGAAAGCAAAAAAAAAGTGAAGTCATGTTCCAAAATCCGTTAAATATGAATATCTACGCCATTAAAAGATCGGTACCCTTTTGAGCTGACTGTAATCTGCCATTGTAGGTCAGGTGTTATGTAGGACCGTAATATAGTAATCATTGTAATTATTATCGGCATACTTGGCCCGCGTACAAGAATAGTAGGAGAAACTTCACTGGTAGTTCAATATAACATGTGTACATTTACCCTTCATACTATTTCCGTCATGAAATAATATATGCCAGCTATATCCGCCGAGAAATCGACCCACGTGGGAGCCACGAGAAACCGAGTCTTTATTAATAAAACTGAAAGCAAAATGAAAAATAACATGTGTTCTCTTGCTTGTTTCTCTTCTAGAACTTTCGTGTTTTTTGTGGCTACATAATATAATTCTGCCTAAATACAAACTATCCTGAGCTACTAACTGAGGTTTTAGCATTTGGGTAACTTGAAAACTTCGAATCGAGTGAAAACGTTTGCTTTTATTCTCCCGATATACTTGGTCGACGTAATTCCGGTTTGCGGACCAGCTTGATGTACAATACCCAGATATTTCCGACGCTCCATTTCTTCTTGATATACAGAATATAATCAATTGTATCTAAGCTCGATGCGGATGCCACAATGGTGCTGACAGCCGTGTATTGTGCACTGACGAAATACATCCGATTCGGCCACAGATTCTATTAAACTCGCTGTACATGAGAGAACATGCCTGTAGCAGGGACAGTGCAAATACGCTGTGAAATTGCGCATGTTCTTTTGTAGTGGTGTTGCCAAAAAATTACAACGTCCCATAAATTATGCTTGTTAGATACAATAAGGCTTTTTTATTCCAAAACATTCTAACAATGTCTATAAGGATACGATTCTTCTTTAGAGTATTTTACCGATTAAAGGTAGCCAGAGCATCGGTGAACCAATTAGTTCCTATTCACTAAAGAACAAGTGGATGCAATCGCTTACTAATACCTAAAATACGCAAAGTTGACACATCTTTTTTGCACGTGACATTCTTTTCATAAAGTAAACTCTTGACAAATCTGTGATGGCTTCACGCAATCCCAGATGCCAAATAAAGGCATGCTCTGGTTCTGTTTACGCCAGTGAATAATTGAGCAATCAGAGGCAAAAAGAAAGTTACTTTGGTGACTATCCTTTCTGATTTTTAACCACACTATGCAAGTACGTCCTTGCGCATGAATGCATCTGTGTGCAAGAGCATGTATCTTTTGCGGGCAGAATAATACTTCAATTCTTCATCTTCTCAAGGTCTCACCATAAGATGCTTTGCAGTGGATCGCGGCAACTGAAGCAACTCACATCGCATCGCATCAGTGGGTACAAACAGCGTGTGTCCCTGCGCGCCATTTACATAGGCCTTGTATTACTACTAAAACCTTGGGTGAGGCCACCGACTGCCACTATGGGTGAAGCAACCCATAGTGGTGGCCCTTAAGGTAGAGACATGCAAAAGTACGCTATGACGCAGTGAAGGCCAAACCACTGTTTAAGAATCAGAATCGAAACGTCGGGCACGTGTCACATGAGGAAAATATTCTGGCAGAATAATTAAGAGTTCAGTAGTAATATACTTAAGAGTAGTAGTAAATCATCATCAGCAGCAGCATCGGCCTATTCATGTCCACTGCAGGACGAAGGCCTCTCCCTGCGATCTTCAATTACCATGTGCTGCGCCAACAGATTCCAAATAGCACCCGCAAATTTCCTAATTTCGCCACTCCACCTAGTCTTCTGCCATCTTCTACGGCTCTTCCATTCTCTTGGTACCCGTTCTGTTACCCTAATGGTCCAACGGTTATCTGGTCTGCGTATTACATGATCTGCCCAGCGCCATTTTTTACTCTTAAGGTCCATTAAAATATCGTGTATGCCCTTTTGCTATCCTATCCAAACTGCTCTCTTTCTGTCTCTTAAAGTTATGCCTAGCATTCTTCGTTCAGTCGCTCTTTGCGCGGTCCTTAACTTGTTCTCAAGGTTCTTTGTCAGTCTCCAAGTCTCTGCGCCGTATGTCAGCACCGGTAAAATGCACTGATTTTATATTTTCATTTTCAATGATAACGGTAAGCTTCCATTCAGGATCTCACGATGTCTGCCATATGCGATCCAACCTATTTTTATTCTTCTGTGAATTTCCTTCTCATGGTCCGGGTTCCCTGTGATTAGTTGACCTAGGTAAACGTACTCCTCCACAGACTCTAGAGGCTTGCTTGCGATTTTGAACTCTTCTTCCCTTGCCACGCTATTTATCATTAAATTTGTCTTCTACATATTAACCTTCAGTCCCACTCCTACACTCTCCCTGTTAAGGTCCTCAATCATTTGTTCTAACTCGTCTGCATTGTTGCTGAATAGAACAATGTCATCGGCGAACCTAAGGTTGTTGAGGTATTCACCATTGATGTTTACTCCTAAGCGTTCGCAGTTTAATAGCTTGAATACTTCTCAACACGCAGTGAATAGCATTGGAGAGATTGTGTCATCTTGTCTGACCCCTTTCTTTTAGGTATCTTCCTACTTTTCTTGTGTAGCATGAAGGTGGCTGTGGAATCTCTGTAGATATTTTGTAGTGTATTTGCGTAAGCGGTCTGTACTCCTTCATTTATGCAATTCCTCTATGACGCTTAAAACGGCAGAAAGCTGAGCTAGTTGGTAAGGATTCATTATGCAAAAAAGAAGTGAGGCATGCAGTCAGGACACAAGAGCAGAGAAGTGGAGAAGTAGAGAAGTGCGTTCGTGTTGTCCACTTCTTTACTCTTGTGTCCTGTCTGCACGCCTCACTTATTTTTTGTTTAATGAATCCTCTATGACTGCTGGTATCTTTACTGAATCAAATGCTTTTTCGTAATCTATGAAAGCCATATAGAGAGGTTTATTGTTCTCTGCGGATTTCTCGATAACCTGGTTAATGACATGGATGTGATCCATTGTAGAGTAACCTTTCCTGAAGCTATCCTCCTCTCTTGGTTGACTAAATTCCAGTGTTGTCCTTATTTGATTAGAGATTATTTTGTTAAATATTTTAGATAATACTGGGAGTAAGCTAATGGGCCTCTAATTTTTTAGTTCTTTAACGTCACCCTTTTTGTGGATTAGTATAATGTTTGCATTCTTCCAGTTTTCTGGGACCCTTGCAGTCGATAGACACTTCGTATAGAGAGTCCCGTATAGAGAGTCCCCCGTATAGAGAGTCCCTAGAGTCCCTAGAGTCCCTAGAGTCCCCAGTTTTCCTAGCATTATGCCTCCTCCATCTTTGAATAAATCGACTGTTATTCCATCCCCTCCAACCCCCTTTCCCCGTTTCATGCCTTGCAAGGCCTTTCTCACCTCATCTATAGTTATAGGAGGAGTTTCTGTATACTGTTTGTTATTGTTTTGAATAGAGCGCTCCTGAGTCGTCTGGGTACTGTAACGGTCAGTATAGAATTCCTCCGCTGCTTTTACTATATCTTCGAGATTGCTGATGATATTACTCTGTTTATCTTTTAGTGCATACATCGTGGTTATCACTGATTTCAGGCTTCGTCCATTTTTTACGGCATCTTCAGTCTTTCTCACGCTATAGTTTCGAATATCACTTATTTTCGCCTTGCTGATCAGTTTTGACATTTCCGCGAATTTGACATTATCTCTTGAGTTGGACACTTCATTCTTTGTCGTTTCTTTATTAGGTCCTTTGTTACTTTGGAGAGCTTGCCTACTGGTTGCCTTGCTGCCTTGCCTCCCACTTCAATTGCTGCCTCTGAAACCAGCCTCGTTACGGTTTCATTCATTACCTTTATGTTATCATCACCATCTCTCTGTTCAAAGGCTGCATATTTGTTTGCAAGTACCAGCCTAAATTTCTCTGCTTTTACCCTTACTGCCTCTAAGTTGACCTGCTTTTTCTTGACCAATTTTACTCTTTCTCTCTTTAAATTGAGGTCGATCCTGGCCCTCACTTACCTATGATCACTACATTCTACCCTACCTGTTACTTGAACATTCTGCACTATGCTGGGATCGGCAGAAAGTATGAAATCAATTTCATTTCTTGTTTCACCATTAGGGCTTTCCCAGGTCCATTTTCTGTTTGCTACGTTTCTTGAAAAAAGCGTTCATTATTCTCAGCTTATTCCTTTCTGCGAATTCTACCAGCATCTCACCTCTAGCGTTTCTAAAATCGGCACCATAGTTGCCAATTGCCTGTTCACCCGCCCGCTATTTCCACACTTTTGCAACGAAGTCCCCCATTACTACTGTATACCGCGTTTGCCCTTTTCTCATCGCTAATTCAACATCTTCATAAAACTGATTTACTTCCTCATCGTCGTGACCCGACGTTGGAGCGTACGTTTGTGCTATCTTTAATCTAGACCTTTTATTGAGTTTGATTACGACTACTGCTACTCTCTCAGTTATGCTGTAGAATTCGTCAATGTTGCCCACTATGTCTTTAAGAATTAGGAATCCTACCCGCATTGCTTATCTGGGATACCTCTATGGCAGAGGACATGGCCATTATTCAGCAACGTGGAAGCCTCACCAGGTCTTCTAATCTCACTAAGGCCGGTAATATCCCAAACAATATCTGATAGTTCTTCGAAGACTCCTGCTAAGCTTGACTCATTCGACAGGCTTCGGGTGTTAAACGTTGCAAGGGTCAGTTTCCGTTGGGGGCCTGTCCGGACCCAGATATTCCTAGCACCCTATGCTGCGTTGCAAGTCTGACTGCCGCCTTGGTCAGGTGCTCCGCAGCCACTGGGGAATGAGGGCCATTTCATTGAGATCATTTCATTTGGGAGGTTGTAGTAAATAAGGGTTAGGCAACACTCTCGTTGTAAGCACTGTTGCACTGCACTGTTCTTCACTTCTCATAAATATGGGTCCTTCTCTCGTACATTAAATCGGCCGTCATCACGGGATATTTTCCTGCGTCTAAAATGCAGCAGCATGGAGAGGTCAGAAAATATATTTCAGGAATCTTCAAAGCGTAAATGTAGAAGTTAGAACGTTAAAGATAACGGCACTTTCGATGACGAGAAAGATCTAACAGCCCAGCTGTCGTTTCGTAATCAACCATCGAAACGTTAATCTCCACGTTAGAGAAGTGCCTGCTTAACTGGCTGAAGGCAGGTATCCCTTAAATCATGTATGTGCTTATCTTTTTTCGCCAGAGGGCACGTTAGCGAAGTCCGGGTGCTTCGGCCAAAGCAAGCAGGTCTTCGTGCGCACTGTTTACTTCCAAGCACTGGCGAAGTGATAAGATGTGGCGCCTCCGACAGCCAGGTAGCCGAACCGTTCCTGTATACATAAAAAAGAGGAGCGGGGGGGGGGGGGGAGTGGGGCGGCCCCCAATGACCAGGGACACATTGCGTTTTATTTTTCTACTGTCGCCCGCGTTATCCTGTTCGTCTCAACGTAAGGCTAGTCACGTTCCGTCGCACAATTGGTGCACCCCAAGGAGCGTCACGTACTAGCGATGTCCCGGCGATCAACCGCACAAGGAAAGATGCTAAGGGAGCCGGCATGAGTGTGCGTCTCTATCTTTGCAAAAGAGGTTGGGAAAGGTTTAACACGTGTACAGTGGCTCCCATTCTTTGGTGTGTGTCCGCGTTCTTGTGGAGCTGAAACATACAGAACTCGTAATAATGTCTCGGTAGTCAACTCTAGCCGTGATAACGCGCGCAGCGAGATATCAGGTTTGTCGAAGCTGGAGGCAAGTTCAACGAGCGAAAGGTTCTTCGATAGATTTGCTTCGAATTAGTTTTCTTCTCCATAGATAATTTGATAGCATGTTTCTCTTCGCCTAAACATTGGGGCAAGCGCTCCTTTCACAATTTTCTAAGATTGTTTATCGGTCTTAACAATGGCGAACTGCACAAAGCGGCAGCAAATTGCTAGTTGCGGGATATTTGCGGTCACAGCTGGTGAATTTAGGAAGGTGTGTTGCATAGACAATATAATAGCTCATTAAGCTGGTGCAAGTGGTATATAGTTTAGCTATATAGGTGAGGCCGCTATGGAGTTGAGGTCGCTTTCGACTCACGGCACTTTCGGCGTCAATTTCCTGACATATTGGCCCCTGCTTTTCGCTTCTGAAATGGCGTTGCTGCGTGACGTTTTGTACAGAACCCTGTCCAATTTGTGCGTAAAGAATGACGCGTAATTAATTATTCGCGAACACTTACATTTCTTGGTTATATTGTAATTTAACGAATGCTCTTTATTGCTCGGTAATGGTAAATGTAATTCAATTTGCTTAACCAATTACATGTAACGAGTTGTTTTACTGGCGGGAGAAGCTGTAGCAGGAGAGAGGCCTCTTAGCACTTGAATTTGGCAGGAACTGCAGCAGAATGCCTGCTGTTGTTTTGTTTACTTGCATGGGCCATTAGTGACTGTAATCAATTACATCTTTGATTGAACTGATTTTCATTGTAATTGGTAACTTTTTTTTCTGTAATGTGTACAAATCGGATACTATCTAGAAGTAGCCTTATTTACGCCTATTACCAGCATTTCTATTCTACATTTCTTGTTTCTCTCTTTGTTCTTGTATTTTTGTTTCTTTCCTGGATAAATTATTCAGAGAAGGAAGCTTCCAGAATGATACATTTTCCTATATGCAGCAAGATATATCTACCGAATAAAGTGCTTCTTTCTACTGAAGCTGCCGTTAAAGAACTTTCTAAAAGAAGCTTTTCAACGTATTAGGAAAACTTGCTCATCGTCTTTGTTCAAAACTGCCTTTTTTTCGTTTGGCTCTCCGGCAGGAGACAAGCATACAGAGCGCTCTATATATATTTGGCCACATAGCCTTTATTGTTAGGAAATCCCTTTTTCTAACTTCGCCTTGGGCGTTCAGTTTTTTAACGTGACGACATACGTTAGTGGCTAAATTAATTGGAGCGAATAATAATAATTATTTCACAAATTTCTGATTCGATATCCTGAACATATACTCAGATAATGGAGTTCAATTGACCACTGTAAGATGAAAATACATCTTCAGGATTTTACCGGGCAGCACGTGGTTCCGAGTATATATAGAATATTAAGGTGGATGGGCCTCATTTTTGCAAGCAGGAGCACCGCAAGACTCAACGAGCTCACGCGGTAAGACCATCGACGGTGAGCGTGCCTATATAGTTCTGCTGCTTAGTCCAAGGTGAAGTGTTCAATTCCTGGCCTCGGCTGCCACATTCCAATATGGGTGGAGTGCAGAGACCTACGTGGACGCTACGTCATAAAAATTAACATAAAGCCACCATTATGCATCCTTCCTAGCCCCAAGGTTGCTATACAAAGTTAAACCTAATAAATAAATAAATAAATAAATAACACGACAATGACTTGTTAACCGCACGACAAGCGAGAGCAGACAGCGGCGTTTAAGTGGGCAAATTGAAAAAAAGATATGATGAATAAATGCGGCGTATTCCCATGTTCATTGAACTAATGCAATGTTCCGAGCAGTGTTTGTAGGCGTAAAGATTAATGAGGATTGACTCTTACGCCTAATTCACCGGAACACACGCTGCCCAAGATGCGCGTGAAAGTGGCTGTAGTTTCCACTTAAACGTGTGGCTTTCTTTTGACAATTAGGACAATTACTGCTTTAAACACGTGTACACCTCCATTAGAACGAACAGCATATGTGCTTGTATATCATCGTCGGCGCTATTTTGTAATTACAGCAATTTCCTGCTGAGAGCTTCTTGCGCCCTAATAAGTTTATTCGGAATAGCGATTCCTACAATAGGTCAAGTGGTTGCGCGCAGAGTTTTCATAGAAGCACTCAATATTACGTAGACTTCGTTGCCGTCAACAACACCGTTCCACAATAAGCAGAGATGAAGCAATACGCACGAGGTTTACCTTCTGAAGCAATACTGTAGCGCATGCGCTAATCAATATATCCTGATGATGGATGCAAGCAAGAGCAGACTGCCGTGGTCAGAATTATACAGTTTCACAACGGCACATGTCAGTGCACGACAAGGAGTGCATTTTCTTTCTCTCTTATGAAAGCACAGGCGATATGCACTATGTCTTCTTGCAAGATCGATGCTTACTGCGGTCACCGACCATTAGCATAACTCATTCGCCTCGTAACGGCGGGGTCCTTCGCCAGTTATTATTCACTTGGCAGTCAATCTTTCCTGTCTGGGCACAACTGATGCCTTTCGCCTTTTCTCTCCGTCCTTTCACAACGCTTCTTCCATCTAAAGACGCAGTCTGAGAACTATGGCTCCGTTGTTCAAAAAGACAAGCGCAGGTCAGAGGGTGTGAGTAAGAAGAGAAAAACTTTTTTTTATTGCAATAGCGATTATATCTGGAGTCTGGAATATATGGAATCTGACCCTGGCAACATTTAACTCTAGAACATTATCTAGTAAGGCGAGCCTATTGGAGGAATTGGAGGAATTAGCGGGCACTATATGGGATATAACAGGGCTCAGTGAGGTCAGGAGGACAAAAAAAGCATATACAGTGCTAAAAAGCGGGCACGCCCTATTCTACCGGGGCTTAGCGGAGAGACGAGAACTAGGAGTAGGATTCCTGGTAAATAAGGATATAATAGCTGGTAACATGCGGGAATTTTATAGCATTAGCGAGAGCGTGGGAGGTCGTGTTGTGAAACCTAATAAGAGGAGCAAATTCAAGTTCCCACAGCTCTACGCCCCTACATCCAGTCATTATGACCAGGAAGACGAAAGCTTCTATAAAGACGTGGAATCGGCGATGGGTAAAGTCAAACCAAAATACACTATACTAATGGGCGACTTCAATGCCAGGGTAGGCAAGAAGCAAGCTGGAGACAAGTCAGTGGGCGGATATGGCATAGGTTCTAGAAATAGCAGGGGAGAGTTATTTGTAGAGTTTGCAGAACGGAAAAATATGCGGATAATGAATACCTTCCTCCGCAAGTGGGATTGCCGAAAGTGGACGTGGAGGAGCCCGACTGACGAGGCTAGAAATGAAATACACTTCATACTCTGCGCTAACCCTGGCATCATACAAGATCAGGACGTGATCGGCAAAGTACGCAGGTTGGTAAGAGGTCAAATTAGTCTAGACTTGAGGAGGTAACGGAAGAAACTGGTACATAAGAAGCCGATCAATGAGTTAGCGGCAAGATGTAAAATAGACTAATTCCGGATCAAGCTACAGAACAGGTACTCGGCTTTAACTCAGAAAGAGGAACTTAGTGTTGAAGCAATAAATGACTATCTTATGGGCATCATTAAGGAGTGTGCAATAGAAGTCGGTGGTAACTTCGTTAGACAGGATACCAGTAAGCTATCGCAGGATACGAAAGATCTGATTAAGAAACACCAATGTATGAAAGCATCTAAACCTACAGCTAGAATAGAACTGGCAGAACTTTCCAAGTTAATCAGCAAGCATAAGCCAGCTGACATAAAGAAGTATAATATGGATAGAATTGAACACGCTTTCAGGAACGGAGAAAGCTTAAAAGCAGTGAAGAAACTAGGAATAGGCAAGAATCAGATGTATGCGTTAAGAGACAAAGCTTGCAAGTTAGCCGGATAGTTGAAGTGGCTGAGGAGTTCTATAGAGATTTATACAGTACCAGTGGCACCCATGACGATAATGGAAGAGGGAATAATCTACAGGAATTTGACATTCCACAAATAACGCCGCAAGAAGTAAAGAAATACTTGGGAGCTATGCAAAGGGAGAAGGCAGCTGGGGAGGATCAAGTAACAGCAGATTTGTTGAAGGATGGTGGGCAGAGTGTTCTAGAAAAAATGGCTACCTTGTATACGCAATCCCTCATGACTTCGGGCGTACCGGAATCTTGGAAGAACGCTAACATAATCCTAATCCATAAGAAAGGGGACGCCAAAGACCTGAAAAATTATAGACCGATCAGCTTACTGTCCTTTGCCTGCAAAATACTTACTAAGGTAATCGCAAATAGAATCAGGAACACCTAAGACTTCTGTCAACCAAAGGACCAGGCAGGATTCCGTTAATTGAACTCAACAATAGACCATATTCACACTATCAATCAGGTGATATAGAAATGTGCGGAATATAACCAATCCTTATTATAGCTTTCATTGATTATGAGAAAGCGTTTCATTCAGTTGAAACCTCAGCAGTCATGCAGGCGTTAGGGAATCAGTGTGGATATAGAAGAGCCGTACGTAAACATATTGAAAGATGGCGGCTCCACAGGCACCATAGTCCTCCGTAAAGAAAGCAACAAAATCCCAATAAAGAAGGGCGTCAGGCAGGGAGATACGATTTCTCCAATGCTATTCACAGCGGGTTTACAGTAGGTATTCAGAGACCTGAATTGGGAAGAATTGGGGATAAGGGTTAATGGGGAATACCTTAGTAACTTGCGATTCGCTGATGATATTGCCTTGCTTAGTAACTCAGGGGACCAATTGCAATGCATGCTTACTGACCTGGAGAGGCAAAGCAGAAGGGTGGGTTTAAAAATTAATCCGCGGAAAACTTCAGTAATGTTTTAACAGTCTCGGAAGAGAACAGCAGTTATACATCTACATAGGGCAGGTAGTGACCGCGGATCTGGATCATGAGATTGAAATAATAATAAGAATAAGAATGGGATGGGGTGCGTTTGGTAGGCATTCTCAGATAATGAACAGCAGTTTGCCATTATCCCTCAAAAGAAAAGTCTATAGCAGCTGTGTCTTACCAGTATTTGCCTATGGGCAAGAAACCTCGAGGCTTACGAAAAGGGTTCTACTTAAATTGAAGACGACGCAACGAGCCATGGAAAGAAAATGACGGGTGTTAGGATCGGCCTGCAGGGGTATACTGTTCTGCAAAACTATCTCAGCCCGCTGCAGGTGTTTCGATCGACCCACGGTGGTGGTGCCTTTCAGAGAACCAGCGAGGACGACAGCGCTAACCGACCATGAAGTTCCTTCGGAGAAATGGGGACTACGGCAGCGTTAATGCACCATGCCCCTCGTTCGGGGAATCGGCGACGGCAGCAGGGCGGGCCACGTTTGGCGCCCCGTGTATTGTTGGTTTATTTGCCGGGTCTTCATGGTGCTACTTCAGTGGCAAGAAGAGCTTCCCTAACAAAAGGATGCTGTGTGGTACGTGGGCCCTAGGATTCGTCACAGGCTGCTGACACTCGTAGCGACTACAGAAGAAAGTCAGCTATGGAATTTAGAGGTGCCGGCTGTGGTCAGGCATGACCAACTACGGGGACGGCTCAACTCGGGTTCTGGGAACCCAAAGTGCGTACGTGTGTGTGTAAGCCCTCCTCCTCCAAGTCGGGTCGACTACGCCCCAGCGATTATGGACAGTCTTATTTGACAGCCTTTTCCCTTACCTAGGGATTTAGGGAGGATGGAGTGTTTATAAGCGGCTGTTTGTCGGCTGCTAGTGTGTGCTCGTCTGTGCTAGTCAATGTGATCCTGATCGTCCTCGTGAGCTGTGTGCTGTATGCTCGTCTTGCGTGCTCCATTTTGGAGCCACGCTAGACTGTCCATGTATCTTTTGTTTAAAATGTAAATACTGTAAATAAACCCTGTACGCCTAGTTCCTCCCAAGTTCCCCTTTACGACCTTCCACCCTTACAAATGGTGGCAGCGGCGAGATCGTCCTACAATTCTAACATGGGTGTAACGTTAAGGGATAAGAAAAGAGCAGATTGGGCGAGGGAACAAACGCGATTTGATGACATCTTAGTTGAAATCGAGAAAAAGAAACGGGCATGGGCAGGACATGTAGTTAGGATGGAAGATAGCCGATTTTTATGAAGGGTTACGGACTGGATTCCACGAGAAGGGAAGCGTAGCAGGGGGCGGCACAAAGTTAGTTGGGCGGATGAGATTAAGAAGTTTACAGGGCCAACGTGGCCACAATTAGCACATGACTGGGAGGGTTGGAGAAGTATGGTAGAAGCGTTAGCCCTGCAGTGGGCGTAGCCAGGCTGACGAGGATGATGATGATGAGCAATTATATGGACACTCTAAGTGCATCTCTGCCGTCGTTGTGGCCGTCGCCGTCGACGTGAGGTTCCGTATGAGTGAAATCGTGCGAGGGTAAGCCGGCGAACGCGATTCAATCTCGCGTGCGTGAGCGAGGTACGCAGCACGGATGCGTGCCCTTTCCTGTCGCGCGCGAGGCGAGGAAGGTGCCGCTCTCCGCACCAACATGGACAACTCCCCACCTCAACGCGGCTACGACCCGGACGCTATGGCCTGGTCGACGATTCCTCAAGCCAAAAGAACCCAATTCGGCAACATCGGACCAGCTCCGGATCGAAAACCTCCTGCGTCTCGTTGAGAGCCGCTCTCAGCGTCGGAACGCCAAAATGACAGCAGACGCCACATCGACAACCGGCAAGTCGACCTCACCTCAGCACGGTCCCGTCTCGCGTGCGGCCAAGGACCACCAACTTAAATCAACATGGAGGCCCAAACATCTCCCCAAGTTCCAACCCGACGATATCGTCGTGATCATCGAGCCCCGCGCCACTGCGGCCATCGGGAGTGCGTTCCAATATGGTGAGCTGGGCCTAGCCTTGCATGCCTACCTCGGCGCGCAAATGACG
Source organism: Dermacentor variabilis (assembly GCF_050947875.1). Lineage (NCBI taxonomy): Eukaryota > Metazoa > Arthropoda > Arachnida > Ixodida > Ixodidae > Dermacentor > Dermacentor variabilis. The sequence goes on from NC_134572.1 coordinate 58,501,381, forward strand.
GTCGAACTCAGCTTCGTCTTTTCCCGCGAGCAAAATCTACTCATTGCGAGCACCAAGAACGCCTACGTGGCGGACCGCCCGCTTGGTGATTTCGTGATCAAGTCGGGTCAGGGAGACGTGCCACTGCGGGGCCATCTCAAGCAAAATGGCTAAGAAATTTGCTACGGCGTCATCACTGTGGCAAATCAAGAAACAGTGGAAACACTGAAAGACGGTATCCAGTGGAGGCATGGCACCATCTTAGAAATTCGTAAATTGAGAACCTCCAATAAGGCTCGCCTGACTTTTGCCGGAAAAGTGAGGCCGCGGACAGTTAACTACAGCTCGCAGATTGTCCAAGTGCAGCCCTACCTACGCACTATCCCTGCCTGTGGTGTGTGTGGCACAGTGGGCCATAGAGCAGACTCGTGCCCAAATCCAATGCAAGACAAGTGCGGCCAGTGTGGACTGCAAGCTCCTTTCTTGGAAGGGTTGCGGACCCCTCATGAGCGCAATCCGAAATGTGCTGTTTGTGGTGGCGGCCATGCCACAAACACCAGAGTGTGTGCCGCCAAGTACCGCCTCGACACCAAGATGGCCGCCCAAAAGGGCGGAAAACGTGGCGCTACGATGAAGACGCCACGTCAGCAGCATCCCGCCTCCGGCGGTGACTCAGCTCCCCACGCTGACGTCCCCAACTCCAAGAAGCAAACGCCCCCAAGCGGGCGTGACGTTAAAGGCGACCAAACGCCACCACCGCCCCCACACGGCGGATTGGGGAAGCATGCCCACCAAGGCGAGACCGGTGCTTGGGCAACAGCGGTCAAAAAGGGAAAACAGGTGAGCGGCTCGGGTAGGGTTGCCTCCTCCTCCCAACCACGCTCTCCTTCTCCTAGCTCGGCGACCGACGCCGAGCTTCACAACTTGGTAGCATCTCTCCGGGTCCGAAACGAGATGCTACTTGGCAAAATTGAAGCCTTAGAAGCTAAAATCGCTGCTACACCCCAATCTGCACCCCTAGCAGAAGCCATGGAGAGCGACACGGTGGCGCCGGTGACGTCGGACGTCTTTGTGGCCAATCTTGAAGCCCGTCCTAACGCCAAATTCGAGAGACTTATCGGGACGGCAATGGAATGCATCATTGCCAAGGTCATTGAGGCCCTTCCTACCATGATTGCCCAACATGTCGCGAATCTCCCCCGCACGTCTCGTCGGGCTGGTCCTCTTAAATATGTATCCGGCCGGCCGTCCAAATAATCGTCGCGTCGAACAATTGATTTGGAAGATGATGAGGACAGCTTCCCCATATCAGGAGCTGAATTTCATCCCGTGCAGTTACTGGCTCCGAGACACCTACGTTCCCTCCTCTAACACCTAAATCCGAAGATGGCGGGACAACCTCGGTGTAGGCGTTCCCCCATATCTAAATTGGCCTATCCTGTCACTGTAACTGAATGGAACTGCTGAGGACTAGGGTCTCGTACTAAGCGGGCCGACCTTCGGCTTTTCCTTTCAACTTTTATGCATATGCCCGCCGTGGCCCCCCTTCAAGAGCCAGGAAGGGGCGCCACCTTAACAAACTATACGAAGTTTCAGCAGGAGCCCTCGTCTTGTCTACTATGCGTTCATAAATATTACACTGCAAATATGGTCGACTTAGGCCTCCACCTTGACTTTTCCTATGTAATGGTGACTCCCCTCCCCCTCCGCAAGCAGGACTCACCATTGCACATTCTAAATATCTACTGCACACCCAAATTACCGAATGTATCATTCTCTGACCTTTTTAGCCGTGCGCTAAGAGTTGCGGGTACGCAACTCTTAGCGGGAACGCAAGTTGGCGGAGCTTGCGTCAACGTTGGGCCTCACTCTTCACACAGACCCCGTCCACCCAACCCGTATAGGCAATTCCGTGACACAGGATACGTGTCCGTATTTGACCTTTACCCGCAACATTCAGTATGCAGACTGGGTCAACACCGAGGAACCCTCGGAAGCGACCACTGCATCCTAAACACTACAATTCGAACCAAGCCACTAGCAAAGCCCACAACACAGGCCCGACTCCCAGATTGGCCCAAGTTTAGGCAAAATTACAACACAGTGACATCTATACTCGAGCAAGGCTACAACTCATGGTCACAACAATTGGTTTCTAGCTTTCGCTCCACTGAAACCAAAATTGAACTTTCCGAGGCGGTATCGGACGTAGATAACCACCTCCTCCACCTCTGGGAAGCGCGGCATTGCCTCGTCCGCTGGTGGCGCCGGCAAAAGCATAATCGCAAACTTAAGGCTCGAATGGCCGAGCTCACCCAGCAGGCGGCCGAATATGCGGCCCAGCTCGCAGACGCCAACTGGGTGGATCGTTGCAACACGGCAGCGTGGCAGATGTCCAGCACGAATACCTGGCGGCTCTTCCGCGCCCTTACCTACCCAACGCAGACACGCACAGAAACTCATAAACATCTACAACGTGCCGCACACAGTTTTCATGACAACACAACTCAGCTAGCGCACAAGTTACGGGGCCAATACTTGTGCACTACCCAGGACCCCTGCGGATCGCCGTACTCTTATGCAGGTTCGGAGAACGCTGCGCTAGATCAGCCGTTCCAGCTCCACGATCTGCGGGCTGCCCTGGTGAAAATGAAACATGGCCCAGCCCCGGGTCGGGACAAAATTACAGTCAAATTACTCGCTAACCTACCCGACCCGGCCTACCAGTCCTTATTGGATTACATCAATTCAATCTGGCTCGGGGACGCGCCACTCCCAACGATTGGAAAACCGCTCTGGTCACTTTCATTCCCAAAGCTGGCAAGGCCATCAACACGGACAACGTTCGCCCCATCTCTCTCACCTCCTGTGTGGGAAAACTATTGGAGACGATGGTGCGCGACAGGTTGTTCGAGTTCATGGAAAATCAACACATCTTCGCAGACTCCATGTTCGGATTTCGCCCGCACAGGTCCGCACAGGTTGTTCTGCTAGAAATCAATCGGGACATCCTTGACCCGGTAGAGTGCCCCCACAACGATAAGGTCGTACTCGCCTTAGACTTGAAGGGGGCCTTCGACAACGTTACTCACGAGGCAATACTCACCCATCTTTCACAAACCCGATGCGGACGCAACGCGTTCAGATACATTCGGCAATTTTTGAGAGATCGTGACTCCTACATTAAAATACAGGACACTGAACACGGTCCCTTCCAACTTGGAACCAGAGGAACACCACAGGGTGCAGGGCTGTCTCCTCTCCTATTCAATCTGGCTATGATGCACCTGCCCGCCCAATTGGGTGCTGTGGCTGGTGTGCAGCATACACTGTATGCCGACGACATCACCCTGTGGGCCACGTAGGGCTCACTCGGAGACATTGAAGCCAACCTGCAACAAGCAGCGACCATAGTGGACCATACTGATTGCCACTGTGGCCTGCAATGCTCCCCTCAAGAGTCTGAATTTGAACACATACGGTCCTCACCAAAGTGTACAGCCAAAATTGAGCTATTTCTGGAGACAGGGCCAATTCCTGAACACACGGAAGTCCGGGTACTGGGGCTTTTCACTGATCAACATAGACGGTCGAACACTACCCTGGCCAAGCTCCGTAAGGTGGGAGACCAAGTGGGCCGCATGGTCCGCCGCGTTTCCAACAAACGCGGGGGTTTGCGGTGCAAAGACGCCTTGCGGCTGGCGCATGCATTCGTGACCAGTCGAATCTTATATTCCACTCCTTACCTCCACCTTCGCGGATAAGACGAAGACGCACTCGAAGTCATCCTCCGCAAAATTATTAAGAGAGCCCTCGATCTCCCCGCGAACACCTCCAACCAGCGTCTCCTGGGTCTAGGCGTGGTGAACACATTCTGGAAGCTCCGAGAGGCTCACTTAAATAACTAATACACAAGCCTCTCTTAGACACTGTCGGGTCGCCGCCTCCTTGCCCGACTACACATCCAACACACCACCCTTATGGAAGAGCGAGTACGACTCCCTTCCGAGTGGAGATGCGCTCTCCACGTACGCCCTCTTCCTAACATGACACGTGAGGACCACAATGGTCGGCGCCTGGCGCGGATGGAAGCCCTGGGCCACCATTATGGGTCGAAACGCGGCACTTATTACGTGGACGCCTCCGGCCCCCACCATGGTGGATGTTACACGGCCGCAGTCGTCCACCTGTCTAAAATAGTTAACGGGCTTACATTTCGCGCCCGCGACATAACTCATGCGGAGGAGGTCGCCATTTCACTGGCTGCTGCCCACTCTGATTCCAAAACAATTATCGCCTACTCGCGAGAGGCCTATCGGAACGTCGAGCAAGGCTGGGCTGTATACTTAGCCTACCGACTACTTCAAAGCTGCAAATTACACCGGGGACACCGCTTACCGGAACATAGCAGGGGCTCCAGCTCATATGGGTCTCGAGGGGAATGAGGCAGCCGATGCCGCCACCCGTGCGCTCTCTCTCCGGGCTTCCTTTCTCGACCCCCTAGATCAGGATCTTGAATTCAATCCCACGTATTCTTTTATAGACATTGTCCTGTATTATCAATCTGGGCATAGCCTTTACCCTCGCCCAAGTAAAGGACTATCTAAGACGGAGGAGCGGCGCCTGCTCCGTCTCTATACGAACACTCTGCTGTGCCCGGCAGCACTCAAAACATTTTGATCGTTCTTTCACGGGCAGTTGTCAGCACTGTGTGGAGAAGTCTTCAGACATCTACCACATGGTGTGGGCCTGCCCATCTAACCCAGCTATTGCCCCTCAGCCCAGCCCCACTCGGTATAACTGGGAGGCGACCCTGCTCGGCTGTTATGACCTGCAGGCCCAAAGGGCCTTGGTCGAGCGCGCCCTGGCAGCGGCCGACGCCACTGGGGTCCCGTACTAGGGATTCCACCTAGTATATTAAGGGCCGGGCCCTTAAGGACCGGCCCATATGCCTACCTCCATGTGCTTCTCTTCTGAGAGCAATAAAAGTTTTTCACAACCACCACCGCGCGAATCGCGGACGCTGCAGTAGACGCCTTTGGCAGACGCCGTAGGGACGCGTTGCCGGCGCTCGTGTGTCTTGCGATCTGCAACATGGCCAAAGTGCGCGCCCGCGCGGACCTCATTTTCAAAGTGATCTGCGGTGTTTGAAGAATGCGTGTAGTGGCGGTAGCTTCGTATGCAATGTGCTTTCCACGTTTCGTTCGCATTGAAGCGAGAAATGCATGAAAGTCGATTCGCTTGCTGCTGCTTCGATTCCTCACCACAGAATTTCGACAGTGAGTTTTCGCGCTCATCGAGCGAAATGTGTTCATGTTTACCTCTGCGCACGTGACACAGTGCAGGTTAATTTAGTTAAAACACGCTGGCGGTCTAGTTGGTTTGAATTCATGATAGAAGGTGTAAGCGCGACTGAAAAGGACGTAGAGAGAAGCAGACACATAAAGACAGCGCTGTCTCTTTGTGTCTGTCTCTGCCGACGTCCTCGTTGAGCCACGCTTACAAATTATATCATTGTTAGATTAATTAGTAAGCGAATGTTTACGAGTTTATACAGCCGATAAAGCTACTATCCTTACTTCGTACAGCTATCTACTAATTTGCTACCGTAATCGGTACTTCGCGTCTCGGTTGGAACTGCGAATTTTTTCATTATTCTTTTTTTTTTTTGCTCTCATAGCAAACTAGATTTAGATTGCGATGATTTTTTACTGCTGCCAATGCAGTTCTGGTTAGGTGCTTTCGCGGCATTCGCGGTTCTCGCGTTGTTTTTATCTTTACTCTAGCGCCGATCTTTACGGTTTGGAACGAAAGGAGAGCCAAAGCAGTGACCTACTACTGCCGGAGAAACAGGGAAGGGGTGTGTGAGAGGTGCTCGCACACGTCGTCATCATAGCGAAGGCCTCCGCTCGGCCGCAGAATCGAGCGGCTCAGCGCGCCGGCAGTCGCAGTAACAGCGGCGGGCGCTGCGCGAGCGAGCAACGGCCTCTCCAGCGCCGATGAAACAAGGCGGAATACGATCCAGCTCAGATCAAAGCAGTAGACAGAATGTCCCTGGGCCGAAATCTGCGGTGCGTACACTGGCGTCGGTGATCAGCAAGACTGTTGATGTTGTTATTGTTGTGCTCGGAATAAGAGGCTTTATGGTCGTTCGTTAGGGCGGATAACCGCCGCCGCAGAAAGGAGGATGCTCAGGCGAGCTCACTCAGTACACAAGTGCTTGCGGCCGAGAGTGCCCATAACGCATGGCCGAGCTAAAGCGCCTCGTTGGGACGTGGAAGCGGAAAGGAGGTGTACATATACGCCCAGGGAAGAGAGGGAGCGCGAAATGATATGAGATGTCTGCGCAATTCTGCGTGAACCTCTGGGCCCGCATTCACAAAAATACTCATACGCTAGAATTGTTCGAAAGAGCAAACTCCAGCCAATTCTGAAGCTGGATTAGCGAAAGCTGCTGGACATTGAGAAAGCGCATTTACCTACGAAAAGCTTTTAGAATTCCACCCCTTGTCCCTCCACACTATGCATAGTTTCTTATTGGAACCTCTCAGCATGCTATCATCAGAATGCACTCGGCAGCGATCTGGAACCAAAATTATATTTAAACCATATGGCTTTTGGGGGTGTAAAAAAAGATTGTTTCGTCGAAGTACTATATTGAAATAAAATTATGAGCAATAAATCTAACTATGCATTTTGTATTATGATTGCGCCACGCTATCTTAGTTTCACAGAAGTAGTTTTTTTCATCGGTGTAGTGGCATTTTCATGGGCAAACGCACATGGTCTTCGCGATTAGCTACATGACGTATAGATGTCTCCAAAAGATGTCTTCCCAAAAGGGGCTTCGCATTAGAGGCTTCTTTTTTTTCTCGCATATTGCAATAGCAAATGAATGGACACCTAGAATATGAATACTTGAGAGAAGTTCATTTATTAAACACTCCATCAAATGAGACACACCCCTTTACTCTTTCCGGGCTGACTAAAGTTATCACTATCAAAAAATACTCTTGCTCATATACTAACGCAACTCACCAAGTCCACCGAATTGCTTGTTTTTTTGCTTTCTACATTATAGTTCTTGTTCCACTGCGCTCTTTATCCAGGATTTTCTTTTGCATTATAAAATACCGACCGACGAATGGCGAGCGAAGGAAGGCGAACTGACAGCAAGACGCGCGCACAAGCGAAATGCGGTCCAACACACATAGCTTTATATAACGTCTGAATGAAAACGGTGCAAACTCAAGCCGGAGAAAGCCGGTAAAGGCACGCTCGTGCGAGCATCGCGCCTATCTACAATTTATCACACGGACAAGCCCAAAACGTTCCGGCAATAATTCTATTTCCTTTTCGTCTCATCTTCGCCTCCTCTTTCTTTGCATCGAAATAACGATCCTCCTCATTCTCCCCAACGTAGTTTCAAGAAAAATCTGGGTGTCGACGTTGGTGTGTTTGTTTGCGCCCTCGAACTCGGTCTTTGTTCGAAACGCATTTCGCTCTTTGTGCCGCGACTCGTCCTCTTCAGTCTCGGCCTCTTACTGCTTCCTTTGCTCCCGAGCTTCCTTTGAGGGGAAGAAATTGAGCTAGCGATACCTGCTGTACTTTCTTTAGTTTTGTGGATTCTTTTTTTTCCCTTTTATTTGAAAAGCAGCCTTCATCTCAGCCTGTTCCCCTTACAAAGGAACCAACATTAGGCGTGACCGTATCAGTGCGAGGAAATTGCGAACAGGAAAGAGAAGGAGAGAAAGCTAAGCGAGTCATTCGGGTCAAAAGGTAATCGGCGATTTGGAAAGATATGTCCATCCGCTAGGGCAAACAATAACAATTTGCCGAGCGTTTTCCCCTTTCTACACTGACACACCCTTCTTTTCTTTTTATCACTGTCTAAGAGGTAACGCTTTCACTTAGTTAAACTATTTACAAAGCACTTTTACGTTCGAATAATTAGATGGCATTTTTCCGGTGGAGAATTGCGCGGCACCGGGATTTGAACCATGGTCCTCTTGCACGGGAGGCGGATACTCTACCGTCCCCACAGGAGTTAAATCAAAAATTAAATCATGGGGTTTTACGTGACAAAACCACTTTTCTGATCAAGAAACGCCAATGTATGAAAGCCTCTAACCCTACAGCTAGAATAGAACTGGTAGAAGTTTCTAAGTTAATCAACAAGCGTAAGCAGCTTACATAAGGAACAATAATATGGATAGAATTGAACAGGCTCTCAGGAACGGAGGAAGCCTAAAAGCAGTGAAGAAGAAACTAGGAGTAGGCAAGAATCAGATGTGTGCGTTCAGAGACAAAGGCGGCAATATCCTTACTAATATGGATGAGATAGTTCAAGTGGCTGAGGAATTCTGTATAGATTTATACAGTACCAGTAACACCCACAACGATAAGGTGAGAGAGAATAGTCTAGAGGAACTTGAAATCCCACAAGTAACGCCGGAAGAGGTAAAGAACGCCTTGGGAGCTATGCAAAGGAGGAAGGCCGCTAGGGAGCTACAGGTAACAGCAGATTTGTTGAAAGATGGTAGGAACACTGTCCTAGAAAGACTGGCCGCCCTATGTACACAATGCCTCATGACCTCGAACGTACCGGAATCTTCGAAGAACACTAACATAATCCTAATCCATAAGAAAGGGGACGCCAAATACTTGAAAAATTATAGACCGATCAGCTTACTGTCCGTTGCCTACAAAATATTTGCTAAGGTAATCGCGAATAGAATCAGGAATACCTTAGACTTCTGTCAACCACAGGACCAGGCAGGATTCCGTAAAGGCTACTCAACAATAGACCATGTTCACACTATGAATCAGGTGATAGAGAAATGTGCGGAATATAACCAACCCTTATATATAGCCTTCTTTGATTACGAAAAAGCGTTTGATTCTGTCGAAACCTCAGCAGTCATGAAGGCATTACGGAATCAGGGTGTAGATGAGCCATATGTAAAGATACTGGAAGATATCTATAGCGGCTCCACAGCCACCGTAGTCCTCCACAAGGAAAGCAATAAAATCCCAATAAAGAAAGGCGTCAGACAGGGAGATACGATCTTTCCAATGCTATTCACAGCATGCTTACAGGAGGTATTCAGAGACCTGGAGTGGGAAGAATAACGGATAAAAGTTGATGGAGAATACCTTAGCAACTTGCGATTCGCTGTTGATATTGCCTTGCTTAGTAACACAGGAGACCAATTTCAATGCATGCTCACTGACCTGGAGAGGCAAAGCAGAAGGGTGGGTCTGAAAATTAATCTGCAGAAAACTAAAGTACTGTTTAACAGTCTCGGAAGAGAAGAGCAGTTTACGATAGGTAGCGAGGCACTGGAAGTGGTAAGGGAATACATCTACTTAGGGCAGGTAGTGACCACGGATCCGGATCATGAGACGGAAATAACCAGAAGAATAAGAATGGGCTGCGGTGCATTTGACGGGCATTCTCAAATCATGAACAGCAGGTTGCCACTATCCCTCAAGAGGAAAGTTTATAACAGCTGTGTGTTACCAGTACTCACGCATGGGGCAGAAACCTGGAGGCTTACGAAAAGGGTTCTGCTGAAATTGAGGATGACGCAACGAGCTGTGGAAAGAAGAATGATGGGTGCAACGTTAAGGGATAAGAAAAGAGCAGATTGGGTGAGGGAACAAACGCGGGTAAATGACATCTTAGTTGAAATCAAGAAAAAGAGATGGGGGGGGGGGCATGGGCCGGACATGTAATGAGGAGGGAAGATAACCGATGGTCATTAAGGGTTACGGACTGGATTCCAAGGGAAGGGAAGCGTAGCAGGGGGCGGCAGAAAGTTAGGTGGGCGGGTGACATTAAGACGTTTGCAGGGACAACATGGCCACGTTTAGTACATGACCGGGGTAGTTGGAGAAGTATGGGAGATGCCTTTGCCCTGCAGTGGGCGTAACTGGGCTGATGATGATGATGAATTAGACGACCGCAGCATTTTGTGCATTTCGTCACCTCTGTAGTTTCTGCTCTTTTAAGTATGAAATTTTTCAATGAACAGAACCCCATCAAAACAAATGCCGCCGCACTGACGTAGATGCGCAGTGTGCTAGTTTCACGGCACTCATGTAATTTCGAGCGTGTTGATTTGAAAAATACCAAAAGAAGGGAGAACTTATTAGAAGCAAGCCGTACAAGAGTATCATGTGAACAGTGGGGTTGCCAGCCGATGGGGCTCTATGTAGCCGTCCATCACGCAATGCACTTCTCGCGACTTTAAAATAGTGAATTGTATGCGCTAATTTTCTGCTTCTCTCTAGAACGACGCTATAAGCTGCGACCGAACTATAAAACAACGAATGAGAGTACACACATAGGCAGGCTAACTCAATGCACTAATGGGTTTCGTGATCCTCTTAAATACTGCCATCAAAGGTAGCGTGTCCGCTCCCTATTCTCAGTGCGCTTAGTGCGCTATGGTTGTTTGTAAGACCGGGAGGCGGCCACTCGCACTAACAGTCGCAGAAGCCAGCTGTTGAGGGAATATCCTTGCAAGAGAAAATTGGCTATTTCGCCATGCTTGTATGCTTTCTGTTATTTTTATGTAGAAGCGTTTATTAATAACGAGCTGAATATGCAATGCTGCAATTCCGAAAGAGTGCCTTGAAGGATGGTCCACCCACTCGAGAGGGTTAACAGCTGTGGTCAGTCACTTGGTCAAATTAGCTGACGTTGTCAGAGCTATTTCTTGTAGGTAGAAATAGATTTCATTTGCTACTACTTTCACAAGAGCTAGTGTTATTACAGAAGTAAATAAAGAGCACATGATAGCAATTGGTCAACATTATAAAACTTGATGATTTTTCTTGAGGCAGGTTCCTTATTGCACTGACAAGCATGATATCTTTGAGTGCCAGCTAAAAGAGTCCTTCTCCTGAAAGTTGCTGTGAAAGTTAACGCTGAAAGTTATGTCTCATGTCCTAAAATCACAGATAACATTATTTGGCCTGTATTTCGGTAGCGGTGACAGAAACCAGTGTACTGGCGGGGTAACAAGAAGCTTATGCAGGAATTCGTTTAATATAAATTATAAGGGAATACATCAATTGTGGATCACAGTCTAAATTAAGGTATTGAATAGTTACAAGTTCAGGAAATTATAGCTGCAAGGTACTCAAAGAAATGAAAAAAAAATGTCCTAACGAGCACACGCCACGTACAGGTTTATCGTTGACGTAAATCTGTTTGTTATGTGTTGCACATCTTGATGTGTTATTTGTTGGAAAATATATTTTCCAATGTATTACACTTGCTGTGCACTTGTGTAACCGCCTGCGACCAGGCGGCATCACATTCAATAGAAAAAAGCCACCTCTCCTCTACTTCTAAAGCACGTCCAAATTACGCTCACATCTTTGTACAGGTGCCTCCTCTTTAGGAGCTACCCTTCTTTACGAAATACCATCTCGCATCGAACATAGGTTTGACGCGAGGGGGCATCGCAAGTGTTGGAATTACAATGAGTAATTAGAGAGAGCGAAGGAGAGCTACGTAAATGGTAAAGGCAATACTTCATTAATTGAAATATAAGCAGTGCACACAAGTACAACCAATGTACAATGGTGAATAAAATAGGTGCGCGCGTCGCTCCGTTTTGGTTACTGAGATTAGGCATGGTGCTGTTGTAAAATTTGCATCCACGACATCCTAACAGGCGATATGCCTGCGTATGAATAAGACGAAGACTAAAGCCATACTTAAATGAAATTACCATCTCGGCTCATGAACATCTTCAGTCCTGTTTTGTTCCAGCCTCATATGCCCAATTTTTCTTCACTACGTCTAAGCGGTATAATGCTCATATTGAGTGCGTTTTCCATGACTCTGTTACGTGTTTTTTTAAAACTTATCCATGTATGAGAGCTTATGACCTCCGTGTCTTTATAGCAGGCCTACACTAAACCCTACAAGGCACAGTGTGAAAAAAATCTGGCGATGCGTAATACAGGTGTTCCAAGGAACCTCTTTTAGCGCTAGATGCACCCTATAGATATATATAAAACATTCAGTCCATGTCTGAAATTTCTTGACCGGGATCATTTACAGAAGCAGCAAGCTTTTCCCGATGATGAACCAATCCCCGCTAATGTTTTATCATATAGGCAATAGACCTTTCTTCGCAGAATCCACACCGTGGCACCATCTGCTGGAACAACGCTGTAGGCTTTGATTTCATCCAGGTTTTCAACTTTCATGGGCGGTTCACCCCTACGGAGCTTTTTTTCTGCACAACCCCCTACTACGTTTATATATATATATATATATATATATATATCATCAGCCTGGTTACGCCCACTGCAGGGCAAAGGCCTCTCCCATACTTCTCCAACATCCCCGGTCATGTACTAATTGTGCCCATGCCGTCCCCGCAAACTTCTTAATCTCATCCGCCCACCTAACTTTCTGCCGCCCCCTGCTACGCTTCCCTTCCCTTGGGATCCAGTCCGTAACCCTTGATGACCATCGCTTATCTTCCCTCCTCATTACATGTCCTGCCCATGCCCCATTTCTTTTTCTTGATTTCAACTAAGATGTCATTAACTCGCGTTTGTTCTCTCACCCAACCTGCTCTTTTCTTATCCCTTACCTTTACACCTATGATTCTTCTTTCCATAGCTCGTTGCGTCGTCCTCAATTTGAGTAGTACCCTTTTTGTAAGCTTCCAGGTTTCTGCCCCGTAGGTGAGTACTGGTAAGACACAGCTATTATATACTTTTCTTTTGAGGGACAATGGCAACTTGTTGTTCATGATCTGAGAATGCCTGCCAAACGCACCCCAGCCCATTCTTATTCTTCTGATTATTTCCGTCTCATGATCCGGATCCACCGTCACTGCCTGCCCTAAGTAGATGTATTCCCTTACGACTTCCAGTGCCTCGCTGCCTATTGTAAATTGCTGTTCTCTTCTGAGACTGTTAAACATTACTTTAGTATTCTGCAGATTAATTTTTAGACCCACTCTTCTGCGTTGCCTCTCCAGGTCAGTGAGCATGCATTGCAATTGGTCCCCTGAGTTACTAAGCAAGGCAATATCATCAGCGAATCGCAAGTTACTAAGGTATTCCCCATTAACTTTTATCCCCAATTCTTCCCAATCCAGGTCTCTGAATACCTCCCGTAAACACGCTGTGAATAGCATTGGAGAGATCGTATCTCCCTGCCTGACGCGTTTCTTTATTGGGATTTTGTTGCTTGCTTTATGGAGGACTGCGGTGGCTGTGGAGCCGCTATAGATATCTTTTAGTATTTTTACATACGGCTCGTCTACACCCTGACTCCGTAATGCCTCCATGACTGCTGAGGTTTCGACAGAATCAAACGCTTTCTCGTAATCAATGAAAGCTATATATAAGGGTTGGTTATATTCCGCACATTTCTCTATCACCTGATTGATAGTGTGAATATGATCTATTGTTGAGACGCCTTTACGGAATCCTGCCTGGTCCTTTGCTTGACAGAAGTCTAAGGTGTTCCTGATTCTATTTGCGATTATCTTAGTAAATAGTTTGTAGGCAACGGACAGTAAGCTGATCGGTCTATAATTTTTCAAGTCTTTGGCGTCCCCTTTCTTATGGATTAGGACTATGTTAGCGTTCTTCCAAGATTCCGGTACGTATATATATATATATATATATATATATATTTACTGCACTGTGTGTGCGTGCGCGAAGCATGCTGTTCATAATTGTACGCAGTATGCAAAATATAGCGACGGCTTCTATCTGAACATTTGCAATGTGCTTGGATCCACAAGTAGAATACATTGTTAATGAACAAATTAAAGTGTTTCTTTGCATAAATAGTTGCAATGATGATTCTGGCGACTTTGATATACTTCAATTTTTGCATAAACCAGTCATTTTTATATGAATGCAGCTTAAGCCACGCTAAGTTCTTATCTCACCCAATGACGTAAAGTGTGCAATAGCTTTTTTTGTCTCGTATCGAAGTCGATTTTTTTGCTATCCTGATTCTGTCGGAGTCCCACACGGAGGCGTTACTCTTGCGGCATAATGAATCACAGATATTAACTTATTTGATTTTTTTAATTCATGCGGCGGGCGTAATTTGAAAAACCAAAGCTGTAGCTAGCAGTTTAGTAATATATTCCACACGAGACGTCTGGCAAACGGAGAACGCCGTCATCACAACTAAGTGTAGACTAGAACTACCATTATAAAGCATAAGCTGAAATGACAGTACCTAAGAAGACCTGGAACAAATATTTCTACGCAGAGTGATCTAAACCAAAATCTTACACAACCATATATGCGTCAAGAGCTACGTTGATATATATGGGCGTGTCTGCACGCATTGTTATGAGATGATGCCGATGCCTATCTAAAGAAAAAGATACCAAAAAGAACCACAAACACTCCGGTGCAATTATATATATATACGTAAGGAAATTTATATAAATTATACCACTATGCCACATGTTCTGATTTCAAACAACTAATATGTAAACACCCTCGTTTTTTATTATTATTATTACATGATTGGCCTAACACATTGGCTAGAACAGAAGGAACCTTGAAATCTCCATGTCAGTCCTATTTCTTTTTGTTCTTTGAACCAAAATGCATGCCAATAAAATTTTAATGTGCGTTATAGTTGTATTATCCTGTAATATAAGTTTCATTTTTCTGTACATCGTGTTTACCATTCTAGTTCGCTCAAAGTAGGTACCTTCTAGCTTGCAAACTTTCAAATCAAGCCTTTGCTGAGCCGCCACGTGCTTCGGATGCGAAAAACTGCCTGCGGCGTTGCCGTTATCCTGGAATAATAATTGCCTTTAGTGGGTGCGTATACTAAAAGCGATGCAGTACAGCGTAAAACAACTTCGTGATAATTTTCTTTTCTTTACCTTTTATAGGTTCGCCGAGACTGTTTCAATATCAGAATTCGTTGCTTAAATCTGTTTTCATGTTTTCCACGTTGCAGTTTCTCATAAGTTTTCGGGGCACTACTCTCACAAAAATTATATTTCCTTACCTTCTAAAGCGCAATCCTCCAAAGAGCTACAGCAACGCCCTAATCCATCCGCACAATAAACTATGCAACATCGCGGCTTTGTATTACTCGTGTTTTGCAGATTTTACTGCTTCACGAAGCAAGTAAGTTTGGTAGATATTTACCTTATTTCAACGCACCGAAGTGCCCCATAGGGAGTCTTGTAATTCGTGCGTTACCTGCCTACATTATTATTTATGAGACTGAAGAATATATCACAACTTGTACATGTAGACTGCGTAGGAGAGTGCATAAAGGATCGCCCTTGATAAGCTCATCTCTTTGCTTCTGTTTGCTCAGCATGCTTTGTAACATATAAAAGCTACGTTTAAAAATTTTAATAGGACGTGTGCACTTTCGGGGACTCTAATGTAGGTAAATGTGTTTAAAGACCACACGCAAACAAATTGATTCCGAGGGTGTAAGAATAAGCTCGAGTACGCAGATTCCTCTAAAAATTACACGCATTGCGCAGTTTTCTAATTATGCAAAGTACTCTGCTGTTTTATTTATGGAAGCCATTACTCTATAGCATATATTCATTCGTATGTTCATATGGATCTTTTCGTCGTGCATACCATAGTGCAACCATTTTAGAAGTGTTCCAAAGGTGTCGTTACTTACTATAGCGAGATGGCTCCACTATAATGATTACAAGAATTTTCACTGACGTAGCTTCCATTTGATCAAAACTTGCCGTAGTGGCATTATGGTGTTCACGTTGCGCGGCTAAGCCTGAGAGCATGGGATCAAATTTCCGGCGCAGCGGCCCCATTTCGATGGGGACGAATGAACTTTATTCCCCTTTTAAGAGAAGGGAGGGGCCAGGGGGGAGAGAGGGAGGTCTAAGTACTTCAGGTCCAGCAGGCGTCCGTCACCACATTATGTGGCTAGAAGTCCGTCTACCAGTAGTGGTAGGCCTCCGCTACCTCCTCAGCCCACCTCAGGACTCGGTCCTGTAGGGTGGGATCGGAGCTGAGCAGGGCAGTCTCCCACAGCTCCTCGCAACTAATTAATGGTTTGAGCGTGCGGGGGGGGGGGGAAGTTTTGATGGGGCATTGCCACATGATATGGGAGAGATCTGCTATCGGGACAGGGCAAAAGAAGCGACACTTGAGTGCCGGGTATGTGGCGGGAAAGAATAAGTGCAAAGTGCGCAAGGTAAGAAAAGTGCGAGTTTGTAGTTGTCGCCACATTATATCTCTCTGGCGCGTTCAAGGCACAGAGAGGGTTGGATACATAAGGCGATGGTGTCTGTAATGTGTGCAAGTTTCATGGAATGTGACGAGTGTGTCTTTATTGGTGTGTTGTTCGGAGCCATTGGGTTCTAGAGTTAGGCCCATATTTGCGGCCACTTGGTCCGTGAATCCTCGAGCAGCGGCATGATACATTTCGTTGCCGTGGAGTCCTTGATGTGCTGGAGTCCATACGAGAACGATGTCGTTTTCTGGTAGGTGAGCTACAAGTAGAGAGCGCGCGAGGTTGTTAATGTAGCCGTTACTGAACTTCCGGATGGCAGTCTTAGAGTCACAAATGAAGACGTCGCAATCGGGTAGCCCCGATGCGAGTGCAATGGTGGCCTCTTCCGCGTCGCCCACCGAGGTGATCTTGAGTGATGATGGCGACGAAATGCAAGAACGCCCATGTATCGTGCATTGAATGGACGTTAAAGAACCCCAGGTGGTCAAAATTAAACTGGACTCCCCAATATAGCGTGCCAGATAACCATACAGTGCTGTTAGCACCTAAAAACCCAGAATATTTTGGAAACCTTTTTTTATTTTATCAAAGTTAAGAGAAACATATTGGTAGCTCTCACAGGTTAATATTTTGGTTACGTGGAACCGTTGCAATTATCGCAAGCATTGACACATATCGAAGAAATATCTCTTTTAATACATGCTAAAATTATCGTGGGATAGAAATTGGCGTTCAAATCTATGGAAATTATATTCTAGTTTCTCCATAACTTATAGCAGCAGACAGTTTCACTTTGGAGCACAAACTGAAGTCCAGTAGTTGAGACAATCATTACTGCGGTATTTACTGATTGGGACATTTATGTCGCTTTCTCAAGAATGCTTCAAGGTATATTAGTTGTGTTATGCTTTCCGATAAGTGACCGACGGCATAATAAAAATTAACGAATCGATACTTGTTTTTTAACAATTTGCTAAGTTTTCCCAACCGTAGTAACTGCCTATATAAAACGAGGTGACTACATTGCACTCTTGATGGAGTACTGATTTTTAGATCTTACACACCGATCACATAATCTCAGCCTTCAACTCAGTCTTGTATTTTTTACAACCACTCATTTCGTTGTGCATTTCTTGCAGATTTCAACACATTGTCTTTACTCGTCAGAATTATGCCATGACATCGTCTAGTCTGAGCTTTAATTCGGTAACAGTCACAGCTGTCTTCCGAGGTACAGCAAGGTTATCGGATTCCCTGGGATTTCACTGCACATAGCATAGATCTCTTCTCGTTGCCTATAGTAATCACCATACATATCTAATTCCAACACGTGTGCTCACGTTCTGGTAAGTTCACATGCACAATAGTTCGTAATGAGTGACAGGCCACATTTCTCCTTTAGGAAGTCCAAAGGAAAATAATAAACAGTCCTCCTAATAAATACGCACAAAGCTTTGGGACTCAACATTGTCGACCGAGAGTTAGCCATCCTCGCGAACCACGCAGCCGCACACGGCATGCGCACTGCGTGCTACATAATCTGACGGTTTCTTTTACGTTATCTCATCCATGAGCATGTTTCTAGAATTACTATTTAGTCCTTTTTTATTATTTCACCGCTCTCTCTACAGTAAAGATAAGCAAAGGACTGCTGAGGCTGGTCGCCCCCCCCCCCCCCCTCTCTCCAGTGGTTCGCGTAATCTGCGCAGCGAACGAAAGAATTCCTACGACCGCGAGACACGCGCTTTCACTCCACCCTTCGCGTATGACTCATTTCAGAAGAAAGAACACAGTCTGCGATTGACGCCCTTCCATATATCCTCCTAACGGTTACGGGAAAGGGAAATCATCACGAAGGCATCACGAAGCGGGCATGGTGGTGGTGACATTGTTGACGCCTAGCGCATTCGGGAAGAATAAAAATACGAAACAGAGGAATTCAGTGTCGCTTGCGATCTTTCCGCACAGTGCTTTGTTGTTGCTATTGGCTTTCAATGGAAGCCTCTGGTGAAATGGTGCAAGCCAGATGAAACGCGATGGCAGGCTGTTGCAACGTATTCCTAGCGGTCTTCTATTGTAGGCGTCCCAAGCACCAAGCTCTATCTGCTTACAGTTTTGGGGGGGTGGCGAAGGCGAAATGGGAACACGCGTTATCAACCGCATGCATGCTCGGGACTACTATTCTGATAAAAGGACTCCATCTCTTGGCCTCTAGCAGAGAGGGCACTAAAAAGCAGCCATCAAGCCTGCTATTGTTGCAGCGAATGTACCCTGAAGCGCACTTCGCAAGCACGTTTTTTCGCGCTCGTGACGGTGACTCGCTTTGACAAGGTTCTTGTCTAGTTTTATATTCTGCGAAAAGAGGGGGAGAGGGTGGTAACCTTTCATGCTTATTCGGCGATAGTTTGGCGCCGGCTCTGTGCCATAGGGGTCCCCATGCCTAAGTGTTTGCGTTTGTTTTTCTTTGTGGCGTTACACAATCCGCTTAGAAGTTCCGGTCACGTCCACAGGTGCAACAGATCACCCCTCGAGGCAACCCAGCCTCCTTCAATTTTACTGGGTGCAATCGAAGCGCGATACGTGATCGTGGCCCTAGGCTAATGCTCGTGCTCACCGAGACCCACTGAATACACCAAATGGCCTGGAAGAACGAAAACCCCTTCCATGAAGAAGACCGCTCCGACAGAAGGACATTGCCGCCGGCGGTATTGATCCAAACCGAGCAGCAAGGCAAGGCTCGAAATCAGGAATCGATGTTTTCTTGGATGAAAACCGTCTTCCTCCATTCCGACGCTCGAACACTTCCTCTTTTCATCCCGCTCTTCTTGCTTTTCATCTTTTTGTTTTCTTCAAGGACCAGGCACTACCTTCTTCGTTTATGGCATCGCTTCGTGCCATGAAAGGCCCTCGTGAATGGCCCGTTTCCGCACAATGATCTAGATTCAATGGTGCATATGGGGCTTAAATGCCCTACGGCGTCGCAGTAACACAGGTGTGGGGATGCGATCCATGAGGCATTAAGAGACGAGCCATTACGATACGAATAAGAAAATCTTATTGGACTCTTTTTTTCCCATTAAGCACGTTGTTCGACTAACCAGAATACAAGGACTCGTGATACTACGCCAGGTTCTGAACGACGTGGCCTTGGCCCCATACGGTATACTTAGGACCCTAGGCACGTTGGCATAATTAAACTGCATTATTCCTATTAGGAGACGTAACATAATCTAATGGCTTTTATTTTAATGACTCTTATTTGGCAACATTTATCAATATTCTTGTGCATTTGTTTCGTTGCCAAAAATACGAGCATGGACCACAGCGTTCATGGTTTCATATATTCATATAAGGAGTACTCTGGTGGTTGCTCCTAACACTATGGCTTGTCACAATGCTACAACTGGCTTCAACATCAGTACCAAGTGGAACCTTTTGGCGATCGATGAACACCAGCGTTAATTTTTTAATAAGATTAGACTGCCTGTATTTGGCGTTCTTTCACTATAAAGATGAATAGGACAAGAACGATTAGAAGTGTGCGAATCTCTCATCACAAGCTTTTGAATTGTTGTACCTAAATAAAACAAAAAGCATCAAAGAGCGAAACAACAAATCTAAGCTAGGCAGCATGCCGGAAGAGTAACAGTGATTGCCCTTCATTTATTTTTGAATGAACCTTGCTTTCTCTTAAAATGAATTATTTCCTCCAGAGTGTCATGAAAATCCATCACAAACTACTGTATGATGAACTTGCACAAAGATTAATGAAGGGAAAATTACACATCCACCCTTTCGTAGGAATTGCTACAAAGGATAGATGTCCCGTACCGTAAATTGGTCCCGGACAAGGACAATAATTCTTCAACTGCGAGGCTTTTCTTTCGAGGAAGCCGTATGGGTTTCCTTTGTAGCAATTGCTGCGAATGGGTGGATGTCTCATTTTCCCTTCATTAATTACTTCCCTCCACCTTACGGGTTTCCGCAGAACTATTACGTCAAACACTTGCATAAAGATTGCATGGATTAGGTCATTTAGGTCAATGCAATTAGTGCTGCGCATGCCTATCTTTAATGTGCTGGCTGGCCTGAGGAGAAGCAGTGTGCTCCCAGTAATTCAGTAATTGCTACTACTATTGCTCAAAGGAAGACACAATATCGGTGGCTACGAGCCGCTTGCGACAGAGGGTTTATTCTATTACGGTTTCTGTCGCCAAAGTTCTTGCTTCAACGCACGCCTCACAGTAGGGAACGGGTGTTGCCTCCTAGGACTGCAATTTATGCCCTAATCGAAATGCATCCATGAAGTGACATTTTTATTTCGCGTCATCACTGCTTGGGGCCCAGACGCTAAGTTGACTGCTCCAAATTTTGTAAGCTTCAACTTCGTATAATTGCTACCTTCTAATTAAGTGTCAGACACTAATCAATTCGAAACCATACCAGCCATGTGGGGAAGGGGGGGCAGAGAAATTGTTTGCATGTTTATTCCTCAAAATTCCTTCAATGCAGGATTGCGGTACTTTCATCACTCCTGAAGCTTGAGAAGAAAAGCTACACGAGAAGACTTTACGGAACTGTGTGCAGCGTCTAAACTAGATTTGTGCTTGCGCGCGATGGCAGACACGACGCAGGAGCATATTAGAGCTGCAAATGTGCCCGAGCAGCTAGTATTATTGTACTTTGTCTTGCTGAGTCATGTCTAAATATCTTGCTTCTGTCCAGATAACAGTTTTCGCCAACATAGACGACACCAGCGATCGCTCCTTTAATGTGTGTATAATGTTTCCAAGTAACAGTCAGAAAAGAGACAAATAAGCGTAAAAGCAAGAAAAACAAGTGGCCCGGTTTTATGCAACAAAAACTTGAGCGTCTGAAGACGGAAAACGCAGTGCACGAATTGAAATAGTTGATAGTCATTTTTTTTCGAGCGTACACGAGCAATCCACGATGTGATATTTCTATCAAATGCACTCTAGGCTCGATGGCGATGTCGGTCTTGATCCTCTGTCGATGACAGTCTTGAGCGCGAGGTTGAGAATTTGGTCCTTTTTCTGGCTGCAGCCGCATTTTCAAAAGAGGCTAATTGCAAAAACATGCTGTTTGCAAAGTGCAAGGCGCAGGTTAATAAATCCCACGCAATAAAAACAAGCTGGAGCCTACTACTGTCGGGAACATAAATTTGCAGCCACTGTGTTGTTTTGCGGACTCAAACTCTATATATCAAATCAAATCAGTTTTCAGGATAAACGTTTCAGCTGTCGAAATACAGCACCAAAATTACTTCTAAGGGCGCTCGCAATAGCTATCGCTTTAGATCACCTGTCAATTGTTGGAACAAAGGTAAACGCAAGGCGTCCTAAATATATTGCCATTTTTTAGACAAATAATCTATGGTGAAACCATGATACACGCGCCGAAGTTAAAACCAGCGAAGGAAATAAATTCCGTGATATTTTTTATTACATTCGCAGCCGTGACTAAAAATTTTCGCCACTAAAAGAGCCTTCACCAACTCGTACCTTCGCAAGGAGCAAAGCAAACCTTTTGATGTCAGCGATTCATATCACGTGGGCACCCAGATTACACATTACAGTAACGGACATTTAGTTCCTCTTCTGCATCGGGCACTGCCACTTACATTGTTACTGGCATGAAACTTCCGCTTTTCATAATATTCCTCCCGCCGTAAAACACCAAACAACGAACACTCCCGCTCTTCAGTATTGAACATACACCTTCCGTTAAAGCAATCACTACAGACATGCGCAGTGACGGAACTCTCGAAATTAAGTGCAACGAGGAAGCCTTTTCGTAGTCACTAATGCCTTTTACAAACCTGCTGACGCTGTCAAAATTGCACTTTAAACGCTTTATCCCTGCGCCTGATTAAAATGTAAACAGAAGAGATAGCTGCTGGCAAGAGATCCGACAGGCGGATAAATGAGGAGCCAACCGACCAGCAGACAGGCGATTTTGTTCCTCCTTGCTTTCATGCTTTTTTTATACTTTATCCAAGCTACGAATCGCCTAGGTGTTTGTTCCCAGAGCGCTCAGCTATTTGAACAGCGAAGACTGCAGGCGCATCTGTTGGAAGGGAACGTTAGATCACGTGCGCAAGTCCCTCCAATGACAGGAGAATCAATCCTCCTCACCATCTCGTTCGGGAACGCCGACTTCCGCTTCCACTCTTCGCTACTACAAGCGCTGCTCGACACACATCTCTTCGCCTTTTGGAAGCGCGCGCGGTGAAAGAAGGCATCGTCCGCACGACGGCGCTTGTTAGCAGCAATCGTCGTTCTTGACGAGGCCCCCTTAAGGGCCCCTCTTTTCATTCTAATCACTTTACTTTGCACAACCTTTGAAATGTGTACAGAGGCGCGCACGGGCCAAACCGCCATTATTTTTCTTTACATTCTTTTCATTGTCCCCTCTCCTTCTGTCACTCATTATAGCAGAGGCGTTAGCGTGTGCTTGCTCCCTCTGATACTTTCTGTTCCGCGCGCAAGCCACTTCCACTTATTGCCGCAAAGCCACGCAAGAGCGCGTGTACACAACTAATGCGTGCACAATTGCCTCTGAACAGCGTCTACCGCGTCCGTCTTATGGTTTCTTCAATTAGCGTACATTGTGGCAATCTTCCGGGGCTGCGTCCGGTCGCACTTAGAAGCTGCACATGTGCGCGAACTCGTGCCAAAATCTGCTCCCGATAACGATGCGCATAAAGACGTGCTTTCGCAGACGCCTCGAGTTGGCCACCCATTGCTGGCATGGCTTAATTCTACACGTTTTTTTTTTCTCGCGATTTCCTTCCTCAGACCCTTTTCACCACGAATTTAGTCCTCGGCCAAGAAACGCCTTTTCTATCCTTTTATGTTTGCGCCCTCTTTCAACTCGCGTCACGTCACCGTCACTTTCCAGCCAATGTGTGTGAGCTGCGCCTTCTCAATATCGCCCTGGCAGGCGAGATAACTGGGGCAAACAAGGCAGGCGTGGCAGGAGTGCCGATCCCCGCATTACGGAACACTGCTTTCTGCTTATTAAATATGGCGGACCGAGGACGCCAGCGCTGGAACAGGCGGGCGGAAAGAGATGAGAAGGCTGTTGTTTGTGCGAAAAGTGAGCGTCTACTCGAGACGCCTCATTTCCTGGTAGCTTCTTTCTTCTAAGTTTCTTCTTCCTCAAATCTCTAGCTGTCTGCTGTAATTTCCGTGTCTGGCACGTGCGCTAATTTTGACCACTGGAGATAAATAAGGACCTTAAGCAAACTAAAAATTGGTGGGCACGTGAAGGAAGTAATTGGCCTGACTCGACTCACATGAGTTCGAGCCAGGCCACTGATAGTCATCGATAGCCAATTTGGACAACACGTGGTCATAAATCCGCGTGGAGTTTATAATGACAGCAGTTTCCAACGTTCGCCCCATTCATTTTGTATCTGTCTTTGTGAGCGTGTTGGCTTTAGTTTGCCTTGCCGAAACAACTAGCTCATATTCCCGCTTTTAGAGACGGCATGCCGCAATGATTCGCTATTTTCACAAAAAAATGTTCGGTGTACTGAAGCAGTAGGAGCTTGAAGTGGCCAAGTTGGTGCAACATACTTGAAGAAAAGCAGCGCTAAAGAGGCGAGGACAAAAAGAAGAACATGTACGACGGACAGGCGTTCCTTGTACGGCTTTTTCCTGTGCAAGCGCTGCAAATCTTTCTATATGCGCCCGAAAACAAACTTTGTACGCACGCTTCTCCAGATGTGTGTGACAGGAACCCTTTATTTTGTAATTCTGATCATCAATATTTTAGAGCGCCGCTTTTTGGCGTCCGTTCCTGGCTTGAGCATCGGCGTCCCTCAGCGTAACCACGCGAACGCGCTCGTGACAATGCTCGCGCGTTAGTCGTCAGCTTCTTACCCCTCTGGCTCCGATGCCGCTCATCATGCAGAGAGAGAGAGAGAAAGGCAAAGGAAACACAGGGAGGTTAACCAGAGATTATCTCGGGTTGGCTACCCTGTACTGGGGGAGGGGCAAATGAATGCGATGCATGAGAGAGAAAAAAGGATAAAAAAATTGTAGGACGCTTAAGCTTCGCCTTCAAGAATGGAACGCGATTGCGTTCCCGTCGACCCGCCAAGGGGTCTAAGGCAATGCGCTACGGTGCAGCGATTACTTACTAGGCGCCCCGCATCGGACTTTGCACCCACCAATCACGCGTTGAGCACCGAACAACGCAGTGTTCGGCACGGCAACGAAACGTTCGCCTGAGCAAGCGGAAAACACCAAAGAACTCGGTGTCTCGAAGGCAGAAACGATCTACGGGAGCCAAACGTCGTGATCGGAACGGGCAGCCGGGCCGCGACGCGCCATGAAGGCGGACGCGATCATGTGGCTGGCAGATGCATGACTCCTCGCCAGCAGCACGGCATACATCGCAGGGGGACGCTTTCCCACCAGACGCGCTACGGCGCAGGGATCACGTCAGAGGCGTCCTGCATCGGACGCTGCACCTAGGAATCGCGCTGGAAGCGGAAAGAGGAGCCGCGTCGCCTGAACACGAGTGTTTGAGTGACGCACGCTGGAAGTTGGAATGGGAGAGAGCGACAAAACATATTAAACGCAAAGGTATTGGGGCATCCTCGCACCGGACCCCGCACGGCCCCAAGGCGCTTAAACGAGACGAAGGGGAGAAGTGGGTGAGTGGCGCGCCACCTGTCAGGGCAACGCCGTACATTGCGATGAGGGGTCTTCTGTGTTTGCCACAAGATGGCTCTGCGTGTGCGCCAAGCGCAGAACTGTAGCGTAAACGTACTTCGCTACTCGTTTAACTGCGACTTCTGTAGTTTACATGCTCATAATTACCGATATACACCGCAGTATAACTATCTACAGCACGTTTCTAAGGCAACACCGCATTTACTAGAGGCGCTTTTCTCCCGCTTTGGACCATCGAACTCATGGCTGTGGGAGAAAGAAGACGGCGTTCCGAACGGTCGCTTTTTTCATGTTCTCCGCTTCAAAGGATTTATCGGCCCCTGGCCGAGGTGCTGCTCAGGCTTCAGCCAGCAGAAATGACTACAGTGTTGCTACCCCGTCTTCCTACCGGTAAGCTGGCTGTGGACTCCGTTTTCTTGCATGCTGACTTAAGTGGTCGACCGTACAAAGCCCAAGACTTCAGAGACGCCCTTCGGAACGTTATTGACCTGAAGGAAATAAGTTCCATCGGTCAATTTCAGATATCGCACTTGTGGATGGTGACGTGCAAATCAGGGATGACAAAATAAAAGCTAGTCGCATGCGGGGAATTATCCGTAAAAGGTAGACGCTGCGTCGTCATTGATCCTGAGCCCACGGAAGTTAAAATGAAGCTTTTGTGGCTTCCTCAGCGTTTGGAAGATGACTACATTCGAGATGCGTTCCAGGCTTACGGGAAAGTCAAGTCTATATCAGCAGAAAGCTGGAGAGTATCGGAGATGGAACAAATGAGTACGCTAAATCGTGACGTGGTGTTGACTCTTGCCGATGGAGTCAGCGTGGGAGACGTTCCACATCTACTACCTGTTTGTGGAGTGCAGAGCCTCGTATTAATGCCAGGCCGACCCCCACTTTGTCTGCGCTGTAACAAGGTGGGGCACATTCGTCGAAACTGCAAAACCTCACGTTGTGAAACCTGCCGGCGCTTTGGCCACACAGCTGAAGAATGTGTCGTAACATACGCCGATAATTTACGACACAGAACAAAGCCTCCGGATGATAGCTTGCAAGAACACATAATGGATATTACGGAGGTTCTCGACGCGTCTGGAGACGTTCCCTCTTCCGCGGAGACCAGTTCTGCCAGTAAGGCCCCTTGTCAGGATTGGGGGCTCAATCCCATCGCTCGTAACCCGTTGTCAAGAATGGAGTCTGGCATGAATTCGAAGGTAGCTGGCCCATGCCGTCGTCCAACATATCCACGCTGAGGACGTTGATGAAGCGAAGGACTGCTTCTCATAGAGAACGAGGAATACGGGTTTATTTCCAGTATTTACATGCAGTTCATCAGTCTAGCATGACTGCGAGAGAAAGTACGTCAGTCTAACACGACTGCTTGAGAGAGTGTCTCTGTCCACTATGACTACATAAAAAAAGTGTCTCGAGCATCCGCACAACAGCGGCTTATAAGCACTCGGCCCCCCCTTGGTTCCAAGGGGACAGAAACGTTCGTCTAGTCACTGTAAACACGCCGCGTCTCCCCGGGACGGCTTACACATACACACGCGCGCACACACACACAGGTACCATGGTCCGGACCCGACGTCAAAGGGGCTTCGTAGAACTCGGAGCTACCCGGATAGCGCGCCCGGGTAGCACATTGTCTTGCGTCTTGGTCGGCGCGTGGGAAGGGGCCTTCGTCGACGTTCCCGCGGCAACTCCCTCACTCATAGCAGATCAGGTCCGCGTTGGGGAGTTCGGTAACAGTAGTAGGCCCGCCGAACTCATTCCGCCACAACGGCGACGAGGCTAGAGCGTAATGGTGGCGGTTTCAGCACAAAGCCTGCTTCGTCAAACGCATCCTAGCTGAAGCGACGGAGAGTGGCGGATGCGCGTATTGTTCCCGAAACAAAGTCGACTTAGTCACGCCGGGGCTAGAGGTTGGCGGCGGCATCCCAAGATGAGGTTGCCACCGCTGGCGTAAATGGCTGAAAAACTTGCACTGCAGCTGGCCGTTCTTAACACCTTCTACCTGTTAAAGACAATGACATCGCAGAACTGCTCGTGAATAAAGAAAGTAGGGAAGAGAAAAATGACCAACCGAAGCATCCACCCAAAGGAGCACCCGCTACCACGGAGCCAGTTGCTGCCCAGCAAGCGAAAGAGGGAGCCGGAGATGACTCATCTGATGCACCCAAGCACCTCGACACGTGCGCTGAGCCGACAGAGGACAGACGAAGTAACACGGATACTTCAGTTCCGAAGCGCCGTGCGACTAACAGATCGGAGTCAAGCACGGACAGCGAGACGACCAGTACCACAAGAAAAGCACGTCGCCGCAAAACACCGAACCACTCAGGAAAGTGCCGACGATCACGGTCCAGAAGGCCTGGTGGGGGTTCGGAGGGAGCCTCACCGTTGCCCTCTAGGACCGACCCCATAGATCATTAGATCCAAATAGTTGGTGTCACCATGGCCCTGTCCCAGCAACTTCTTTTCGCAACCTTGAACGTACGAGGACTTAGGTCTTTGCAGAAACAGGCGCAGCTTCGCCGGCTTTTGTCTAGGAAGCGCCTCGACTTCGTCGCCGTGCAGGAGACGAAGATTGAGAGTGATGACGAGACAGAAAGGGCTTTGCGACCTTTTCTGTCTGAGTATAATGTTTGCGTTTCACACGCTCTTGGTTTATCCGCGGGCTGTTTCCTGTTTCTGAAAAAGAGCCTATTTTGTTCAGCATTTAGTTACCATGTCGACACTGAAGGCCGGTGTATATGTTGTGATTTTGTGTTGCAGAGTGTGCCATGGCGAACAGTCAACGTCTACGCATTTAATGACGCTGCAAAACGAACTCTTTTATTTGATACTATGTCTAGCCTATTGGACTGTGATTGCTGCATTGCTTTAATGGGAGATTTTAATTGTGTATGTGATCCGAACGATCGAAGCGGCATTAACACTCAGCGGGACAAGAGTGGTCAAGTTTTGTCTAACATAATTTAAAATTCAGGGCTCGTTGATATAGGAGTGTCGGGACAGGGAGCTAGCTCTTATACAAGAATTCAAGGTCATTCCTACGCCCGCCTTGATCTAATTTATGTTTCTTCATCACTCCTCTCTCTAGGACTATCCTGTATCACTATCCCAGTTTCATTCTCTGATCATTGTATGGTTATCGCAAACATTGGTGAAAAATCTGTAACTAATTTCGGAACACAGTGGGCACTCTGGAAGCTTAACTCTGAGCTCCTAAATGATCAGGAATTTATTAATCGCGTGCGCATGGCCCTAACCAATTCTCTTTCTCCTGACTTGCCATTATTTGCCGCTTGGGAACTCTTTAAGCAAGAGGTTCATACAGTGGCTATAGAAATTGGCTCGTTGAAATCATTCTATAGAATGAATGAAGAAAAAATGCCTCATAAGAGCCTATGTAGCCTTTATGAGATTGAATGCAAAATGCCAGGCTCTTACATTGTTGACATAGAAAATATTAAATGTGAGTTACAAAAGTATGACGCACTACTTTACAGAGGTGCGCGAATTTGATCTCGAAATAGGCGTGCTCTGCAGTCTGCGCAACCAACATGTCAAGCTTTACTTGGCGAGCGACGTCACGGTATTTCTAAAGTAATTCCGGAAATATACTCCGAAGGTAGTCTTCTAACAAATACTAATGACATAATTTCTCAGTTCGAAACTTTCTTCACTATGTTGTTTAGTGCCTCTCCGGACGATCACGATTCAAAGTTTTAGAGAGTTTTGTATCTCTTGTAAAACCGTTACAGGATGATGACTGTGCAGTCATCAGTGGTAGCCTTACGATCCAAGAAATTGAGCTAGCTATTGATCAGCTGCCTTAGTCGAAAATACCCGACCCCAATGGACTTTCAAGTGAATTTTACAAAGCTTTCAAATCAATTATCAGTCCCATATTATTGGATATTCTTATTACAACTTTAAGGTAGATGCCCTTCCGCAGTCTTTTTGCGAAACCCACACAGTTTTAATTCCCAAAAGTTCAGATAAAGAGAAACTGCGTTCTGTTGAAGGCTACCGACCAATCACATTGTCAAACGTGGATTACAACATTTTTGCGAAAGTTCTATCTAATAGATTGCAATTTGCGATGTCAATTCTAATCGGTTCCCATCAGACGTGTGGAATCAGGGGCCGATCAATTCAAACCAACATACATATCGTCCGTACACTTCTTCAATACTGTTATGGTTCCACTGAGCAGCTTGCAATGCTCCAGGTAGACCTTGCTAAAGCTTTTGATCGTGTCAGTCACTCCTATTTATTTTCTCTTCTGGAGCATGTCAATGTTGGCTCCATTGTGCTTAAAGGCGTTAGGCTTTGCTGCACCTGTTGTACCACTCGTTTAGTTATTAATGGCCAACTCTCCGAACCCATTTCTATTTGCTCATCAGTAAAACAAGGATGCCCGATGTCCCCACTACTATTCGCCATTTACCTGGAACCGTTATGCTTAAGAGTAATTCAGTCGAGTCACATCCATGGCTTCAATATACTGGGTAATGAAGTAAAAGCCTTAGCTTATGCAGACGATCTAGCGTTCTTCTGCACGGATAAGTCCAGTGTTGAAAAGGTAGTATCGATAATAGAAGAATTTGGCAGCGTATCAGGAGCGCGAATGAACTCCTTAAAAAGTTTAGGCTGATGGTTTGGCTCATGGTGATATACAGCAGAACAGTTTGCAGGCGTTATGTGGACTGATGTCCCGCCAAAGTATCTTGGCGTGCCGCTAGACGCATATAAATTAGGTGCACACTATTGGAAAGAACGGGTTTCGGCCCTGCAAAGTTACGCCCAGACATTCGTTCCACAGCGACTTTCTATTTTTGGGAAATCCGAAGCCTGCAATAAGTTCTTGGCAACAAAACTTTTCTATGTATTACAAGTTATTCATTGTGCTAGGCTATACATCCAACGCTTTCACCGAATCTTTGCAACCTTCGTATGGCCTTCAACGTTTGAGCCCATGAGGCGAGACAATATTTTTAGGCCTGTTAGTGAAGTTGGGCTGGGCTTAGTACATCTTTATGTACGGCAAATAGAGTCTCGTTTCTTCTTTTTTCGCGATACTTCGCATCCTATAATTCGGTCATACATGCAAGCCGCACTTGTTAATGTGTTACCTGATTTATTTGTTTCTTCAAATTTTTCTTCATGCTTAGGCTTGTGGGGGTTCATGCAAGAGGTTTACTTGGCGGTTCGTTTCCTGAAAGTTCGGTTTTCAACTGAATACTTCTATTCTGTGTCGCGCAAAACGTTGTACAAAGGCGTACTGTCCATGCTATTTCCGCCTCCACTTTGCCGATCAATATACATTAAATGGCCAGGCCACGATGTACTAAAGCGAGTTCGCATAATGTATTTATCCCCTTGTTGCAAAACATTCTTTTATAAAGTTCATAGTGAAACCATACCGGTTAAAACATGGCTACGAATAAAGGGTATCTTTGTCTTTTCTGTTAACTGTCGCCTTTGTGATGTACCAGAGATAATTGAACATTGTTTTATTAGCTGCACCGTCGCCATACTATTTTGGGATGTCCTCCAACGCACTTTAAAGAAAGACTTTGAGATTAACGCTCATACTGCGCGATACCTGCTGCCAACCTCTGATAATAGTGCACCTTTCGATATGTTTTTTGTCATGGGAATGCACAGTTTGTGGAAAACGCGAATGATGAACCGAAACGCCGAAACCGTGTTACCTACAAGGGTACATTTTATGCAAATGACCCTACACCTAAAACACGTTTATGATGGACTCGGTGCACAACCGGACTGGCACCCTAATGTGGTGAGGTGCTTATCCTTGCCACCCTTCTAAAGTGAAACGAACGTTTCTACTCACAGTATGAACGCTGCCTTTTCTGTGTGTGACTTTCATTGTGCCCGCCATTCTCTGACTATGCAGAACTGGTGAACGTCTGGTTGAACGCTACTATATTAAATACCATGAAAGAAAGAAAAAAAAAACTCGTGGCTGTGTGGTAGCGTCTCCGTCTCACAATCCGGAGACCGTGGTTCGATTCACATCCAGCCCATCTTGCAAGTTGTTTTTATTTATGAATTGCCTTCAGAGATTTTTCGCTCACGGTCAACGCAGACATTCCCATACTGCCCGTCCATCCGCGTCGGCGCTAAGGCAATGGCCCCCTGCCAGTTGTGCGAGCATTTCTGTCTCAAGTTCTTTCCCTCAAGATATCGCGAAATGAAAAGACGTATCGAGCTGCGCTCAAGTATTGTATTAGGGAGTATCGTAATTGTCCAACACTTCTTTTATTTCTTCTACTCCTTGTTTTCGTAAATAGCTGACAAATAGTGCGCATGAAATGAACTAGTAAACGAAGTACACTGATTACAAAGGTTGCTCTAACTGCAAGTCATAAATCAAACAACAAGTTTTCGTTCTGTGACTTCAAGCTCAAAAGATAAAGACTGAGCTTTTCGCTGCGCTCCAAGGACAGTTCATTACGGCACCTTGACAAGGACAAGCACTAATGCGACAGCGCGCCGGGTGCATCTGAAAAACGTTTTCTCGTATAATGAGGAAATTATGCACTTTCGTACCACCCTCGGTGTTTACGGAAAGAGATAGAAAAGGAACAGAGATAGTACTGCGAATTTGTTTGCGTACTTATAAATGAAATGACGCAAACAGCGGTGAGGTTTTTCGATCTTATTCAATTCGTTTCTATATAAGGCTTACAACTCGCGTCTCTTTTTTGGTATTGAAATTACGAATCTGCCATACTTCGATCGCTTTATATTTCTATCATCTTCCAGCTGATATTTTAGTGCCGTAGTAGAGCCGTTCACCGAGGTACAACATCTGCATCTTTATTCCATTTCATGCCCCTCCTGGCCTCTACACACTAAGAAAAAAAGGAGTACCTCTTACTCTTTTCAGAGAGTCTGGACTCGCCACGTATACGACACACTTTGTGGGAGACACGCGAACTCCCTTTCGGAAGAGGGTCCCGAGACTATCTGTGCTCGATACAAGGTGGTTACGTGACTCCACACCCAATAGTCATGCATACTCTCCTGTAGTAGTCTCCTAACCCTCTCAAAAGGGTTACACGACTAGTGCTGAGGGAGTCCGTTAACTACTCTGCATGAGTCAGACGACTCAAGATAAGGGGTCACATGACCACTGCTGAAGGATTTGGGTAACTATTCTTGATGAGTCTGATGACTCCAGCAGTGTGTGTCAAGTTACCCTTAGTGTGTGGTGCAGGACTCTTGCAGATAGAGTAAAATAAATAATCCATGTAAGTCGTTTGACTCTCGGATGGCAGTGTCGAGCCGCTTTTCAAAATGCGTCACCAACTTTTGCTGTAAGTACACACAACTACGGCTAGTTCTTAAGATTACTGTAAAAAGACAACATATAAGAATGCATAGCAAACTTGCCAAAAAGGACATGGCAGGTTAGCAACAAAAACTTAACATTTCATCACCCTTTGTCGCCTTCTGGAAAATTCAAATGTATTAGTCAGCACAGAATCACCATGAAAGCAAGACAGTTCTCATTACTATTAAACTGGAATCAATAGCCAACCATGCAAAACAGTCTTAAATAAACATCCAATATGTAATGTAGCCTCCAGGTGGACATGCATGACACTGCAATGCAACTCAGAACCATAATGAGACCCCAAAATATTATGTAACTCGTGTAGAAGTTTAATTCAGCACTGCACAAGTCTGTAATGTCAAAAATTTATAAGTTAAACCTATTTCACTGTTCTTCCAGACGTGTTATTATATACAAATGAAAAAGGCTGCACTTATGTACAAAGGAGACCCAGATAATCAAGTGCAATAAAAACAATATTCCAACTTAGATTACATAATCTATGCATTATACTATGCTTGCTGAAAACAACTGGTTGGCAATTGATAATCCAATCTAACAGTAAAAACAGCTGTCTTACCTTATGGTACTCTTGTTGGCACTTTTCCCCCACAACTTGTGCGTGTCAGCGTCAGTTGAAAATTGATCTGAAAAATACCACATTAAAAATTTGTGCATCAATTTTATTCTGTCATACAACGTGCAACAATGTATAAAAGCTTCACAACAGATAATATTACAAAAATAAATACAGCAACATTTATACTAATTGTTTATGTTGACAAACATACTTTTCCAAGACGAAGGATAATAGCTGACACAGACAATTTCACAGATTGCAATAACCACTAATACAAAACTTGCCATAATGCAAACACGCTGACAAAATATGTAGCACAGGTAGCTGTAGTTTGTTACGGCAAAGATAGCAAGATAGCAAACAAACTATACCCAGCTGTATGCACGCAGCAGTAACAATACACATGGTGCACCAAGATCCAAAAGAAACAAAGAGGAAGATGTGAGGAAGGCTTTTTTGTACTCATCACAAGTTATCCTGTAAGAGCAGATT
This sequence comes from Dermacentor variabilis, assembly GCF_050947875.1. Lineage (NCBI taxonomy): Eukaryota > Metazoa > Arthropoda > Arachnida > Ixodida > Ixodidae > Dermacentor > Dermacentor variabilis. The sequence goes on from NC_134572.1 coordinate 58,534,758, forward strand.
ATGCACTGCCTGTAATCTACCCTCAGCACATACGTAAATAAGTTACATTAGGTGCCACATTTACAAATCACTCATATGATGTTCTTGTGATTGTCCTTATTCCAATTTTTAACTTGGAAAGCATGACTGAGTTACGTAAAGCCTCCCAACGGCTTGGCATATATACAGAAAGAAGTGTTTCTATAAACACTGGAGGCCATGGAAGGATGGCTGACACATACCTCTTTTAATTCTTTTTTCTTTTATTATCTACCACAGTAGTCTTTTGTAGAGTGAAACACATCCAGATAATACACTGTGGGCAACAAAGTGTGAATACCTGTTCTTGATTTCTACCTTTCTCTGGTGTCCCGCTAAGGTAAGATTGGTGCAAAAAATTGTCTTCCCAATGTATGCATTCCCACAAAACAAAACAGGAGCAGATGATAAGCCACATTAATGGTGCGCAAAATAAAACATCTGTTCTTAACTTACCACTGCCATTCCAATCTGGTGAGATTTTCTGCTTTGTCGTGTACTCTAGCGCAGGTGCTACGCAGTTCACTTGGTGCCTAAAGCAACTCTCACACTATAGCAGGATGTCAATTTTGTTTTTCAAATTCTAAGCGAAACTCTGGTTATGGGGGACAATTGCAAACTTATAGTTTTGCTTTGTATCTTCATTATGTTGTAGAGCAGGGTGGAAAGCAAGAACAGATATCTAAAATTTGGTTTCCCACTGTGCATTGCATGGATATGTTTCAATGAATGATAAAACTATTTGGTAGATAAACATATGAAAGATAAGAGAATTAAGCTCGAAGTCTACCATATCATTAACTGGGAATATTATGTGTAATTGAAATTTTGCGATTCCCAGTGAAGAAACAGTTTTGACAATATGTGCCAAGGCAACTAAGTCACTCATGCTCACAAAGGAAACAAAAACAAGCAAGATTACAAGAAGTTCGAACTTGCAACCTGAGGTGAGACACCTCACATGACTGATTTATTTATTTACTGAGCATAAATTACATCTGGCGCATAATCTGCTTGTACAAGATGACAACCAATGAGTTACTCTTGCTTTCTCTCTGGGGCATTTGGTTCTTCTGAACACATGCACATTGTGTGGCACAGCTGTGTGGATGTAGCTGGGCACAGCTGTTATTCAGCATCAATCTGTTTTTATGGTCCTGTACTATTATTGTAATTTATAATTAGCAAATAGCCTAACTATTGCGTTGATCAGCTCCATTTTAAACAAAACATACTGACAGATTTCCCTGTTTATCGCTAACAAAGAGATGGGTACATCATTTCAGATTTCAAGAAACAGCTGTGGAACAGAACAAATGCTGAAGACAGAAAATCTACAGACCAATACTTATTTTATTAAATGCCATGTACTAGCCCTTTCTGCAATGAATACCATTATCAGCAAAAATTGTAGACTGCAAAAATAATTGGGAAATATTTACAAGAAAGTGCGCGTAAAAATATTTTGCCACTATGTAGGACATAACTAAGAAACACCAGCTATACAAAAACCAATGACAATTCAAATCTACATAAAACTCCGTATGAATGACAGTATATTCAAACCTCTAGTACAAATTAAAAAAAGTTGTTTCGAGAAGCACTTCCCCTTAATAAGTGGGTGTTAGTGTTTCTACAAAAGGGTTAGAAAATGCCTTCCGGCATACCATAGGGAGTTTTATAGATAGCACATGCACGAATCTGCCTAGAAAGCCCCACGCCCTGCTTGTATTCCTTAGTCATTTTTCTGCATTCTGTTGTATGTCACCGTTTGGATCCCTTAACACTGAGTGCGCAAAACCAAAAAACAGCCTATTAATACACTGAATTTTTAGCCTGTAAAGGGGTTGTGTGGCAATGGGGGCAGCCAACTCTAGTGTGAGAACAAACAAATATTTGTTCTCGCGTTAGTGAAACCAGTCAAGATATAATCTCACAAATTTGGAAATGAATGCACAAAGAACCTTGCTAATTGTCACATTATTGTCCCGAACAAGATCTTTTGGTGTTTACAATTCCTAGTTTAATTCACTTTCCTCTAGTAAATGGGCTCTGACCTAGAATACTTAGTGTAGGAGACTAACCAAGACCTGGAAGCCAATGTTTAAATCTGAAATAAACACATTCATCCCCCGACCACATGGCACTGCTTCGTCATCAGAAGAAGCATGCATCCATGGACATATAGTCTGTAAAATTATTTATACATGATCTGTAGCGTTAATCTTGCATTAACAAATTCTGAAAATTAAGAAATACATCTGCTATGCAAAGCACTGCTGTAAAGCTGTGTGTTTGAGAAATGCAATATTCAAAAGGTGTAATACAACCAATGTGTGCATGAAACCTATGCTGCCTTTGACATTCGTCAGTGTGGAAAATAAGCACTGAGAAATGCCAAGGGTATCATAGCTTTTATGTCTCAAACCTTGTATGTGAGTACCACTGGTATATTTGCAGTGAAAAAAAGTCACATTATTACCAGACATATGAGGGGAAGCCATGTTTCTCTAGTTTAATATTTTCTTTCTTGTGCTCTTATATCCTTGAGTTTTTCAAAAATAACGGGTGCTTGAAATAAGTACTCTATATTGCTCTTAAATTTATCCTGCACCAGAGCCCGTGTTATGTTAAATTTCTTGAACACATTGCAGCGCTGTAGGTTATCAAAGGAAGAAAAAATACCGTAAGTTTTCAGTTTAGCCTTATGTACAACAAGAATTAAGAACCTATCAATTACATCCTTAAGTACAAAAGAACTATGAGAAACGGGGCATAAAGACAGGTATACATTATAATAGCAGGAGTTGATGGTGAGAACTCTACGAGAAAGGAACTATTAAAAACTAGGTACTAAAGAAACATGAATTATAATAATAGAAATATTTGCAAAGAATTTGAAGAGACAAATAGAATGTCTGTTCAAATCACTCCACCCCAACATTCATCCATGGTTCGATAAGTGATCGATAAGAAAAGAAACAGCTGGTGATGCTGTTTGGATAGATCGAAACTGAGGTACAGCTGTGAAATAGATGAAACACGTAGAGGGGTCACCAAGTGTTGCGCGCTGGTTGCGCAGCAGGTTTCCTTGAGCTCCGGACTCACTCGACACTGATGCGTTGAGCCTGGTTATACGTAGTTCGCTAGAGGCCTGGCCGGAGTATGTGGCATGGCTTGGGTAAAATTTCAAGGCAACCTGAAAAACACAGATCCAAATATATAAGCACCAAAATATTCTGCACCATAGGGCAAATCTGAAGTTTACCATCTGCACATAGCAGATGATGAAAACAGACACAAGTCACCAGACTCAAGGTATATAAATGTGCAAAAGTGTAAATGAATGTGAAGAGCTGCTTGTAGGATGGTATCCTTCATTTTGTCTTTTCTAGATCAATAATAGTATCTTAACATAAAGTCAAGTGTACACGACCCTCCCTATTTGTGTCAGTAGGCTATTCCATGCCAGCTGTTCCAACCTGGCACATGACCACTTGGAATTTCTTTTTGAAAACTGGGGGCCCTGCAATATAGAACAAATCGCAATTTCACGCAATACTTAAAGCAAAAAAAACTTTTACTGGCGTAAACACTATGTCACATTTTGTGTAACGCACCAAACTATGCATCATAAAATGGCATAGCCAAAAAAATTGCTTCCTTCATTAAGAGGGACAAATTTTTAACGACAATAAAGAGAGGCCTTGCACCAAAAACTTAACTGCTTATTAGCCAGTGCTCTCTTTATTATGGCCGATTAAAGATGGACCAAATGGCTTATTAACTTTATTTTCACAAAAGTGACCTACAGCAAAAGCTGTAAATTTATGTAATTCATGAGTTTAGGTCTTGTGCTGTGTGCAAGAACTGGTTTCAGAAAGATACATTATGCAGCAGAGCAGAGAGAGGAGGATGAACTTGGAAAAGAAGTCAGTTTTGGTGTACGCTTATCGGCCTACTTACCATTGAGGCAGCCCTAGTAAATTCATGCCAAATACCATGTATGAGAGTACACTGTATTGTTTTTAAAGTGGTAAAGCTTTATCAAAGTAGTTTTTGTGTTACGCAAAAAAACAATTTTACAATTGGTCTCTTGTAGTTTCAAAATTTGCATCGCGTTTCGTCTAATACACACAGCTAAGACAAAATGCATAGACTTGAGCATCCCTGCACAGACAGAAGGGAGTCTAAACTGCTTCGAAGTTACTTCTTTCATTGCTGAGTGGTTACAAGCCACTTCACTCAAAAAGACGCCGCTTAATTACAGGTATTTACCTGAATATTTCTGTCTGCTGTCAGCCTGCTTGGCATCATCACTAAGGCTGCCAACTCCCTAGTGGATGTGGTCGGGACATGGTGGTGGCAGAAGCCGCCAAAGGCTCCCAACTCCCTAGTGGACGTAGTCAGGACAGGGTGGTGGTAGGACGCAGGGGTAGGAGCCGCCAGAGTGTACCTGCAACAAATTTGCACAAATGTTCTTAGTTCTACCACGTCACGATTTACAATAAAAATTGAGCTGTCTGTGTAACATGGCTACCAATACAAATAAAGGCAAACAGTTAGGTCCTACCACTCAAATAGAACCCCGACAAAAAAGAAATGGTACTTAAAGGGACACTAAAGTGAAACAATAAATCAGTTTGGACTAATGAAGTATTGTTTGAGAACCCTGCAGGCAGTCATTTCAAAAAAGTAGTTTGATTATTAGATGAGAAAATGAAGGTCCAAGTATCAGTATTTGAATTACGTGCCGAAACCACAGTGCCGGTACGTCAGCGTGACGTCAGAGATTCTAAAGTATGTTTTCGCATTTGGGCTGTGTTGGCTGAATAAAGGTTGCCGAAACTGCCCATGTTTATTATTTGGTTCCTTTAGAACACAATGTAGTCAACCTGTACCGCTATATATAATTAGTAGGCCCTAGAAGATGCCATCAAAATCCAAGACATCTCAGCCCCCAGGTGCGGGAATTTAAGTAGGCGTCGCCACCCGTATTTCGTTCCTGCGCTTTTCGTGGCTTGTCAAACGTCTTATCATTGTAAGAGTGATGTTTTTGGTGTTGCAGAACGGTAATTTACTGATGCAGAAGAAATCATTTTTCACTGTAGTGTCCCTTTAAGTTTATGAAAATCCAAACAATGAAAAAAAATGTGCAACTGATTTGTGCATGGAAGCTCGGTTGAAACCTGAGCTCATACCATCAAGTGATCTGCTAGTCAACTGCAAGCCTGCCACCTTAAAATGTCATTGTAAATTTCTTTACATGCATCATGTAAGCTGCATTAATACAAGTTCAAAATCTCTTAACATAAGTAAATCACCAAGCTAATTAACGAATTCTAGTGGTCGTTAATGCAACAGAGTGCAAGCTCGAAATGAAGCTGGCCAAACTGGGCAGTGAAAAATAACAATGTGGTTCTCTACATCTTGTTTTTCTGGCTTTCGCTCTAGCGTTGGAATATACAAGAATTTTGACATTCCTGATATTTCCCCCTGCTAATTTCTATTCCATAATGCATAATACTTGAGCAAGAGCAATACTGCTTTCTTTTAACCGTAAATAGTGATAGAACAAGAAAATTCACTGGAGCCAACGTATTGAGAAAAATCTCCTCTTTGTCGAAACATTGGCTCCAGCGATGCTCCTTGTTCTATGGCTCTTCATCATGTCAAATCTCTGTCTTCCTGTGTACCTCTGTACTTTCAATGTTATGTCAATGAAATTGTAATAACAGATCATTAGTAAATGTAGCTGATGAGGAATTTGGCCTTGTTGGTAGATAACGACAGAGTAACTGCGCAATATAGAGATACGGACAAAAGAGGCTTGTGTATGTTGTCTTCTCCAGTCATTGGGCGATTACTCTGTCTCAATGTAAAACTATTACCCTTTGCACAATAATACTAAAATGCATAAAGACAGGAAAGTGGACACAAAAATTACAGCAGATAGCATCATATGCTAATGAGATATGCAAAAGTGCCTGCTACAATTTGTCTCACCCATAACGTGCTGGATAAGATGGCGACTTCTGGCTGTTGCCATTTCTTGAATACCTAAAATAAAATACATATCAAAATTATAAAAATACACAGGACAACAGCAGTAGCCGAGGACATAACGTATTGTTTAGTACAAGAAGGTAAACTAATCTCTGATACACGGCAGACGAAATTTCCTTTATTAAGTTAGTAGAAAAATACACCACGCTTCATTTCATTCAATACTCTCGGCATTTCTTGGTACAAGAAAAAAAGGTATTTCTGCATGGAAGCAGCAAAATAATAAATGGCCTTCTACTTTTACAAAATATGCTGCAGCGACTAAGCTAACTACAGCTGTATATACTTAAAATTGTATGCACATTACAATAGCCAAGACAGGATAAACTTGGGTTCATATGCAGCTCACTGGAAGGTACAACTTTGCAATGAACTCATTGCTGCTTGGCAAATATACGCATTAACATAAAACTACAAATAAAAGGATCCTTTTTTTTCATAAAACACCGGACTCAATATAAAAAAATCCAGTAGCAATATTACAATTTCACCACATAACACAGCCAGGTTTTGTGAGCCTAGTAGGATTTACTATATAAACGTTGCAGCAAGTTCATGCTTTTAAATATTTACAACCGTGAAAATAAAGATTACGTAAAAATAATAAATTATATATAGGCTTAGATTGTGAGCTAATGTCAAATGCACAGCCAAATGCACATAAAATTTGTTCTGTTTCAGCGCTTTTAAAGCGCTGTGTCTGTTCGCTTGAGCAGCCAGCCGCTTTACCGTTCTTAAAATATCTGTGCTCCCACATCGCCTGCCACTGCCATACAGCGTTGTAGCGCTTTTATTCTTCGCCGTAATATACCTAAAGCGCTAATAAATCTTCAGAATACACAAGCTGTCTTTTCGACTACCTGTCTTCGTCAGCGAAAGTCACACTGGTGCGAGTATTGTATCTACACTTCATGTTACGCAGTACTTGATATTCTACGAATTTTTCGACGCGACAGGCCACTCGTCACTAGAGTCGTTAAGAAGGGTGTTTCTCTTGGCAGTACAGCTTTGCAATAATTTCAGATGCTCTCCTGAGGCTTCCGTCTGCCAGTAGTATTTTCGCATACATACGCGCACGCATGCCTAAGAAACGTCTGTGAACTGCCAAGAGAAACGTGGAGCAAAATGTAGCCATACCGGAAGGGCCGAGTACGCGCCGTTTGTAAACTCGGAACAAAAGCTGATATGCTTACCTTAGACGTTAAGAGAAATATGGCACAGGTCACTGCCCGCTGGTAGTCGTTCGTATGCATCTGGTCGTCTCTGTCCGTTGCGATCTCACACATCACAATGAAAGATGCAGTGCAAACCGCAGCACTTCGGGCGCTTGTGGCGGTCCGGCGAGCTGCACTTGCTCGATGTCGGCAAAGACGACATCGGCGACACGCTGCTGCTGGCGGCGGTCCCCCTCGTCGCAATCACACAGCACGAACAGAAGCTCCCATCGTAACTTGCCGCAACGCCTGGTTGCAGTCGCCCCTAACACATCGATTTCAGAACCACTCAACGACAACGTACTCGCGCGTGATGCAGCGCAACTGTAAAATGGCGTCATGCTATTGACGGCTTCGGCTTTGGATCATTTTGTATCTGCACAAGTGAGCAAAATAGTTGCGCTAGTTGCGGTTTTGTTTCCTCGCGTTGAGATAAAAACTGTTTTGCTTACTGATAATTTCACGTCACTTAAGTAATGTTCACGAATGAAACAGCCATGAATTTAACACGCGTCTTGAAATACCCGCTACGTTCACTTGGCAGAAGCAAAATTTGCTCGTCCGAGTGTGGTTGCGTTTGGAATATCTATCGCGCTGTTTGAGCGTGCTCGAAGTGTGAAGATGCGGCGTAATTGTCCTTAATTTGCTTAGCTATAACGGTGCGGCTGCCCTTGATTTCTGTCGAGTGCAGTTTGCTCTGATGTAAGGTCGAACTACAAAGCCGCCCATGTTACTAAATGATCTAGTGCAAGTGAAGCTGCCAGATCTACGGTATTTCCTCCACAAGTTCTTGCGACTGTGTGCCGCTGTCACCAAATGCGAGCGTAGTCATTTGGCGGAGATTTAGCAACACATATTCTAGAACTATGGACGTCAGACTCTCGAGTTTTGCAAGACGCGTAGCGCCGCCTGCCGGTGCGAAGAGGCAGTAATTGAGTAGTGCGAAGCCCGACTCCCTTGCTAAGTTGCCTATGCAGCTAGCGACTGTGAAACAACGATTTAACTAGATTTTGGTCCATATGGCGAGTGTTTTGCGCATTTAACACCCAGACAGAGAGCTATGAATTTCTACGCTAGTCGGACGCGCCTCCGAACTGCCATAAAGCGCTTGCTGGCTCATTCGTCAGACTGATGGCGGAAACGACGGCAACCGCGATAGCTCCGCGCGCTACGAAGAAACGCCGCAATCGACGCTACTGTTGTGTTGTAAATTGCAGTGAACGGGAAGGACCGAATAACAACGTTCAGTTTTGCCGATTTCCATCGCGATCGTATGAAGGGGAAAGGCAAGAGCGCTGGATACGGGCCGTTCAACCTGTTGGGTAATCGGATTACTTGCATTCCCCACAACACAGCGGCTCGCATGAGAAAGTGCGACAATTTTTTTCTTCTGTAATTGTGTTGCGTAGCCCTGACGAAGGACTGTGGTAACCAAGCGAAAACTCAAGAATCTGCAGCCGCCACTTCGTTGGTAACAGAAAAAAACAACGTTGCGAACCATCCTGCTTATGTGCCATCGATATCTCCGCCTTTTAACAGACGTCCGCCTCCGCTTAACTCAACAAGTGGAACGGAGAGATTTGGCAGGTCACTTTTACCAAACATTTTGGTTCGTTTATGAATTCAAAATCCTGCTCTAGAGCATTGTTGTATCGCGAACTCATTTCTACTTTCGGTATTTTGTATGTCCTGCGCCGATACAACAAGCACGCTTCGCAATGTGCTGAGCCTGCTCGACTGCGTTTTACAAATGTGAGCAATAAAGTTCTTGTAGAAGCATTGGATGAGTAATTGCGAAATAACGCACGTGTGTAAAGAAAAGAATGTCGCGTTTATTTACATTTATTTGTGCGCGCTTGTTGCTCGAAGCGTCTGCAAAAAGTTCAAATTAAGGTACTGGGCGACGCTGTAGCTCCTGCGAGAAAGAAAGATGCAGCGCGTAGGCACTGTAGGAAGCTTACTTTCGTTATGATCGCACGCTATTTGCTGCCTTGGAAAATGTTTTCTGTTTGTTGCCCTGCAAAAGGCTATGAAAGGATTTACTCTTTGTAAATAATTGCGAGACAAAACATTACGACAAAATACATAAAAATATAGGAGATACTTAATAAGTCTTGTGTTCAGGACATATTCAATATGAACCAATTAGAAATGCTTAGATTTTTATGCTGATATGCCTATAGACAAACCTGATGCTCTCTGTACTTGCGATTTGCAGCACGCCGAAATAACACTTGAGCCTTTATTTTATATTGTACACGTACTTCGCCCTGCTGAGCTTCCTTTCCGAAGCGTGGACGGGCGGAAGAAGCTTTCCAGGTCCTTGATTTTTAGGAAACCGTGCCTCAACACAAACGAAAGAGAAGGGTCCATTGTGGCCTATGCACCTTCGCTTGCGGACAGCTCTCCTTGCACTACTCAGTTCGCGCCAAGGCTCCGATGGGGGCGCTGGTGACGGGTTTTTCCGCAGTGCCGCCTGGGCAGAGTCTGAGGTCTATAGTTCACCGCTCTATCACGACATGGAGAAGCAGCGTGGTTGCTCCTTAGTAAAATTTTCTGTTTATTGCAAATTTTGCAATAGCAATTATACCGCCGAAATATACCTGTCGGTGTTGCCGTGAGCTTAAGTATATAGTCAAGTGCGATAAGATCCCATCCTGCGCCGTTGGCTGGACGCGTTAAAGGAAGTGTACGAGGGTGAGCCGAGACGTATAGTGCCTGGATGGGTGTCTAAGTATCTATAGGTGGCCACGTGATAAAACGCGCGCAAGCCGGGGAAAGGAGGCGCTGGTTTAGCACGCTCCTCCTCTGGCCGTTGCTCTAGCCCGGTCTGGCGCCACTCTCGCTCTGTCTTGTCGATAATTTCCGATGGGTGCAAAGCGGGGGGGGGGGGGGGGGGGAGCGGGGGGGGGCGCTTTTATAGCGCCATTTCAAGTTTCGGAGACGCTTTGAAGGACGAGGCAGCAGAAGCGTTCTGTCCGCTCTGTTCGCGCCCTTCATCACGCCGACGCTGTGACAGCGAGTGGTCGCGGTCATTGAGTGAGCTCTGTTCATGTTTGCAAGTGCGCGCGTGACCCCGTGCTTGCTAATTTACGGAGTAAGCGATTGTTTACTGCACTTTATTCAGTCGATGAAACTACGAAGCTTGGTTCGTGCAGTTGTTCGTGCAGTGGTTCACGCAGCATTGGGGGAAAACTGCTACATTTTTGTTTTTACATTTCTAGGGGGTTCAAAAGCAGTGCTGCGTACGCTAATGGTTGTTTCTGGTCGCGGGACCCAACGCACTGCGGTAGCCCAGTGGCTTTGGTGTTGCGCTGCTGAACTCGAGGTCACGGGTCCAATCAAGCCGCAGCAGTCGCATTCCAATGGGGGCAGAATGCGAAAACGCGCGTATACTGTGCATTCCGTGCACATTAAATAACCCGAGCTGCTGAAAATAAATGTGCAGTTTTCCATTACCGTGCGCCTCATAACAAGATCTTGATTTTGGAACCTAAATCCTCAAAATTTAATTTTACGTAGCGCAATTACATTTACAATCGACACTGTTGAGTGCGCCTACTGAACTTATCTCGTTGCAGTGCTCTCTTTAGTAGCCAATGCTTTTTTTTAGATTTACTTATAGTAGAATCCAGTGTGACAAATCCGGGTCTTCCTTAGTATAGAAGCCAGCTTTAAGCGTGTGAGATATTAACAAACATTTTCAAGGAAAATCGATATTTAGAGTTCGATGTAATTGCAGAACATGACAAGGACGAAAGAATGATACACCGCATTACAACCAGGACAGGAACCCGAGGGCCCGTCTAAAACAGAAGACGTTATCTGGTATTTCTTCTCCTGCATTTTAATCTTTCTCTCGCCAGACTCATCTCGAATATCAGAGGAGTCGGTATCTTCCACGACGACTCTTCGCGTGCTATTAAGAGTCAAACGACTCATACACAAATGTTGACTCTTGTTTTGTGACTCTACCCGCGCGAAAATGGGTCTTCGTAAAAAAAAGAGAGTCAAGTTGCCGTGGCTCACTTTTTACTCTCTTTTTTCTTAGAGTGTAGGAGACATGAATCAAGCTCTAATAGTCGAAATTCCCCGAGTGCCATATGAAAGATTCAAAGCTTCGCTACGCCAGGCCTATATATATATATATATATATATATATATATATATATATATATATATATATATATATATATATATATAATTTTTTTATTGATGTGATAACATCAAATGGCCCATTGAGCGAAAAACTCTGCGTCTGTCGTTTCGACAAGAGAAAAACAGCACCTAAATTCCCATTGGCAGCGACACCACGTGACGAGGGTGCCTCGACAGAACAGAGCAGGCGAAAGGGAACACCTGCTGCAGCGATAGGATACCAGATGTTGGGTGAGTGCACCGCGTCACCCCGACATCCTGTGTTATCCGCGCATTCCTCGTCCGCGCAAGCTCTGACCTGCGATCTAAGTGCTCCTCGGTAAGGTAAGATCAAAATGTGCCAAGGCAACTCTTCCTATTAAAAAAAAAAGATACCTGGCGACAACTTTCTGTAGCAGTGCAGCGAAGGCTACGTGGGCTGAGCTTATGCAAATGTATTACCTTGTCAAGTAGTCTGAACCTTTGGCTCGAGGTTTCGGTTTTCGCTTGCGCCAGCGCTTTCTGCAAATGGGCGTCTTCGATGACTGCTTTCGTGAATGCATATGGTAGGGTGCACTGTCCATTACTATAAAGCTGCGTGGTTTGATATTTGGTAGAAGCTGCTCAGACAACCACTTCTCGAACCGCGGCCCGTTTATTTCTTTGTGGTAGTCACCAGCTCCTTTCACTGCTCGGAAAACAAACGAGGCAAGCACCATTTATGAAGCCATTCTCGCTACCGGCCTGCAATAGGATCAGCCTGGCACCTTTGCAGCTGGGTGCGCGAAGGTCTGTTGTCACGCCTTCCCGAAAAGCATCCTCGCGTTTAACGACTTTCACGTCTTTCCAACATTTTCCTTCGTTAGTATATGTGCTTTCAAAAAAGAAACAAACAACGAGAAGAATTGAAGCATGTCGCCAGGCATACGCAGCTCACAACTTCACAAGACGGGCGAAGGACCGAGTGAATTCGCAGTGCTCAGCTATTATGATTAAGCAATATCCAGGCCCCGAAAGTTCGTGAGACGCAATAAGTGAAGCATATTATTCTGCGCAGCGTACAAACGCTGGCCAGGTGATTGGCGTGAGCTGCACAGCGAGCATTCAAATGTGGTGATACACGACATGCACCTACAAAAAATGCCACCACTTGCAACTCTAACCTTAATGTCTGTTTCGCGAGGATAAACAACGCACCGAACTGTGAAGCAACAACGCTTCTGTTTGTACACACAGCGCTTCGGTTAGCAGCGAAAGCTTGGGTGCTACCACTTTTTGTGCTAAAAAAACAGCAAAAGGCAGTTGATATTTTTAATCTCGGAAAAAAATATTTTTACGGAACAATTAAAGGTTCAGGCTTACGGTGTGATAAAAATCTCTTATCCGTCTATACACTATAAAACCTGCAGAAAGCGTTGATTATCGTACATAAAGCCTTTGGGCGCGGAGTTCACGGACGGTAAGCAGGTACTGCCGCCGCCACAGAATGGCGTATTTTCTCTCGACGAGAGCAGAGCTTGTCTTCCGTTTGCGAAAAGGAAACCCAAAGTCGTTGAGCGGCCTTTGCATTGTACGTGCGAACATTTCAGGCATATCTATGTCACTGTCACTAGTCACATCTCGAGCAAGTTTTGCGGCGGTCAGAATTTGCTTTACATGAAATACTCGTGCACTTTTCTTCATAGAGCGGCTAGTGAGAAACTGTCGTGAAGCTTCAGTCTCATTCTTCCGGTTCTGGCAATGCTGTGCGTGGCTGAAGGACGCGGCCTTTTGCGCTTTGGTGACATCAAGGCGCCACAGAGTACGTCGCACTCAATTCGGTACACGCTGCGTTCACTAAATCCCAGTCAGCTCACTCACCTTCCGACATGCTCCTGCGACAGCCACCTGCACGCCGCTTTTGCATACTTGTGCGTAAACTTTGAACACGACTTTCTTTGGCTGCGTGGACAGAATTTCCTTCGACAAATCTTGCCACAGGTGTACGGCGGATGCGGTCACGGAAATGCTGTGAACGTGCGTCGGCAGGCAACGTTCACGTGCGGCAACGCGGGGATGCCACATTCGTTTAAAGGTGATGGAAAAGAGGTATACCGACGCCAGAAAACCGCAAAACATGGAATAGCGTGAAACGAAATTGGTTCGACACGGCAGAGTTTTTCTCGATTATCAAATTATTATCTCGCGTTAAAGAATCTGCAGGTTACTGTAACACTTTTATTTAACCTGCGTAGCGTTAATATTATTTCGGTATGGAACTACACGCAGGGGCGTAGCAAAACAGACTGGACTCGGCTCCGTAGCCTTGGCTGCACTGCCGCTGAAAGTTGTCGCCAGGTATAGATAGCATGCCTGTGCACTCTGCTTTTTGACGTCATGCTAGCTGGACCAAAATTTTCATGTTGTTCATCTTTCAGTTTCTTGCCCGCACCGACATGTTTATATCGGTCCGCGTGGGAGTGCTGCTTTCAAATTATTTTACAATCACTTTGTGTCACTGCTTGCTCGGCTGAAGCAAAGTATGCTAGTAAATCAAAGGTAGCATTCACAAAGCTTACGGCTCGTAAGCGCTCTGTGCCATACGATAGCTAATTTCTGAAATAATGTGTCCGACATCACAATTGGCTGCCGCCTTTTCTTACGAACAGCTCTAGTTTAAGAGCTCTATCGAAATACGGGCCCTGAATCGTACCATATACTTCAGCTCAGGTTACAGCTATGCAGAGAAGCGGTCGGTGAGAGAGCTAACCATACGCCGAGGATAGATGAAGTGTTGAGCAGCTTTAAGTAAAATTAACTTTAGATATAAGTTTACCCAACGCTCGGCCTATCCGTTCACTTTCTGTAAGTGCAGAAAGCAAATACCGTCAGGATTTGTAAAATAAATAATAGTGGCAAAATAATAAAAATTCTGAATTGTGCAGGACAATTCACAGCCTTAAGATCGCGCTCATTTTTTGAAATCAGAAGTGTTTCTGCATACCGCTTCTTTCGCGAACTAATCAATAAATAGCCCTAAGCAATCTAAGCAATTATGTATTACGTAATATCGCAACAGTATTTCTTTGGCCGGCAGTATTTCTTTAGTTCTTCACTATAACACTGCTGACGTAACTTTTCTAATTGGTATTTTTATTACTCTCGTTTTCAGTCATGTCCGTTTATGGTTAGTATCAGAGCCGAGTTAACTCAGAGTAAAAATGATAAAGACAGGGAAGGAGAAAGAAAGACAAAGGCATTGCGAGCGAGCCAGCACTTGTCACAATGAGCGATGCGACTGCAAAGTGGATCGTTGGCTCTGTGTTGCTGCGTCGCCTGTCGGCAAAACGTATGCAAACTTTGCTTCGCGAGCGCTAGCGGCTCGGCGCTACGAAAGGCATCGCCCCACGAACGGGACGGCGATTTCGCGCACGCTAAGCATACATCACGCGACTTGGCTCGTTGGGACTTCGCATCACGCTCCGCGCAAGCTGGATTTTGTTCTTCTCTCCAACTCTTGCTGCTTCTTGCTTAGCCTGGGCTTTAGCTTATTAGTTCGCTTTGTTCTCGCAGGTTTTTTTTTTTTCGTGTCCTGTCATCTCTTCCGGGTGTCGTGCGCTCGCCTAACAGCCATTCGTGACAGGGCCGCTCTATCACGTAGCAATACTGCTGGCGATGTGAGCTCGAATCTCTCAGCGACTGCTAGGATGTTCGCGTCTAACGCTTGCGAACGGGCAGCACTGTGACTTTACCATATCTGCAAATAAGCATTTGCCCTGACGTACTTCCTTTCATTTTTGGACGTCAGGTCTCGCATGCTTGCTGTGCTAGGCTATGCTCCTCGCTGTTTCGAACGTGGCAGTGTTTCTTTTTTTATTGCAAAACAAACTGTAGCTGGTGTATTTGTCTCTTTAAACCTGTCTTCACTTCCAGAAGTATGGATGTTTCCACGGAGTACGTACGTGTACGAATATGCGATTTCTATGTTCAATGCATTAAAAATGATGCGTACACTAAGGTCTTCTGTTTTGTTCACAATAGTGTGAAATGGTAACTACGAACTACGCCCACTTTAATCTACCAATTAAATTTACAGTTGGGGACTTCAGATTGTCAGGCAGTTTCTTTTACTGCCCCGCGTGGTTAGGCGACTCGTTAGATAGCCCTTCGCTGTTTCACAAAGACTTCTTGCTGGTGCTCTTCGAAAAGCTGTTTATTCGCTACATCGAGTACGCCTACTCACTAATTAGATATCAGTATACACGCGTAAGTGATGAAGCATGACGGTTGGTCAAGATAGAAAGCTGTACCGCATTTCAAGAAACAGCCAAATGGGCCGACCTTCATTTCTTCGGTGAACGGACTGTGTCAACAAGTTTTATAAAATTTCTATAGAAAGAATAACGATAACTTCCTCTCTCGCCCACAGAAGGCAAGGGAAGCACGTTCTGATGCAGTGATGAAAACCACACCCTTTATTGACAGCGTAAACGGCATTTTCATGCAGGGCCCGCCATGCCTGCAGTGGACGCCCTCGGTACATCTGCGCGAACGTCAACATTGGCAAACAGGAGCTGCGAATTCTTGCTTCAAGGGGTGGATCAGCTTTTTCCGGTTTCCAACGTGCCCATCGAGGGAGTGACGTTGCTGCCACGAAGGCCCGCGGTCGGAAGGCTTGTCTGAACGATAAAGCCAGAACAAACGCAAGCCGGGGCTGTGGGCGAGTTGTCGAAATTTAGGAGGTCGCGGGATGGTGAGCGGAGATATCGAATATGGGAAGGTGCCAGAAAATTACTCACAGGTGCACGAAGGGGTTGCGGATTGTTGCGCGTGCATCGCAACTCCAGAAGCTTTGGGACGGCTCCCCCTTGCGACCCCCGAACGCTGCAGCTAACGTGCCCGGTCAGTAAGGGCACGCCTTCCTTTGCAACCACATTTGTTGGGATAACCCGAGCCGCTTCTGGTTCGGGAGATACACATGTCATTCGCATAGAAAGTAAAAAAAAAAAGAAAACAGAGGGCGATGTCGGGTATAGTAAAGATGAAGCATGGGGAAGAAGAAAAAGGCACTCAGAGAATGGTCCCTTTTCATCCCCTACCTTTCAGTTCCAGCTTTATCTCGCGTTGTGCATGCGCGCGTCTGAGGCAAAACGACAAAGCAAAAGAAGAGCGATTCTCTACCGAAAGTAATCACGGCACGTTTACTGCTCCCGAGGGAACTGGTGCCGTGGCCACCAACGTAAGCAGCGGCACCCGATTCGTGGCACACCTCAGCAACGGCTGCAGCGCGGAGGCGGTGGCGGCGCTGTAGCCTCAGTGCGAACGTTGGCCCCCGCTCTCACCTATAGTGAGGCTGAAATCCGCGCCAGGTCGCAGGCACTGTTGCAGAAAGCCATGGCGCCTTTCTTATCGGGCGCCGCCCTCTTTTACACGTCAACGTTGCATTAGATTCTACTCGTCTGCGAGCAGCGGCTTCCTGCTGTTATGCGTTCTGGGTATCGTTGCGCAACATGTTGCCGCGGCGCCACGCTCTGGCGTGCGCGGCAGATTGACTGTATGGACCGGGTGTGCGTGCGGTGATAATTACGCATATTACGGCATCCCCATGCCTGGAAAGCGAGCGATGCGTTAAAGTTAAGGTGAATTACGCTTAAAGTGATTGCGAGAAATTGATGAACTCATGATGAATATAAGTGCCTTGTTGTTGCCCCATCGTTTGCAGAGCTCCATAAGTACCTATGTTGCGAGGCGTGCGTTGTCGCGCTAAAAGAGAGAGAGAGAGTGAGAAACGAAACAAAAAAGAAATGCAGGAACATTAACCGCTAAAAGTGGGTGTTATAGCCTCAGTGTCATGCAACTAATTAGTTTCGCCAAAAAGTAATAGCTACATTGTGGACGTGTGTGGTAAACGCAAAATAAACCCTGCTGGAGAGAATGATAGCTCTCACCTCTGGCGATTATTCACTGCTCACTATTCTAAAACTAAATAAAAAAGACTGCCATGTTTCTGCCGTCCTTACTAGGGCGGTCGTTGCAACGAGGCAACTTGTGGGTAATATTTTGACATTGGGAGTGCATAGAATTGAGTTTCAAGGTTGTTTTAGAAGCTTGGCGTAGAAATTCGAGAGACAATAAGCAATATTCAGCGTATTTGGCTTAGCACATATTTGCCACTGGTAATTTTAACATATTTGTGAAAATGTGAATTTACTAAGTAAGATCTATGCTGAATGAATGTCCATAAGAGGAGGCGTTATGTCGGAATCTCTTGTATAAGTACATGGGAAATCAGAAATTGTTTTTCTCGGTTTCTTACGCTGAACGAAAAAAAATTAAATACTAGTGATTGTTGGAAGCAGATTTCTGTTGTAGGCCTAAAGCATTCTTTATAAAACTTGTTGAAAGCTGTACAACTTAGAAAAACGAAAATTTCAAGTTAACCTTCCAGCTCAGCAAAGAAAGAAGATATAAAAATTTTCGAAATTACATTTAATTAATGCATATAAAGCGGACCAAATGGATATATGACGCGTCCCTGTGAAATATGTCACTAATTTGTGAATATCACTTTCGTCAAACTCTTGTAAACATTGTAACCATGCTATGTGAACTGTAAATTATCATGTAAAATTTGTCCTCTTTAGATGCTCTAATAAAGTTTGCAGAATTGCGATATCTGTTTTAGGTATTAGAACGAATTTGTAACCTTCGTTCTTGTATTCCTTTAAGCTTACCGATTTCCGGCAATTTTTCTAAAAATGTCCAAGTTCTCAAAACAAAATTCCGCTTCTAACAGCCACTCTAATTTAACTTTCTCTCTTAAATACAACAAACGTCGTTCAAATGAGTAGAAGCGATGTCTCATAAATGCATGTACGTTTAAAGGCGGCTTTATTCCTCCGCTTTATAGGCTGTTTGTTACAGCTCTGCCAGCGGCGCTTGTCCATCCTCTTCTTGGTGGCACTCAGTAAGTATCCCACGTAAACCGAACGTCCCACTTTCTCACAGTGATATCGTGGACCGGATCGAAAGAACTGTTCTCATTGTAGTCAAGAAAACTTCATCAGCGTGGTTAATCAAACAGCGATGACAGTCTTGAGAAAGCATACATCTGCGAGCACAACGCCGCAACGAAAATGTTTGCAGCATCTGCTACTGTCCGCCCGACAGACAACCATCTTTTTTTTTTTGCGAGATTCTCTATCATTCTGCAAAGTATGGTGGATGTTCATCGGACGCCGCACGGTTATTCCTCCTAAAAAACATAATATTACAAGAATATAAATATGACCTTGTCGATTACAAAGAGCATGGCATACAAGAAAAAGAAATGCAGTTCATAGCCCAAGTTTGTTCTTTTAATATTCAATGGTTCTCAAGCACCACACTGTGAAAAGAATGTCTTAAAGTCAAAACTGCGAGACATCACTAGCACTAGCAGGCTGTCATGATTTGTCGATCGCCGCCTTTTGCACATTAGAACCCCAGTGGAGATAAAGAAGGATCCTTCTAAGCGTAAATAGCTCACATACACTTTGATACAACTAAGCATTGGCCCGTTGTGTCAACACATTGTGCGACGCCTATCTAACCAGCTTCGTCATATTAATGGAAAATTCCTTACCATACTCTTCTTAACGGGTGCAAAAACAAAATCTGTGCCGAACTGTTATTACTAAATCTTACTAAAACAGAGGCAGAAAACCGACATTGTGTTTTGATCAATAAACACGGGTTTTGTGTTGTATTATTGATGTTTTCCGCAATAGGACTTCAATAAGGACATGCCGCTAATGAACCGGAGGAAACGCTCTTCAAGCTTCACATTTTTACCGCGTCATTCACCTTGCTTGTTCAAAGCCATTAGGCAGACAGCAAATATATTCGTTTTGAGCAGAAAAAGAAAACATAACGCAGCTAGGTCTATGTACCTAGAAGAAACAGAAGCAGAAATAAAGGCAACATGCACAAGTTCGCATATCGTAGCAAGGGAAACGCTGAAGTTTCCAGTAACGAAGTTGCCTCTAATGCAGGAAGCTACGTTGAGGCCCAATGCAAAGGAAATTATGGCAAAACCCACCTCCTATACTCCAGTCAAAACATCTTATGCGTTCCGCCTACTAAATTTTCCTCGTGAAGACATTTCCTTCAGCTTCTCCCGCGATACATTAGTGAAGCAGGGAGACTCACGCCTCAGCCTCCCTCACGTTTCTTGCTTCCTGCAGCTTGCCTTTTAGCGCTATAAGCCGATTTATGCTTAGCCCAAATGGGATGGCACTACTCTGTTTTTGCTTCACTATAACATCTTAAAAAGAAGGGAATAGGTCCAGGATTTTTTCTTGTCATTTTTTATGAACTGTCCACTCTCGCCAGGGAGTTTCTTTTGCCAGGAAGTTGGCCTGTGGAGTGCGTCAATTGCTTCTCTTTTGTCACCACTACCTAATAAGTCACGAAGTTAAGATAAATACGGTAAAATTTTGAACGAAATGCTCCTTCCCAGTTCTCTCTAATGCCACTGTACTAGCTTCCAAATGTATTCTGTACACTCTTCATGTCCTTCCTTATTTTCATCTGCATATATGATCATCGTTGGACTACAACATTGTTGACACATTTCAAATGCACACTTATCGATCCCTTGCTGGAAAGCACCATGGCGCCAGGGAAATAGCGGATAGATAGAAGGCAACGCACGATACCCACTCTTAAGAGAGCCATGCATAAGCTTTCACTTATACGGTATTCATGGACGTATGTACTCTCCATCCATGTTCTCTAGGTCATGCGGAAGTGTCACTGACTACGGTGTAATTAGGTATTGTTATAATAGCTTTATTATCTTGTCGTTCTGGCATGACAATAGCAGCAGGTATTGTGGCTGTTCTGCGAGTATTATACTGTATTCATGCGGTGAAACTAAAAGCTCTCACCTTAAACACAATTAATATATAGAAAGACGGCGTTAACTAATTGAGGGGCAATTAATGTTACCAGCAAGATAGCTTGAAACTTCCGCTGTATTGTCAAAAGGAGTTCTATGTGTCTGTAATATGGTGATGTGGGCTAATTTTTCGGCAGGTATCTTGAAATAACAAATAAATGAGCAGGGTGGAAAGAAACCTTGAACGGAAATGAGTGTATAATGCTGAAAAGATAACCTCAGCTATGGAGTGATGATTTCAAGCTTTACTAATTTTTAAAAAATTTACCGTTGCAGATAACGTAATTAGAGTACTTCAGCTGAATTATTCAGGAAGGCGGACATTACGTACTACATAAATCGAAACACACGATCAAATAATTAACAAATGTCAATGAATTCCTTTCCTGCTTAATTACTTTATGGCATAGATTGCAACTTCATATTCTAACCAGTGAGCTTGCAAAGCATATTCACTTGCAATGAATTTCCAGAATGACACCAGTTTTGGTATACGCTGTAAAAATGCACTGTTACCCCACTTAGTTTCTTTTTTCAAACAGATCTTTTATATATTCGAACACAAAAGTAACTATAGAACGTCCACGTATTTCGTCCCACACTTTAGTAAAGAATATCTCGAAACTGGTGTCCTTCTGGAAGTTCATCTCAAACGAATACGTCTTGCAAACACGCTGGCTACAATTAATAAATTGTAATATGTGTCATGATGTAGTTAATTAGGGATCTAGTTAGCGATTTCCAGTTAAGTAGGTAATTTTGGGTTTCGATTGCTAGTGCTAGCAACGTCCCTTACCTTGAAGAATCCAGCTAAAGGACAAGATTTGTGCTATCTTCCACAGGCGATCTTCAAAAATTTCGCTAAACTTAAACATAATCACGCCGTATAAGTGCGATGGATAAATGGCACAATACTGCGAAGAAAAAACAATGAAACTGAAGTTTGCTTTATTTGAAAGTGAGTGGTGCCGGAGCTACGAAGCATATTCATCGTGGAAGCGACAGCTGCGTCCGCAGAAGGAAAGCCTGCTTTAAGAGCGCATATAGGCATACTGACTCTTATCAAAACGGCATTGTTGGTGCGATTGTCGCATTCGATATCCTCTAAGAAATGCATGCAAAATGGAGCTAAGTGAAGCAAACTTAACTTACGCGAGAGCTTCAACTCGAGTGACGAGTTGTGTGAGAGAGAACGAGAAAGGAAGGAAAAGAAGAACACTGCGCGAGCTAGGGGCTGGGACGAAAATGAATTGCATCAGGCTGAAAACTGGAGTCATACGGAAACTACGTGAAAATGGCCGCGCACTTGTATGCATCAGCTCAGAAAGGTAGTTGCACGCCAGCAGTAGAATCGTACGAGTAGTAATGCAGGATTAACCAAAAGATCCTCTAACTGCTTTCGCAAGGGCATAGCCGCCCATATGTCAACGCTTCTGCGACTATGTAGAGTTTGTCGATTACAGCGACTCGACCCATTGATGTGAGATAAGGCGTGCTGTGCAATGCTATGTCAAATAGAATGCATTCAACTAAAACACACAAATATGTGCCAACCATATTGGAAATTGTAGAGCTCATTATTTGGAGAACTTTATTGATGTTGATCGTAGTCTCCTACTTAAAGCTCCGTGTCATGCGTGCCTCCGATAGATTTTACTTGCAAGTAAGTCGTGCTTAGTGTTTGTACTCGTTCGTGTCATTTCGTACGAGGCCTCTTGTGTGTCATACATCTGATCAAGCAAAAAGAAAAAAAAAGCGAAGGCGTGCAAATGCGCACCGATGTCTTGGATGCGATGGCCATCATTAGCCGAGTGCCCAATAGTGAGTGACACAAAACTGCGGCGCAGAAACCAGGCTTTACCAAAGCATGTAGTATTTGGGCCATGCTAGATCAAGCTTGTTATCGTGTAATTAAATTGATGATTAGCGAACAAGGGCATATGGATAAGTTGCACCATGTGCAAGGAAGACAAAACCCGTCTCACCAGTTGTCTCTGCCACAATTTTTAGCTCTCAGCCTTAAGACTTCGCATGAGATGAATAATAAACATTGAAGGCTAAACGTTAGCGATTAAAGGTTAAAGGCTTAGGCGTGTTTACGTGCGTGCTCGGTTCGCGTGCGAGTCTTAGGTAACACTAATCGCCTTCGTCAACAGAAACGGGACGCTATGATTGCCCAGCCAAAAGAAAATTGCGTACACGTCCGGGAAAAGGATGAAGTTTTCATTATTTACTCCGGCTGTAGCATTTAATATAACCAAGTGCCACTTGCATGCTGTATTCAGTTGGCTAGCACACTACGATCACAAAGAAGCGCTATGGAGGGCCATGTAGGCGCCTGCAGTTCAGTATTTATTTATTTAGCAGTGACCGCACGAGTACGCTCTAAGTGCATCGTCACTTCTTGACTCTGGAAGAGAAGACAAACAATAAGGTTCTGGCCGCGCACACATGGAATCAATGTAGCGGTCCGTATTGTGCCTGTACGCTATTTCCAATGCTCGTTTGGGCTCTGAATGTTGTTCCGTATAGTTACTTTCCCTTCTCCTTTTCTTTCTCAACCTGGAGACCCATTGTCCTGGCAGGCACTAAAGAATCCACTGCGGCTCTTCAAGGTGCACTCAATTATGTGCTCCAGCGGCAACCAAATCGCTGGGGCGTTTTCTGCGATTCCAAATCAGCCCTACAAATTCTGCAGTTGACCCTGCGTAATGGGTTACATGAGCAGCTAGTGTACTAAATAAGGTAGGCTCATAGTCAAGCGCTCGAGAAAGGACACGACATTGTATTTCAATGGTTGCCGAGTCTTTGCAGAACTGTCGGAAACGACAGCTCTCTGAAACGACAGCCCTCCTGGTCACTTCTGTAAGTACTCTCGAAACTACGGAAGTTCCTTACTGTCTAAATAATAATCTTGGGCAAACAGAAAGCACAGATTGGTTTACAAGTGCTTTCTCTTTACCATATACATGCAGTGACCACCGACTGGGTGCGGTCGCCGCGATTAAGTCCCCCGAAGGGATTTCTTGCGCGAAATGAAGACAGTCGCTGAGAGCGACTGTGTTAAATACCTACGTTAAATATGATCTTACAGTGGGCTGTCTATATGACCAATCAGGGCATAACGGAATGAAGACTCAGCCCAGCGACCGTACGTGTGCGCAGCGACCGAGTGCGTGTCTGCACGCATGTCCGCGCCCAACGCTTCACTTTCGCTGCGAGCACGTTTTTGCACCGTGCCGTGAGCTCCAGGCTGCAGCGTATGAGCATTTGACAGTATTCTAGCTACTATTGTTGCTATCAAAGCTGTTCGAAAATAATTTCGTTATAACCCGGAACTTCGACGTCTACGGGGATTGTGATGTGCGGTCACGGCGATTTAATCTATCTTCTTTAAGTTCTTGTAAGTTTCTATATCACTATTTCTCAAGTTGCATTGTACTGTACGTTGCATCGCACTGTATCGTACAATGCTTCCCGTCTTTAAAGACTATTGCTCAAGTCAAAAGCGTATTACGGTGAAGTTCTTTATTATTTTTATTGACCAGTTATAAGTACGATAGGTTAAGCTGGTGAAATACAGAACTTAGAGCACCCTCTGCACCTCCCCATCCTAATGATTAACGCTCAAAGAAACCTATTTCAAGATAAAGCATTGCATTCGGAACGTTTGCTGAGTTCTCTGCAATGGGAAAATTAATCTTCTGGTTGCGACGTTATGATGTGAAGGCTGTCATTGTTGAATGAATAGGTTTTGAGAACTGGAGTCATTAGGAATTTGCACATCACCACCGTTCGAAGCGTTTCTCGGCATGCCTGGGCCAGGCCAGGGCTCGGGAATGAACGAGACCACGGGCCCGGGCAATACTAGGGCTTGAGGCGACGGGCTCGGGCCGGACTCGGGCCACCTCATTAAAGAGCCTAAGTTGGGCCTTCGAGTGCACGGGAACGTTATGCGTTGCATGGTCCAAGGCATTCTATGCCAAGATTGAAGTGACATGTGCAAAGAGCTGGCTCTTAGTATACGTTAGCAAAAAAAAGAAAACTATATAAAAAGTGACGAAATTCTCTTTCTTTTACTTTCCCACAAAAAAGAACATTGTTTCTGTGAAATGAAAAATATAAAAAAAATAGTCGTCGGCCCCCCCTTTCCTCTAACCGGTTTTGCAATTCCAGTATTGTCATTGTTGTACTATCACTATATATATATATATATATATATATATATATATATATATATATATATATATATATATATATATATATATATATATATATATATATATATATATATATATATATATATACAATAATATATTTTTATTCACTTCAATTCATACAACGTGTTCCAGCCTGCATAAGCGTTGCCGCTTGTGTGCTGAGCTGGGCAGCCAGGTTAAGCACATGAAACAACAGCGAGTAAATCATAGTTGAAAAGAAGTAAAAATAAAATCAACAAAATACTCCGCAACTGCTTGTGCGAAAAAAGAACAAACAAACAGAACAACTGATAGCAAATCAACTATGCACACTTTCGTACACGAAATGAAAACATTAAGAACATGGCCAACAGCAAATTACCTCATTCAATATTATCGTTCAGCCAAGGTCGCAGAAAATTCTTAAGGTCTTTTAATCCGGTAATACTCGGGAGGGTTCGTATTTTATTGAAGTAATAAGGAACATAGTAGGTACGGATTCTTTTGCCATAAGTGGTGAAGATGCGGGGAATGACATACTTTTCTGATTGACGGAGAGGCCGTACTTTAATGTTGCAGATTTTAAAGGAGCTGTGAAAGAAATGCTTGCACAATATGTCAAAGACAAATTGCTTGTGTACAGGCAGCATGTCAAAATATTCCATACTCTCTCGGGCTGACTTATCATGATAGTTGGTTCCATAGGAGAGATTGGTTGCAATCCTGTGCACTATGCGGCTTAATGTGTTTAATTTATATAAAGATGCGGTTCCGTAAATTGTTATCCCGTATCGTAATATGGACTCTCCCAATCCCTTATATACCATTTTTCTAACCGATACACCACATATAGATCGTAGAGCATATATATAAACGCACACTAGGCGTAGGCGTTTGGCTAACTCTGCAATATGAATATTCCACGACAGTGTTTCGTCAAATGTGATACCAAGGTATTTAAAATTGGATTTAAGTTCCAAAGGTGGGCATGAACAGCGCGTACAGTTCCTTTCATGAAGGTATATATTTGATAGTCTTCTAAACACTTTATATGGGCTATGAAAACAAAGTAGGCAGGTTTTTGTACTATTAGTAAAAATCTGATTAGTGTTTAACCATTCTATCAAAAGATGCACATCCTGCTGCATCCTGTCGGAGGCCTCTTCATACGTTTCACTTGGTATGGCCAGGGCGGTATCATCCGCGTATAAAAAGAGTTGCGAATTCAGTGGAAGACAGGTCATATCATTGACGTAAATATTAAATAACAAAGGTCCTAAAATTGATCCCTGAGGAACACCTGTCGAAACGTTCAAAATTGGGCTGTATAATCCGCCTAGTTGGACGCATTGGGCTCGATCAGCAAAATAGCTTTTAAAGAACGACATGTATGGACCTCTAAACCCAATACTGTCAAGTTTATCTAATAGTAGATTGTGATTGATAGTATCAAATGCTTTTTGCAAATCAATAAAAAGTGTAAGGACAATGTTATTATTATCTATTTCTTTGCAGACTAGGTCATGAAAATCCTTTAGTAGGTTTACCGTACTGTTGCCTTTGCGGAAACCATACTGGGCTGCATTTAGTAGATGGTACTTATCAAGAAATGATGTCATGTTAACATGTATAATTTTCTCTATGATACGAGCGAGGGAGGACAAAATTGCGATTGGCCTATAATTATTATAATCCTTTTTGGAGCCTTTTTTATGCAATGGTCTTATTACGCTTACTTTCATGTACGTGTGAATTTGCCCAGTTATTAACGTTTCGTTGATAATGAAAAGTAATATAGCTTTAAGTAGGTCAAAATGCACTATGAGATCTCTTATCCTAACACTATCATAGCCTGGTGATTTTGTTATTGGCATTGTTTTCAACACATCCCATAAATCCGTCTCAGTGACAGTAGGCATGTAAGCTGAATGAATGCTCGAAGCAACTGCAGTAGCGTTCGCCATTTTGCTTCCCCGTCTACACAAGGAAGTAACAGATTCTACGAAGTGTTTATTGAACTCAGTGGCCAATTCTACCTTGGTTTTATCTGGAAAGGCCTGTTCTAAAGTATCGTCAATGCTTTTCTTGGATGGTTTTCCTATGGTGGTTTGCACTAATTTCCAAGTTTTTTTTACATCCCTACTGCATGCCGAGAATTGATTAAGCTGGTACTGTTTTTTTGCGAGTCGTATTTTTGCTGTAATCTTATTTCGCAGTTGCCTGAATTCTTCTCTTAGTGCAAAGTCATGAGGGCTCTCATTGCGCCTTCTTAAAAGTTTACTCTTGATGTAAGATAGCTCAATAATTTCCTTGTTTATCCAAGGACTTGCCTGATTTCGCCGTTTCATCCTCACCTTAGTTTTCGATTTATTGTAAATTGATTTTAGTTGCTCTACGAGCAGTTCGTAAGCATGTAGGTGA
This sequence comes from Dermacentor variabilis, assembly GCF_050947875.1. NCBI lineage: Eukaryota > Metazoa > Arthropoda > Arachnida > Ixodida > Ixodidae > Dermacentor > Dermacentor variabilis. The sequence continues at coordinate 58,561,733 of NC_134572.1, forward strand.
TTGTGCTGCAAAAAGGAAGTCCAGTCATACAACTTAATTAGTTTATCTACTTTTTCATTGTTAATTACAAGCCTTTCTGTAGATCTCTCCTGTGCCACCATTTTACTCTCTTTTAACAACGTAAGCGTAATAAAATAATGATCAGCAACTTTTTCTTTGATAATACAGCTGAACGTTTCCTGTTGCGTTACGGATGTACTGATATGGTCAATGCATGTCTGTGTGAATTTACTTCCTAGAAATTCTTCTCGCGTATAGCCCTGAATTTTATTCTCCAAGCCAAAACTGGCCAACAGCGTTAAGTACTCACTTACACCTACCCTATTGGTCACCGAAACGTCAATGTTGAAATCTCCTGCGAGAATCACACGTTTATTTACTCCATACTTTTTCAGGAATCTAGTGAGCTCCTCTAAAAAAACTGCAATATTCTTGCTAGGAGGTCTGTAAATCGCACAAACTAAAAATTCATCTTCATTGTTAGAAAGATAAAGCGCTATAACTTCCGCTTCATCAAATTCAACTTTCAAACATTCACAAAACCAGCAATTTTTCACAAATACTAACACTCCTCCACCACGTTTGCTCTCTCTGCACAAGGCAAACGATTGATAGTTCTGTATATTATAAAGAGAGCAATCAAACTCACTAACATTGATTTCAGTTAATATTATGATCTCCATAAAAGTTAAAACATTCTCCAAGTACATTTGTAACAAGTTCCAATTCTTGTGAAGACTTCTCACATTCACATGGATAAGATCAAAACTTGTACAAGATTCAACTGACACGTGTTGCCGGCGTATCTTCACCCACTCCGGAAATGAATGTACAATCTCAGTCATCACGTTATCCTGCGCAGATCCGCTTCGTTCTCAACAAGAATAACAGGGGCACCTTCAATTTTCTTAACAAATATACGACCGTTTCGCACCCAAACATATTTGTAGTGTTTTTCAGTTGCTTGGCGCTTTGCCATCCATCGGAGCTTCTTGGCTAGATGTGTCAGATTTTCATTTATGTAAATGTTCTCATGTTTCAGCATGTTTCGTTTTGCAAGCCACTTTTCTCTTGTTTCTCTCTTGGTGAAACGGACTATTATGGGAGCCTCAGCATCTGCTTTGCCTTTAATTCTGTGCACAACTTCGACTTCCTCATTGCTGGGAGGGGATAGTTCGAGTCTCCCTGCAAGGGAATTTATAACTGCTCTCAAGTCTTCCCTCTCATGGCACTTGATCCCATGAATTTCTAAATTATTACGTCTTGAATAGGATTCCATCCTATTCACCTCCATTTCCAGTTGAGAAAGTCTAGTGTCTTTTGCTATCAGCTGAGCTTCCATGTCCGTAGTTTTTTTCTTTAGCTCTTTTACTTCTTGATTCTGGGTTTCAAGAGTTTTAAGCACTTCATCATATTTGGAAGAGATCAAATCGAGTGATTCTTCTATGCTCTGTATTGTTAATGCTTGCTCCTCAAGTTTTCCGTTGGTGGTATCATGTTTAGCCAACTGCTCCTCCTGTTTTCTTTCGAGCTCATCAAAGCGGCGTAGCATAGCGTCAAGCTTCGACATGACGTCAACCAAAGAAGGTTGTTCACTGTCTGCCATTAACATCTTACGCTGGAAGCCAGCCCCTTCTTCAGCGTTCGTCAGTCGTGTTTTGTGGTTTGCACACGTGGGACATAACCAAATACGGATCGTTTCTACTGACATGCTTTTTAGGTTAGTCTTTGTGACGCCAGAACATTTGCCGGCATGATAACGGTTATCACAATCGCTGCAACGAAGGCACTGGCTATCAGGTGCAATAGCTTTCAGGCACGCGAGGCAATCATTGTTAGACATTGTGAACACAACTTTGTGCAGTCCGGCGGAGCAGAATTTAAATTCAAACACAGAAGTAGTTATGAAATGCTGCTCTCACCTACGTAAGCGAAGAAAGAGCGTTATGCCGCGCTCATGCACTCCGCCGGACTGCGCTGGTTCACAATCGGCGTTGGCTTTTTAAGCGTTGTCGCCCGGTGTCGCCCTCCTGGATTGGCTGCCCCCACGATGACGCACTCGCAGTATGGACTGTGTAGCCATGGGCGCTCGCACCGAATCCTCTCCGGTATATCACGTCGATAACGGCGCCGAAGATGGAAGCATCCGAAGCCAGGGAAGTGACAGTCAGGTCCCTTGTGTCTGGCGGTTCCTACGTAAGCGAAGAAAGAGCGTTATGCCACGCTCATGCACTCCGCCGGACTATATATGTATATATATATATATATATATATATATATATATATATATATATATATATATATATATATATATATATATATATATATATATATATATATATATATATATATATATATTAGCAGGCTAAATGCGTTCACAGGACACCGGCCGTGGTTGCTCAGGGGCTATGGTGTTGGGCTGCTGAGCACGAGGTCGCGGGATCGAATCCCGGCCAAGGCGGCCGCATTTCGATGGGGGCGAAATGCGAAAACACCCGTGTGCTTAGATTTAGGTGCACGTTAAAGAACCCCAGGTGGTCAAAAGTTCCGGAGTCCTCCACTACGGCGTGCCTCATAATCAGAAAGTGGTTTTGGCACGTAAAACTACAAATATTATTATGCGTTCACAGGACCAAATCGAATGATCGAACAATCAAGGTATATACATTCACACCAGCGGAACGATAATAGCGCCGGCGATGTGCCTGATCACTGATGTTCCCATGGCAAAAACAAGGATTTCGGTCGTTTATTGCGTATACAGTGCAGCTGAGTAGACCCCGAAAAGATTAGGCTGACACATACGGATGCGTGTAAGTAGCGAGTGCAAGTTTAGCGCAGCTACGTACACACTCTAAGGGAGGAGCACATCCTAGAGGCCAGAGAATCTATACAATCTGCTGTGTTTGCACAAGAACATGTAGATTTCTGCCTTTCTTCTGGCCTGTCCACGGCCCTATTTTTCTGGCATCGTTTTCAGGTGCAATTTTGTTTGTGTCACTGCTTGTTACTTTAAGCGTTTTTTTTATGTTTATTTCCTAAAAAGGGAGGAACCTTTTATCTGGAAAGCCTGAAACATGGTATGGGACAGCTTGAATGTATAATTTATATTGTGCGTCGTGACTACGTTTTCGTGTCGAAGTTAGAATATGAACGATTTAGATTTCATCTAATTTTCTTGCTGTTCACCATATACAACAGTAAACTTTATTTATCTTACTTCAAGAAATTATTAATCACGAGCCTCTTTTCAAAATTTGTGTAATCATTATTATTTCCAAAGTAAATTTCAGACAAGAACATTGAAGAGAATGCCCTGGGTTTGCTTCTAATCGCTGTTACACGTTAGTTATACACTTTGTTTTATAAAAAAAATTTGCTATGTTCTAGTGACTCTTCATGTATGGCATAAGCAATATTTCCTTTATATTCTTGTGTATTACGCTCCAAAACCACGATATGATTACCAGGGACGCCGCAGTGGGACCGGATTTATTTGGACCACCTGAAGTACTTTAACCTGCACCTAAATCTAAGTGCGTGCGTGTTTTTGCATTTCGCTCCCATCGAAATGCGGCCGCCGTGGCCGGCAATCAAACCCGCGCCCTAGAGCTTCCCGGCGCAACAGCTTAACAGCTAAGCAACATTTCAATGCATGTACACACCTGATTTTTCCTCTCATCACCCGCTACAAAGGGCAAGGCACCAACAATAATAATGATCGTCAACAAATTCCTTCCAGCGTGCCTGACAGGGCCTGACCTGGACCGGGCCTGGCCCGAACCAGGACTGGGCTCGGGCTTCACATTATGGGCTCGGCGGAATCCGGGCTTCCCAAAGCGGGCCCGAGCCGTGCAGTGTTCTAATGACAATGGCACAGTGCTACTGCCGTAATAGTCGCTACCATCCCGGGCTAGCAGGAGAAGTCTTCGAGGAAGCCACAGTGCAAATACAACGCTGTAAGCTGGTTCCTTGCGAGCAGACAGCAGCACGCTTCCCGTAGCGGTAATGGCATAGGAAATAGGGTGATCTTATTTCGGCTGGCTGTTCCGTTGGACGTAAGCGGAGCGATTCCGGGGAATGCTACACGCTCTTTACACGCCCCGCTACTGAGTGAACAACTGCATGCATTTGCCTCGTCGATTCTGGTCACGTAAAGCTCGCACAGCTCTGACGGCCGCTGAACTTTGCCTTTGTTCGTGCGTTGCCTCGGGATAAACTCTGCGCGCTATGTCAGTATGATGACGCCGCTTTGTGGAGGCAGGTTCTCGCATCTAGGTTGAATCATGAGTTCACAGTGGTGTGCATTATTTCCTGGACTGATGTACCAATGCATCGGAGATTCAGCACCCATCACGACGAAAATTCTGGCGTTCTACTTTCTCGAACACTTCACAGCGATTTTATCGAGTTCGGTCAAGCTTGGTGGTCTCAAGAGCGTCGTCTCGAATTTGATGCCGTCAATTAGGCTGAGTACGGTGGAGGCGCTGGCCGATGCCTCGTGGGACGGAAAAGAAATGCTCCCCTCACTGATGGTAGTGCTTTTGGAAGCCTGCTCCCTTTACAGCTTGACCTTGATTACACGGATATGTTGGCAATGTAAATTAAGAAACCGTGCACAACAAAATAATTGACATTGTCACGCGAAACGTTTCACTATGGTCTACGAAAGAAAAAGAAAGGTACTGTCAAATTTCAAAATGGTCGTAAACGGCCATTCACAAAACTGGTATTTGTTTTTACCTTGACAGAAAGCCAGTGCACTTGTTATTCCAGTTACAATAATTGCGAAGAAAACAGTCAAGTTCAATATGGACTATCCAGCTTATATTGTAGGAAAATGTGTTAATTACGGAATGTGCCTCGCCCACTCTTTGTCTCTGACAACGTTCGAGCAAGAGATAGCCTTCGCTAGGAACTACTGTGGCCAAGACAACTTAGAAAACGCAGTTCTGTTCACTACTGTGGGTGCTTGCCGATCTTACGAGTAATCATGTGCGACGACGAGGATGAGTAAAACCCTTCTCGCGTGTGTGAAATATCATTTTAGGTTTGAAAGATTCTTGTATTCTCCTAATCTCGCTGTCAATTTACCTTCAAGATATTATTACTGCATGAAACACTATTCTATTTAATGTGTACCAACATTTAGAGTGGAACACGCCCTAAATGACAATGTATGTATGTGTGAACATATATATATAGGACGAGAGGACAGGGGTTAACCGAGGCGCCCGATAGTTACTAATCATAGCATAAGAAGCCAACAAGCAAAACAATGACACCATGTACAACACAGGGGAAAGTATTTGCACCTACTAATTAAAGTAAAGAAATGATAGATTAATGGCAATTAAAGTGCATGAAAAAGCTTTCATGTTCACTTCACTTTCATTTCATTCTCATTTCAATTCCATGTCCATCAATTTATCATTTCTTTCATTCAATTAGTAAGTACAAGTAATTTCCCCAGTGTTGTCCTTGGTGTCATTGTTGGTTGGCTTCTTATGCTAGGATTAATAAATATCAAGCCCCTCGGTTAACCCTTTTCTTCTCGTCATATATATATATATGCGTGCATTCGTGCGTGCTTGCGTGCTTGTGTGTGTGCGCGTGCATGTGTGTGCGCGCGTGTGTGCGTGTGTGCGTGTGATGATGATTTGGGATTTTTATGGCGCAGCAGCCGTGCAGACTACAATGGGCGTGTGTTGTGCGTGTGTGCGTGTGTGCGCGTGTGTGCGCGTGTGTGTATACCCACGTAAACTGCACTTTTAACTATCAATAAAAATGTAGTTGCAATGGCGAGGTGAAACAGAGTTGCCTATATATGTGCATATAAACAATGGTGAAGTGTAAGCGCAGACCCCAAATATTGGACATCCAGCGCACCCGCGATCGGGCCGGCAGGCTAGCCTGTCAGTCCTACCATGGGTTTAGCCGGGTGCGTGTTTTATCGCGTTTTGCTGGACTCAATAAAAACTTATTCGCTCACTACCTCACCAACCACGTGTCACGTGCACTTCAAGAATATTTTGATTCCTTGGTATTGGAAGGCGGAGGCATAAACGTCAATGTTGCGTATGCTTCAGATGTTGAGCTTTCCACGACCAGGAAGCGGATACATTCATTTTATGTGAATAAATTACTTGTAGCCTGATATCGTGGCGCTATTGAGAACAATCAGGCGTCTGTATTGTGTCAAAGCCACGGTGTTGCCATAGAAACTGAGAGACAACTGCATATGTCATATATAGCAATCAATGAACGGGGCACACGTGTAGCAAACGGCGACAATGAGACTGCTCACAAACATGGGTGTGCCGATGTATAATTTTCACCTCTGGATTCTGCAATAGCGATAGAAAGAGGAGTGGTTGTAACGGTAAAAACGACTACCAGTCTATGACTTGCCTTGAAGTGTTTTAGTGCAGTGGCGTTTTACGTCAACAGAAACATCAATAAAGGAAAAATGAGACATCCACGCAAATGTACCTAAGTGCTACTAAGGAAACCCATACGGTTCCCATACAGGAAGCAGTATGGGTTACCTTTGTAGCTTTCGAAACCTTGCGCGTTACCGTAGAACTGTTACGTCTAACAGGAACATCCTGCTCAACTATGGCTGACAAAACAGCAACGTGATGAAGACATACGAATGCGAAATGTTTGAAAGTAAATTCATAGCATTAGATTTGCCTTCCTATCGACTTTCGGAAACCAAAGAAAGATAATTCTGCCCACATACCGGTATACGCACGTTTCCTAGAAATGACATCCTAATAAGAAGATGAAATTGGCCCATATACCAGCAGCAAGAGCGAACGCAAACATAGAATGAAGAAAATGTAACAAGAGAGAATAAAAAACGAAGCGCTCAAAGGAATTCTGAGAGAAAGACCGAGAGAAGATTCGGCACTGCAGAGTTCGTTCTTGTGTTGTGCCTTGGATCACCTGGAACACTTCAAATTACAGTACGTTCCCCAAGTATTTTTTTTTAAACAGGCGTGCCATGATACTGCATGTACGTGGGTGTCCCTTTCCTATTCCGTTCAGCTCCATGCGGGTGCCTTGCAGCTCCTCGCAAATAGTAGATCGTTATAAGGTGCACTATGTCGCTATGGTCAGAGCGTAGCGCCTAGAATCCTAGATGAGCCTAGATTTTCGCTTTTTCTTTTTCATAGTCAGTACACAATCTGGAGATGAAAAACGACAATTACACTTTAGCGCGGCTAAATAATTTGTTTAGGCTTGGCAAAACGTTTGAAGCCCGCACGTTTTCCTAGAGTTCACTGCGAATAATTTTCAGGAAACAATCTCGCTAACTTTATAAACACGAAGCCGCGAATAACCAACTAGTACCGGTTGTCTTCTTCCAGCTTGCACCTGGGAAGAATATCTATGTTGTCCTGTTCACTGCCTTACAGAACGTCTAGAGGCTGTTTGTTTTAAGCAGTCGCCAAAGAAGGCTGTAGAAGGAGGTGAACAGTACGCAATGCGTAATTGATTTCCATCGTTAATGAAAAATTGGGGACGCTCCTGCTGGCCCGCTGCTTGAGAAAGACGACTTATTTCTTTAATTGTAGCTGGACAAGCTTGAAATCGCCATTTTCCTTCATTTTTATCCAGTAGAGAGGAACGTCTGCAAATAAAGAGTAGCCAGACGGATAGCGGTATGAGGCCGATGGCCCTTGTTTGATGAGCGAAACACAATGGGATAATTGGTCGTCAGCGGCGGATACCTGTCGAGATGAGGGCACCGAAATGTACGGTCTTGAGCTGAGACTCAGAGGCTACCACTTTTGTGTAATTGCTTTTGAATTGTGCTATAACAAATAATTTATATATCAAATATAATAACAACATATAACATATAATAACATATAATTTTTTCTCTTTTACAAAGACCGAAGAACTGGCGCCACACGCCACCATATGACATCTCAGATGCAACATGACTGCTTTAGAGAACCAGAAGTAGCGATTCATAATGAAATATTACTCCGTTGATGTTCGGATAGTTACATGGCATTGGATAAATGTGACGAGTACATATTGCTTGTGGAGATAGAAATGTTTATACGTTCTGATTTAAAAAAGAAACAATTGCATTGGTAACGTGAATACGTAACATTGGTGGATATTGCGCCATGTAGTTCATGTTAAAGCATTCCTTTCATGCTGGGCCTCATCAAATACGCCTAATGTTTTTGTTCGGAACTTACTGAAGAGTAACAGATAGTACAGAACATCAGGAATAAGGCATCATCTGCAAGTATTTATTAGCACGATATCGTTAGCATGCTCATAAATATACCCAATTTCTAACTGCTTAAGATAAAACTCTAGCCCATCTCTTCGAGAGACGCCTTTACCTAAGATATAAGCAGTATGAATGACTACTATGTGCGGAGCCGACATGACGGGTAATTTGTGAGAGCGACATGTCCCCTCGCTTGCGAATGCGAGCCTAATGACTACTACTTTCGGGTTAAAAATTCACTACCAAGCTGGTTAGGGGCTCGACAGTAAAGGAAGCTCGTGCCAGTGTTGCGTAAATCACAATGGCTCCGTCGAATCACTTATTCATCCTTTCGCAGCGCAGGGCGTGTGCTCTTAGTGCGAAATGTCGGTTGTCGTTGACTCAAGTTAAATTTAATGCAAGAAATAATGGCAAGGTGGCCCAGCTAAGCATGGCGCAGTGTTTGTCACGTGACATTAGTGGGAGTAGTTTATAGTAAAATACCGTAATAATATATATTGTTCAATGGAAAAAGTTCTTACCTGGGAAGTAGCGTTATATGCGGAGTGATCATTTTTAAAGTTAACGTAGCTTTTAAATATGGCCAGTGGGAGATGGCAAATTTCTAGTATTCAGGTGGGTTATTCAAAGAGCTGGACATTACTCGCACCAGAAATTGAAACACATCCTCATTTCATCGACGAGAATTCACTAGTCAACTTCGTAATTATTTTACGGCTATTATCGCAATCTACGAATTGTAGCCGTGGAGTTTGCAAGGCATAACCACTTGGAACGAATTTTAAGGAAGACATGCCTGTCTATAGATGCGCCACCAAACTTGCGGCTAAAATGCCCTTTTATTCCACTTACTTTTTCAATACAACGATATTTAATGCATTTAAGCATAAAAGTAACTGCAACGCCCCCGTATTGTTTCGCGCACTTCGGCAATGAATATGTCAAAACTGGTGTCATCCTGGAAATTCATTGTAAGTGGATATGCATTTGCAATTCACCGGCTACGATTTGTAAATTGCAATATGGGCCGTAAATAATGAAGAAGTTCACTAGCAAGTATTTTAGATTTTTTTAGCATGTGTTTACAATTTAGGTGCAAGTAATGGCCAACTCTTTGAATAATACAGCTCAAGGACTCAGATTATGCTATCTGCCTCAGGCGATTTGTAAAAATTCTAGAAAACCTAAATATGATCACCGGGTAGAGGTCCAACCTCAAGATTTCGCTGGAGGAATATTATCACACATAAAGTGCGTCTGTGGATTCTGCGACCCAACATTATGTTTTATAAACCGGAATGTTTTACACATGCTGCCCATAATGAATATAATATAAATTTTTGTTAAAGTTGTGCAGGAGAAGTAGTACAACAAATTATTTATTTCAAGAAGATGTTATCGGCCCGTGCGTTAGTTCTTGGTTGGGCAATACTTTCGCAAGAACGACCAGATAAGTTGTATTGCCGAAGTTTGAATGCATTAAATATCATCGAAGTACAAACGTTAAGAAATGCTTTATGACATAAACAGTGGTTTGAAGGGCTTGATTTATCGACTCCCTCTAGGAATCCTAATGTTGCGCTGTCTTGTCTATGATTCACCTTTGGTTATGCCTGTTTCACCTTCGCTTACGTCTGTACTTACAGGGGCTGATTATACCATAAATATACTATGAAACCACGAAAGAGGAAAATTGCATTATAACGGAGAAGAGGCTTCCCTTGGGGTCTCCCACAGCTAGTGTGTTGCGAAAACTAGGTCACCACCCGACACGACTAAACAAAGGACAGCACACATATAACTAGTCGGCGTATACGTAACAGGCATGTGCACAACGCGCTACAGACGTTCCAGTCACCATATCTGTTCTTTACAGATTGTCGTATTGAAACAACTGCTGCCCAAATATCCTTACTGCAACAAACACATTCCGCCAAGCCCATCATTACTTTAATAAACGAAATCAATTTTCTTGGTTATTTCGCCCATTTTAAACGAGTAGCTTCCCATGACTATTTCGCTTCTTTCGTATTCTTTGTTTCTTTCTGGACACAAAGGACACGTGCACTTCTGGTTACCCGCTTCAAACCAAACGGATCACCGTTGCTAACCCATTTGGTGTTTTTACAGGAAGTGAATTGTGGTGCAAACTTTCGTTACCCTTCATCTCACCTCCGAAGCAATGTTTGGGCGTTATCTCGCTAGCCTCCTTGATCATGGTTGTTCATGTCAAGGGACGTAGGCGTAGCAATACACCGGTGGTTCATCACTGTCGTTGTCTGAATTTGGGGCGGCTTCGAGCAGCACACGCTCTCCGTTATTGGTAGCCTCGCGACTGCAATAATCACAACATACATTAACGTAGAAAGCGCAGCAACGGGTCAGAACGCTTGATTTCAATACCTGCATTAGGAACAGTGACATAAAGGTACGCGACAGCATAAACGATGATATAGAAGCCCGCGTCCCCCGTTCTAGGCATCTTAGTACTACTGCAAAGCACTTAGAACGCCGAAAGTTTCCGAATACCATGTAAAACGCTTAAAACACGCAGACATTGAGCGCATATGCCCTGCTTCACTTGCAGATGCTGGTGTCTTGAGACGATTCAAACGATAATCTTTGTTATACGCTGCACAAACGTACCATTGGCTTGGATTGACGTTGCTTCAGGCAGCATACGACAACGTACCTTGTGTCGCAGCTAAGGTTATCCGAGCCGTTCAAAGAAAAAAGAAAACATTTAGAAAGCAGAGCGAGATACAATGATAATTCCTACGGCGTGATCAGCTTGGTTAAAGTTAGTTGGGACACCCTATATATCCTCCCCTCGCTCGTGAATTATGCCTGCATGTGTCAAACCACCTTTATGAATTTTTAGTGCGCACTTGTTGACGCACCATGTATGCCAAAGCTTCGCGTGGCTAAATGTGATTCTGTCTTTCATTGACGGGTGTTACAACCCTGCATGCCTCTGCTAGGGGGCACTGCTAGCAGTTGCTCAGTACGAATCTTGTTAGCATCTTGTCCACGTCATGTAATTGTGTTATTGAGCCTGGTGCAATGCACAACTCATTAGCATACAGTGCTTGGCCTAATTAATAATTTTTCTGCTATCTGCTCTACGCTCTCATAGTGTTTCTACTTCCGTGGGCAGTATATATATATATATATATATATATATATATATATATATATATATATATATATATATATATATATATATATAGAGGGGCCCGAAATATCGCTTGTGTTGTCCTTGGCGTCAGTGCTTGTTGGCTTCTTATCATATATATATATATATATATATATATATCTGCTCTGCATATCCTAAGTAGATGGCTAATTTGTAAATCTCGGCGAAGTTCTGACGTCATAAACTTTCATCGGCTGACTGAAGTTATTATTTGTTTATTTATTTGAACGACTGAAATCTGGGGCTATCATGGTGTTTAGAGAGCAGCTGGCGCAACATTTTTTAATGTGAGGTAACCGATTAACATAAAAGTAGATTTTCTCCCAAGCCTAAAAGTTATTGCTACGCGCGTTTCGCAACGCACAATGAAGCATCGTAGGATCCAGTTTTTTTTTGTGTGTGTGTGTGTGTGTGTGTGAAACTGCGGTTGTCAGACTTGACGCTTGGCACAACAAAGACGCGTAGATAATCTGTGTATAGATTAGCACATATAGAGACTCTGAACGCCGTTATTCCGAGAACGTCTAGCTCACCTAGGAACACATTTGCGCATTCAACAGTTTCGCAGGCGCTCACTAGAATGGTAGCACAACAGAGGTTTGCATTGATATTGCTGACGGAGGTGCTGGCATGAACTTGTAATTTCAAACAACAACCCTGGAAAGTTCATTAGGGGGAACGCTAAAAATCTCACCATGTCAAGATAAACAAAACTGCTTCACATCTTCAACGTTTTAAAATTTTTTGTTGACGCTTCTATTGAAACAGACACTAGCAGTACCAAGACACTAGCAGCCCGTAATACGGCATGCGCGTCCTCGGATAAGCACGCAAAGGTATCGCGCAGAACTCGTGCTGTGGTGCATACTTTGCATTTTTAACATGTGAGTTCATTCTTTTAGGGCTGGTGGCATTTCATATGTGCAACTGCAATGGCGATGGCAGGCAAAAATTAAACATTAGTTTGGAGAGTGTCTGGCTTAATGCATACTTCGTTTATACATTTTGGACTTTTCCACTTTAATGAATATAACTCCTTAGCGAAGTCATTACCGACGCCCACTGCTACTTTGAAATGCTCTTGAACTCCCAATGTAACAAGGTTTCCTGAGGAGCTAGAAAGTTAGGGTTATATGCAACTGTATTTTTATTCTAGCTCTTGAGACTGCAAGGCTCATCGACTTGAATAGAATTATGTGGATGACACCATTTACGAGATATGTACCGTCAAACTTGCGATAAAAATGCATTGTCGTTCTAAACGACGTTTTATGCATTTAAGCGTAAATGTAACTATAATGCCAATACATTTTGCCGCAAAATTCGGAAATTACCATTTCGAGACTGGTGTCATCCTGAAAAATAATTTCAAGTGGATCCGCCTTGTAAACTCCTCGGCTAGAATTTCTAAACTTAAGTTGTGTTTCTTTGTTAATTAATTGATTATGCATTTCAATTTTTGTGCAAGTAATGTCTGCCTCTTCGAGTAGACCACCTGATGTACTAGACTTGTCCTATCAAGCACAGACAAGTTTTAAAAATTTTGAATGTGTTCGCTGAAATAACCGGTATATTTCTGTTTCTTTTTCCTCATCACATCGTGAGTTGACTGGATAGCCACATGCAGTTATTACGGTCTTGCACGGCCTGGCATTTGCACAGCTAAAGCAAATCTCTTGTTTTCCTCAGCAGCTGTAGCAGTGGGCCTTTCAGATATAATAGTAAGGATGTTACTGAATATATTTTAATATGAGAGCTAAAGGCCACATTGAAAATATAGGATTCAGTGCCAACTTTAAGAAACCTTCCATTACGCGTAAATATCAGGCAAAGATAAGCACGCGCCTTAGTTGAAGCGTAGAATAACGCCTCAAATAATATAACAGTTCTGTCTTCTTATACTGCAGTTATAGTGAAACAGACAGGCAATAAAGAAATAAAAACGAGCTCCAATTCACGCTGTGAAGGTGGCTGGCCAGCGAAACTGTGGTACACCTGATCTGAGAGACTAACTGGGGTGGCGTATAGACTAGAACTGGGCCCTGCCAAGCCTGAGCACGGCGCCACACCACATATTGACGTCACTGTTCCATTCGTCGCTCGCTGTATTCCTGCTGCTCTTCGAGCGTCCTAACTATGTGGGGCTTGCTTTGGCAAGGAACCACTGCCTCCTGCCAAGCCTGAGCACGACGCCGTTGTTCATACTGATGTTGCTGTTCCCGTCGCCACTCATCGTATTCACGCTGCTCTTCGGGGATCCCAACTATGCGAGGCCTTTCCATAGCGCTATCAAAACACAAATGAAACTATCTGCTAGCGGTTTCTTCTTTTACATATCAAAGGGCAGTGGCGTCACTACCTACTTCGTATACTGCAGTGGCCGCTTCCCGTCAAGTGCAGCGTATCTTTACCTGGAAACGCTGGTGGCTAACGCTATGTGTGAAGGTCATCTTTCTGGTTCTTCTTTTCTTTCCCCAGCATCGCCGACGCCGCCGCTGCTGCGGTTGCGTAAGGTGAGCGCCATCTGGTGATGCTGCAAGGCACCCAACGGCGCATGCCACACGCGTGTACCGGGGTGGTTGGTTGAATTGTCTGTCGTGAGAGATGAAGAAATCCCGGGATCTTGGTCATATGCAGCTTCACTGTAAAAAGTCAAGTATCACGCGGCATCATTTCTACTCGTCCTCCATGCGGACCGCTCTCTTTGTAAACTGGATCAAACGCCTTCAAAATATCATCTTACGAAACGAGCTCGAATATTCTATTGCAACGGAGTCGCCTTCAGCCGTCACTATTGGACTGTGGTGAGTTCAGATGATAAGGTCCCGTTTCTCGATCAATACTGCTCTTTCGTATTTACGCAATGGCTCTGAGTGTAGATGGAACAAGGTGTACAGGAAAGTAACATGGCCTACTAGCATATTCCTATCCGTTGGAAGTGTTACGGTGACAGGCCGGTGGTGGTCGTATTTGTTTCCTCGAGACTGTTGCCTGCCTGCCTGTCGCAACGTTTAAGACGGCAGAAAAAAAAGGTATTTTACCTATCACCTCGAGCTTTTTTTTTCTTTAACACGGATGCGCCTTTCATACAAATCACGTTTTTCTACCTTTACTGCACTGTGGCATGGCTATTATTCGCTTCGCCTAAGGCTGATAGTTGTACAAAACCGTTTTTTGGCACTGATATATCACAGAGCTGATCTTGTGTGTGACCGGGAATATTATAGGCTCTCATTTTAAAGGCATTGTGCTCATACTGCATGGTCCAAGAAACGACGTCAAGGTTTTACAATAATATATATATATATATATATATATATATATATATATATATATATATATATATATATATATATATATATATATATAATACCAGGCATTTTACGCAATATTTGTGATTTTGAAGGTATATTGAACATTTGAGGGACGGGAATGCTTTCATTGGAGCTAGTGTTTCGCTAGAAGATGACTTTAGGACAACTCTATAACGTTATAGCAGATTTTTATGTCTTTTACTGTTTCTTTTTCATTTCTACTTTTCAAGTTTGTGATAGATTTGAGGTGTATCAAACTCCATTACCGGACCCTCTGCAGAACATGGTAAATGATTTTCCAGCCTTTTGTATCCCTGCTTAGATGACATCTAATTCCTCCTGCTTCCTATTCGTTCCTAAATGATTTCTACATCATTGTGAATTATTCTAATCCTTTCAACAAATTATTCATAGTGTGTATAGCGGGCACTTCGTTGAAGAAGGACATGACACAGCAAGACAATTAATTTGTTATCACAAACCGAGAAGTATCTTCACATCGGTAAATGACAGTAATATGCGAAAATAGGAGCGCTGTCGCAGCGCGGGTAATTTTTTCACCATATCTTTTTGTGGGAAGTTCCTTTTTGACACCTTCCTGCATAGCGGTGCTTCAAGGCTAGTATTATAATGTAAAATGCATCCTAGAGTGAAACGCAGGTTTTCGTCTCAAGAAAATTCAAAGCTGGGATGTTAGCGAATGAAAAACGGCGTCTTAGGCTATTGGATCCTGAAGAAGTGCAAAAACCTCTCAAGAGATTAATTGATGATGAACAGCACTAGCACTGTGGCTCGGATATTTGTGCTAATCTGTCTTCATTACTGGTTAAAAATGCTGCATGAAGAAGCTGGAGTAACTCGCCAGTTGTTCCCCATCGATAAAGATGGCAAGGTTAGCCACTGGAGCTTCTGTAAAAAAACTTAGCTTTGCACGATAAGACAGTTTATTTTTTTCTGGGACATGCAAGACAATAGTTTGTATGTGTGTGCTTGTGAATAAAGTGCAGATGGCAAAAAGATCGAGACCAGGGCTTAGAGAGAAAGAAATAAGTGCCTAGTATAAAAGATGCGCATTGTGAAAAATATTAGGGCCCATCGCGACGAATTCCCTCCGATGTTCCCTTTTGAAGAAGCAGTTTTGCATTCCTACTCGCTGTATCACAGATCCCTATAATGACCAGTACAATTACCGTTTTCTTCAAGCATACAAATAAAATATGCAAGGAAGAAAGAGCACTCTGTATGATGATGCTTGGGAATACATGATATAAGAAAAGTGCGCAGGTGCATTACTACATTATGGAATAAATCATTTTGAGTAAACGGTATTCTTCAGAGCATTGTCATTGGTAGCACAATTCAGAAAGAGCTGTTCCGTGTCTTCCCATGTAACCGTCGCTGTTCTCTTTCTGAGAAACGTCCTTCTCCTGGGCATTTGGCAAGTGCAACGCTTTCAGGCTCAGCGTGAATGGAAACCGGCAGCAAATGTACCTTACACATGAGCCGCGCGCATAGGGGGAAATATTCTTTAATAATATCTATGTGACTTAATCAACTTCGCGATGCGTGTATGTTACTCTCCCCTTACATGATACACTTTCTATAGCAAATCTGCTGCCACTCAGAGTGCTGCCATTATACAAAAACCCACCATAGCGAAGGTTTGACTTCATCGAGGAAGTAATACTGCTGATAGCTGTGGCTCATTAGAGTAAGTTAGCACAAACATTAAGGCCCTTCTAACCGCTCTCGATTCCTTGTCGACTTTTAATGTTAGTGAACAACCAAACTCTTCCCTCTGTGTGACCACGTAAAGGTCGAAGGCGTCTCCGGTTTTAGCGCAAGTAGGTATCTCAGTCGTGATTGGCGTCACGACTAGGAGCCGCCGAATACGCTAATGGCGAAGTTGCGAACGACTTCTGGTTTACGACTGCAATTCTCCGCGCGGCTCTCCTTCGAGCTCCATCTTGCATGCGTATGTGTGGCCAAAAGGCTGCGCATATATTACGCAGCGTGTTCGTATTTACATAATAACACAGTGGCCGGCTGGGAAATGTACAGGAGTAGGCATCAATGGCCCGATTTTTACGACCTCGTAATTTGGGAGCACTAGTTGCAGCAGGAGCACGCGACCGGAAGGCGTTAACGGACGACAGCGTGCGTGCGCTGTTATATGGCCAGGCTTCTTTTCAGCCTTATCTCACCTCTGCTAGATCCTAGTTCCATAGTCTTCCATAGCAGCCAAATTTCGGGGATGCGAAGTAGCTTGGCTTCTGGTCAACCAGTTTAGGAAGCGGAAAGACTAAAGGCCTTCTCCATGCATATGGCTGCCAGGGAGGGGATGTGATACGATTGGTCGAAGATTCGACCTAGTGCGGCCGCTTGAAACTGGTTACAAAAGTACACGGAGGGTATGAAATATAAAAGTCTAATGGGACCATTCGCTTAGACGCATGTGCCTTGCCTGTAAAATCACGGACGAGAAAGCATCCGCGTCACATTACTCCGTGATGCGTCGAAATCTAGCAAGCTTATTATTTCGGACTATGATTATGTCATTTGTATTTCTGAGACTGTAATTGCTGTGTCCATGTAGGTAAATCTGCACAGAGCCGTTATTTATGGTGTTTTATATAACTTGTTAGAATTAAAAGATATATTACGCTCATTAGCCGAGACCATCAAGTAAAATTGCGCATATGGTTGACGCAGAGAAAGGATCACTGATGCTTCACTAGACATCTACAATTGCAGTCAAGGAAGGAAGTCTGAGCCGAGGGTAGCATAGGGTTACAATGAGTGAGAAGAGGGGAAGAGAGAGACAACAAAATGAAGGAGAGGAAAGGCAGCGACGTCAACAAGACGAGCGTACTGTTTGCTACTCTATGCAGGGAGTAAGCGAAATGATGCATAGTAAGATGACAAGCGGGAGACTGTGAACACTGAGTGCAGGAGGAAGAATACATAAGAGAACTCTATATGAGGATTCGGGCAGATTCACTTGCAGAGCTGTACTAATGCACGAATAACTTTCGGCGCCAGTGGCGGGTATAGTGCCCGAGTATCTTTGACTCAGGAAATTGTGTCGTGCTCAGCCATTTTATATTTGCGCGGAGAGAGAGGACAGATGCTAATCAGTGCTGAATTGTTTGCCCGCACGTAAAGAAATCGCACACACCGTGCAATCGCCCCTTAAATACGGTAAGAGTAGGCGTTGATGAATGTCACTCCAAGCCATAATCGGTACAGCAACGTTATTTCCAACGGGAAAGGCTAGACGGCATTTGTAGTCAAAGTGACAGGTCCACTTACGCAGTGGGCAATCGGAGACACTTGCAGAACCCCAGAAAACTTATGCCTTTTCACGAGCAAGGAGATGAAGCTCCCTGGAACGTCCATCTTGGCTAAAGGAATTAGAAGTGTCTGGGTGTCTTCATGGGGGGACCGGACAGGCTTGTCAGAAAAGTCTTTTCCAACCATGTCACAGCGAGTGGGAAGCCGTCGAAACATTGTAATGGGTCCCAATTCAGGACATTTGGATGCAGAGAGTGGCCTAGGATAAGGCAGATGATGACAAACAGGTACGATTATTGTCGTATAATGCATCCAAGATGTGGAGCAAATCGCGTAAGTATGAGAAGTTAATATAATATTTTACCTTAATCTCCCGCAAAGCGGCCCGCATTCTCCAAATTTAAGACTACAATATCTGCCGCAAAAATGGCATTTTCCTCGCATGGACCCCCTCCCGCTCGGATCCTTCGCTCCCGGGCAACGAGCCGGCCCACGCGGTGGCTAGAGGACTTACATGCCGAGTCGCGGCGCCCGCCGGCAATACCGACGTCCCGCCCACCGCGAGAGCGATGCGGGAGTGGACGTGGAGGGATGGCATGACTCCTTTGAGAGACATCACGCCGCACTACAGTATGAACAGATGTAGATACCCACCAACTCACGTAAAACTAAACAAGAAACAGGTGGCTGCCAGAAAGCAATTGTAGACACACACATATCCGAACCCAGCGATCCCTCAACTCTGCTATCCGACATTTATTCATCCGACGATTGTAAAGCGGGCGGAGCCAGAGCAACGCTGCAGCACATGCTGTGGGAATGCACCGGTAGCGAGCAGCAGGAGTCCTCAACGAACGGGGTAGACATGGAAGTCTCCAACCGAGGGGTGCGTTGGGAGGCGGCCCTGGTCAGCCACGACCTCGCTGATTAACTGTGGGCCGTCCGGCACGCCGAGGAAGCCGCCAGTGTCCAGAGATTCGAGTCTCAACTGACATGATGGAAGAGCCAGCGTCCCAACCGCACGCTCCGCAAACGCATCGCAGAACTGAACAAGAACGTTACGAAACACTGCTGCACCCTATCCTAAAAGCAGTCGGACGAGGTCTGTAAGTCGGTCGCACAGGTCCACAACGGGACCAAAACCCGCACGAGCCAGCGCCACTCGCTCACCAGGCCAAAGGCACCGCTTCACCGGATGACGCCGTCAAGACGCTTGTGCATAGTGCCTGCCGATACCCACAGGCCCACCAACCCTATACATCCCAATTACACAGGTACCGACACACCGACGCCGCCGAATTCTCCTCGACGCTGAACTTTCCGACGAAGAGATGCGCCGGACTCTCTGCGAACTCAATGGCCATTCTGCCCCGGGCCTCGATGGCATAACCAACAAGCTCCTGCGAAACTTAAACGACCCCTTGGTTGTGTAGCTCACGGGCGCTATCAATGGCGTGGGGGGGGGGAGTCGGGCAAGTTACCTGATGCGTAACATCACCACTTGGGACACCCGCGCCACACTCGGCCTCGACTCGGAGAATGCGTTCGATGACATCGAGCACTCAGCAATGCTTAAGGCGATCGTGGACTAAGGGCTCGGGCGCAGGTTCTACGAGTTCGTCCGCTCCTTCCTAACCCGTCGCAAGGCTGTTTTCCAGGCCGGAGACCTCATGTCGGAAAAAGTCGAGTTCGGACAGCGTAGACCCCCTAGAGCTCCGTCATCTCGGCGACGCTGTTCAACCTGGTAATGATTGGGATCTCCGAAGGCCTCTCGTAGATACAAGGCCTCAACCATACGGTATATGTGGACATCACCGGCTGGTGCTCCGCAGGGCCGGACGGCTTTATCGAATCCGCTCTGCAGGAGGCAGTCGAAATCACCGAGTCCTAGCTCGACCACACGGGCCTCAAGTGCTCCTCCGCCAAATCAGAGCTGTTGCTGTACTGTACCAAACGACGAGGCAAAAGGCCCAAGGGGTAGACACCCTCGATCGAACGCCACATCACCGTCCGCTCCAGAGACGGTTGTCTCATCCTCAGGGCCGACACCATCCGAGTGCTCGGAATGACAATTGAGACGGGGGATCAGACATTCAAACGGTCGACAAGCTGACGACAAAGACGGACAACGTGATACGATTCTTACGCAGAGTGGCCAACCATCATCAGGGCCACAAAGAAGACAATCTGCTACGTCTCGTACACACCTTCGTCCTATGTCACTTTACCTACATCGCAGCAATGCGCGAGTGGAAACAATCGTAGCGTGACAAGCTCAATACACTCATCCGAAAGCTAGTGAAGCGGGCGCTCGGGCTCCTGATCACCACGCCGACGTATCGACTCCTTGAGCTCGGGGTGCAGAATACACTCGAAGAGATCGTTGAGGCTCAGGAGAGAGCACAGATGATACGACTGAAGACGACCAAGACAGGCCGCCACATCTTCCACAAGCTCGGCTACTTCCCACTGAACACCCAGGATCCACCGGAGTTTAGGCCGGAGCCCCGCGAGCTCCGCAACCTGATCACGATCACACCTATTCCGCGAAACGTACATCCGGAAGACAATCGGCCCGGGCCGATTGTGTTCCTAGCCCGGACGACCTAGCCTAGCCCGGGCGATCGCATTCCTCTAACGCATAACCAAGAAAGCGGACGACGCCGCCACGGAACTCACACGCCTCCCCAAGATGGCAGAGCAATTGGCCAAAGCCCTGGCAATGCTCAACGACAAGCGAAAGATAATACTCAGTCACTCGAGACCGGCCATCAAAGTGTTCAAGAGAGGGGTCATCGCCGACCAGGCGTCACGCGTCCTTCGCGGCGCTGATCCCAGAATCCTCAGACACCACACCGTCATATGGATTGCCGCCCATGTGGGTCGGATCCCGGCGCCCCGTTCAACCTCAACGAGACAGTCCACGACGCTGCGCGCGCGCTTACCGGGCGCGCTTGACAAGCTGCTGCACGAGTTGTTCTTCCAGTACTTCCCTCCGGACATGGTCCCACTTCTCGCCGCGGCGGGTGATGCGCCATCATAGAAGTTCGCTGAACTGGCTGACCGAGTTGCCGACTACTCGCGGACCCCTAGCCTCAGCGCCATTACGCCTCCGCCTCCGTCTACTGCCTCAGCCCCTGTGCTCGCGAACAAAGAGGGCCGTCTGGACGCCCTTGTCAGACGTCTGGATGACCTCGCGTCCTTCTCACGCCGCTGATTTTCGACGAGATTCCGGTCACGGAGTCGCTCGTCGGCGACCCCGCGCTCTCCAGAGTTTCAACCATCCAACGGGCGACGCGACAGCTCGTCTTCGGTTGTGTGCTGAATACCACCACGTTTTCGGCACGAAACTGCTCTGCTCCAAAGTTCACCCGTCCGTGCACACGGTCAGGACATGCTGTGAGCGGCCACTGACCGTGGCAAGTGGTAATGGCTTCCTTGTTGACACAGGAGCCCAGGTTAGCGTCATACCAGCCTCTTGTGCAGATCACCATCGCAAAGAACAGACCTGCCCACTCCAAGAGATAAACAACTACGTCATCCACACATACAGCCAACGGTCTCTTAGACTTAACATCGAGTTGCGCCGTACGTTTCGCAGGATTTACATTCTTGCTGATGTCTCGCAAGCTGTTTCGGCGCTGATTTCCTCAATTTCTTCAACCTTGCGGTAGACATGCGTGCTCATCTCCTCATCGATCTCAGCACGCGCCTCTCCATTAACGGCGTACTCTTTAACGCCTCGCCGACGGTTTTTGAGCTCTCGCACCCGCTTCGTCGAACGTAAAAATCATCGCTGATTTTCCAAATCTTACGAAGCCGCATACTAAAGTCACCAGTAAAGCACTCCATCACTCACCACATCGTGACTACTGGACCCCCTGTCTTTATTCGGCCTCGCCGACTATCTGGAGGCCGCGTCGCCATCGCTCGCCGCGAGTTTGAGCACATGCTTGAACTCTGCATAGCACGACCTTCCTCAAGCAACTGGGCAACGCCACTCCACATGGTGCCAAAGAAAGATCCTGGAGACGGGAGCCCATGTGGGGATTACCGCGCTCTGAACGCTCACACCTTACCAGACCGCTATCCACTTGCTCGGGTCAGGCTTCCTCCCAAGACTTGACATCGAACTTGGCTGGGGGCTCGCTCTTCTCTAAAATTGACCTAAAAATGCTTACCATCAAATTCCTGTGGAACCCGCTGACGTTCCGAATACAGCCATTACCACCTCTTTCGGCCTCTTCGAGTATGTGAGGATGCCTTTTGGATTGCAAAACGCTGCACGGACTTTTCAGTGCATTATAAATGAGGTCACGAGAGGTCTCAACTTCGTGTTCGACTACCTTGATGATCTCCTCATCGCAAGCTCATTCAGCCCTGAGCATGAAGCTCACCTGCGGGTCCTTTTCCCACGACTTGATGATTACGGTCTCGTCATTAATGCTCACAAGTGCCTCTTAGGCGTCGCTACCGTCGAGTTTTTAGGCCACCTTGTCACTCCAGAAAGTACCGGGCCTCTCGCCAGCAAAGTGAAGGCCAATTCAAGACTTTCCACCCCCCGCTTCACTAGAAAGACTCAGAGAATTCCTGGGCCTACTGAAATTTCATCGCTGCTTTCTTCCGAAGTGTGCCAATTTCCTGAAGCCTCTGACCGACCTACTGGTTATAAAAAAGATCCGGCTGCGCCACTTGAGTGGACTGAAGAAGCTGCATCTGCCTTTGCTACTGCCAAGTAGGCACTGGCAGACACCATCATGCTCATACAACCTGTTCCTAATGCCCCAATTCGTCTCATCACTGATGCATCGAGCATGACAGCCGGCGCAGTTCACGAGCAACACGTGTCTAGTTGGCAGCCTCTTGGTTTTTTCTCGCGAAAACTGTAGTCACCTGAAGCTAAATACAGCACATTCGGTCGAGAACTCCTTGCAATGTACCAATCCTTTAAGCATTTTCGCCACTTTCTAGAGGGCCAGGACTCTCACGACGTCACAGACCATAAGCCCCTGATGCTTTCCTTCCATAGGAATCATAGCAACTACACTGCGCGGGAGATCCGCAAGCTGTGCTTTATCTCCGAGTTCATAGTGCATTTCCGCCACGTGCATGGGCCGGAAAATTTCGCGACTGATGCACTCTCCCACGTCGATGCCCTGGCGGCCCAACCACCGGTAAACATGGAGAAGCTGTCAGCCGCCCAGCGCAACAACCCTGAGCTGCATTATCTTCGTTCCTCATCCACGTTCCTGTACTTCACTAGGCGCCCGCTTCCGTTTTCTTCATCTTTAATAACGTGCGAGATATCTACTGGTGTTCCTCGACCTAATGTGCCTTTGACTTTTTGTCGAGCAATTTTTGACCAACTACAGAACATGACTCCCCCTAAAATTTGTGCGACCAAGAAGCTAGCCACAACTCGTTTCCTTTGGCCTAGCGTCAATGCAGGCGTCCGTCGCTGGGCGCCAAACCGTCTTCCATACCAGCGTGTTAAAGTTCACCGCCATAACGTCACGTCAAATTCCTCATTTAGGCCTCCGGACGCAAAGTTTATCACGTCCGCCTCGACATTGTTGGCCCTCTCCCACAATCACGTGGGGCATCTAACCTGTTCACATGTGTGGTTGG
The DNA here is from genome assembly GCF_050947875.1 of Dermacentor variabilis. Taxonomy (NCBI): domain Eukaryota; kingdom Metazoa; phylum Arthropoda; class Arachnida; order Ixodida; family Ixodidae; genus Dermacentor; species Dermacentor variabilis. The sequence goes on from NC_134572.1 coordinate 58,585,425, forward strand.
CCAGAGGCGTTTCCCACTACAGAAACTATGGCAGAGACAGTTGCTATGGCTTTCATGAGTGGCTGGGTGTCACGTTTCGGATGCCTTTCTGTCGTCACCACCAACTGAGGCCGCCAGTTTGAATCGGCCCTATTCACCGTGCTTGCCAACATCCTGGGCAAGCACGGTCATGTTCGCGTTCGACACGTCCATACGATCACCTACCATCCTTCCGCGAATGGCATGGTGGAACGACTTCATCGGCAACTGAAGGCTGCCCTCACCAGTTATCAGCCAAGAGAGCGTTAGCTCGTCCACCTTTGTCCTTCTGGGAAACCGATCAGCAATGAAGGCTAACCTAGGTTGCTTTTCGGCTGAACTCGTCTACACCGTTCCGCTGCGCGTTCCCAGAGAATTCTTTGAGCCGTCGTCGCCACCCTGCACCCATGATGCTTCCACCGACACCCGGGAGCTGCACACCACGTTTCGTGACCTTGCTCCTGTAATTCCTGCTGACCGACACCACCAGCCTGTATTTGTCAGCCAGGATATGGATCTATGCAGCCATGTCTTCTTTCAGCGTGGCTACGTGCGCCCACCTCTCACCCCGACATACGATGGACCATTCCGCGCACTCCATCGTACGCCTAAGATGTTCACGCTGGACATTGACGGTCGCGAAGACGTCGTGACTGCCGACCGAATCAAACCTGCCTATGTGTCCGCTCAATCTTGCACCCGCGATCCCTCCACTCAACCGGGCGTCGATTTCATCATCACTCCGAGTAGTAACATATAAGCACGTTCACTGGGCGGCTCCTCTGGCCTCCGCTCTACAGGGGTGAGCCCTGTTGCTCCCCTTGCCTGAGGCCCGCGCTGCAGGCCACAACTCGCTCCGCGTGCAGCGCCCGTCAAGAAGGAAGTTAGCTCCCGGCAGCGCAGCTTGCGCAGTGCGATATAAAAATTAAGACGTACAATTCAATACCCTAACGCTGCCGGAGCTGGGTCTTCGTCGCATTGGCTCCGACAATATCATAAGAAATTCCTGGACTCTGGCGCAAGCGCCTGTGCAAAATCCCATAGCAGAGGCCCTAAATAAAATAGTGCAAGAGAAACGTTAAAGCTTCCTATCGCTACCACTGCTTCGACCTTCGGGCGCAACTACCACATTTTATTTCCGTTTCACTTCGTTATGTTTTACACAATACACAGCTTCTTAATACATTTCTGATTCGGCAGTGCAAAACGAACGGCACAACTAATCGAAACGGAGACACCACAAACGCAGAACATAAAGACAGAAGCATAATGTAGTCTTACGTACAAAAAAGAACTAAGTCATGCTGTTCCAAAAGCTAGTCGGTTGCTAGATTGTTGATTCATATTGTTACAGTACATTCCGACAGGACCGTGCGCGCAAGAGGAAGACAAAGATGAAGTACTAGGATGTCTCCTGATGCTTCGACCTTTGTACCAGCCTGCTAGATTACCACTAACATTTCCCCGTGTAAACAGTTGTACATAGATTTGTAATCGGGTTTGCTCTTCGTAACATTTCCTGGAGGTGCAGAATAAAGACTCAGCACAGAGCTTCGCAGTGGCCACCGTGTCGGTTTTCCAGCGATGTCTCGAGAGACGGTGCCTAGCTCGTCAACGCCTGCGAAGACGGCGCCGACTGTCGTACTCGCAAATCGACGTAATGCAGGAATCTGCACCGATGGCACCGACGTCGACGACAGCCTGGAGATGTATGAGCATGTGAGGATCCACAACAAATGTCATCCCACCGGGACGCCGACAAACGTAACTTTTCTTTTTCTTGGTGGTAACTGCGTGAGTGTGTTTCCAAAACCACGAAAAACTCCGTGACTGGGATATCTGCAAACAGAAGCTGCGAGATCTCTTCGGAAAACCACTGTGTCCGAATGTGGCCGCCAAGAAAGAGTTGGCATTACGAGTTCAGACGTCCACCGAAGGCTACGGCACCTATATACAAGACGTGCTGGCACTTTTCCTCACGGCCGACACTGAAATGCCGGAGTCTGACAAAGTCCGGCATGTCTTAATATGTATCGCCAATGACGCCTTGAATTTACTCATTTATAATAATTGTGCTTCGATTGACGACATTATCACGGTGTGCAAGCGTTTCGAGCAGGAGAAAAGCCGTCGTATCAGTGATTTGCACGGCTTCTCAATAAGGCTTCAACATCGTGTGGTGAAGACCGACTGGACTCTCCTTCGCTTCAGGAGCAGCCTTCAGAGCAGCTGATGAAGATCGTCTGCCGTGAGCTTGAAGCCATGTGTCCCGGGGTTCTATAACCACATATTAACGATACATGCGCTCCTATGGTTCCCCTTGTTGAGGCTATTATGCGCCTAAAGCTCGCCAATATCGGCTTGCATTCAGTTTGCACTGTGGCCAGTTCCCGGCCAACCAAACGTGCTTCACTCGTGCATACTCAAAATCAATGAATTCCTCGAGGTTCTAAGGAACTAAGGTTCTGAGAACCTTCAGATACTTGGACGACTTTTTGGTAGCTTTACAGTGTGGTGTCTTGGAGTTGTTTTCCGCTTCGTCAGAGCTAGTCGGTATACTTGAAAAATGTCTGCCCCCCGTTGTCTTAAAACATGAAATGCCACAAGATGATTCCATCCGTTTCCTCGACCTCAAACTCGTGTTTTCTAATGATCAAGTTTGTTGGAAATATGAAACCCGTGCGCACAAACCACTGCTGCCATTCTCATCACACACAGTAAACTTGTAAATAGGGCTATTGTTCAGGCCTTCTCTAACGCTTTAGACCGGTCCTGCCACCAGAGACTAAATGGCAGTGTTCAAACGCAAGTTACACGCCTGAAAGCCTCGGGCTATCCTGACGGCTTACTCGTCTCAGTAGCTGAGGCAATCCGCAGAAAAAAAAGAAACCTTAACAGTGAAGCCATGATCACCGAAGAGCAGCCCACAGAAAAGGACCGTAAAGTCGCGGTGATTCCATACAAGCATCAAATTGCCATCGACTTAAGAAAATCTGTGAGTGGGTGGTGTACGTGTACTGTTTTCTGCCCCACACAAGCTTTGTTCAATATCAAGGAAAAGCACCCCTATCAAGAAAGAAAAAAGCCCAGTGTGAAGTCAAGCACCTCAACCGTTAGGTGGATTGTGTGCAGGGGGTTCTGTACAGAATCCCCTTGAAATGCGGCGCATGCTACGTAGGTCAGACAGGCAGGTGTCTGAACGGTCGTCAGCGTGAACATGAGAATATTGTTAAAGGAAAGGAAGCTTTCTTAACCCTGCATTGTAGCGCATGCGGATGTAGCCCTCTGTATGGAAAAACAAAAGTAATCTTCCCACATAAGGATGATCGAACGCGCATCATTGATGAATCGGCTATCATGGCACACGAAGACTGTCAGTGCATAAGTACGTCATACCTGGCCTTATCACGAAGGGAGATGACATTCTTAGACGATGTCACAGCGAACAGTGAGCGGTGCTGGCATCTTCATAATGTTTTTCTTAATGAATTTTTTTTCATATTTATTGTTTGTTTCTTACATATATTTTTATGTCGTTTTCCTTCTGTTTTTTTTTATATAACAGCTTGGATGAGGCAATAAAATTTCAATTGGCAGCAAGCGCTTCTCCTCGTTTTTGCCGGTGTCCCCTGTGCCGCCTCGTGCTGTACCACACAGGCTATGTAATGTGATGCATGTTAAAACGATGAAGGCATTTGTACTGCGGTGAAGAAATGCGAAACCATGATGAACATGGGCGATCAAGAAGTTTGCACAACACCCCACAGCTTTTCCATGGCGTAAACTGCTACGAGGAAAGTACTAGAAAAAAGGGTTTGTCCCGCAGACAGTACAGTCTAACACGACGCCTCAGAGCGCGAGCAGTTTTACAGCGAAGCTGTCTATGGCTAGGATCTGGAAACAAGAAGTGTGTGTCCCCTCCTACCAACATGTTGACAAAAAACAATCAACCTGTAGGTCGACACTGGTGGTAGTGCAGAATGGGTCCAGTTTCAACGACACATACCCCTGTGGGTTCGGGGACCTGGACCTATAACGACCCCTTGAACTGCTCTTGTCACAAGTGGGATCCAAGAAGGTCCCAAGCTCAAGGGTAAGAAGAGATGTTTTCGAGAAAATATTTCGTGCAACTTTATCGAAAATCACTGTTAAAAAATTCTCGGCACCAACAACGCAAGCGCACTAGTGCCACTGCTGGCGCGTTCATCGTCGTCTTCTTCCACAACTAGCTCCGTCGTGCAAAAAACTATCATCATCAGTAATGGCTCGGTCGTCGTCCTCTTCCATAGCTGTCTCCGTTGCCCCTCATAATTCGACCGTAGAATTTCACGTCTCTTCTGTTGTCGTAATGGGAAGGCCGTGTTTACGGGGGGCATGAGCCGTTCATTTTCTTACTTGAGGGCACATTTAATAATAGAGGTTGTACGCGAATGTGTCTGCGTACCTATATCGCCGCGATGACCACACATTCGGACAATAAATACGTTTGTACATTTGTTCAATATTCTGGGTCACCTATGTGTCATGCGCTAAACAGCCTCTCTGGTCAGCCACCTTCACAGACTGGAAGGGCACTGAATTTTTTAAACACGCGCCGAGTGTTTCAAAGAACTGGCTTCTTTTAGAACGAGTGAAATATACGCTTGATCGTGGCCTAATGGTTATGACACCGGGCTACTGCGCTCGACGGCAGATGTTCTATTCCACGATGGGTCGAACATTATTTCCTTTTCTTAATAAAGCGAGGCAAGGCATGAACACAGCTAGCTACGCAAAGTGCTAAAAATGAGGCAAAGAATGCTTCGCATTAAACAGTTTCCATCCGCAGCCTTGTGTGGCCCGTATACGCTGTCGTCTCCAACCTGGCAGCGGTGCCTGGAGTGTTGTGGTAAGGTAATTAGGTCTTCCCGCGGCTGGCAGCCTTCTCTATCGCGCGACCGCGTGCTCTCAGCGTTTCGGGAAATCACGTCCACTTTGTAAATACCGTTGCCGCGTACTTCACATTGCCTGGTGATGAACAGAACGCAAGAACATAAAGCGAAGGCTAAGAAACCATACGATGCGCCTGAAGACTAGGGAATGTTGAAGTCTCTAGAGGAAAATGGGAGCGGAAAAAGGGGGAAAGAAACAAATTTTAATTCAGTTGCCTGTGCTGTTTTTCTTACTGTTTTCTTCACCTTTGTTTACGTTGCGGAAGGATTCAAACACTGTTGAAGAAAGGTGCCAGGTGGTGCAAACGACTTTCAGCGCTTTGCCTTTAAGCCGGCCAATTTTCTTCACGCCTGGCTCGAAAATAATTATATTTATGGGCGACGCCGGTGAAACTGTTAAGACCGCGATTTCAACTACGTAAACAAACAGAAGAATAAAAATACACGAGATCAGTGCTACACATTTAAAGATGATCTTGTTTGAAGAAAAAGAAAGGTAAAACGTACAAAAAGGGAGAGCTTGCAAGACGTTATAGCAATCATATGACTCAGTAGTAGCGCATCACATTTCAAGTCGTCAACACGCAGTTATACAGTGAAACATTATAGAAAGGGTAGATTTACGTGCTCGTATACTAATAGAAGCGGTGGGTTATTATAATTACATTGGTCTTTTATAGTATTTTTTATTTAGTTATCGATGTATGTAGGTATTTTTTAGCAAGCAACGCGGTCAACTCGGATGTCCCCTAAGGCACCTGTAATGCTTTTGGCTGTTCGAAGGTTGTCCTTATACAGTAACAAACACAATTGGGCTCTCACACATCCACTCTGAAAAATCTCAGTGCAATGACAGTGTGATATAAAACAGCCAAAACCAGTAGTTTTACGCTAGAAAGTAGCAGTCATTTTGAGGCACAGTTTCCGATGCTTGTCTTCAATACCATATGCAACGAAAATAGACATGACAGAACTCTTCAATAGAAATTTGTACGTATAACTCACTGGTTGTACGCGAACAGGGAAGAAAAAATACATCACCGTGCGGAAAGTTACAAATTTATAACGCCCTTCGCATGGGCACTATTACACTATCATGGTATATGTAAATAAGGGGTGCACGTGCCTGATAGCTACCAGAATTTATAACCAGTTTGGATGAGAATAAAAAACTGCAGCGTGAATCTATCCACGAAGCTAGGCTCCGCAAATTGTTCCGATGTATCGAACAAACGCAGTATTCGCTGCAGGGTCCACGAACCGTGATGTTCAGCGTGGAAGCATACAGCACTGTATTTCGTTCGGCATTGTAGCTTCAGAGAAACATTCCTATATGTCGTAGATTCTTGCTTGGCAATACATGTGCGAACAGAAAGAAATAAAAAAAAGGTATCGCAGCATAACTCAGGCAGAGGAAATGGATTTTCCACATTGGCTTTAATGAATAGGGCAAAAGCGTCTGTTGCTACACGAAATCAATGATGTAACTAGCCGAGTAGAAATCTTTGCTTTGACGAATAAGGAAAGAGCATTAACACAAAGAGCGAATCATTGATCGCGATAGCAAATTATTAGACAGCTATACGCAGTAAGGTTAGTAGTTCTATCAGCTGTATAAACGGCTGTAAATACTCTCTTACTAACTAAATTAACAAGCACGCTGTCACGCGAGCAGAGGAAAATATGAACACAGAGGAACTATGAATATGTCGATCACCACCGACAGGCGCTGTCGGAACGCTGGCGTGAGAAAGAGTGGCGGCAGTGGCGAATGAGTTTCCCTTCATGATGCCTCTCGCTACAACGTGAATTAGGAGCGTGAAAACACAGCTCACACGAAGGCGTCAGCTCTCTCTAGTCAGCCAGCCTTCAAACCCACCCAGATTGCCTGCAAGATACGACGCGCGCAGACGCATAGAGCCGCGCAGAGCCCCGCCACATTAAGCTCCGACCGGAGTATAAGGGGCGTGCCCTTCCCTTCTCCCTTCTTCCCGCTCCTAGCGGGCATGCATCTCAGTGCTCCGCCCTCCTATCCTTCCAAACGCGAAAATTTGGAGCGAACCAGCTCTGCCTTCCGCCCTTGAGCGCCCAAGAAGACGCCGTCGCAACAAGCCACCATCCTACTTCCGCTTAAGCCCGCATGCTTTCTCCTACAGCATACGGCGCGCAGTTGCGATTTTATCGCGCTTGGACTTTATACTGAGTATCACGGCGACGCCGACAGCGGAAATTTACCTGGAGTCTCCTCCTAACTGCTATCGCAATAAAGACGACGACACGAGCGCAATCGCGACAGAACTTTGAACCACATGCAACGAACAGGATTCGCAGTCCTAAAGTTGCATATGTTGACCTTAAGTTTATTCTCGCGGTATTTTGACAAAGAAGAACATATATAGCGCGGTGTAAAACTGTGGAAAATATGTACTTTTCATGTTACGATTAGCAATGAATGCGACACTTCCTTCGCATTTTCTCCGCATGAGAACACGCAAGCACCTTTGAGGGTGCCTCACCAAGCTTTATTATAATCTTGTGTTACACACATGCAGTTGTACAGGACTATTCAGGGATTGCCCAACCGCAATATTTTGAATGCGATGACCACTACTGGAGAAACGTTACCAAGATTCCGGTATGTTTGTCCGTATGTAACCTCTTTTATATATAGTCAGTGACCCAATTTGTCCATAGGCTTAGGCAATTAGGTATGTACTGGCTGCTGTCGGGCCGAGCTTACAACATCGGTTGCTGGGCATTTGTAACTGGGTATGTGGCCGGAAAAACACAGTTCAACATTGCGTATGCTTTATTAGTATACGTCCATGCTTGGCCAATCAGCCAGATTGAATGTGACTGGCCGGCAGAAAAGGTGTATGTAACCTTCAATATATTAAAAGCGACAATGCGCTATCCACGTCGAGCGCGGCCGCTTAATGGGTATATAACGGCCAACGACGTGCCGCCGAAACTGGCGAATAAAAATGATGATACTAATCTTAAAATACAAAACACATTATCAGTAATTGTGTACTCACGATAAGAAAGGTTGCTCACTGCAATAACGTCGCATGTGTTCTCCGAAGGACGGCGAAATAGAAGCAAGGAAATGCCATAAAACAGCGATGTGAGGAGGCGAGCTGTAGTGCTTCGCCGCACTTTTGCACTCTCCAGCCACCTCGACCAGTGCCAGAGAGCGGAAAGTGTTCCTCTGCCTGTTTACATGTTTAAACCTTCTTGCTTTTCGTCACGCATGATTCGGAATCCAAGACGATGCAACACTGAAAGCTCCGCTGCAGAATTCTTGGGGTTTTTCCTTGGGAATGTTGCACCAAATGTGCGCGTGCGTAGCAATGCGCAGCAACCTTAACTGCATTTCAGGACACACAAGTGCATAGATTCGGTAAACAAACTGAGGGAATGTGTTGAGGCCACATACACGTATTTTATTCGGCATACTTCCGGCTTTCAGCGGCGAACCCCGGAACAAAGAATGGTGCAAGAAAAGCAATGTGCTCAACACAGCATCTTCCGCAAAAACATAGTTGAGCTCAAGCTTCTGTTGTGAGGCGGCAACCTTGCAATCCGATTATTGCTCAGGAACATCGCGAATCCTTGTTTGTTACCTGCGCACGTCAATTTTGCCGAGTCGGCACCGTTCTCTGAACAGATCCCACTTCCATCTTTGGCGAAGCGTTAGGCGTAACCCGTTTCAGCGCCTGCTTGCGCGTGCATTATTCTCTTTCTGCGTGGTGGGAACCTTGTAGCCTTGCTTGTGGGTTCCTCGCCGAAGGTGCGTACTGCTGACGTAATTTCTGCATTCGCTTGTGCGTTCTTTTGTGTTTTCAACTGCTTATTTCCTTGTGTATTTGTGTGCCTGTGCGTTTATATATGCATGCGAAGACATTCGGTCCAGCCTGGGCATATACACTTGAAGGTATGCCTGATGCCATGTGTACCGTCTCTTCGACTGATTGATGTGCACGTGTGCATCACTACGCCATGTTTGCAAGCCACTTGTCGAATACATATTCTGGTCAGTGCAGAAGCAATTCGAACGAAAATGAATACTTCTTGGACGCGATGCAAGTATACTGATAGCCGTTGATGTAAGTAATGAAAAAGCTTTTCTCATTCCCTATAAAATGCATGGAACCATAACTTTCGGTATTGCTCTAACGCGCATATTTAGGTATGAAGATATAAAGATGGCAGCATTATCGCTAAGAAGTGTTCAGGCTTTTCTCTGTAAGTTATCCTAGCATCTTAGTCGATTACAAAACTCTAGCAGGCGTGCAAGATTCTCGACTAAAACATAATACAGAAGTTGTTCGCGAGGACCAGTCCACGAAAATCTCGAGAGAGAGACGTTCACCGGGCGTACATATTTTTCCACTCGAATGTAAAGGCAGGCTTTACATAAAAAGCCTAGGCAGCAGAAGAAAGAAAAGCGATCGCAGAACAAGCCATTTGCAGAAAAAATCACAAGGAGCTACACGTCACATCACTGCTCTGAGGTGGCATTTGTTGTCGGTCGCTGCTCGCCTTGCCTATTGTTGCGAAGGTCTGGAGCGGCGATGCCTGTACACACTTCTCTTTCCGCACTTATTCGGCAGCCGCGTTTCGTTGTCTAATCTTGGAAATTTTATCGGCTCGGCAACTTTGGACGTGTTATAAATGGCCACCGGTGACCGCTTCGGAAAGCCGTATTTATTCACAGTTCGGCATTCTTGCCTGCTTTCCTGGCCCACTTCAGCCTGGCCATCGCTCTTCTCTGCTGCTCCGTCCAACTTTTCCATCTTGCTCATTTTCACGTGCAGCTGATATATTCAGTACAGATGGCGGGTCGTTCTGAGCATTGAGTAGCCAACGAGGAATTCTTAGAAGGATAGCTTTTGGTTAATTATCCGGCGCATATTCGGAATCCCTCCGTTCATCCAACCAGTATTTTCGACTGGACTGCCGTAGATCAAAGTGCCAATGAATACACATTTCGGCGCCCTAAAAGAGCAACTTTTCTTCCAAATTACTCTTGAATGTTAAAGTGGTTTGTCGGCGGTTATGAAATTAGCAATAAATTAGTGCTTTAGCGTTTCCGAAATTGCACCCTCGCCAGTGTGAAGCTATTTTCAAACTTAAGTTTGCCTGTGTCTGAATTGGGAAATAGTTTTCAATATATCAGAAATTAGTCGACACGATATACTTCGTCTTGTAATATAAACCTACCAGGTAACATGGACTCTTCATTCATCTCTGACTTCTGTTAATTATTTATCGCTTATCACCTGCAGTGCATATGTAAGAAATTGTCCAAGGGACCTGACTGTCATATCAGGGCAGCACCGCTTTAATACAGAATTTCTCAAAATGTCATATATCGCCCCACATGTTTCAAGGGAAATAGTTCCGCATCTTTTAAATCTTATTCTCTCATTGAGTACGGTAATAATGAAATAGGTAATGCTTGTTATTGTACCTAGCGCAATTATTATGACACATTCTGCAGGCTTTTGCAATGATGGCATGATGTAAGTGATTGTGACATATCTATAGAAAATCATTTGTGGTGATTAGCCATATTCGAAAATTCGTTTTGAAGACGCCATCTCATAGGTGCAGCCATATACATTCGAGGACGCAGCAGAGGGCCACCACAAGGATGATGACTTAATGCTTACTGCTTCAGTTTGAATCCAAATTTCACTCAGAGCTGTACTGCCATGTTTACATTTTATGGAAACTAAGCAGCCTGTTAGAATTTCTCACATACTGAAGTGCTTGTTTGCAGAAGTCTGAGAGTAAGCACTTACCTGAGACCCGTGGCGCTGCACACAATGTACCCCGAACGCTTCACAAGCCCCGACTGCCCTCTGTGTGGTGATTATGCGGACTTCGAGCATGTCCTGTGGAGCTGCGCCGGTGCCGGTCCCCCTTTCACCCAAGAGGAAATGATGAAGCTCGTTAGGGCCCAGGACCAGACCTCTCAAATCCTGGCAGTCCAGAGGGCTCGCGAGGGGGCCGTCAAGTTTCACCTGATGGTCCCCGAGTGGGCCTAGCCAGGTGACGTTGAGTTTGCTGGCGTCTGTTGTGGACCAAATAAAGTTGTTTCACTCACTCACTCACTCACTCACTCACATACTGAAGCTGTGTATTCATTACGTTGCTCATTGTTTTCAGCCAACCGCCTCAATGACGTTGCAAAATTTTTTGGCCACTTCACTCCGGTTTCTCTATTAAGCCTTGAAAGAGAGATAAAGTAGCAAGGCAAGGCTAGGAAGTTAACGAGATGGAGGCCCGGTTTCCTGCCCTATACTGGCGAAAAAGATAAAGGGCTGAAACAGAAATGTCTACGATAGAGGCAATGTAGCAGCGATGTCTGAGTTCTACTCGTGCTGAAGTGTCAGCGGGTTGAAGACACATGTTCACAAACATGCTCAAGAAGGAACGCATATCAAATGTTTATGGGTATTTCTGTCGGTGCTTTCATCTTTTGTTAAAGTGCTGACATTCACATGTGAGAGCTCAGGCTTGTATGAGACATTTAGCAAATTGAAACGGCCATCTGCATAGAAATATCACATTTCCGAGGCCCACAAGTTCCCTAAATTGATGCGGAGCCTCACGGTAGTGCCGATGACGAAAATACGCCATGAGTGTCCGTGTAACGCATCCTTAACAGCCTATTTTTATGTCCACTGAGAGGAAGGCCTCTTCCCACGATCTCCAATTACCCATGTCTTGCGCAAGCTGATTCCAACTTGCGCCTGAAAATTTGCTAATTTCATTCCCCCCACCTACTTTTCTGCCTTTTGCGATTGCGCTTCGCTTCCCTTGCCACATATTTTGTAACTCTCTGGTCCATCGGTTATCTATCTTGCACATAACATGCCCGGCCCAGCTACATTTTTTGTTCCTTAATGACAACTTCAAGGGTGCTTCAAAACGCTAAATTTATCGATGTTGCAACTAAGCGTGCACAGAAGCGCTCCAAAACTGCGTATTAAAAAAAGGAGTAGCTATATTACTTATTTTCAGACCAGAGCACAGTTTATTCCTTGCATCCAGTAAATAGAAAAATGCAAGTCACGGATACTAATTCGGCCATATCTTTTGTGCATGAGCAACTGCTACTAATTTCTCACTACGTTTTGGCAAAGAACTCTAGCTTGCCACAAGGCTTCAATTTGTTCTTGTGGTAATATATTATTCTGGCCAGTTACATGTCACGATTTATTTTTACGAATGTAAGGAGACATATGTAAACCCCATGTTTTCTAACTCTCTAACTTACAGCTAAATAATTTGATATTGTAGATGAGTTCATTAGAGATAAATAAACAGTTTAAAAAAATAAATTACACTTCATGTGTGTATAGACACAGTGTCGTTTCAAATATTTGTAGTACCTGCAAGCCAATAGTTCTTCTTACGCTCCCGAACGTTCAAGGGAGAGGCATTTACAGCTATAGAGATTACATTCTGCGCACGCCAGAATTACTGATATTGTCTATTCAATACCGGAAACAAAAAAAAGAAAGAAACACACATACATCAGTCGTCAACACTGAGCAAACGTGCAAGTAAATCGTTGAAACATGGTATTCCCAGCAGGAGCTAAGGAGGCATATCCTCGAGGCATTTACAAAGCGCGCTGAAAGCTCATTAAAAGAGTTAGTGCAATAAGTAAAAGCCAATGTATACATTGCCCTTTCTCCTAGCTCGGGAAGCACTGAAAGCGACTGACAGCAGGGGTAATTGGCGAGCACAACAAACTCAGGCAATCTAGATCACGCGCTGAAGTTTCGAGCACAAAGCGGGAGGGGGCCGGGGGGCGTGCCTAGGGTCCAGAATTCCCTGCGCTCTCGGCGGTGCTTTAACATGAGCTTCTCAACGCACCCTCACGTTCTGTACAGGAAACGCGTGGGAGCCCTGCAACTGTCGCCTTCACGCTCCCCCGGAACGAGGTGCCGCCGGCGAGCCATCAGAAGCCGAGCACAGAAAAGGTGTGTCGAGACAATGGCTGACAAGCGGACACAGTCAGCCTCCTGCAGCTAGCCGAAAGACGTGACCACCATCCCGCGTGCTTCCTTCGAGCCGAGGTCCCCTCGAAAGACACCTTTTCCTTAGCGGTGTTTGAGCAGTCGCAGTGTCACACCGACTTCAAAGAATGACAGAAAAGATAAAGAAAGATTGGAAGGGGAGGGCGCCCCACATGGAAGTGTGGACTTCACTTTGAACAGTGGATGCATGTTTATCTTTTACGCACGTAAACCATGTATTTACTAACGTTAAGATGTAGAGCGATAATGCGGTAATGTACAGAAATAAGGAATTACATATCGTACCTTGACTGAAAAGCTCCCAATTAGGTATAGATTGTGGAAATAGCGAAGGAATTGATCATTTTGCGTTAAAAGTTTCTTTTAGGCTGGCAGGCGTCGTCTACACTTTGTAATATACCATTGCCACAATGGAAAAACAGATGGAACTTTTCGTCGATGAGCGTGGTTAATTGGGATTTTACACAAACCGTGTGAAAATGTTTTAGCTGTGCTACACAGCATAATAAGGTATCTTACAGCTCAGCTTCATGGCGGGGGTGAAAGGCATAATGCCAGTGGCGACCTCCACATGGGTCATGAAAAGTTTGATGGGCCTGCCTAATATTTGTTTGAGTGATATATATACTTTTGATATTTGCATGCTTGATATATATACACGTTAGACAGCGTTTTTTACGAACACTGACTATGTCTAAGAACAAGGGTGTTACCTAACCTTCGACTACACTCAAGGTAACCATCACTGAATGAACCGCAACGTTTTACGCGATTCTGAATACTTCTGAATATGAAACTAATGCATCGTGGTAAAGGTTTTAATTGTATTAGAACTGCAGTATGTCACATTTCATTGCAATGGGCACCATGGACTCAATCTGACAATACAGCACAGCGTAAGGAAGACGCAACAAATGGCCTTATGATGATAACAAAGACGCCGATAGGATTGGCAAAGGCATATGCCCTGTCATGATGAATACTTATCACTACATGTGCCGAAAATTGATGTTATTTTCATGCAATTTACACATGTTACTGGGCCGTGAGGCGGGCACTCTGTGCCTAATATTATATTTTTATGGTTGATGTCTTGATGCTTTATGAGCTTCGGTCATGTTTCTTTGTGATCTAATTTTGTGAGGCAAACTACTGATCATTCCACTTCATCAAGGGAGTAATTGTTCTAGATGTGAGTTCATCTAAGAATTATTTTTCTGAAACGACTGAATACATTGGTATCTCTTATACGCGGTACGCTATAACGCTATAAGGCTTCGTCAGTGGTAAACGCTGAATTTCGATGTTACGCGTAGGTGATGAGTTGCCTTCAGATTCTCATAAAGAAGTAAGCAAAATGTTCAGCAATTCCCGGAACTCGCAAAAAAACAAAACGCTGCAACGATAGAGAGTACGTCAATTTATTGCGCATCAGTCTTGATGGCCATAGCAGCACCAACAACTTATGCAAGTTCGCTGTCGCCAGCAAGATGATATCTCAACGTAATTATCACATCCATCTTTTTTTTTCTTGTTTTGAAAGCGACTGTCACCGCATAAGAAAAAAATCTATATGATAGTGCTGGTTGCGCTGGAACAGCCTGATTTGTTTTGCCTCAGTGTACCGCCTTCCGGCATCGTGCTTCCTGCGAAGGTCATTAATATTGCGAGTGGCAGCTAATGGCCGCACCCAACCACAAAACAACGCTACGTGGTTCTAACGACGTGCTCGCGAAGCTCACGTGTCGGCTTTATTTCACCCTGTCTTCTCGATGGTTCTGCGTTCGAGAGGCAATTTTCTAGGCTCTCGTTTCAAACTCACTCTTTTCGTGTGATAGCGGGCTCCTTTTCTTGAACGGAGGGATTCACGCAAGCACGGAAACTAGCTAGTTTTGCTGTGTGTGCGTGTGTGTTTTTGTGGAGGCATGAACTGATTGGAAAGCGACAAAATAGCCTTAATCAATCATGTTGTCGAGATGTTTTCCAGCTCCGACGAGATCTGCTCTTGCCTCACGAAAAACGCGACATAAAGGGGTAACTTTCACGCTGGTGATTGGACATTGCCCCCACGAACCATTTTCTTACGTGTTGAAATTTTGTACAGTATGAGGTAATATGGGCCCATTTGATTAGTGTTCTGTTCGCGTTGGTGTCTCCCGTCGCGGCCGGTGTCCGGTGTCTGTCGCAACTATTTCACAGCATGCAAAAAGTCACGCGTTGTCGCAGGTGGCGCCGCGTAGGGTCGATGCGTTCTCACTTTGCAATGTATGGTATTATAGTTACATATTCTGATGCGTATAAAGACATCCTTATCCATGTGATGCGCGTTTTAATGTTTCCTGCGTGCACACGCTTAACTTTCACATTAGCATCCTTTGAAAAGGAGGAAAAGGCCGTGATTTTAGTGCGGCAAGGACAATGATGAAATGAAGACGTATCATTTATGAGAACCACAACGAATAAGAAGACGTTGTCGACTAGCGTGCGGTATTAGACAGTCAGTTTTTGTTACTATTCCTGCGGATTGGCTGCTTTGGACATGCCATGCTGTTTCCATTTGCTTTCTATCATGACCCGTATCAAGAAATTTGGCATGCGCACCGCGTAGTCTCGCTAGCTGTGTTACTTCTTCACAATGCATTATGGCGTGTCCTCGCTAAGTATGAACCGCTGCTGAAGAAGCGACTCGTAGAGCTACACGAGCGGCTGCAACCAGGCAATGTCGAGCTCAGCAGACCACAGTGCAGAGAGCAGCACAAGCTGTCGGTGGCTGTCTGCGCCGGGAGGACAGTTCAATTCATTATCGAGAAAACGACGCAAAAAGACATTGTCGCCAAGAACCTCGAATGCGCGCTGCTGAAAATGCGGCCTAGCCGCTTCGCCGCGAAGACCCTCGAGCGCGTGCTGCCGAAAATCAGGCATGGCAGGTTCTACGCGAGCAACCTCACGAGCTCTCAGCCGAAAAGGCGGCCGGAAAACTTCGCCGCGAAGACCCTCGCGTACGTGCAGTAAAAGATGAGGCGCAGGAACTTCGCCGCACAAAGCCTCACATGCGAGCAGCCGAAAATGAGGCCCGGGAGCTTTACCGCGCAGTCTATCACGTGCGTGCTGCCGGAAATGGGGCCGGGGAGCTTCGCCGTATATCATAACCTTCAATATAGACATAATGACTAGGCTGGCCAATGGGGTGAATGGGAATCTCACCCGCATCGAGGTAGACTAGTCGGGACTCGAAAAAAGACTGTGGCTCAGGTTCGACTGCGCTGCCACAGGAACAATGGCATGGCTAAAGGTGGCCCCGTTGCACAGTATGCTCGGGAGCGCGGTCCACTCCGAGTGGGTGCCAATTGAACAACGCACGGTGACGAGAGCGTTGGACAGTACAGTTGACATCACATGTCGCCACGCGTAGTTTCCCGTAGTGCAGGCTAGTGAAATAATGATTCTTAAGTGTCAGGGTGGCACATATATTACCGTTGTTTACGAATACAACAAACGTCACCTCCAGAAACTTGTGTATGTGGCACAGAGTCGAGACATTTCATTTGATGGCCTTTACATAAGCCACGCTGAAGACGACATCACGTTTTATCACGCCGCCCAAAACACAGGCCGAGCACTAGGTGACGAATTCCATAGAACCAAACAACATCGCCTTGACACAATCATGCAATGTTGCTTTGCACTATTCGACCAGCTCCACCAATTTTCCATCAGCTTTCTAAAGTACTTTACTTGGCTGCGCACAGGCTTGACGTCATGCACGACCGCATCCTAATGCAAGTGTCCCTAGTTTGTTTCCCCGAGAGCTGGGGTCGTCCACATAACATCATTGGCTACAAGTGGTTCGTGTCAGCAAATAGAAGGGCGAATTCGGCCCGGAATGCGGCAAGATATGAAGGAGGAAATGAGTGTGGGCCATTAAAGTTTCTAGGAGCACCGGACGTAGACTTTGCCGACGGGTGCGCAGTGCGTAACTCCGAGGGTATTGTGGTTGCCTCGGTGTACGTGACACCAGGTTCTCAATATGGGAAGACTGCTGACTTTTTGGCACATACTTTCGTTCCTCAGCACAATCTGCCCGTAATTTTTACAGGTGATTTCAACGTAAACACGGAGGGTCCCCACAACGCCTGGTTGATACACTGTTTGCACGAAGACCTTGGCATAGAATATAGAACGCAGCTCTTCGCGCACCGGTCATTGTTCCGACTTTCTATTTGCATACATTTGAATACTCTTATTTCCCAGCTGCATGTCCTTCTCCACTTATTTTTCCGTATATAAAGCACACCTGAGTGTGTTTCAACAAATGTATGCAAATAAAACATGACTTTCAATATACTTCTCACTTGTATTTACCATGTTCAATCAGTTTACGACGGTCTTCTATGAAGACGCTCCTCCAACTCACGCTATCGCTATACTGCGCGTGCTGTGCATGCCTGTGGCTTTCTTTCAAATGTGCCGGTTTATTTGGTGCTAGTTTTCAGAACGGCACTGCGCCAAAATTATTTAATGAGATTTTTGGGTACCTGCTTACGCAACTGTGCTTTTCACAATGGTTATTTGAAATCAAAATTTACTAGCGAATTTTTGGCAGTCTACTAGTCACAAAATGAGAATGAGGTGGACCGGCCCAGGGGCCCTATAATGTAAAACTATTCCAAACTTTTCTATTCCAATTCTGCAATCAGCCCTCCGCGATTGGTCACAAACTTTTTTGGACCACTCCCACTTCACCTGTCTGTCACGCAACGTCATGAACACCGCAATAGCTCCCTAATTTAATGAGTGTACACACTGATTACGCATGATTTCACCGAACGAAAGAATAATAGTTATTTCTGATTCGACGCTATTTCACCTATAGTCCACGGCTACTGGTCAAAAGTTTTCTGGCTGCACCCACTTCACTTGATTGTCACGCAACGTCACAAAACCGCAAAAGCTCACCGCGTCAAAGTGACGTGTACGCGTTGAAGACGCATTAATATGCCGAACGAAACTGAATTTTCTACTGAATAGCCGCAGGCTACCCCGTTCCGAAAGGAATAAAACATGGTTGCCGCCAATCGCTCAGGCACTGGCTACTCGCATCTGCTGGAGAGCTTGGGTTTATTTGCGTATAATAAAGCTTTTTGCGGGGCCGTGTAATGTTCTTGACCAATTGCGGCGCATTTCGGACCTCTTTCTGCCAACTCTTTTTTGCTGAGGATCCGTTTTACCATTATTCCTAAGCTTCCGCTGCATGCCACCGCAATTTTCGACCCGTCACCACAAGCTAAGTGAGGGATAGCGCACCAATCGCAGACTCCGGCACCACCCTCTTCATCAGGTTATTTATCTTCAGTGCAGTGGCTCGGCCCCATTGAATCCCTCTCTACTTGAGCGTGCTCCTCGCCTCTTCTCAGCCAATTAGGTAAGACAAGCTGCTCCGTGATGCAATGTTATTCGTTTTTGAAGCAAACAAAAGTTGACCTCTTATGAACGAGGAGAGCGTTTGATTGGTCTGATCAGACAACCCTGTGGGTGACCGCCGAATGCTTGCATCGGCGGTAACGCAAATTTGACGTCAGGAGATTGGAATAAAAACTTATTGGGATAGTTTTACATTATAGGCCCCCAGCTTCACGCACTTTTGCCAACGTCGCTCCCCTGCTGAGTATTAGCTAGGTTTCGCATGTAGACTGTGCAATATTAAACTCGTTTAATCCTGGAGATGGTGCCGTGAAAAGTGGGCAGATACCAAAGGCGGTATAACGCACAATCGTGCCGGTCACGTGGCAATGGCTTACGCGTGTTGCTGATTTATCAGGCAAGCGCGTATACGCCATGCTGCGAAAAGCGTTGAACAAGATTAACAGTCTTAGAACATTTAATTTCCAGCTTCAAGAAAGTATCGCTTGACATAAACCTAAACCAAATATTAATTGGACGTGAGCATTTTTTTTTTTATTGTGAACCCTCATCTATGGTTAAGATAAGGCTTCATGTAGCGACACTATACAAAGCGCAAGAGGGCTATCGTAATTTTGAACGCTGCCAAGGCACCAGGTGACAGACAAAGTTATCTGAAACAAAATAAATAGCTGAAGAATGTTGATTGCAGCATTCCCAGGTGTATTTCATGCATGAAGTACTGAATAATTATAATCCGGACGACTGATAACCATTATTAAAGCGGGAGTTTTGCACCTTTCTGTTTTTCAGATAAAAACAGCATATTATGGGTAATATTTTTCTGCTCTACAAAAATATCTTATACAACAACTTTACCACTGTTATATAGAGTATAAAAATATAAAATGTAAAGCTAAAGATGTTCATAGAACCAACCTAAATCTTCAAAATCTAAATCTTTTAACAGGGAACATTATTGTCATTTTTCTGCGGGTCTTTATGTTACAGAATCACGCCTTTTTGAGAAGCATATTTACTTGGATAGATTACGAGGCGTGCACTCCTAAGTGTGGATAGTCATGTAATATAGCCCCAAGTGCGACCAATATTTGGAGGGAAACTACAAAGTAATTTGGCACGCAAGCCATGCAAACGGCAATGCTGCAGTCTAAATGAGCACTTCATGCGTGGTAGCGGGAGTAAAACAAAGAGCCAGAAATAGGTTAACATTTCACGTCATCTCCACAGGGCCGACAGTTCGGTTAACAAGATTTGCGGTTACAAATACGGGCTTACACTATATTTTTGCTTGTTATGAGAACAAAAATGAAATCTCTTTCGCGTATGAAGCCTTTAGGAGAACAGCATAGATGCATATGTGTAATTACTTAAGGACGCAGTAAATGGGCTCGTTCTTTATCAGACACGCGGATGCTTTCAGCACATTACTAATAAAAGGCTAGGAAGCAGAGCACGCTGCTGAACGCACGAAAGCCGTAATGACCGAATACGTCCCTAAAGGCAAACAACGCGTAATGTATAATGTAGTCGCAAGCTGACTTTTTTATGCACTGTGAGCATAACACGCAGACAATGCTGGCAACAAAGAAAAATTGGACGTGGCGTCCTGTTTTCAGTTTACTCGCTACGACATGACCTAATATATATGACTACAAACAACTCGCCCACTTGTCCGAGATAACCTGCTGCTTTTGCAAGCATTTGACACTACCTAGCCTGAGAGGAAATGGGGACTGTCCAGGCTCTTTGCTAGATGATGGCCAATTACTAATTGTCAATGGGCTAAAGTGTAAAATTTGAGTGGTGCAGAAGTTACAACATTCCAGACAGAACGCTGTGGTTTTAATCCTCAAAGTGTGTATTAATCTTAGGTTGAGCTACCGGCCTGGCAACGCTGTGAAATCTGTGAGTGATCCGCAGCCAGTTATGAACAAACTATGTTGTATTCCAATATACTAAAGGTCCACCTCTTTGCATACAACTAGCAAATTCAAGGAAGTGTCTGAAGCGAATTATTTAAAAAATAAGTACTTATATGACCAGTAAACGTTGTAAGAAAGGCATATTGTTAGAATACAATAGCATAAGTGACGATAGGTCGATGCTCTACATTGCTCGAATGTCTCTTTGCTTAGATTTCGGGTCATAACAAAAATAATTTCTGAATGTTCTGTGAAATGAATGTGAGTGAATGTTCTGTGAAAAATACATTGTATAATCTTAGCCTATAATTGCGTTATTGATTCTGCTATGGTAAAATAGGCAAATGATAAAGAAGCTTTTAGGTCTTTGCAGCTGCCTCACGAGAGTTATAAGCCGGGCTTGTTTGTTCGCGTTCAATAAGGCAATCAGAGAAGACGACGGGACAAGGGATAAAATCTCCTTTGCCCTGCGGAGGAATGTCTCGCTCCATCCTATGGGCTGTTAGCCATGTTGTTGGACACACTTGAAATTCATCGGAAGCGATCAGGCTCACGCATGTGTGTAACTGTTGTACACTTGCCACGGAGTTATTTATGAAAAAAGAACACATATATGTAGCACTAAATATCATCCGGCTACTAGTAGCTTCGAAATAGAGTATCACTATTTCAAAGTACGTCTAGTTAGCATAGCTTATCGCTGTACAGTTGCGCCTCACGAATATAGACACGTTCTTTCACGACCCATAACATTCATAAAGCATGTCGTCCACAACAACGCATGTTGATGAAAAACAAAATTACATTTCCTGTGAAATTTTTTTTAACACATTTAAAGTTTGTGTTTGCGCATTGAACTGATAATTCTGTTCGAAAGTGAAAAATACGCTATTCTAGTTACTGCTATATTAAAATATAGCCGTGAATTTTGAAGCTAAAAGGGTAACGTGCGAGACGTGATGGTAGTCTGCCGGTTGAGCAAATTCTCAACGATACTGCCTTTAGACGAAGAATGGGCTTCTAACACAACGGGAGCGCAGTAAAAATATCTGCAGCTGCTTGACAAATCCAGCATACAAGAGAGAAAAATGTTATCCATCCACCGACTTGTGTGAGCGTTAGTTCAGTATAAAACGGCCATAACACCTGTAAAGCCTAGAATTTTTCTCGGAAGGCATGTGCACATCAGAGTGCATATGAGTAGCGAAGCTTCCGCGTAAGTAGAAAGTATTAGATTAAGGAACGCAAGCGGCTTGCGTACGCAAAAACTAGGGGCGATGGTACTGCGCGTGCGCAGATCCAGACGTAGGCATCAGCGCATGCGCAGTACTGTGGCTCCTAGTTCTTGCGAACGAAAGGCGCTTGCGTCCCTTAATCTAAACCTCTCTGATGTCAGCGAAAGAAACTATGGCCAGTAGCGTCGGGCTGAAAGCCGCCGCGGTATGCCGCACGAATATCACTTCCTGTTTGCAAGGGGCTGTCTGCTGTTTTAATTTAGAGGAAGTCCAGTCCTTACTGGTGCTGTATATATAAAAAGACAAAGAAAAATGTATATACAGGGCTTTGTATGTTTTCACACCGTCCATTGCTCATAACGCGAGTTTTCATATTAACGAGACACTAATGCATCGGAAATGTGTGTTACCCCACAATTTGTCCGTAATTCGAGTCGGGATATTATGGAGGCATGATTTCCTATACTTACCGTTTTATTATGGGATCTGTCGGATGTATGTTTTACTGAAACACACGAAGTTGTTGAAGAATGCGCCGATACGTGAGAAAATGATAATCAAAACGGGTTATAACTTGTCACACCAATTCATTTATTTTTGGTCCCAGCTACTTTTGATGAAACGCGCCAAGTGCCAAGTGTGTGGCGCGAAAAGTAGTAACAGCTAACGGCTGTCTAGTGTAGTCAAATACTACTTTATGCAGCCTTGCGAACATAGAAAGTCAAACTAGTAAAGAATGGCAAAAGCCAGAAAGTGTATATATTGATCCACCGCACATGTTTTTTTTTTCATTGTCACGCTACTCGCTTCAAACGCAACACTAAAAATGAGTTGCGTCTAATGGGTTTCAGAATATAATGTTTCCGTTTGCGTTTGGTTTCATAAAAGGCTCCTGCTTGTGGAGCTTATCATTAAAGGCATGCCACGGTTCAATGAGCTGACGGCTCATCTTACCCACGGTCCTCGTTCCAGCGACATCGCCCTGAGTTTGATATCCTCCTTAAAAACACCTGCAAGACTTAATAGTGGTAATTCTCGCACGGGGTGAAGCTCCCCTCCGAGGCGGAATATTGTGTTAACGGAGCACAATCTTGAAACTATGCCTTTTGCTCTGCGTTCGCAAACGGAGTATTCCTTACTGACGTTTCTGCTTGTATATTTATAAGCGGAACAAAATTGAACCAAGTGTACTCAGTTCATTGAACACTGGCCAAAGGCATATTCGAGCTAATGAAGCCCTGCGCACAAGGGATTTTACTAAGCAGCTTATGAGAGCGCTATGAATGCACCTCCGCACTATTTTCTTTGGACACAAGCGGATTTATGCGTTCTTGATGCTAGGAACATCGGCTACGTTTCTCCAAATGTCGTCAACGGCGCTGTTCTGGCTTTTTTCTTGCCTGAGTGTACTGCAGCACGAACCGCAACACAGAAAGCAGTGAAACAGATATCCGTATCTACTATATACGTGCCTACGCCCATCTCTTCCAGCTATGGCAGCAACAATAAATTCGCGAAAAAAAATTCTCTGTCGCCTGTGACTATTAATGCAATTTCTGTAAGACCATACATGTCAGCGAACTCACCGCAATTTCATTCTTTCCTTCCCTCCTCTCTCTCCCTTTTATCTTAGTTTTCCTCCTTTCCCATTCCCCCGATGTAGGGTAGCCAACCGGACGTTATTCTGGTTAACCTCCCTGCCTTCTACTTATCTCTTTCCTCCCCCTATAGGCACATGACATTGCTTAATTTATTTCTCGACATAGAGTCGAAGATTACCGAGAGAAAGACCATCGTTACGAAAACCCTGGATTTCTATGTAACAAACAAAACTTTAAAGAATACCCGCAGAATGTTTGTCGATTTGAACCTCTCCTAGGTGACTCCTAAAAGCAGCCGCTGGAAAACAACGTGAGAAAGAAGTGTTATGAACTGGCTGAGATAATCACGCAGAATTGTTGTTTAAAGATGATGTATGGAAGAAATAAAACGAAGGACACCGACCAACAGAAGTGCTAAAAAATGAATGAATCTAAAAGACGAGTAGAACTTGTTGCTGGGCGAGTTGGTTGGGATCTAAAGAATACATTGTTGCGCCAAAAAAGGAAAATACAGACTTGGGAATCTGTCTCAATCTCAATCTGTCGTTTCGTACTCTTCCTTCCCAAGTCTTTATTTTCCTTTTTTGGCGCAACAATGTATTCTTTAAATTTAAAAGACGTTTCGGCTTCGCTACGGAAGCCTTGATTGTGAACAAGGCTTCCGTAGCGAAGCCGAAACGTCTTTTAGATTCATTCATTTTTTAGCACTGCTGTTGGTCGGTGTCCTTCGTTTTATTTCTTATATGCTTCATCTCGACCAGACGGGCTTCCGTCGAAGCCTCGATTTCAAAGATGATGTATAATGAATTTCCCTAGCCCAAGGGCCAGTTTAAGATTAAGTCTATTGTAAGTTGGTCTAATGAAGCTAACTTTTATTCTATAACTCTCGATAACTACGTTTCACAGTATGTATTCGACACTACGACACGGTTTGCGTTGCTTGTGATATTCAAACCGAGCACGCCGCCACTCTACCACCTTCACCCCAGAAAAACGACAGCAAAACTCCCCCTTAACAGCTTGACTGTAAAATAGGCATTCGCAAGTAGAGCTTAATGAATCTACTAAAATGTTATGAACCACATCAGAAAGGTTGCACAGCCCAACAGTGTATTTGGCAGGTCATAATTTGGAGCTATTCTTAGAGAAAACCTAATCTCAACCTCTAGGGCGAACTACCGTCTTTCTCCTGCGCCAAAATATGTAAAGCTACAGCGCAATAACATGCATGCAAGAACACGCAGTCTTCTGCCGACTGAAAAAATAAGTTACACAGCAAAATTATGGCATACTGCCACCTTCCTTATTCTCTTTATTGAAGTTCACCATATTTCGCTAGCGTTAGTTCTGAGTAGTGGAAATCAAAGGCTGTTTTGGTCCCTCGCTGGTGCGGTGACCCTATCAAGGAAAATCTGCGTACCAACACAGGAGCTATAACGCAAAGATATTACGAACTTTTCTATTCCGATTCCGCAATTATCCGTCCGCGATTGGTCAAAAACTTTTTGGACCACCCCTACTGCGCCTGTCAATCATGCGACGTCACGAGAACCACGATAGCTGCCAATGTGGCATGACGTATACGCATGATTATGCATGATTCGACCGAAGAAAAGAAAAATAATTATTTCTTATTCGACGCCTTTTCGCCCATTAATCCTCTGCTATTAGACAAAAGGTTTCAGGCTGCACCCATTTCACCTGTCGGCCACTCGACGTCACACAACTACGAAAACTCATTTCGTCAAAGTGACGTGTACGCGTTAAAGATGTAATAATATGCTGAACAAAACTGGATCTTTTTCTTTCTCAATGGCCGGTGACTGCTCCGTTCAGAAAGGAGTAGAAGATGGCTGCCACCGATCGCTCAGGCACTGGCTACCCGCACCTGCCGGAAAGCATGGGTTTATTTGCCTGTAAGAAAACGTTTTTCGGGGCCGTGTTGCGTTATCGAGCCCTTTCGGCGCGTTTACAACATCGCTCTACCAACTCTTCTTTGCTGAGGATCCGTTCTGGTGGGATTCTTAACTGTCCGTTGCACGCCAACGCGATTTCAGAGAAGCGAGCGTAAGCTAAGGGAAAGCAGAGCAGTCGCAGACGCCGACACCCGTCTCGTCCTCTGGTTATCTAATTTCAGCGCGCTGGCTCGGCTCCATTGAAACCCTCTCCACTTGAGCGTGCTCCTCGCCTTTTGTCAGCCAATTATATAAGAAAAACCACTCGGCGTCAGCAATTTCATTTGTTTTGAAAGCAAACAAAAGTGACCTATAAACGAGGAGAGCACTTGATTCGGCTGCACAGGCGACGCTGCGGGGCACCGTCCGATGCTTGCATCGACGGTTGCGTAAATTTGACTTCAGGAGGTTGGAATAAAAACATATTCGAATAGGTTTACGTTACAGGGCCCCAGGCCTTCCACTCTGGTATCTTCGTCCGGCTTGTGTTACGACACAGAAACCTTGAAGTGGTAGGAGGCTGCAAATTTGAGAGGTTACCGGGCACTAATGTGCTCGTAGCTAGCCCTCGTGCTTTGGGAGAGAAATTACGGTGATGATGAGTACAACAATGACAAAGCCACTAATATTCACTGGCAGCAGCGGACTCTCTCCCCGCTTTCGGTGCTAGCGGCACAACCCTGGTGGTTGATTTCATCGGCAGCTGCAGCCAAAAGTTGGTGGCTTCCACTTTGGGAATGCCCATTCCCCTTTCTGGTTGCGGACCCAAGGCTTCTGCGACGTAGTTTACGTCCACAGCATTCGGCCAGCCAGCGTGACACGACGCTTATGAGGGCAAGGAAACACGAGCTCAAAGACGATGGCCGCGAAGACGACCATTAGTGTCGCGGGCAGAGCTATACGGTGGGGCGACCCTGTCGTCTCCTGCACTGCGCGCCCACTGCCTAAGCCCTTCTCGTGAACGGCTGGAGGGGACGATAAAGGAGATCCCCAGCACTTCTACGCAACTTCCAGCTTCTGCCACACCCATTTTTTTCGAGCTTCTGCTCTTCGTGCTCGCGCTTTTTTTTTTTTTTACTTTATCCTTGAACGCCATTTCTTTGCAGGGTGAGCGTTCTCGTCGCCACCAAACGATGGCTTTCTTATTCGGTGCTTCTTCTGTCGCGACTTCACGGATGCCCTCATATGCTCGTCGAAAAGACAGCGCGGAACATTTCCCACTGCGATTTTCGTGGCAGCGAGAGTGAAGGAAAGAGTTAGAGCTTCGAAAGTGCCGAAAGCAGTTTCGGGCTACTGTTACTCGTGCTGCTTGGGGTCGCATTCACGGGAGCGTTACGCCGAGCGAGCGTGAACTAGAACGTAAACAAAGCTGGGTGATGGAGACGCGTTCTTGTCGAGCGCACTTGGAAACTGTGAAGGTTTCGTTGTTTCGAGCTTTGAGAAAAATGCGCGGCGCGAATCCTGAAATATTCAGGGATGTACATTAAGAGAGGAACAGGCCCCACGGTCATCCCAGTCGCATTTCTGGGATGAACTTGAGTGGTTATAGCTGTGCCCAACAAGAAGTTTGGAGAAACGTCTGGAGAGGAACTTTGCACTAAATGAATAAAGATACCTGAGAGCGTCAATGGAGATGCTGAAAAATATGGAGCAACTGCCGACGAGAAACGAGAAGTCGAATAGCTATTGTGTAGGTGGTAGACTATGTGCTCCTAGGCGAGTGACAAGAGAGGATGGATAAAAAAATCCTGTTCCGGGTTTCATCAATGATAGAAAAATGTGGATACGTTGAAAAGGATTAAAACTGCATTTAGAAAACGAGAAATGGGAATCTGGGTCTTAGTTGAGGGCAGAAAATTCATTCTCAAGTTATTAAAGGAGCTTAACGGAAAAATTCGTTTCAAACTAAAAGCCTGCCGTCGGCAAAAATGTATTACGGGATAACGCGGAAATATGTAAGATTCTTTAATATTTTGATAAATAAGCCATCACAAAAGCGACGCACGTGCTGCTGTAATTCGCCAGGTACTAACGCCCTGTACCTTATTCGGCAGTGAACAATTCCTACAGGGAATATTCTTCGACCCGAGTTGCTTAGTGGTTCTCTCGTTTGTTTCATTGTTTCTTTGTATGCTTGTTTGTTTATTTGCTTGCTTGTTTGTTCGTTAGTTTGGCTTGCAAGTTTATTTCTGCGTTCATAATTCGAGTCTTCATTATTAATGCCACTGAAAAAACAAAGGGGCAACCTAGAAAAAGCACTTCGCTTAGCACAGACGTGTGGTACATCGAGTTCAGAGATCGCTTATATTGCAGCAGTTTTCATTAAGACATGCTAAAATTCATGTGTCGCTTTTAGCAGCTAGTTATTATTTAAAGGACGTCGTTTAGGTCAACAACACAAAAACTGTAATATAGAGTTTAGGAAGTAGCACACCCAAGCGTCCTTGCGTACCAAAGTCGCCGCACCGTGGTAGTGTTCTACCCGGCTGTGTGTGTTCTCCAACTTTGGGTGCGCAAACTCTAAAGCTCCCTTAAATCTTCTGTGTGAGCAATTTTTGTGGTCACATGTATCAACGTGTACTAAAACACCATGTGCAGAAAATGTGAATTATAAAGTGATATTTTGGGAACACGATGACTGCCACGAAATAAATGTATTTGAACATGCACGGTTATCGGGAACGAAGTAATTTCACTTTTCTATACACACCAGAAGCTGTAGAAATCCGCAGCGAGAAGAAACAATTCCATGTCTTGAAACACTTACCGGAGCTCACATTGCGAAGCTTGAAATGGTAGAAGCATACATGTAGTGAAAAAAAGGAACAATTTTTGTGCTGCTTTTATGTATTTAAGAAAAAAGTATAATTTTACGCTTTGTTGCTGTAGTCTTCGCTAACTGCCACCCAGAACGAGACGATTTATATATTGCTCTCATCACAAGGCACGTCCGGTGACCCGGTACAAGCGAAATGGTTACTGCTTTTATTTTTACACTGAGAACACTCTACGTCTTTCATACCAACTGTTATATTTTGTGAGAACTTTGTTTTCGATACACCATCTTATATCCCTGTTTTTCTTGCTATAGTAGACAGACCAAGATCTGCAGCGCCTGTATGTGGCCGCAATATTTTGCAGGGGCTGCAGGAAAATTCGGAACGAACAGCCAAGCTAGTGCACAGGCTGTTCTCATTCCAAGCTTGCCGCCAGTATTCACGAGTCATGGATTCTCTGTCAGCTGACGCGTCATTAACCATGCAGCAGCCCCGGCGCGGGCTGTCTCAACAGCTGGCGTTGGCGGTCGAAATTAAACGAGCTCACTCTAAGCGTACTACGCGAAAGTAAAATATTCTGCTCATTTCTTTTAATACGAAAGCATTATAAGCGAACTTCACCTACTTTGTAGGTATGTGTCAAAAAAAGAAAAACACGGGCCGATTTGAAAAGCCGCGCATTCTTACACAACGTCTCAAAGCGCTAGCTGTCACGAGTCAAGAATGCGAGAAACCACAGCACGTGGCGCGCGCGTGAAATGTTTCAAAGAGCGACTTAAAGGGATACTAAAGTGAAACATGATTTCTTCTGCATCAGTAAATTACCATTCTACAACACCAAAAACACCACTCTTACAATGCTAAGACGTTTGGTAAGCCAGAAAAAGCGCAAGAACGAAATATGGGTGGCGACGCCTACTTAAGTTCCCGCACCTGGGGGCTGTGACGTCTTGGATTTCGATGGCATCTTCTAGGGCCTACTAATTATATATAGCGGTACAGATTGACTAAATTGTGTTCTAAAGGAACCAAATATTAAACATGGCAAGTTTCGGGAACCTTTATTCAGCCAACGCGGCCCAAATGCGAAAACATACTTTGGAATCCCTGACATCACGCTGACGCACCGGCGCTGGGGTTTCAGCGCGATATTCAAATACTGATACTTGGACCTTCATTTTCTCATCTAATAATCAAACTATTTTTTTTAAATGACTGCCTGCAGGGTTCTCAAACAATGCTTCATTACTTTAAACTGATTTATTGTTTCGCTTTAGTGTCCCTTTAAGCACGACAGAAACTTGCGCGCAATCGTGGCTTAGTAATGAGAGCATCGGAGTGTTGTGCTGGAAGAAAGAGGCTTGATCCCACGATTGGTCACTTATTTCTTTATTCAGGGACTTCACCCTCTCTGCGGTATCTAATAGAAAACTCAAGGTGTGTGGAGCGAACGCGAGTGCGCCAGAGTGGGCACAAAATCGCAAGTTCTTAAGAGATGGACGACGTAGGGAAACGTCGCTTGGATAAGTGAGAACGTGCAAGCGCGAAACGATGAGTAGATACTACAACCTAAGTGTGATGTCGCACACTTGGTGATAGGTGGGGGCTAAGTTCCTGCCATACTTTTAGATCCTCCTATAATACAATTCGCTTCCCTCAAAGAAAACAAATGACTTGAAATGACCCCCTAATATTCACAAAAATTATGAGCGTTTTGCTTTTCCCATGGGCTAACACGTGCACCATCAAGGGGTAAAAGCCAGTCGTTGATGGGGGATAAATAACGTTTTATTTTTTGCAACTTTTGTGTGTGGTAAACACGGTGATAGCTCTGAGAGATGACGCAAAATACGCATGCAGTAAACATTTATCACAAGATCAGTTTTCCCTAATGCTATAGCTTTGGCAGAGTGGATGAAAACTATAATTCTGGACTGCCAGTCTGTTAGTCGTAAGTTGAAATCGTCGCTGCACAATGATGATTTTTATGTCTTTCTAGTTTTCTCGCAAATAATATTTGAATTCCTGCTAGTACACCAGCCGACAATAAGGCGACCAGGGAAGTCAGCTCATACTGTAAATTTAATTGCACCCATAGAACGGAATGAGGGTGCAAATCTGTCTCTAAATCACACTTTTACGCCATTTTGGGCGTAAAGGCATAAGTAATAGACTGATATACACTCCTATTTATTAAAAGCGTATAAATTATTGTTCAGTGCATGAGAGATATCGCGCTGTAAAATGCAGGATGCCATTTCACAAGTGCCCTGAAGCCAGCATTAGGTGATGCCTTTCAGGTTCTTACTCGGCGAGCTCTTTCCTGCGTAAAGCTTCTGCTAAGGAAGCGGGTGTCTGGACGATTCCTAATTCAGGAATATGA
Organism: Dermacentor variabilis; assembly: GCF_050947875.1. Lineage (NCBI taxonomy): Eukaryota > Metazoa > Arthropoda > Arachnida > Ixodida > Ixodidae > Dermacentor > Dermacentor variabilis. The sequence goes on from NC_134572.1 coordinate 58,615,731, forward strand.
TTTGAGTGGTACCCAGAATGCGACGATACAGATGCTCTTTATTTTTTACGTTCTACAACGGGACCAAACGTCGAGCATGCGTAGCGTACAATTAGATGAACATGGTTTTCTACGTAAAAGAAAACGTCACCCCCCCCCATGCCACTCTCCCCCCCAAAAAAAATTCTACAAGAAGTTTGAGAATTGTCTACGGTTGCATAAGCATTCCTTGGCTAGGCTGTTACTTCGCGTTTGCTTACTTGCTTATCCTAGCTTGTGCATTTTTACCCATCGCTTTACTGCACACAAACAACTGAAATCCGTGTACTGAACGGCGTGGAGATGAGTCACCAGGAAGCTGCATGGCCCTTCCTAAGCGATCGAATCAATTGAGAAGAAACGCCGTCACAACCGGTTTCGCCACTGCTGCTTTTTAGCCCAATTTTATTTTATTTTATTGTTTTCATTTTTTGTATAACCTTGACGCCACGATGGCGACGTCACCAGATGTTTTTTAACGCCACCAACAATTTACTCTTATAATTGTACAATTACCACATGTGCCAATCAGTTATTCTTATTTTTATACTCAGCAGCCCCACAGCAGCCTTCTTTGCACACAAGCCCGTAATGCGGTAGAGTAAGCTTTCAAGGCAACCTGACGAGAACTATTTTCTCTCTCACCAATATTTCGTTTGTCTCAACTGTTCCTTACAGCTTATAAAGCTACAAATCATCTAAATTTACACAATTATAACGATTAAATGTCCTAACCTCGGAAATTACACATTTTTTTGCAGATACACGGCATTACACTTTTCGCTTGACAGATTTTGCTGGGGTACTCGCCAAAGAACGCTTACCTATTAAAAAGAAATGCCTTTAGCTAGGCATTTACAGTTAACCTTTGCCCAGCTAACCAACAATAAACAACGGCTTAGTTCCCTTCATCCAAGCATTGCTGAATAAAATATTCACGTGTTTACTAGAGTGACGCATTAATAATGGTTATTTTCTATTGGTAATTGAACGCCGCACTTTTTTTCTAAGAGATGACGCGCTGTTCCTGAAAGCTATGCTTAGCACAGTCGCGATACCTCTCATAAGAATTTTTTTTTTCTGCTGTAACAAAGTTCTGCTGTAAAAGTCCGCTGTAACAGAAACTGCCTAAAATAAAAGCTTCAATTGGGTTCTCAAACAGGGCGAGAAGACGAACGTTTTTAGTGCATGACTTAGCATTTTTTTTCCTTGGGTGCCATTTTTTTAACTTGTTCTACAAACGTTGCTCCGCAGCCATACCCATAAAGAAAGAGAGTAAAAAGAAAAACAAAAGCGGCCGGCCTAGGACGTCTCCATTGTTCGTGGAAAGGTTTTCCTCCGGAAGTGCTATCAGGAGAATAAAAAATCCAGTCCGTAGTTCTCTCGCCAAAAGCTGTTGCTCCACGGGTGGTCTTGCGGCGCGCAACTGCGGCAGGGATTTAGATTTGGCTTTCTTTTTTTCCCTCAAAGCTTGCATTATATCTTTTCTATGAAGTGTTTGTGTAACGAGCTGAATACAAGTCGCCCGAATATTTCACGCTATTCTAGCAAAGCAAACAATAAGCAAAGCGAAACATTCTCTTTGCTTCCAGATTTTTATAATAGTTCTATTTTTACAACACATTCTAACATACCACTCACTAACGGTCCTACTGAAGAAAATAAATAATCTTGATACCAACTCAGTATTAAATTATTACAGAATAACAGCTGCCAAGACTGAGGTCATTTGCACACCATAGTGAATGAATTTCAAGCCAGGCACAAGCATAATGCATAATGTGGCACAACAGTGGAGCTTCCAGTGAAGACGTGCTCTCAAGACGAATCTTTACCTCTGGAGCTGATAATTTATTATTTATATTTTTTCACGAGAAAACGAAATGCGTGAAATCATGTATAAATGCACAAACTGATGGAAGTGGCCGAATAATTCAAATTCAGGGGTAAAACATGTGCCAGTGAAATCAGCCAGAGAACTCGTAAACAATATTTCCTGAAGACATGAAAGAAGCACGGACATTTACCAGAAGGATAAGTCAAAAGAGGCGAGACATCGTCATTCGCAGCCTCGAATTATTTAAGAAAAGAAACTGGTTCACCAGGAATGGCAGAGATAGTTCTAAATAAAGAAAGTAGGTGGCAGAACTCACTTATTAGGGCCGAAATTGGCCTTCGATTACGTAGTGCCTCAACTTATTTACGTGTGAAATGGACCGTGCTTTTATTTCACTCAAACTTTAAAGTGTAAATATATTATGTAAAAATTAGATTGCATGTGCCCGAACAAAATTCGTGTTTACAGACCACTACTTATTTTTTGCATAAGTTGGGCAAGATTACTTACAATATGAAAACAAATAATCTTGTAGCATGCAAAATCAAAATTTGTTGCTTGGAAAGTTTCAGGAAACGAAATGAAACGAAAGGATTTGAAAGCACTGATGTAAGCCTTTGTAGAAGCTTAAGAAGTATGGTTCCTTTGTCAACGAAAGCTGTCTCGGCCGCTAAAGTGATAGTGAGTCGCACGGTGTCTTAAACGAAGAATATAATACGAACATTATAGGGAGGAAAACGTTACCGCAATAAATTTTAAAGGGCACGTAAAGCCGAAGCTTTCGTAAGAACGATGGGGAGGGAATAAAAGTCTCGCATGCATATAGAGGAAGAGAAAATGCGCTGAAAGGAGTCGCAGATACTGAGAGTAGTACCGAAGGAAACGAAAATGTGTAAAAGTTTAGTATTGCTTTTTGCACTAATGTTGGTTTATAATAAATATATATTTTGATTTTTTCTGCACTATCATTTCCGGTTTCTGCATGCCATTTGCGAACTGTGGCGGATAAAAAGAAAAGAGCGAAAAGAAAGAAAGCGTGGTGGCTTTAAGCCTAACGAAGGCAGGCACGCCAGTGAAACATTCTAGAGTAAACATCTTCCGCCTACTGCCGCTAGCGGACTTTTCGCGAAGCTGGCGTTTTCATCCAGGTCGGGAAATTGAAGTAGCGGACTATAATTCTTGCGGGAACTCTAGCTGGGAAGCGAAAAGCACGCACCCTGTACTCTTAGTGGCAAGGAGCTTTTCCACCTGGCTTTGATGTAAGACGGCAATGCAAATCAACCAACATTTTTCTGACGCTAGAGTAGTTTGCGCCAAACCTAGGTAGAGAAACTAACACAGCCAGTCATAGGACCGGTGGTGTATTAGAGTTAAGAAATAAAATTTGAGCCGGTGCAGCTGGAGACTGGAGAAAGAGAGCGCATTTTGCGGAAGCTAGGCATATCTAGTCACTGGCAACTGCTTTGTATAAACTTGAAGAACGGAGAATTACTGACACTCGTAACCCTGTAATGAATTGAAATTTGAATGTTCACATTTTGTGCACCAAAATGGCACAGCTATTAGTTCAAGAGTTCATTCCTCTATGTTAGCCGACTTCCTGACTGAACAGATCTCGTGTTTCATCATACTAAAAGTGGTGAAAAAAATGCAGTGAATTGTAACTGTTTCGTCGTCGTCATCGTCGTCGTCGTCATCATCATCTTAATCATCATCATCTTTTATGTCCACTTCAGGGCGAAAACCTCTTCCTGCAATTGCAATTTCCCCTGTCCTGTCTTGTGCGAACGTTAAAAGAAAACTTCGGTTGCTTGAGAAACTGTTCCTCAATAATACATAGTATGCTTTCGTGACTGCTAACGAGAGGTGAACGACTTTGCAGAAAGCATGCTTATTCTGCTAAGCCGTTGTGTAATTCTTCGATAAGACACAAAATTTACTTCATTGCGCTAAAACACTCGCAGCGTCCTGTTGGTGAATCACGTTTCGTAGTTGCACGACGTGATGTTTTGACTATAAATATAGACACTCTTGTACCTATATGAGAAGTTGCAAACGAAGCGTTTATTTGACATTGGGGCAATCTTTTCTATGGGACAGGAATATATTGAAAAAACAAACACGTATGTTGAATGGAAAAATGACACCGAAAGTACGTAAGATCGTCATGCGTTGCAAATGCGTGCCACCTAATACCGAGGCACGAAGATTCGTTCAGAACGAAACCAAACTTTCAAATTTCGAGAGCCTTGCGTACACCTGCCGCCGGGCTTTCATTCTCAGTAACGCCGGAAGTCCCTGTGCAATACTGCGACCTGCAACGTGGTTCGAATGGGAGATGCAACTGTACATTCTAAAGCTTCTCGAAAAGCGAGAATGATAACCACGAAAGAAAGGAGAAAGGCCGGAAGGTTAACCAGAAATTAGAATTAATTTTGCGACTCTACACTGCGGAAAGGGGGAGGTAGAAAGATAAGGAAATAGAGAAAGATAGAAAGTGAGCACAGATACATAATTACAGCCGGTCACGATCACCGCACAGAAAATACCAGCACACGCTAGAGGGATTGCAAGTTATTGTCTCCGTACACTGTGGAAAGGACAATCACACATATCGCGTTGAAAATGCTCCTCGCAATAACAGTCATCACATGTAACGTTGTCCATCATTGCGACGCAAAAGGCAAGGCTTCGTAAAGTCCACTTCTAGCCATAGACGACAGAGCAGGAAGGACCTTGCGTAGGCAGAGGACACATGGGATGAGAAGGTGTAGCGAAGGGGCCAGGTGTGTGCAGTCGGTTGTTTTTAGAACTTGGACTGTTGCACATAAAGAACGCGAAAGGCGAATTCATAATAATGTTTCTATGTGGGAAAGGAATGCTCAATAAAGAATGAATTCAATGCGGCAGCCGCTGAGGGACCGGCGCTCGGCGGATACATATCACAGGAACGTTCAGGTTTTATTAACAGCGTATAACCCACACTTTCCCTTTCTTCACCTCTTTTAGCTGTCTTTCGTGCTGCTTTCATTTACCGAGTGTTAGGCAAGCTACGGCAAGCCAAATCATGCGACGAATACACTGCAAACTCCTTACATTGTCGCTTCGTCTGTCTTACCTATATTCTGTACGTATTGCAAATAAAGTAGGAGGTTTAGTGTTGTTTTGGCATACTTGTTGTGTACCGGCTGTACATAAAACAGGCCACTGATTCAATTTATTATTGGACTGTAAATATTGCGGATGCCAGGTAGTAAGCAGTGCAGCACTCATATTGGTGGGTTTATCTGCTCGTTGTAAAACATTCTGAATAGGTTCTTGAGCAAGAGCAAGTGAAACTGTGTTCAAACTAATTGCAGCAGAGTTCTACAAAGGAAGAGATAATTTTTTTGAGAATCAAACTACATAGAAAAATAGTTATGCACCTCCAATGCTCATTCTGGAATCTACGTGACGCGAGTTTTTCGTGAAACACTATAATAAAACGTTATCGGCTTGCCCATTTCCTTTCTTCGTCTTCGGTGTGAAGAAAACTGGCTTGCGCGCATCTGATCTCGCGCACCTGTGCTGCGCAATGCGACAACATTGCCTTGTACCACTTTAGTTTTTCTTATTTATCTTAAGTATACCGCCGGCTGCATAGCCAATCGAACTTTGTATGTACCATAGTATGGAAGTCATCATTATCATCAACAACACACGGCAATCTTCTGCAACAGATAGTTGGCGTTGTCACGATATAAGTATATACGTCAGTGTGCCCTATTCATTAGGAAATCAGGTATGGAAAGGTTACAAAGGCTTCAATCGATCAATCAATCAATCAATCAATCAATCAATCAATCAATCAATCAATCAATCAATCAATCAATCAATCAATCAATCAATCAATCAAAAGAATGTAAATAATTTGCAAAGGTGGTGCATATAGGCTTGACTATACAGAAGGAGGTTCCATCGCTTAAGACTACAAGGGAAGCTCTTGTTTTGAAGGTAATTAATATAACTGGGTAAGCAAAAGTGATTATACATTAACAGAACTAGTAAGCACAACTACTTTACACTGATTACGTACAAAGACATGGCAGTAGCAAACATGAGGAGCATCAACCTAAATGTTTTTGTAAACCGGATGATTTTTTTTCTTATGTGTAATAAAGCATACACATTGATTTAAATTGTTAGGTAAGATATTCCACAATGCTGCACCTGCATCTCAAGTCGTGTGTTTCCCATAGTTACTACGATTTTTGATAGCAAAAAGTTGTAATTAAATGCTACCTTAGTGTTAGTGTAACTATAAAGGGGCATATCTGGACAGATACATTAATGGGAATGAGGTAATTTAAAGTCTTGAATAGTGTGATGGCTAGGTGATAGTTAATCATAAGCGTTCACGGACGGATTTTATATTCCCGAGGTGGTGGAAGGGCGTTGTCGCGGAAAGGATTGAAGGCAATTAACTTTATTGTTTAATTCTGTAAATGACGTAACGGGAGCAAATGTGTCAGATACGTATCACCCCAAGACGGTATACAGTAGTGAAAATATGTGTATGTGAATGCTTAGTATAATGATAATAAAGTAGTATGGATAAAGTATCGTTGCGCTTCTAATAGGATTCTTAGTCGATCAGCCATATTTTTTTCTTTAGGTGCAAAGTAGGTTTAGAATGTAAAAATTTGAAGTCTTAAATAAGCCCTAGGAAAGAGCATTGCTTAAAGGCATCTATAATAAAGGGGCCTTCAACCACTCATCGGGCTTCGAGAAGTAACATAGACCGCGGCTAGCATACGCTGGCATACGCGCCTAGCATGGCTGGGACGTTCACCGTCCCAGCCAAGTTTCGCTGTGGCAACCGCGGCGTGTGGAGCTCGCAAGCAGATTGCAAAGTGGGATGCGTAAGAGGCTGGCAGTATATTGTTGCACCATGTGTGGTCCTGCTCAAGAAACAATTAGATACTTTCCATTTCGCATTTGTATTGGGACTAGTTTGATGAATTGTGATCTCATTTCGCTGTCTTTTAGTTTCTCTCAAAACCTTACTGACCATGTTACAATATGTAGAGTATCTACACTTAACTTTAGCAATGAACGGTCGTTTGTAAATTTTTTTATAATGTTTCTATTTCCGCATGCAGTTTAAAAGAGCAGTCAGCTTCTGTTGTTTCTGAGGTGGGGTATATGTTTTACACTTTAGAGTGATAAATTACGCTTGTAGACAGTATTTTATGATAGGCAAGAATTTAGCATAAGTCATGTTAACATTCGTAAGTGAAGCAACAGATTGGCAATGTGTTTTGCTGTTGCAGTCAAACAAATCTTTTGTTTCAGTTATTTCATTGTGAAAATTTGAGTGCGGCCTAGTGGAGCTGTACGGAAGCCGAAAGAAAATAGCGCAGTGGTCATTAATCAGAACTTGAACAATGACGCAGGGATAATTTAAGCCAATGTTAGATAATGTACGTTCAACGACGCTGTGTGTATTACCGCAAACACAGCTTGCTGGAACGTTTATGAGGAGTTGATAACCATAGGCGAAAAAGCAACTGGTGTAAACAGTATAGGTATTATCGTCCAAAATATTGATGTGCCCTATGATGACAATGCTCTTCTGTTCCACAGCTAATGTGCCAAGTAGTTCTCATTCATTAAGAAAATCTCATAGCAATGATAATAGTGAACGATAGATGCAGCCAGTAGCAATTTTCTTTGTGCTTGATGTGCATTAGTGACTGCATTTCTATCCATACGGATTCACAGTCTGCGCAAGCAACCTTAAGATCGTTTCTTCGTTTATAGGACACCGTAGACGAGATTAATATTGCGGCTCCATTTTTTTTTTCTTTCTTTCATGGTATTTATTATAGTTGCATTCAACCATTCAACCAGACTTTCACCAGTTCTGCATAGTCAGAGAATGGAGGGCACAATGAAAGTCACACACAGAAAAGGTAGCGTTCATACTGTGAGTAGAAACGTTCGTGTCACTTTAGAAGGGTGGCAAGGATAAGCACCTCAACAAAATAGGGTACCAGTCCGGTTGTACACCGAGTCCATCATAAACCTGCTTTAGGTGTAGTGTCATTTGGATGAAATTTGCCCTTGTAGGTACAACCGTTTCGGCGTTGCGGTCCATCATTCGCGTTTTCCACAAACTGTGCATTCCCATTACAAAAAACATATCGAAAGGCGCACTATTATCACAGGTTGGTAGCAGGTATCGCACAGTATGAGCGTTAATCTCAAAGTCTTTCTTTAAAGTCCGTTGGAGGACATCCCAAAATAGGATGGCGTCGGTGCAGCTAATAAAACAATGTTCAATTGTTTCTGGTACATCACAAAGGCGACAGTTAACAGAAGAGACAAACAGTTCCTCGATAAACGAAAACAATCTTCGGAAGCATATGGAATTCATTTCTCTGAGCAAGCTTCCATCTGGTGACTTCTTTTTGATAGTTCGGCCTACGTTGGGGGGGGGGGGGAGGGCACGACAAACAAACCACTTTTAAAACGATTTTGAACAGTACCTCCAGCAGCAGCAGCAGCAGATACAAGAAACGAGGACAGACGGACTAGCAATTATAGACGCACCAATCAGTACCAGCAAAATGGGTGTGCTCAGATGTGCTTCCTGAAGCGCAACTACTGCTGCCGAAAAAATCCCTGCCAGTTTTTTCTGTGTTATAAAGCCGCCACACCCGCTGTCACACCCACTTCACCGGTATCTGCGCAGGTTTGGTACTGCACAGATGATCCACACAGTCAAGTCATGCCGACATTTCGCAGGTGAGCTGACCCACATGAACCGCCACGCGGCGTAGACGAGGGGCGATCCCAGCGGCACTTTTCACGCTTGAAACCACAGGCCGGGCACTGGTGAAACAAGGGGGATTGCCGACACAAATGCGCGGGCACTTCTGTAAAGCGTAGAACATCCAAAGAGCGTAGGGCGCAGTCTTTCTGTTATATAAGCAGCAGCAGATGCCACCAGAGCTGCTTTTCACGCCGGGGAGATGACTCTTTTGGCGGGCAGGCTCGCTTGTCCATTAGACTCTCTCTCAAAGGCCATAGTATGGCAGACATCTGTATGAAATGTCGCCTTCATTCTGTTATACACCGTCGCTACAGTCTGTTTTCTGTACGTTTTTTCGAGAGGTAGTAACCCGAACTGTGCTCCCCCCCTCCCCCTTCATTTGTTCAGGCTGCTTTAGCTATTCACCTCACCTGATGTCTGAGCCGAAACATTCGGTAGGGAAATCCATTTCCTAATTATTATCTTTTATGGGTTGTATTGTTGCGCTAGCTCTTGCAGCTCCACAAAAGCGGCCTTTTGTTTCATCGCACTACCTTAATGTTGTACCCTTACATAAAAATGAAACTAAAGTAGATATTAAGAATAATTTAATGTAAGGTTTCAAATAAATATTTTAGCAAGATCAGTAAAATCATAAATAGTTATTCCTTATTAAAATGTGTCTCTGCACATATTCTTGTATCCTACTCTCATTTCCTATGGATGGACGGATGGAAAAACTTTATTGAGAGTTCTGAGATACGCGATTATCGCGCAGCGGGCCGCTTCCACGTTTGGTGATTTTTTAAATGAGATTAGCAGTTAATTCATAAATGGTAGCGTGAAACAAAACGCGAAATTTCACAAAGATAATTTGACCAAGTTCAGAAATATGGAAAGACGTCACACCCTAGATGAGAAGTGAACAACATGAGGTAGCCAGCTCATAATTTCTTTCTAAACCGCATTCCGACTATTGAAAACTGACCACCTTTAAAGTAACAGCGTGTAGCATGTCATATGTAGCCCTAGTTAAGGACACACTGATCTCGGCAGGCAAGCACATGGATTCAACGAACCTGTGTTGTCTGATTTAGAATTCAGACATTTGGACACGAATGAACTAGGTGAAGTAGTAAAGGCAAGGCGCAGAAGACCAGGACTCAAGAAGAAGAACACAAACGACAGGACCGGCGCCGTTTGGGTTCTTCTTCTTGAATCCTGGTCTTCTGCGCCTTGCCTTTACTACTTCAAGCATGAACCAACTAAGCCAAGCAAGAGTTTTACTTGAACTACGTGAAGTGGGCTCCCTTCTGAGCACACAAACACATAAAGAATACATTTAAAAGACTGACTAGAAAAAAACCACCACCCCCTACCCTTCCCACCCCCCTGCTCCGAGCAACCCCTCCAGACATCTTCCCTCTACTTCCCTTTGGACAAAACTTAGCGTTATAGAGATGCCCAGTTCGAATCACGTAAGTGTTGTATAGGGCGCTCGGCTCTGGAACTAGAAGTTGATGAGAGTACAGTGGGGAGGGAAGACGCAGTCGGATGCGAAATTGTGCCGTAACGGGAAACCGAGACGGGTGACGGGTACACTGCCGGCACAACACAAATTGGATGATAAGTGAATTCCGCAGCTAGAGGGACGTGAGTGCACGCCTGGTGGTGCAAATTAAATTTTGAGCGCCGTTCGACAACGCCTGCTCCTCGAGTGGGTTCCCACCAGAAGTCTTCTCCCTATGTGCGATGGCAGCTGCGTAATGCCGCTCGGTATTCAGCATTGCGCAATGCTGCCCTGGTTTGTGGGGGCGGGCCATCACGAAAGAAACAACGCGCGTAATAGACGTGGAAGAGCCGGGAAGCTGACGATGCAAGCTTAAAGTGATGATCGTACCTTCAACAAGCGGTCCTAGTGGATGTTGTAATGTGTCGACTAATTTTCTTTTTTCCGGACACTGCCTTGCGGCTCAGTCCGAAACAAGTCACTCTCATCACTTTCATGGGCTGAGTCCGAAGTCGTGATGAATAATATTTCCGTATGTTAGTATATTCGTCTAAAGAATGCTATTGTTTGGCAGAAGGCAATGACGGAATGGAAATAAAGAAAATACAAGATAACACTGGAAGCCTAAGGCGTGTATATGCGGTTAATGAGCACAAATGATTAGAAACTGGCGTTCGTAAAGGTAACGATCTTTCTTTTTTTTTTGCTCTTCAGTACCACTGAGAGTTGCAATAAAGCATGATGACAACAGCGTCTTCAGACGTTCGAAAAGATGGCGATCATACCCCAACCCCAGAAAATATTATCTATCACTCAATCAATCAGTCAATCACTCACTCAATCAATATATCAACCAAACTATTATTATAATGCCCAGTAGCCGCAACGGATTCGTCACACAAGTGTAAATAAAAAATTGGTACGCGAGACAAAATATGCAGAGAAGACAAATGTAGTAGACAGAGCAATATGAGATAAAGAAACAAATAAGCAAACAGAATACGTGGTGGCAGGCGGGAAGGGGAGTTAATCATACAACATAATTATCTACACATGTACAAGACAAGGAAGGAGCTCTGAAATATGTCAATACAGGCAGAGTATTTACCACATAGCATTTGTAGTGGAGCCTTAGGGCAGTCTCTAATGCAAAAAAGCAACGCAGAAAACGTGAAATGCTGCCTTATATACTTTTCATGTGGAAAATTGTACATGATCAAGAAGCTTTGGACAATGTATGTCTCTATGCAACACCTGATAGAGGAGTAAAAGGTCCGATCTAATACATCTTGATTTTAGATTTGAGATATATTTGAGAGGGCTGGACTATTCTTGTCAGAATGGCAAAGGCGGTGCTTGAAAATATCAATTCATTCTGGGCGCGTTCAAAAAGGTCAGAATCAGGTTTGCGCGGTCTGTACCAAACCACAAATGCAAACTCTAGTAGTGAAAGGCACACTATATATTAGAATTTCAAAAAGGCAGCAGGGGTCTTTAAATCATGTGATGCACGACAAACAATTCCAAGACCGCGAAGGGCACGTTGTTTCCCCTATTTAGAATGTAAAGTGAAGCATAGAGTTTTGTCCAAGTGCACACCAAGACCTTTCATTTCATCGAGCCGGGTCCAACGGAGCATAACGAAAGTTGCGAAAAAATCGCACACGGTATGTTCTCCGCGTATAGCTAGATACCATAGCTTTGAAAGCATTTAGGAGTAACTTATTATATCTTCACAAGTTTTAGATTGAGCAAATGGCTTTTTGGAAGTCAATGCAGTCGTGAACACTGTTGATAGACTTAAATTGCTTGAGGCATAGAAGTAATGAGTGCTGAATTACGGAAGAAATGTCATTTATGAACACTAGGAAGAGAAGAAGGCCAAGAACAAATTCTTGAGGAACTCCACTAGTCACCTCATAGTTGGTAGAACTCTGTTCATTAATGTCAACGAAGCGAGACCTATTGCTTAGGTAATCAGATGCCAGGACACTGATTGAAGAAGGAATGTCCTTTTTCATGAGGTTTGTAATTAGAACCTCGATGCAAACTACATCAAAATTACACCATTACATTACATTACATTACCAAACACCATCTAATTGTCCTCTGCAAAGCACCACACTGGAGGCATCGGTCATAACTAGGACCAAGCTCTTTGGTATGCAGCGCCCTGATGCAAAGTCATGCTGTCCATGTTAAAAGTTCTTAGCACTAACAGAAAGCAGGAAATTCAGCACAGATTCAATTACGTTTGATGCAGCGCAGAGGATAAATATAGGTAGGCAGTTGATAACTGTACTTCTAGCACCCGACCTGATGTGTGGCTACTCGTGTTACCTTCAAAGCACTAGGAAACGTACTAAACTTTAGCGAACTGTTGAAGACCGTGGTGAGAGCAGAACAGGGACAAGTATGCTTCCATGCGTCCTAAGCAGTTAGGGAGAGATGCCATCATCGCCACAAGAAGGGGACGCATAAGGCCCTTCAATACACTTGAAAACAAGCTCTTAAGTGAGTGAGAGCATGCACACTGTATCAGACTGAGAAGGTCGGTTGCTTGAGGTAGAAACATCTCTTACACCAAATACAGAAGAGTAGCGTTCTCCAGTGGCATCAGCAGGGTTCAAAACATCGTATAATAATAATAATAATAATAATAATAATAATAATAATAATAATAATAATAATAATAATAATAATAATAATAATAATAATAATAATAATAATAATAATAATAATAATAATAATAATAATAATAATAATGTTTATTGCCACAAAGTATACAAAATAACACAAGCAGGCCAGTCTAAGCCTCATTTGGCTTCTAGGACCGTGCCTATGAATGTAATAGACAAAGCAAAAAAATATACATCAATTGATGAGAGATGAATAAAAAAATAAAAAATGAAAGGCAAAAAATTTGAAAAAAAAAGATAACATTTGGTTATCTACATATAATAAAAGTTGGAGGAAAATATTGCGATGCACAAAAAAATGTACAAGAGGGTAATTTTACTGTAGCTGCTTTAAGAAGTGTTTGAGCGCGCTTTTTGATGTCGCGTTAAAGATTTCTTCTGGTAATTTGTTAAATGTGTCAGGCACATAAGCACAGATTCTGGCCGCGCCATACCTTGTGGCTGAACGCGGAACTACATTACGGACATGTTTTCTAAGCTCCCTTGTGGCGACACGTTTTTGTTTGAAAGCGGAATTCCAGAAATGTTTAACGACAGCTGTTTCTATAAGTAATGAATGGAAGTTTGGTAGCCCAAGTTCACGGAAGATGTTAGCAGATGTTACTATTGGGGAATTGTACGCAACATTTTTAAGAATGTTTTTTATAATCCGGTCAACCCTGCATCTCCAACGATCTGAACAAAAGCCAAAGACTGTAATGCCATACCTCAACACACAGTAACCTAGTGCCTGTGTTATAATCTTTTTTACAGACAAGGGTGCAATACTTTTGATATTAAATAACAGCCAGGCTACTGACCTCAGTTTAGAACAAATAAGTGATAAGTGATGTTGCCACGATAAATTACTATCGAAATAGATTCCGAGATATTTCACACAATCCACGTATGGAATAGGTGCACATTTACAATGAACACAGTCTGACTCATGCAAAGAGAGAGGCATGTTAATAGCAGTAGTCTTAAGTGGGGAGCGAAAACAAACAAGTTTTGTTTTTTGGGCATTCAGATCAATTCCATTATTAGAGAACCAAAGCATTGCCTTGTGCACGTCATTTCGCAACATTTCAGTGGATGTTTTATAAGAAAGGTGTTTCGCTAATAATACAGTGTCGTCAGCCTACTGGAATACTGAACATTTCGAAATTGCCAAAGGGAAGTCGTTAACAAAGATATTAAACAACAATGGCGACAAAATGGACCCCTGAGGAACTCCAGCTTTTACCGACAGCTTAGAACTAAACATGCTAAACTAAATTAATAATAATAATAATAATAATAATAATAATAATAATAATAATAATAATAATAATAATAATAATAATAATAATAATAATAATAATAATAATAATAATAATAATAATAATAATAATAATAATAATAATAATAATAATAATAATAATAATAAAAGGGAATACAAAGCAAACATGGAGAAACAAAACAATTCAGAATGATGGGCTACAAAACAGACATGTGAGTTTTTTGTACAGTTACTGAAATTCCTATACAACTCCTTTCATGAAAGTATTAAAATTAGGCATGAAGATAGCCAGCCACTCTGAATGGGGGTTATATGCCACCTGCACTCTCGATAAAGGGTCACAAAAATCGGAAGGTTGAAATGCGCACTGTTTCCTCGTGCCTTTCTCCAGAATGTAAAAGCGCACATTAGAAAACAAGTGTGAGCACCAGATTTTTCCATGTATTAATTTGTGGAGAAAAAGAAGATCCAATTTTTTGCGCCTACAGGTGAGGGTAGGTAACGTGAGTGTCTGTGTTAGCTCTATGGAGATGGAAGGCTTTTGACGAAGGATGTTTAAACATAGATGTGAACTTTTTTTCCTACATTTTCGAGACGTTCGCAATTTGATCTACAAGTGCCGCCCCAAACGACAGCCGCATACTCAAGAACTGGAAGGCACACGCTCTTATATAGGGTTACAAAAGACCCACCTTGTTTGAAGTCTCTCGTCACCCGATATACTATGCCAAGCGTTAGAAGTGCATGCTGCCTCGTCTGTTGACCATAGAACGAGAAACTCAGAGAGCTATCGAAGTACACTCAAAGGTCCTTTACCCCTGAGCTCTTGGCACGAGAACGCCTTTAACGGTATTTTGAAATAAAGTTCTGCTGGTCATCCGCGTGAAGCTTACAACTTTCGTTATTGGTGCATTTATGACCAGCTTGTTTCTAGCGCACTATGACGCAAAATTCCCAATGTGCTTCTGAAGAGCAGATCAATGATTAGCAGTTTCTACCACTTTGAAAAGTTTAGCGTCGCCGCATATAACAAAACTGAATAGTTTTGAATGAATGCCAAAACGTCGTTAATAAATAGCGAGGAACAAGGAGGGCCTAGGACAGACCCTTAACGAACTCCGCTTGTAACGGCATAAAGTTATGACGACTGACCATTTACCATAACGTAGCAGTACCGGTTGTGTAGGTAGCCTCTTCTCAGCGCTGTGACAGAGTGGTGCAGATCAAGTTGCATTAACTTTTAAAGTAGTATTTCGGGGTGTACAACATGAAACGCCTTATTGAGGTCAAAATAAATGACGTCCAGCTGTCCTTTCTTATACACTGTTCAGTGGCATGAATCATGAAGAAAACGAGGCTCGCAGTTGTGGAGCGTCCCGATATGAAACCTTGCTGCTGAGGTACAATGGTATTTTTTATAGAGGATGAAATAATTGAGTGCAGGGTTGACTCGAATAATTTAGATCCTGTGCACAGGAGAGAAATAGGCCTGTAGTTACTCGCAGCGGTTTTTACCCCTGACTTAAAGACGGGGACGACCTGCGCTGTTTTTCAAGCCTTTGGGAATGTGTTCGTCTTTAAAGCAGAGTTAAAAATACGAGTAAGCACCGGAACAAGCAAGAACGCGTACGTCTTAACCAGAGCAAGTTGAATGCCATCAGAACTACACAAGAAAGACGGCTTTAAGCACTTGATGCTCTTAAAGACAAGTTCCTGTGAGACCGACAGACTTGAATCTAGCGAAGGGTGATTGAAAAGCTGACTTACTCCGTCTGACTTCTCCGACTCCGACTCTGACTTCTGGAACAGGTCTGTCGCCGCTAAGTAGAGATATATATTGTTTCGTCTTATTCGATGACTCTTCACGAACGTGTCTCCAGAAATAATTTTAATTTTCAGAAGTACTAGCCTTTACATGGGCTATATAGATGGAATGATCACGCTTGTAAAGAAAGATGTTTAGAGAGTGCCCTGTACATTTTAACATCAAAATCCGAGTGTTCCAGATTTGTAGGCTGTGCCTTCCTGCGAGCACGGTCTTTAAGCTTCAAAGCTGTTTCCAGTTCAGCAGAAAACCAGCGGGGACATTTAGAGCTCTTAGCACCTTTTATCGGTATAAACTTCCTCATTCCGTTGTTAATAATATTCGTGAATGCCATGACTTGCTCGTTAGCATCTCTTAGTTCTACTAGTGAAGACCAGTTCGAATTATTAAGATAGTAGTAAAGACCCGCGTGATCTCTGCTTGAGAAATTAAAAGACCGAGGTGTTTCAGTATCGTTTAATCTGCTGCTGCTAGGTGTCATGAATTCGTTTGAAATATGAAGCGGGGGACGAAATTTCTCTGGCTTCACAAGGGCAAAATCGTCACAGGATGCCTTCACAGCGTCTACGTTGCTGAGGCATAGGTCAATTACATTTCCACAAGAGTTGAGGCTATTGTTAAATGGACACAGAGATGTGAAAGATATAAAATCAAGTAATGGCTTGCACTTGGCAGATAAGTGAAAAGAATGAATTGAAACTTCATGAGTTTGCCAGGAAATGCCAGGCGTATTAAAATCAACAACTATATGTATTTTATTATTAGCACGGGCCGATATAACGTTCTAAACAGTGGTTAGAGTAGTCATGTACATCTCAATATTCGTATTAGGCGCAAAAGTTTAATTTCCTACTAATAGCCCATTACTACCAGCACCAAGAATCTCCGGCCAGACACCTTTCGTGGCACATTCTAAATCAGGGTGCAGAACAAACCTGAATGAGGGATTAATCGCAATAGGGACCCCACCGCCCATTGATTTTGGTGAAGAAGGATCGCGGTCTCGTCGAAAAATATGATAAATAATATTAACGGTAAGTATTAACTAGATGGTATTTCCGAGTACAACCAGGTTTCTGTTAAGGCAATGATGGGGAAACAAGATGCAATGATGTTGTAGAAAAATTTGTTCACTTTTGTGCGTAATCTACGAACATTCTGATAGAAAACGCTCACATTGCTGATCCTTCTTTTCATCTCACTGAACTTTTTTCAGAATGATATAGTATCGTAAACTTCTCCTCTGAAGGGCTTGTAGAGCGTTATTTGTCATTAACACACATGAGAATGACTCGTAGGAATCGTACTTGCTTGTTAGTCGAGGGCAGCACAGGGGCTTTGCCCCAACTGCTGATAGGTGGGCGGCGAGCAGTAAGGGATGAGCTTTATGTGCAAGCTTTGCCAAAAAGATAGTCCGAGGGCGCATAGAGCGAAACAGCAACAATACCAGCGGTGTCAGAGCAGCCAGCACTAAGTGTTGACTTTCGCTTCAACGTTGGCTGACTGGCAGGTGGCAAGTCCACTGAAGCAGGTAGGCACAGCAACTGGTTGGCAGCGGGAGCCTTCGACGAAGCAGGCCGGTCCAGTGCAGGAGGCAAGCGCGGCAGATGGTCAGCGATCTTCCGCGAAGCCTTCCGCACAGCATACGTCGTTGCCTTGGACGGGTGGGCCGGCGGCTCAGCAGCAGCAGTGGGCGATGACGGCTTGCGCTCTTTGGCAAGCTTGTTTCCTAGAACGCGCACCTCTGCTCGAAGATCGTCTGTAGCTTCGGTTTGCTGTGCGGATGCCTGCGTGCTTTCACTGCGCAGCTGTCCGTTATCATTCTCCAGCAGTGCCATTGCGATGCCTCAAGCGCCTGAAGGAGAAGGACGCGAAGAATTTTCAGGTCACTGACCGCTTCGGAGACGCGGAGGGTGGTTAGGTGAATGACCGCAATGGAGTCTGTCTCGTCGACATACGCGGCCACCGATGGGCAGGCTATGCGTGTTTACGCCGCTAAGCCTAACCCCAGAAATGTCGCCTTCTTGGTGCAAGATACAGTTGGATGCCTGCTACCCAACTTCAGCAACACGATGTCGCTGTCCGGCCACGCAATACACTTCGCGTGTGCACGTTTTCCGCGAGAAACACAGCAAACAAATTGCTGCTTGCCGAAAAAGGCCTGAAGCACAAAATACAAGTGTCCTAACTCGGGGCCACATTGAAGAAGATAATAATAATAATAATAATAATAATAATAATAATAATAATAATAATAATAATAATAATAATAATAATAATAATAATAATAATAATAATAATAATAATAATAATAATAATAATAATAAGCTTGACAGAAACGAGCGACACGTTTTCCAGAGAAAACAAATGCTTATTTTATTTTGTATGACGTATTTCAATTATCAACCGAGTGAAAAGTTCTCCCGAGTCGTGTTACTAACTCTGAATGCTAACTAATGAGCTTTCGAATGCTACTAGTCCTCCGCGAAGAGTTACTCGCCGCGCCGACATTTTCCTTATACGGCTGCTTGCTTTGCAGGTAGAACCAATGCGTTACGTTTTGCGCGAGTTGGTTGTAGATGGTTCTTATTAAACTTTTGCGTGCACAAAGACAGGACGTCGAACGACCTCCTGTCTTTGCGCAAGTTGCGCATGCTATGTTGTGTTGTTATGTTGTGTTGCTATGTTGTTGCAGGTAGAAAGTTTATGTTTAAGTTTTCCCTAAAATGTATACTCCACGGCCATCCCTCTCGGTGCTTTCTTTAAATTTATGCATTCTATATAACGTGAGATGTTTGATATACTTAGGTAATGAAGAAAATGTGGCGCGCGGGTTGTTACACAGCATATCCTCGAAAAAAAAACGCAGTTTCGGGGTTCCAGACGATTATGTTTACTAGAACGCTATTGGCAGGAACAAGCACCTGGAAAATTTATGGCGACACTAAAATGTAATGGACAGTGTACGGAAATATATTTTGACGATTCAGAACAGTGCACAGCCGCACTAATGGCGTGAAATTTGGACGATATGGCATATCGTATAAGGAGAACACTTCGTTGTGTTCTGCTCTCTACCATATAAGAACTATATACGATTATAAACGCCACATTACGCTGGCATTAGAAAATTTCACTGAAACTCCATTCATAAATAAATATTGTACAACTGCATGAACACAAGCAACATTACACAAAATTGACGATGAACAACATCAGCGTAGTGTAGGTTGAACGCGGTATTCATGGCCGGAAAACCGTCGAAATCGCCTTGCATGCCCAATAAATACACGCACATATTCTGTCATTTATCTCGGGGCAGTAAACGTAGTTGTAAAAGTATTCTGATGCATAGAAGGTATTCGTGTGTCATTGCATATGCTTCCATGCTGCTTGGCTGCAACTGCACGAGTGATAAATGCAGCAAACCATGACGTCCCAAATATGGGGTGATACTCCAGTTGTCGTCTTTGATTGAACAAAAGGAAAAGAAATAAGGAATCAACAAGCTTTCTTGCCATGTAATTTACTGAAGGTAAACTCATATATGTGGTCAAGCTTTCAGAAGTTACTCATAACTCTTGTTAGAAGCTGGGAACGACAAAGGGAGGAGGGGAAGCATCGCCGTACCCTTGTAGAAAGAATAGATCATATTCACTTATATCCCAATATTAGGTCTTTTAAAGGCAAGGAAAAGATGGCAGAATCTCATTAAAAATTTTAGTGAGGGACGCCTCTTTTTCGCGCAGTAGTTAGGTATGTGCTATGCCATTGCTTTTAGAAACATGTAGCTTGAACGCTCTATACATGCGTACTAAGTGCACCATGTGGCATCCTTGCGACGAAGGTTTTATCAGGTGTAGTGATAGAGATGGTGCGCTTTCGCTTCTGCAAGTTACCCAGAAGGTAGGTAACGTGTCTAGCATTGAGCTTCGCGTACTTCTATGTGAACTACCGAACAAAAAAAGAGGGCAGATGGGTACAAAAAGAACTAAATACCCAAATCAAAGCGTGTTAGATTTGTAAGAGCAGGGAGGTGCATCCGTGAGGGCGTCTTGCGTAACTTGGGAATATATAGAAGGTAATAAGCGGAGCGACCCAATAACGTCGCCGTGACTGGCATAAACGCTAGCTACTGTCGGTCCCATCTCTATTGGATTCCATTAACCTGGCAGCTTCTGAAAAGCACGGAGGATTGTTCAAGATTGTGAAGTATAGCTGTGTGTATTATTGTTATGGGAGAGACGCGTTGCCCAGATTTCACGCCTGCCGTAACAGTCCAAAAAGTGTGTGACGCCGAAAAAAAAAATACCTCGGCTGGCTAGGAGAGAAGCCATATGCAACTGAGGAACATATAGATAAAATAGATCATTATGTTAGGTTCATAAAAGCCAGAGAAAAAAAAAACACAATAATATCGCAAATTTACAGCACTTCACTAGCTTAGGCACAAGCACGTAATGTTAAATAGAATGCAATCGCTCAGGGAATATTTTATTGTAAGTCATACGTGCATTGGTGTTGTGTGCATCGCTCTTATGTCAATGCAAAAAAGAGTGTCATTGTTTTTGTGCAAGAATGGTAGTGTTGGCCAAGCCTGGTATGCACCAACATTTGCGTCAGTGTAGCTTAAGATTTGTCTGCTTGTATTTCTTTCTGCTTACAATCATCTTAGGGTAAGCACCTTATTTTACCGGTTTTTGTTATAACATCCGCTCTATACCTATATAATTGTAGGAGGCAACGTACAGCGGAAATATTTCGATACCATTCAAATCTCTCAGCTGCATCCTAAACACCGTTGTGCTGAAGGACCACATTAGCGAGAATCTGAACAAAGTTTCTTTTGTGCCTGTGCGTGTGTCTGCGTGCGTGTGGAAGTGCGCGTGCGCACGCATTGTGTTTGACTGTGGCGAGAAAATACAAGAGAACCTATAGAGGAGCGAGTCCGAAGTCCCACAAGTGCGATTCTTGAAAGTACTGCCTATGCCATGAACCATGCGGTGGTGTCGCCCAACGCTTTAACAACAGCAAGGAGATCATGCACTTCCATGGGGGCCGCTAGAGATATACTCTACATGTACTGCTGTCGGAGTTATTATAAACCCGCGTTTCTTTTGACATTTAATGGCCGCTAAGCGTCTTTTTATTTCGCATTAAGTCACGATGAAACTATCAACGCATTCACTGTCACATATAGCTACGTCTAGTTCTTGCTAGCTTTGTTTTAATTATGAATATATAAGAAGGGGATGGGTGAGAGCTTCGAAAGATGTTTACCGGAAATTTCAAACAGCCAAAAGTAAAAGTACGAGTAAGGAGGGCTATTCGCAGAACGATAGCTTTCCCCAGCGACAGAGTGTCCGAGACATTAATTAACCTGATGCGCGTTTTAATGAATCGCCGAAGGGCTTAAATTCTCTGTAAGGATCTTTATTATATAGCCGACTATCCCAGACACCTTGATTGCAACCGCTCACGGCTTTCTCAGCATGAGGATTGCTTAATCATGTCGATTGATTTACTGAATAAGTTGTAAGTTCTGTGCGACATAGCTTCAACTATAGCCCATCTATGCAAAGACAATACGTTCAAGCACACATGGCACAATTTCTATGAAAGGCCCGCATAAAATTGCACGTCCATCCTGGATTCTCAAAAACATTGTGAAGCAGCCGAAAGAGGTACGTCATTTCATTTTTTACTCGTCAGTAGCCACACTGAAAGCAAGTATACGAAATAATCTGGAAAAGTTATTAAATGAGTGCCATCATACATGCATCTCCGATTCTTCAATTTTTAAAATTAAATTATGGGGCTTTACGTGCCAGAACCACGATCTGATAATCAGGCACGGCGCAGTGGGGGACTCCAGAAATTTTGACCACCTGGGGTTTTTCATGATTTTGGATAGTTACCGCATGCAAAACATGAGACTTCAAGAAAGGGACAACACGAAGCGGTGTTGTCCCGCTTCATGTTGGCCCTTTCTTCAAATCTCGTGTTTTGCTTGTGGTCACATGCGGAAACCATGAATCACCAACGGTGCTACACCCACATTCGGCTATGTTACACCTGGGGTTCCTTAACGTGCACCTAAATCTAGTACACGGGTGTTTTCACACTTCGCCCCCATCGAAATGCGGCCGCCGTGGTCGGGATTCGATCCCGTGAGCTCATGCTCAGCAGCCCAACACCACAGCCATTAAGCAGCCACGGTGGGTCACATTAATTTTAGTAGACATCATAAATATTGATACAGAATTCCTGTAGCAGATATTCTGACTTAAAGAAAAACAAACTGTGTTGCACTGAAGTATTAACAACTGAATGTGCACATTTTTTAGCAAGATTTACTACGCTACCTCGCGTGCAAAGCATGCTGGTAGCATCGTAGCCTTATAGTGGGCTGAAGGGCAGCTTTGATCAAAAGCGCGTTGCGTTTGTACCATGACAAACTCGCTCACGCCTCGCGCTCAAAAGGCAGGTAGGTGAGAATAAAAAAAGTGGTTCTGCGATAGCGGTATGCTTGAGGAGACGCGGCCCCCAACTTCCTACAAACTTCACTAGAAGAACACGTAATATCATTCTCCGCAGAATTACCCTCAACATTGCCTAGATCCCAAATATCACAGAAAAGTGGCGAGGACATCTATTATTGAGGCGCCAGCAGGGCCACTGAGAAATCGGTGTAATTGTTTAAGAAGATAAGCATGGTGAGGATTGCTTTTCTATACCTGTGTTATGAGCGCATGTCATAACGAACTGTATCTCCTGTCCTCTGA
The DNA here is from genome assembly GCF_050947875.1 of Dermacentor variabilis. NCBI lineage: Eukaryota > Metazoa > Arthropoda > Arachnida > Ixodida > Ixodidae > Dermacentor > Dermacentor variabilis. The sequence continues at coordinate 58,638,462 of NC_134572.1, forward strand.
AATGTCCAGAATAAATTATCTCTTCCATTTAATATCAGGAAAGAAAGTATAGGCGATGACGTCAGGCAGACGAACTACACATAGAACTCGTATTACGGGCAGAGATCTAGGATAGAGCTCCTGCATCTTCGGCAATATTGTTTTGTGGAAGCCTGTGCCCAAGGAGCGACGACTACATTTTTATTCTAAAGCTCTGGGCCAGAGCAATATTTAGGAGGGGGAGATCGCGCCTTTCCGAATACTAAAAAAATTGTTTTACTTTTTTCCTTCTCTTTCAATACATTGTTCCACACGCGAAATCCAATCACTTTGAGAAACAGCACAGGGAAAAGAAAATGTGGCCGCGATGACAGGAATACCGAATGTGGAATTTCGCTTCGGAATGATTTCTGCATGTTAATAAGATCGCTGTTTTCGAGAACGCTCAAGCAGATGGCCGTCGGCGAGCTTTAGAGATCGGCAGACAGAAAACGCAGCGCAGAATTTAAAGTAGACTGTAATCGGTTTGGGAAAACTTGCAGGAGGATGGCATATACGCCCACAACCTTAGACCTCCGCAATCGCATAAGATATCACGGCGTAAGTACGGCACGCTTAAGGCAGAAAATCGAAGATCTGCCAGCAAATCCGCGATACAGCCTTGTCTGCAGGAACGAATGTTGACATAGTAAGGCGAGATTCACGTACTCTATCACTTACCACGGGGCAGCAACTTCGAATAGATCATAGGACAATTACTGCGAATTGCTATTGCAATCTACAGGAAAGAAAACGCCGTAAGACATTAAGACTGTGCACGTAGGAAACAAGATATAGACAATATCGAATGGTATTTGCCCTGCGAGCTGATCTAGTGTATATAATGCTCTGTGAATAAGGGTACAACTTTTCTTGCGCTATTAGGCCACGTACTTAAAATAAGAAGATGCAAAATTGGCAACGGCGAGCATTTTACGGACGGTGTTCGCTGCATTTTCCTGCTTTAGGTCATTGGGCAGGCCGTTTAAATTTCTGAGTATTGGACATACCCTATAATTAAATAAGGCGCTCTTCTCGCTGACAGCTTCTCAAGGGAAAACCTGAGCTAACCACTGCCATTTCCTTACCCACCGTGCTCTTGCAAAAAAGTAAAGTGCAATAAAATATGGTTGGAGGGTTATCTGTGTCAAGGAAAAGACGTGATGTTTCGTTGAAATGTACAAAACTGCTGAAACGATATTACGTTGTGAACTAGTGCTTTTTTTTCATAGACCGCGCTCAATTGTTACGTGTCTTTTCACTAGAAGATATCTCTAGTGCTTCACTGCACAAGTCCGAACAAAAGCCAAAGTTATCGCAAAAAGGCAGGAACCGGCGGCTGAAAGAAAGCGCTTTTTTTTAGAGAACACATGGTGCGAGTGCCCCAATTAATCCTCGAGCCTATAGTGCAATAAATAAAAGGAAAACTTTAGAGCAAGGCAAGAAATAGTTAAACGGAAATGGAGAAGTTCTTTCACTTTCGTTGCAGCTCCCGAATGTGCTTTTTTCTTCGAATGAAGAAGGTATGAGGCACGTGTAGAGGACGCCCTTCGTGATGCTCTCCCGTCGAGCTCTGATCAATGGGCGCAGCCTCCGGCTATATCAAGCTGCTTCTCTTATTCTTTTCTCTTTCACTGTGAAAGCAGAACCGGCGATTGAGGAACGCTCTTCAGGAAACTCCTATTGTCGTCATGCTTAGATAAGGAGCTGACAAATAGCCTAAGCCCAGTCTTACGAAGTAGGACAAAAATAGCTATGCTGATGTGAAAAAGTGTATTCGCAAGCAAAACCATCCAGGAAAACCCCCCAGTGGTCTCCATGGATGATAAGCGCTGCTGCTATGCAGAGGAAGCCGCAGAAAACCATACAACAGCAAATCGACAAAGAACTTGCCAAACTTCTTGAGGCCCGGGCCGGATGGCTGGTGAAGGAAGTGGAAGTTGTACGTGTGTCTTGAGCGTTGTGTTTACCCTGTGAAACGGGACAAAGGCTCAGAACTCACGTTGCGTGATGAGCGCTTGTCGAATTTCACTCGGTATTTACGCAGAAAAATATCAATGAAAAGTCACGTAATCAGTGTCCAAGAAGCAAAGCGCGATTTCCAAAAAAACACGCTATTTAACGAAACTTCTTTTTTCTTGCGGAAACCTGTGCTTTGCTATGCTCGCGCAGATAAATTACGCTATGTGAAAATACATTGGTTTTACAATTAACGGGCAAAAATCTCCAAATCTAAGCTATCACAGTTGGAGTCCCGGTCAGCCCGAATTGCAGGAAATATTGCATAAATGTGTCCAGCAGTGGCTAATCAGAGTAAGTGAAACCGCGGCGCATGTGATTGCTAATCACAAAAGCCATAGCTATGCAGGTACGTCTCTCTAGCATCGCTGGCACTCGACTCGGGAGCTCCTTTGCGACCTTTGCGGTGCTAGTCAATTGTTGAAGCAGTTAGCGACGCGTCAGTTAATCGAGCGTTGAGGCGCCCTCGTTGTCGTCTCTTCGTCCATCATTGGGCCGCGGTGCTCTTAGAAAAACGTGTTGTCTTCGCATGACGAAGGTTAAGCAGTGCGAAAAAGGAAACTCACTCAAAGGAGAAAAGAATCTAACATGCACTGACTTCAAACGATGGTTTACAAGCAACATAAAGGTTTTGCCCCACTGATCTGACATAGGCGTATCGAAATTAAAGTGATAGACTACGAAAACATAACATTGTGAGACTTAAACCTCGCACGAAGAAAGAAAACAAAAAGTGAATTAGGATTTACATAAACGCGCCATCTGGCCTCAAATGGATTTGATCACCACACCGTGTATGCAGACGAAGCCAGCGCAATAAGGACGTAAGTTAATCGGCAGCTGCGTGTCGTAATGTGTTGCTAATTTCGTATCTGTGCGAAGACTCGACATTCCTACGAGTAGAACACTGAAATGAAATGAGAGTAAATACTCAGAACGGGGATGATAGGCTAAGTGCTATGTGCTATATGCGCTAAGTGTTATAGGCTATGTTTCACGCAATTTAAGGTAGCAACTTTGTTGCCACTTTAAATGGGCAGCGGGATATTTTGCCACTATTAGTAGAAATACCTACTACCGCTGTAAGCAATACATCTGTGAAATGAAATGTATATTGAACATATTTCTTAGTTCATCATCATCATCATCATCAGCCTGGTTACGCCCACTGCAGGGCAAAGGCCTCTCCCATACTTCAACAACCCCGGTCATGTACTAATTGTGGCCATGCCGTCCCTGCAAACTTCTTAATCTCATCCGCCCACCTAACTTTCTGCCGCCCCCTGCTACGCTTCCCTTCCCTTGGGATCCAGTCCGTAACCCTTATTTTCTTATATTTCTTTCTTATTATATTTCTTAGTTACCATATCTTTTTGTCGGATCTTTCTATGTGATCTATGGTGCGGATCATTTTTAATCCATACCATAGGCCCTTAGCAGAAGAAAAGAGTAAGAATAGGAAAGAAACTGCTACCAGCATTTTTTACAATGTGAGCACCTGGTAGGTGCGCACTGTAAACCCTGCGCGTAAGAAATTTGAGGTGTCGCCTTATATATACAAAGTCACGTATATAGGCGCATATTGCTGACAGACAAAACTGATGCTCAACTGAACGTGAAGCTTAATTCTTGAGGTCCCCAGAGAGAAAGGAGTAATAAACTTTCAACACCATCTATGTAACGAATCACTGATAAACATCGATTACACAGTCAAAAAATACAAAACATGGGTCTTACATCTAATGATCCTGTAATGAGGAAAGGCTGAAAAGAAGGACGCGGGTGACAACGTTAAAAGGAGGCATGAGCTGCTGTGACACGAACGAACCCTTCCCCCGTTACTAGATGGCTGTCTTGTCTTCACTAGGGAGTTGTGCGTACACAAGTCACTGTAAAGAGGAACGTCAACACTTTAACAAGATGAAGAGGGCCTAAGAATAAGCGTAGGAGCGTGCGTGTGTCCGGCACGCCGTTTACTACATTGTCACATTGTAGTGACATTGAAGAATCAGACGTCCAAAAGCATCAGTTTAACAGTTGAACTCTATTGGTAGAACTTTTGCTTAGCAAAGCTGTCGGTCGTCGAAATATGAACTCATGGTCAAGTCCATATGCTTTTTTATAAATGGCTCTGAATATGCTCACAAGTAGACAAGTACATGCAAGTGTCTTTACGGATTATACGCAAAGTATCAAGAAGTAGCCAAGACGGCCAATAGTCTTGCCTTCAAAATGCCATGTCACCGTCTTCGACTTAGAGATGATCAATGCCGTTGTCGCATTGTTCACAAAACCGCGAAATTTAGAATGTAGCAAGATAAGAACGTGCAGTGCTGTTTGTGTGATGAGCAAACGTCTGGCACTGTGCTGTCGGTTGGGGTGCTCGAGTGCGTATTCGGGAATATCACTGGTATTGATGCATAATCAAGCTTTATGAGCCTTTTTAGTCTAATTATTCATGGTCAGGCCAAACTTCCCTGTCCAACCAGATGTCAATGCCAATACGGCAGACCCAGTTGAACTGAACTTGAACATCTCTCATGAACACAAAATCAACCGACGTTCAGCCTCCAAGAACAATGTACAGTGATCAGGAAGACCTCGTATATCACGACTATTGTCATCCTTTACAAAATGGTAATACCCGTACGTGTGGCAAATAAATTAAAGCATATCTGATGATCGAATAATCTATAACGAAGGTAACACTTCGCGGCTCAGAATGCCGGCGGAGTTGTTTAATGGCATATAAATAATCGTTTATAATAAAATATTGGATTAATTATCATGACAGGCGCCATATATTTTCTTTGAGGCTTTAACAACGGATCATTCTCCCAGGCTTTATTCCGCTTGGAGTTAATCTTTCGAAGGAAGCGCATGCCGGTGGTATCGAACTACGCCAACATTGATGCACAACAGCGCTCTCATTTACAAGCGGGTCTGCGGATGTGCGATTGAAAATTTCTCGCGCGGGTGATGATAGATCACCAAAGCAAACAGGCGCGCCTTCCCCCGCCCGGCTTACCCCGACATGTGTGAACAAAGCGTACCGCTCCGTTTTATGAATACCGCTGACCTGGGGCCATTACAGAAAGCATAGATTGTTAGAGGCTTCTGTGGCACGAACAAGGCGCACACTCGCTATCTGTGCTCCAGCCAGAAAGCGATATCATTAATGAAGGACCGGTTTCACACAGGAATTATGAGGCCACTATGGAAGTTCCGTGTTTAACATCGATTGGCGGCTATAGCAAACGTAAACCTTTGAAGCGAGGACAAGGGTGCAAGGGACTTTTTGGGTGGGGCGTTTAGTGACATTTTGTTTGTACCGCCCTGCCGAGACCACCGAATGGTTATAGCAGTATTTGTAAAATAAATAAAGTAAGTAATACACCTTTGCAAGAGTCAACTAAAGATTTCGCACTTTCCTTCCTATTCAGCGGGCATAGGATTTTGAACGTGCAGTATTTATTAACAGTCTCAGATTTCTACCCTTTCACTGAATAACAGCTCCAATTGCCGACACTCATATTGGAAGTAGCTTACCTACCACCCATTTCCTAGAAAATTTTTCAGTTAATTTTTTGTGAACTTAAACTGCGCTAGGGACGTGGCATCGAGGTAGAAAAAGACAGGACGAACGCGGTTATTTTGTTGGGAAGACAACATAGAACAGAACACAATGTAAAAAAACTGAACTCCACGAACATATGTTGGGAGGCTAGGTGGTAAGAAATTTTTTTTTAACTTAAACTGCGCTAGGCACAAGACACCGAGGTAGAAGAAGACACAACAAACGCAGTTCCTCCTTTCTTCTTATACCTCGGAGTCTCCATGTCACTACAGCGTGCCTCATAATAAGATCGTGGCTTTGCACGTAAAAGCCTAGAATATAATTAATTTATTTTTATCTTACACTACCCCACCCACCTACCTAGCCTTATACTTACCCACCTTACTACCAGTCTAACCGCCTGCCCTGCCTGCCCTGCCTGCCCTGCCTGCCCTGCCTGCCCTGCCTGCCCTGCCTGCCCTGCCTGGGACGAGGCAAAAATACGTCGCATTAAATGTAGTGGCACTAAACACCAAAATGCATTCAATTACCCAGAATAGACGTTTTTCCTGTCCAACACATGCGCAGAAGCCCCACTCTCACTTTCTGCTGCACAAACGCCACAGTTCACGTTTCCGGCACAGCGCAAATCTAGTCTGCCATTGGCATATCCCCATTATTATACGCTACCTGGAAGACACGTTCTTTATGTAATCGAAATATTTCCTCAGGCAGGGGGACTCTAATAGAAAGGCACTGCTACCACCATCCGTACGGCGAGTCCATTACGTTGTGACATCGTAGTGCTTAGATGTTGCTGTCCCCTCGAAAGGCTCTCCTGACCGCACATTTTGCGATTTTCTTGTTGCCGCGGCGTCTGGACCCCGAAGACGGTTACCGTTTCCTTGCGGCTATGCTTGCCACTTCTCTTCGCAGTCGCTCATGAACTGCCGCCGACATCTATATACCCAATACACTTCTACAAGTATCTTCCATGCATCAAGTTTGATTTTGACATTGTTTTTCATCGTCTGCTTGAATGTAACATTATTTTCACCACCATTTTCCCTAGAAAATTAGAAAGACAAGCCTGAGAAAGTACGATTGTTGTCATAAAGTAATGATGCACACTACAACAGGAATATTGTCGTCGCCAACTCCATTCGTCACAACGTTGTGGTCAAGCAGCGCTAAGAGGAACTCGCTAAATATAATGAACAACCAGAACTTATGAGGAAAGAGGAGAAGGAAAACGGAAATATAATGTATGAGAAAAGAATGTTACAGGGTCATGCTTAGCGGGCTGCCTTTGCGCAACTACTTCTCTACCGCGCAACGTCAAAGGACAAAGACTGCCTATAATCTATGCGATGATTAGTATACCGCATGCTAGCCATACCAAATGACGCCTTTACGTAGAATGTTCTAATAGAGCAAACGCTAATGATACTGTCGCTTGCAGGTATCAGATGCCACGTGCAAAAGCAGTGTGGCTTTTTCTAGGACGGACAAAAAGAAACACTACTCCAAAAAGTAAAAGAGTGGTTTCAGAAATGGGAAATCATACTGGTTTTATTATGCGGCTTAATATGGTTCTATACTCGAATGACAGAGCAGGGGTGATGTGCAAAGAAATCTTCGTCAGTGACAGTTGTTCCAGGGCCAGTTCATTGCCACATACATAGGTCACCTGTACTAAGCAAACAGTTATGCATTCATGTAACACCTAAATGCTTAAAGCTCCCGTCGAAAGATCTATACGACCGTAATATTTATTAATTTTTTACCATCGCTTCCTTTATTAAGCTATAATTCATAGGCTGAAATATCTGTACACTTCACTGTGGCAGTTTGGGAGAGAAAGAAGAAGGACAAAAGAAACTAAAACACAGACAGACAGACAGACAGACAGACAGACAGACAGACAGACAGACAGACAGACAGACAGACAGACAGACAGACAGACAGACAGACAGACAGACAGACAGACAGACAGACAGACAGACAGACAGACAGACAGACAGACAGACAGACAGACAGACAGACAGACAGACAGACAGACAGACAGACAGACAGACAGACAGACAGACAGACAGACAGACAGACAGACAGACAGACAGACAGACAGACAGACAGACAGACAGACAGACAGACAGACAGACAGACAGACAGACAGACAGACAGACAGACAGACAGACAGACAGACAGACAGACAGACAGACAGACAGACAGACAGACAGACAGACAGACAGACAGACAGACAGACAGACAGACAGACAGACAGACAGACAGACAGACAGACAGACAGACAGACAGACAGACAGACAGACAGACAGACAGACAGACAGACAGACAGACAGACAGACAGACAGACAGACAGACAGACAGACAGACAGACAGACAGACAGACAGACAGACAGACAGACAGACAGACAGACAGACAGACAGACAGACAGACAGACAGACAGACAGACAGACAGACAGACAGACAGACAGACAGACAGACAGACAGACAGACAGACAGACAGACAGACAGACAGACAGACAGACAGACAGACAGACAGACAGACAGACAGACAGACAGACAGACAGACAGACAGACAGACAGACAGACAGACAGACAGACAGACAGACAGACAGACAGACAGACAGACAGACAGACAGACAGACAGATAGATAGACAGATAGATAGATAGATAGATAGATAGATAGATAGATAGATAGATAGATAGATAGATAGACAGATAGATAGATAGATAGACAGATAGATAGATAGATAGATAGATAGATAGATAGATAGATAGATAGATAGATAGATAGGGTCTGGCGACACCCGATGTTGAACATGTATTCACGACTGCGGGTACCAACCAGTAATGTTGATGGAAGAAACAGCAACGAAAAACAAAATAAAAATAAAAAGACATATAATACCAATAAACAAAAACTAATGAAATGTTTACCATCAATATCGTTCTCATTTCTGGCATGTCATTGAATTTTAGCTGCTGAAGCTCGCAATCAGACAGGAGAAAACGAAAACTTGGGAGAGTCGACGACGGATCACAGCAGAAAAATGTGCAGAAAGAGAATGCCGAAAATATCTTGCATCTTCGGCAAAAAAAGAAAGTAAACAATGAACAAGAGGCAAACCGTTCCACACAGCGTGTTAGAGCCGTGCAGCAACACTGTAACAAGACGCCTACAGCAACGCAGAGGTGGTGCGGACAGAAAGCAAACCATTCCATGCCGAGCCTCACCATGAGGAAGCGGCGAACCCAACTGTGGCATAACGGCAGTTGGCGCGTAGGGAGCACTCAGCGCCATGAGAAGCAAAAAGCGCTTTTGTGGTAGACGATAAAAAGAATAGGAGCGAACGAAACGGGAGAAGAAAGAAAGAGGGCGAACAGATGCTGCGTTGGCATCTGCTGAAACAAAACATTTGTTTCGCTATGACGATGCGATGCTGCAACGGGGGTCTCAATAACGCCACAGCGCGCCCTCGCTTTTAAGCCTTCCAGCGATATCACTGTCCTGGGTCAGATATACAGGACCAGCAGCCCAAGTTATACAAGAAGTTGGAGGTCGCAAAGAGAACGTGGCAACTGCTAGGTCCATGCTATCGGGATTGCATCTATTTTGAGTGCATTCTTCTTATGCATCACTGGTCGGCAAGGTTGTTTTCCCAGCATCGACATCTATGAATATTCCACGGAGATTCACCAGCTTTGTCCTCCTACGCAAATAGTGATCGAAGTTGTCGTTTCGTAGTTGCCGACTTTCCACAGATTCGCATTATTTTTCTCATCTGTTGCAGAAATGAATTTGCCCAAATTGACGTTCAGTACTTCCTTAACTTATGTTCTTTATGTAGGTTGTTGAGCTGGGTAGATTAGAACTTTGTTGAGTCATGTTCTTAACATTAATGGATGTCTAAGAGGGCGTTTTTCACATTATGTAATCAGCTGGGGCCTTCTAAATGAAGAAAGAGGTAAGGAGGTAAAAACTCATTTAATAATGCCTTCAGCACTGATCTTGGAGAAGCAGAATTGAGGTTAGAGTCGTACAACGACGCAAGAGAGGAGGCGGATTTGAGTGGAGTCACTGGCGCGTTTCTGGCTCGAATAGGCTTCTGCAATTTAGGTACTTTACTGATAGATGTGCACTTCTCTGGGAACTTCCACCGCATCGAGTGGCACTAAAGTTTACGGCCGAACGAATGGTTTTCCACAAAGTAGCCTAGCAATAGCTGTTCATGTCACATAGAGATCTTCTTATGTTAGGCGCACGTTATGTAGATTCAGTTTTGTAATCTCGTCATTTTACTGCATCACATCAAAAACAAGCGCGCATTGATCACTTCTTTACCTTAAAGCTAGGTAATGCAGACATTATATGTATAGCCTCACCTTCAAGCGCTACTTCGAGCGCAGATTAAGCTGTATGTTCGACAAAGCAAAAATTGCTCACGACACGCTGTTGGAAACTATATACATGAGCCTGCAGCAGGAGGGCAGTCTGCGTTGCAGCAAAGAAATGACACCACAAACACCCACCAGAATCCGCGGCTTCATATTTGAGAGTCCGCCTCGGTTGCGACAGGACGTGGTTCCAAAACCACGCTGCCGCCGGTTAGCCGCCGGTTACCCCCGGTTAGCCAAATAGCCGCAGGCGACCCCCGGCAAGAATACTGGACTCTCGTTAGTGCTGAACTGTTATTCGGAAGGAGCCTGCCCCTTGGCGATCTCGTCCAACCCTTTGGGCGCAACGAAATCCTGCGAAACATGGGAGATAGTGTTTGCACTGATAAACACAGAAAGGGGTGTACAGGGGACACGAAGCCCTTCGTGTGTCTTATACGCTCTTTCTGTGCCCGTGTCTGTGAGCGAAAGAACCATTTCGTAACGCACAACCAACTCACCCAAATAACCACTCTGCCTGATAAACGGACACAAATAGACAGATGATACACGTGAAAATGCACTTGAAATTGTTTGCTATATTTTTTGTCACAATTTTCAGTCTTTCTGGGCCAAGACGTTATTGATAGACTTACATGTGCCGCCAAGTCGTTTCCAGTCTACATTATCAGCTTTCAGTCGAAATTCATTGCGAACAAGAAAATAACATAAACACGTTTTATTTTTGTGTTCCGGTGAAGGACAATGTTTACGTTTGACTACTAACAACGTACTTTAGGTCGCGAAAAGAAGGAATTGACTCAGACAGTAATGACAACTTAGGCAAAAAGAGATTCCGTGTGCGACGTGCGGATAAGCTTCTGGAACAAATATTCAAAATCCATCGCCAATACCAGGACCAACGCTTTCCTACACTCGTAATCGACTCAGCCTACATGAATGAGAGAGAGAGATGGAAAGGAATGAATTTATAGAAAGATAGAAACTTCAACAAGAACTGTGGCTTGCTGTGACCTGCTACTCTACACTAGGGTAGGGGGAGGGGAGCGTCGCAAGAATAGGAGTGATGATGGTGAAGACCAGAAAGTGCTTGCGAATAGAATAAAGTGCGTACATACATAGCCATGACGTTATCTAAAATCATTAAAGACGTGTGCCCAGCCTAGTGACTTCTTAAAAAATTGTTGTCTTTCCAATTTTTTTCTTCTGCGTCCTGCATTTGCTTTTATTACCTAAGCACAAAAAAAGTCGCCAACTAACCCAATCCATCAAGCTTTCTATCACCGCTGCGCCTGTTTGAGTCCCCAGGCCAAGTACCCAAAAGCAAACTTACCAAAAATTGCTTTGCTGTCGACAAAGAGACTCTCTTGTATGCTTCTCGCGCAAAGACTGGGCGACCGCACAATACGCTGGCAAATGTTTGCAGCTCCCCACCATGTTCAGCATTTGATCTATTTAAGTCTAATTACCCGGGAAAGTGGAAGGGCGCAAAGCAGATATGGTAGCTCTTCTGGTTACATAACCGTGGGGTAACGTGGACGTTGGCAGCGGAATTCTGCATCCTTCATGTATTTTCATTCAATTACATTTTGTTTCATTTAGTTTGCTCATAACGACTGCCAAAATTTTATTGTTTAAGGTTCATTTTCAACGTATCGCATTCTAAAGCCTCGTAGTGATTCCTACTGGCTCGTGACTTTCCCTGTGATAGAGTACGTAGTTGAACAATTTACAATTTCATTGCAATGAATGCACGAAAGCTAAGGTACAACGAAAGAGACGCAACATACCAACCTAGATTTCGAAACTGAGCTTCCCTGAATATAATGAACAACTTAGCACTGGACATCGAACGTGCACATATAACAAACAGAAAGAAAGGCGAAAAACAACGGTATCAAAACGAAAAACTAGAACTATGATTTTCCACCCCTGTATTACTCGTGTGGCGGTGTTGTATGTCTGACAATGCTTACGCAACGACAATGGTTTCAATTATGACTATTGCTTCTAAGTGCTGGCATACTGTTGTTTCTCTACCCTGCACAATGATATTCAATAATATATGGAGCACGTCATTTTCTGTGGGACAAATCTTCACTCGCTCCGACCTTGGTCTTCCTTTTGTCGGATTGATTTTTGTCTGCTACAGAAAAACAAAACAAGAAGCGCACCTAACATGCATCATATATCATAAACAAAACAGTTGCTGTTTGAAAATCGCCGGTGACTATTGGTGCCAAAGCATCAAATGGCCCATTGAGCGAAAAAGCAGGCGTCTGTCGTCGGAACAAGCGAAAAACGACACCTAAATTTCCATTGGCAGCGGCGCTCCGTCACGAGCGCGCCTCGACGGAGCACAGCGTGCGCAAGGGAACACTGGAACTGATAGTGCGCCAGGTGTTGCGTCGGGGGAGAGGGCATCGCCGCGACGCCACGTCGCCCTCACTCTCACTCCAGGAAGGCTGCGTTATTCGCGTGTTCCCTGTCAGCGCAAGCTTTTGCCTGCTTTCTAAGTGCGCCTCTATCAGGCCAAATCAAAACGCGCCAGCCATTATGTAGCCGGTCTGTCCGCTCTGCTTTATAACGTCATCCTACATGGACCGAGATTTTCATTGACAAGCCCGGCCTGACGAAAGCGGTGACGACAAAATCATCGCGGCTTACTCGGCAGCGTCCCCATTAGAATATATGGCAGTTGGGTAAGGTAGCATGACGTCAAGGGCCGAAGTGCACCAGCCTTGTGCTATTAGGACGCGTTGAACGTGCTCCATAGACCGCGAGTAGTTCATACCTCAAAGAATCCCTCAGCGGCGTTCAATTTAATATTAATGCTTTAGCATTCACGACTCATAAGAAGTGCTTAGGTGTTCTCGAATTTTTACCTGTTGGGTTTCTGAACATTTTGTAGGCTGATATTTCGATTTATATTGCATAAAGAATGTGTCCATCTAATGAAGTCGAAGAGCGATAGAAGCTTGTGAATGCCGCAAAATGCTCGCCCTGTGACCAGCACAGAAGTTTATATTGATGCGGAAGAAGCGATAAAACACAAGCAGCTCGTTATCGTAAGTTCTGTAATGAAACCCTCATTGTCCTGCTAAAGGATTATTATAACATGCAGCGCATGTCCCAACACTTCGATGGAAGAAACAAAAACAATATGCTTGTACAAAGGTAATGCAGCTAAGCTGACAGCTGGGCTGTGTCGTTATCGTAGAGGCCAAATTTTCACTCTTTAATAGCTTGGCCTTTATTTGCGTTTATACCGCAGTTCACTGCAATTACATAGCAAACTTTATATGTGTTACCGGTCATTATGCAAGCATAGCAGAGTGCGGACCATAGCGCTCTTGTACAAAGGAAGATCATACAAATTGTGTGGGGAAATGCTATCCATCTGGTTGCCAGTGGTATTGTTAGCGAAATCATCAAACCTTCGGATCGACTATCCAGTGCGCAAGCTCTAGTTCCTAACAAGGATACAAGAAACTCTAGCTATAAGGCTCCAGTGCAAGAGATACTCTCGCTTGCTATGGCTGGGTGGTCGGTCCAGCGTAGAGGTAGCTAAATTACTCTGTCACGAAACCTAAATAATTTATCTCTATGCAGTCAAAAGAATCACTGCTTTATAGTCGCCATTAATCAAATGGAGCTTTGTCTAGAGCATCCATAGCTCTCTCTGGGCCCTACATAATGTACCAAATGAAAGCAGTCGCCCGTTCCTGTAGGCAGCTACAGTCGTGCGTTTTGCTTTCCCTTGCAACCTTTTGTCACCTTTATGAGGGAAATCCTGTCCTGGAGGTAAATAGCTGGAGAAAGGTTTTCTCCTTCGTCTTTCAGCACATTGTAAGGAGTGAAATATTGCAATGTAGGAGGAAATATGGAGAAAAAGAAATATCAGGTCTAAGGGAGGATCGAGAGTATCTTCCCATTCTTTTTTGCTGCCTTCTCGAGTAGAGCGACTCACGGGGAGGATTAATGGTGGCGGACAAGAGTGGGTTAGCTAGACATATCAGCCCTCAAGCTCCTACCATTGATCTGCTACTGCAATATCGAGGAGTCAAACAATAGGGGCTCGCGATCGTGCTAGTTATAATTTTTTCAAACTCGAGAGTCGGCAAGGCAGATCAGAGAATGTATACGGTAAGTAGCTTGGCCATTCGTTCTGCCTTGCCTTCCTTTATGCGAGGGGGCAAGCTGGCGTGAGGGGGGAAGTGGGTGCATGCACATCTTTTTTTAGCAGCACCAAAAGTAGTCAGAAAATGCACTTCACGCTCTGTCGGTTCGTGCAAAAATGCTCTTATGAAGAAATTGTAACCTTTCTAGCTCTACACAGTCCCAAATTATGACCGAGTGCCCACAATTATTCTAAATTGCCATATGTTTTTATAGAGAGAAGTGGTTCTTGTAGGGAAAGGAGGAAAGGCTGGCACTATCTTCTAGAACCCTTGCGGGAGCATGGCTCAGCGCGAGCAGGGGGAAGTATAAGGGAGGGAAGGAGATAGAAGGAGCGAGAAAGGTAGAGAGTCGCCATGGCAGCGGCATAACATGGCACACACCTTGCCGTAAGCAATGTTATACATGTAGCATGACTATTCAATGTGCATCACCTCAGTAGGCATAACCACGACTCATCGTTAGTTAAGCATAATATCGTCCTACACATTGAAAAAGAAGACAGAAGATTTCATTGATTCCATCCGCTTGAACTCATTCACTGCGGCGGCAGCATTCTCGCACAATGAGTACCATCACTTTGTTTTGCTTCCCTGCTTTTATAGCAAAGCTGTGCTTCTGAACCCTCCCCGACTTTCCCGACCGTGGCTGCTGGGTGCTGCTGCTGCTGCTTTGCCACTCATCCTTCAAAAATTTCAATTACGTGTCCGATGGTGGGATGGAACCTCTGTCCCCCAGCCGAGAAGCCCAATGCTCCAACTTTTAGGCCAGAACCGCACGTATATTTCCATCGTGTCAACGTCAACTAGGTCTTTGAGATGGTCGCCAGGTGTGTCACGTTGCGTAAGACGGGTGCGCGACAGCGCATGCCCGCGCACGAACTTTGTACGCCAAAGACGCACGACTGAAATGGGCGAATTTATAAAGTTTGATTATTCGCTTCATGAAAACTTTGCTTCACATAGATTCCAAGGTCTGCGTTAGATCTGCATAAATATATTCTGCAAAGATTTGCGTCCACACAGCACCGGGAACTGAACAATAACCCATAGTAATTTTTATATGTACATGACAGTCCAGAAATTATAGACTGAATTAGATAAAATATGTTTTGACTTCCTCTTCTTCTTTGTATTGTGCGTAACTTCCTTTCTGTATCACATAACAATGCATGCTGTCGAATTCCAATTATATACAAGGACAGAGTTATAGCAGTGCCAAACTTGCCATGTATAAGTAGGCTAGATTTATTTAATTAAAATGCGTAACTTTGTGGAACCTTTTTGCTCGCAGCTGTTTGGACAAAGGCTTCTATTCTTTCTTTTTAGAGCGCAGCTCTTTGGCGTCCGTTCCTGGGTTTCGCGTCGGCGTCGTCGTCGGCGTCGTCGTCGGCCTCGTAACCAGCTCCGCCCCCCTTTCATCCCCCCAGCGCTAGCAGCGACCGACTGATACCGCTGGATGCCGCTGACGCCGCTAGAGAGTCAAGATAACGTGACTGCATAGAACACCGTCGCCGCCATACAGAAAGAGGACGAAAGGGTGCCCCCCCCCCCCTGTTCTTGTGTGGCAGATAGCTGGGGTTGACTCACTATCGCCGTCAGCGGCATCAGTCAGTCGCTGCTATCTCTTCCCTCCTCCCTTTATCGTGTTGTCCGCTTGCTGCGCGCGCTTCTGCCCCCATCGTTTGCCGCTGGGTGTACACGCCGCCCCCCTCCGCTTCCGCTTACTGCTGGTTGCTCTCGACGGCTGCGATGAGCCTCCGCTTCGGCGGCGCGAACTGCAGGGTCTTCTCGGCGGCGGCGATGAGCTTCTGCTTCAGCCTCGCTTACTGCTGGTTGCTCTCGACGGCGGCGATGAGCCTCCGCTTCGGCGGCGCGAACGGCAGGGTCTTCTCGGCGGCGGCGCTTAGCCTCTGCTTCCCCCACGGCTGTGACAACCTCGCGAGGCACTTGTATAGATCTCGTCTTTGAGAATCAAGCATTGGTGTACCAAGTCGAACATATATCAGTCTATTTCTCCGACCACAAAGCTTCCTTCATGACTGTCAAAACTGTCAGTGGAGTCTTTGTTAAAGGAATACGTGTGAAAAATAAAAAAAAATTATGTGATAGCGCATACATGTGTTGCTCGATTTCTTTGCCTCAATCTATCCAAAAGGTGAAACAGCTTATTTGCTGCGCTCAAATTTCGCATTAGGAAGTAACGTAATCGTCGGTAATTTTTCAAGGTGGTTTAACACTTTACCATGTGATTATAATTTCTTCATATTATGTTAATGCGTCATGTTTATATTCGTTTCTTTTGTGTGTTGTTAATTTGAGGTGGAATTGTTGCCAGCGCAATATTTTCGAGAACTTGACACTTTTCTGCTTCCATCGTTAAGCAGGACAGTGTTCAAACCCCTACTTGGCCGACGTGATTGCGGCGTGTAAATTGAGATGATCTTCTAAATATGAAGCCTCCACACATTACTTCTAATTCAATTTTTGTGCAAATTAATATTTACGTTACAGGTGAGGAGGCAGTAACTGTGTTAAATGGTTCTTGCTCTTCAGCTTCGATGACTCGTTTTGAAGATCCCACTTGGGGATTAATCGTGCCTGCTGACTGAACTATTACTACTACTGATGCCACGAGCGAAATGACGAAGAGCCACCTACGAAATGAGAGAGATTCCATTTTTCCTATACATTTGCAGTGCTGGTATATAGTGCACTTGGCCGCTGTGAATCTTATGTGTCACTATGTAAATTAGATGGCACTGTCGTTGACACATCATTGTCGACTTTGAGATTCTGGATGCTTTCAGCGTTGTTTTAAGCCACCACCTTATCAACGGCGCATGGTCTATTGTGGGTATGTGCCATGCTTGAAGCTTATGATCATCATCATTGTAATGTAGACTTTTTTACCACCGACGCTGTTTTCACGAGCCTGACAACGAAGAATTAGACGCAAACACACTACCATCTTGCCAAGAACAATTTCTATTCGATATATATAATGTAACTCGTGTCCCCTGCAATATTAGTTTCTTTTTCCATCTAAATCTTACTTTAAGTTATGACATTTTTCTTTTCATGATTGCATCCCTCCTCCCTAACAAACACCCCTATAACTGCCAGGTGTTTGTGCAGCTTCCCCTAGTAGGTGACCTAAATCAAACAGCACACTTGCGCGTCAGTGATGCACTTTATGTAATTCACTACAGTATTGCTCGTTCTAGCCTCCGAAATACTAGCACTGACACCACTGCTCTCAGAGTATGCGGGAAACAGAAAGCCTTCTCCTAATTTCCCACAACTGTTGCTTTTCACTTTCGTAAGGCTCGTTTTAGTATGGATTATATTTTCACTGCCTCCCACAAATGAATTTTATCTGCACTCATAGACACATTGTTTCCTGTTACCTATTATCGTGCGCCTTATTCGGAATGTCATTACCTAGATGTACTTAAGCGTGTCCTTCGCATGATCATTCCTCCAGGGATCAAAACTCTTTTCTTGAAGTTACATTCGGCAACCCTTCCTGTCAAAACCTGGTTACAAAAAAGGGGCTGTCTCGTGCCGTGGTTGACTAAATTCCACTTGTCTCCACGTGTCTCTTCCCCACGGCGGCGTCTGTAGAGCTAAAAATAGCTTAAACATAAGGCAAAATGGTATCAGCGTATGTGTCCCAGCTGTGTTCGAGGCCAGATGTGTCAATACCAGTGATGGACGATGGTCTGATGCGTTGCGATCTACGCAAATAACGACAGCACGACCGTTGCGCACCATGCCTTACCGACGACTGGCGAGAGCCATACCGTGGAATGTGCCGACGCGTGAGTTGTACAGACTGGGGACGGAATCATTTTCTCCACCGTGCACGTTCATCCTGGAACGTCAAAGTGGGACCTTCAGGACTTTATGATGGACACATTTGGGTGGACCCTCTCCGTGGATCCCAATCGCATCGTCATTGTGGGTGACATTACCGTCAATGTGCCTCGTCCCGACGGAAAGTGGTTCTAGGAGCTTCTCCCGGAAAGGCTAGGACTTCAATGTTACACCAAGACCAAGGTCCCCATGACGCGGCATAGGTCGTGCATACACCTAAAGTTCGCTAAGAACATCTCTAGTGTTGTCACAGAGCCCATGGCCATCTATCATAGCGATCATAAAGCCAGAAATACTGTGGTCACGAGATAAACACAAAAACAAATAAACTTAACGTGCGTATATGTGTTATATTGTTACGTTGGTTTATTTTATTTTATTTATAGTTATATACAGCGCCACTAGTCATCCACCCAAACAAAGAGTGGAATAGCTCTGATTTTTTTTTCGGAAGATCGAAGTCGCGTGAACAAACCATGTTTAGGCGAAAAACAAAAGTATCTAACTGAACCCTCTAGTATATTTTTGGTAACTGCGAATTGTCTACTCTACTCTGTCAGAACATATTTACACGTGTGTTGATGAGTCATTCAGGCTCGGTAGGCTTGTAAGCTACACTTCTTGCAAAAAAAAAAGACACACGCATACACACACGAACACACATGCAGAAGCACCCAAACACACACACTCAACGTACACACACTCAACGTAGTCAATATAATTTTCATACGTTCATCTCTGCCCTCGGTAAATGTTGATCGAAATTCTGGCCACTAAATGAGCTGACAGCTGTCGGTAATTACTTTGGTGTGAGCTGAATGACCGGTCATCGCAGCAGAGGGGAGGCGTCTGTACTAATTGTCTTTCCGTTTAGCTTAACAATGCGAGGATCATTGCTGAATGGCTTGTCTCGAGCTAGCTCTAAGGAAGGAACGCTCACACTCGGATGCAAGTGAGGCCGCGATCATGCATATATATTAATCATTGAGCGTAGAACCTATTGTGGGCTTGAAAACGCGAGAATATGAGGCAACGACATGAGCGATAAAGTGTACTATGTTTTTCAAGGGAAGCAGCGGTGTCGTAGCACTGCAGCAAAGGGAGGCGGGGATAATTATAATGGTATTTGGACGACGAACACTCTTTCGTAAGGCAAGATCCACTGCGTTGGAGGCTCTCAAGAGCAAGGCAGATAATTACTCCGCTGTCTGCACGCTGTTCACGGCAGCTGCCGTTAAGTGTGTTTGGAGGGCCAGTCAGCTGGGCGTGGCAATCGCCCTGCCGCTCTCTGACGGCAGCTTGTTAGAAAGCCAAGCGATCTTAGGGCATGAATATTCTGCCCTCGACTCCTTGCACATGCCAAGCGATCGAATGAACACGAAGCCAAGGCAGGGCCGGTCATGCATGTTATCTTCGTTTACTAACGGAACTAATTTTCTTGGAAAAAACGATATGCGTCGAATAAAGGTTGTTATTGATCGCTTAAAATTCAAGTGCGTAATTTCTCAATATTTTATGGTTTTATTTTTTGCAAAACCGCATTATTAAGCTGATTTAAGAAATATAGGACCATAACCAGGTCGTCATCGTTTAAATTCCAAGGAATACTCTTGTCAGTGGCCCAGGAACTTATACAATGCGAAGAGGTACAAAAAATTTTTCTATCAGTCTTGTCAGTGTTGACACGGTAGCCTTTGTACGTCAGGATCGTTGAGATTTTCTAAGTGCATAGAGTCTCAGGCGCCGTCTAAAGCAAAACGAAGGAGTTCTTGACAAATGTCTTGATATCTATAAGTGTCGTTAGTTTAACAGTGACTTATGTGCACACATTCTTGTCTCCAAAGTTCAGGTTATTTCTGGAAATGAAAAAAAATCATGGAATAAACGCGTGAGAAACAATCGGACAAAGAGGGTCCGCTCTTCTTGCTCTTCTTAGTGAGGGGCCTAGGTGGAAACGGACAATGTCGGCAACATTCAAACAGTAAAGCCTTTTTGCAACAAATATATATGCATGCTAAGTGTAGCATCGAATAGGAAAATACTGTTGGTTTTCCAGAAGAATACTTGACCACCAGAAATGTGAATGGAGGCAACAAATTCACGGCGCAGTGGGCTCTGCCCTGTCGCCCCATAAGTAAAAAGAGAAAGAAAGAAGGGAGGAAAGGCTGGGAGGCTAGTTCGACTTTGTCCAGTTTGCTAACTTCATAATCAGATGCATTCATGTGGGATGATTCTTAAAAGAACAATGTTAACGGTAATCGGCATGGCTAGCGCGTGCACATGTGCAGGTGAAGTCTCTGTATGGAGTGAAATCCCATTATTTACCCTGCTCACCAAGCAAATACAGTTGACTCTCGCTAAGATGAATCTGGTTGTGTCAAATTTTCGTACGAATTTCCTTAGCTTCCCATAGACCCAACGCAAAAATATTACACATACAACTGACCACTCATTCAGTTAAGCCAAGATGCCTGAGCCGCCACTGTAAACTGCGACTGCGACTCCGCTCATAGAGAGAAGTGGATCGACAAACATAACGAATTGACACAGCTAGCAACAGAAGAAGCAAGTAGTGTTTCAGTGCACATAGGCCACGCAAGTGCCAAAGATGAGGTGGAAAACTGCTGGGTTGGCACTTCCTGAAGCAATCATTCAAGAAATTTTCCAGCTGTGGCTGGCAGGTTGATGATTACGAAAAAGAGATAACACAGGAAACACGAGAACCAGGGTTGTCCCTGAAAACACCGTACACTTCGGTGTGCTTTTCTGCCGACCACTTAAGGAAACTGGACAATTTTTAAGGAAGCTTAGCGATATACCGTTTTGTGTGTGTGTGTGTGTGCGTGTGTGTGTGTGTGTGTGTGTGTGTGTGTGAAATAATTTTTGTATTTTCAATACCCAAGACATTGCTTTTAAGGGATCTGTTTTGGTCTTGCATAAGAAGTAGGAAGGCGATCAATACGAGTTTATTGTCTACAATACGAATGTACACTATAAAGCATGACAGGGTGGCACGTTTCATTGCGATATTGCAGGTGGCCTTGAGACACACTGCGCGGGCATCCCCATGACAAAAGCAAATTTAACGCAGCAGTGATGCGTAAAGAGTGGAGAAACCGATAAGTACGTCACCAGCGTTTTCGGCAACAGTGCCGGTGACTCGACTCGGCATTTGCCCTGCGAGCATGCGCGATACCATTTGTTCTCTACAATGAGGCAACGAAGCCGGCGCCACCGCTGAAGTGAGCCCAGAGCCCAGCACCGGTGGCAACGCCGCTTGCCGTCGCACGGTTTCCCTCGGGAGCTGAAAACGTGCCATGATTACGTTTGGCGGAGATTGACTCCGTACGCTTGTCTCTTTTTGCTTTTCACGCATGGGTGTGTGTGTGTCGCGAGATAAAGCGGGAACTCAAATATAGCGGGTAACGAAAGATTTGCCGCCATTTGTCGTGAGCTGCATCACTTTTATGAACCACTAATGCGTTTTTTTTCTTTCCCTGTATCTCTCATCTTTCTTTTTGTACATGGGCTTTCATCTTCATGAGATATACTAAGAAAGCCCAATGGATAAGGAGGCGTGTCCACGTTTATGAACCACGCCAGTTACAGTGGCGGCTTTGAGAAATAATCGATAAGTTCCTTTTATGTGCTTTTCCGGGCCACGTTCGAAACCACTTCTCCACTGGCCGTCCTTCCCTGACTCCACATACCGCCTGGCAACAGCGTTCATCTTCAGCTCAATACCCTCCTACTCTGTCCCCAATTCCCTCTTTCCCTTAAGGTAAGTTAAAGCCACGCATCTGGGCTTACTTGCTTTGTGCCTCTTTGGTATCAGTTAGACGTGCGGAAAAATAAAAACGATGTCGATAACAAGGAGGGCACGCAGGCATTATTGTTTGGCCCTGATCCATCCGCCGTGCTCTAGACTGGGAGCAAAACTAACACGAAATGGCAGCAAACAGCTCTCCTTTGTATCGCATTCCGCTTTCTGGGCTTTACCAGTCGGGTTAAAGATTTACTCCCATGCTGATCATTTTTTGCATGAAAAACGGTTTCATCCGTGTGAAGGTTGTTGGGGAGAATAGTCGGCCTATTTTTCTGTCTCCCTCCACCAAGCTTTTGCAACTATTACTAAGGGTTATTCCTGAGAGCTCACCGGTTATGGCATTAAGTGTCGTGTTTTCGAAGATATGTCGCCTCACCTTGTATCGCTAGAACAACATTTCCTCGTAGCGTAGAAAACAAAGACGACAAAATGTCCCGGTGGCTGGCTTGCTACGGCAGCTGGAGCTTCGGAGGAAGTGAAACAGGCGTACTGTTTGCGCGCACGCGTGAACAAACAAATACCGCATGCTCCGTACACAGCTTTCACTACTCAGCCAACTGAAAACTATAAACTGTTCAGTTGTGCGCTAAGGCTAGCACCTAAGTTATCCGTGCAGCCGTACGTACCTCTCTGCGACCTCCGTTACAGTCAACACAGTAATATTTTGCCAGATGCGCCACCACGACCTGTTTTCCAATAGCATGGTCATGCCTGTCACCGAGTAAAGGCTTAACTAAGAGGGACGGAGCTTGTGAGGGATTGCGGAGTGTAATGGTAGTATTTATTACGTGATTCTAAGCAAGGTTCTAGATTACATGGTTATAAACTCCATACGGATGGTTTCTATTGACGTGATCTAAAACTCCGTACGTCGTAATGTTGGCTAATTACATCATTTTACACGTTTCTTATAGGTAGTTGTAAAACAATGTAATGTAGCGCATTCCACTCCAGCGTGTCAGAGTAATATTTTAGTACAAAGGAGTTTCCAAAGCGCATGAGCGGCGTAAACCCAAATCTTGGTTAATTTTTTGCTAACAGTGTGTGTGAAAATGTCAACTACTATTATTCATTAAATTTCTCCGGAACCTGTGAATATTCTACACTCTAAATTTTTTAACAGTCACCCGTAATACGACTTGTATTCTTCCGGATATAGAAACGCTGCCATCTTCGTTCTCGTGCGGCAGTGGGTAAATCTTTAAGCGTTTTCTGCCAAACAAGGCAGAAAACGAGGGTTCAGCGATATTCATTGAGTTCCTAGTTAACCCACACACTTCGGAAACTGCCCACACGTGCGTTGCCCTAACCATGCACCCTACTTTCTCCATACGTAAATTTGGTGACTGATGTAGTTCCCACAGACAGCAAAAAAAAAAAAAAGCGCATATGACATTTCCGGGCGCTTCTAGTCGCACTTACGGCCTGGCTGTAAAAAACATCAGCTTGCTAATTATATTTGTTGGAGTTCTCACACAGTGCAGGAATACCCGCACTCGGTTAATGATAGGCGTGCTTATCGAGACAAACACGTCAATGGCAGCATATACCGCACTCAAGCAAGGACTAATTTTTTTGAAATAATCTCAGTGCGCAAAAAGCGTCAAACTTATACTGCCCATCATCTACAAGACGAAATGAACAAAGTAATGGGTTTATCCAAAAGGCGAGAGCTTGATAGCGATAGGAAAGAATATGAGAATTATACGAAGTAATGTTGTTTTTTTAGGTCGCGCAGATTGCAGTAAACATTCGCTTAATAATTAATTAGCAAGCATAGTGTCACGCGCGCACAGGCAAACATGAACAGATCTCATTCTATGAACGCAGTCATTGGCTGTTACAACGATGGTGTGATGAAAAGTACTGGCAGCGGAAAGCGAACGCTTCGCTCTGCCTATCACGCCACCGCGTCTCAGAAATTTGTGGTTATGTGACTTCCAAAACTAGGCACGCGGAAAGACGGCACATGTAAAGCCCCCAGCCATCTCGGCTCCCTGGTGACCTTTGCACACGCCGCAGATTACCTCCAGAATGCTACGCATGCACCAACGTGCACGCAATAAGAATAAGGAGCCAATTTGTATGCTCTCGGCCGGTCTAAAAAATACGTGCGCTCTGCTCCTGTAGCCCATTCGTGAAGCAGCGCGGGATAGACCACGTGACCTCGAACATTGGGCACACGAGAAGACAGCATGCATCAAGGCAGTTTTTTTTCTGCTCGCCTGGCATGCTTGCCATCTGCGGTCTTGCAATGCCTGTAGTGCTTGCATTTAGGTATAGCTTGCGAATGGTGCACTTCGTGTACATAAATATTGTATTGAGATTGAAGTTGTGACCTGTGCGATGCAAAAGCTAACGCTGTATGATGTTTACTTGTTCCAGAGGATGAAAATACATAATTTCTCGCGTCGCAATTAATTTTGTTGCATTTCTTTATCGCTTCGCTTCACAAGAATTCCAACGCGTGTGTTGCATCTCCATAATTTTAAATCTAGAAAACTACTTGCCCGACTACAGTGAGACTTCTTTTCAATTTTTTAATTCGCTACTAAACCTACTTGATACGTTACTAAACCTCAATTGATAGTTCGCGTTCCTTTTCTTTGTCATCGCTCTGCGTAAACAAATAACATAAATAACACATACATAACGGCACTAACTCAGCTGCTCCAGTTTGTGCGTCGGCGGTAACTCGGGATGTCGTAACTAATAAAAGGCATGCGAGTAAACTAAACTTTGTTACTAAACCTCACTTGATAGTTCGCGTTCCTTTTCTCTGTTATCGCTCTGCGTCCGCCAAGGTTAACAGACCACTTAAAGCTTGTCTTTCCTTGCACCGGACAAGAACTTGAATTATTTAGTCACCCTCTCGTAGTCTGATCTGCCATCTTGTCAGAATACCATATATCTCATGCCGCTTCGATGGCTTGTTGCACTCACAGTTCCGAATAGCTGGAACTGATATAAACTGAAATTGGCCGATGATCAATACGGCTGAATTCGCGAGAGTGTCCAATGGCGCACGAAGTGCTGGAAACATGTCACTGTGGGATAGGAGAGAGAAATTGACAGAGAAAACTAATTAAGGGGAAACGTAGCGAAGCTTCTTTCCATCTATCAAATGGTGCCTTGTTTCTGGAGCCAAGCAAACAGTTAAAGATATTCAAACTTGAGATATACGTTCTTCGAACCCGGGCAGCACTGTAACGGTATGAAAAGGACAAGGTTCAACCAGGATGAACGAGTTCAAGATGGCGATAAAATATGGCTAGTTTGCAACCCATCCCCCTCCACAAAAAAGAGAAAGAAGAAATAAAAGAGAACTGGAATGGTGGAGGTATAGCACCTATAAAACAACGGAAATAAAATTGGAAGAAGGGAGCACATAATTTTGAAAGGAGTTTTAAAATCATATAGTTGGAGATGACGATACAGTTCACAAGATTTCCTTCAAAAATAGGAAAATAAATATGCATGTTAGTTTTTTTCCCTCTCTCTTTCTTATCATCAACTCATGCAGCTAGATAACGTTTTATTTTTGCTGGTAACATCAGAAATTGAGGAAAAATCAATAATCCATCACAATAATATCTCTTACCCAGTTATCAATCAATATGCGAGCACATATACCATATGCAACTGTACAAAATGCATCACCAATTCTTGTTTCAGAGGCGTTACGCAGAGCGATGACAAAGAAAAGGAACGCGAACTATCAAGTGAGGTTTAGTAACATAGTTTAGTTTACCCGCTCGCCTTTTATTAGTTACGACATCCCTGGTTACCGCCGACGCACAAAGTGGAGCAGCTGAGCTAGTGTCGTTGTTTATGTGGGGCAGAGTAGCCAATGCGGGCATAACGCTATTTTTACATTTGCCGACCATACTCTATTTGGCTGCTGGTACAAAGCGTTGTCATGAACGAAATCGTCCACGTGTCTTATTTTCTTTTTAATCTTTCTTTGGGAGAATAGGTCTGTAAAGGGTTGTCCCTACTAGAGGAAAAAGACACGTGCGGCAACCCGAGCATGCAATTCAGGAGGCTGGAGGCGGCATTGTTTACAATTGGCAGAAACGCGCGGATGCCTCTCGAACGAGTTGGCCGAGAGCAATTTCTTGCGGCAGCTGCAAAAGGAACACTATTCAAATTTGAGTACCGTAGTCTCGTGAACCGCAGCTAGCAGGCTTTTGTTTATGCCTGTCAAGATAAAAGGAAAGGTCACTTGGAAAAAGCATCCGCTTCCTCGATAAGTGTGGCACCGAACGAGCAAACTCGTTACGTTAGGTGTTGTCACCGCCATGTGTCACAAAACGCGGGCGACCACACAGTGAAAGCCAATTTTGCTCTTTCGCAGCTTATAGCTAAATCTTCCAAACTATTTACAGAGGGTGTCTTCACAAAGGAGCGCCTGCTAGAAGTATCAGATACTATTTGCCACCGCGTGAAGAGGAGAATAGAGGAAAATAACTTTATTGGTACTCAGTGAATGAAATGCAGGCCAGTAGAAAATACTGTCGCTAAACATGTTTATGAGATCAGTGCGGACATTGAAAGAGGTGTCAGCAAGTTGTGCCAACGCGTTTGTCGCGTTTTAAATCACTGTGGACGACAGCACCGACATTACCAACAACGCTCAGTGTGCCATTTTCATCAGAGGTTGAAGGAAGTCTTAACGCCACCAATGATCTGCTCGACCTGCTGTCGATGAAAGAAACAGCCACATGAGTCGACATTTTCACAGTGCTTGAGAAAGTTGGCAGTTTCGCTCGAAGGGCGAAGCACTGTGCCGATAGCTAGCTTGAACTCCTCGGACGGTGTTGTGACTATACGCAGGTGTGACGTTGCTCGAAGCAGCACGTAAGGCAACTTCTGATGGTCAGAAGGAACAGTGCCTTGGCAGCTACCGGGCGTCTGAGAACACTAGCCTCTTGAACGCCGCCACTCGAATCGCAGCAGGTGTCGTATCTCGACGCTACACGATTGCATGAGAACGATGGGAAACAGCCGGCCTTGGTCCGCGTCTAACACAATATTAGATCTGTAAAGAGCACTGGTCCCGGCACCAGTAAAATTGCATGACTTCGTGATTGCGAGCGCAAATGTCGTTTTGCAGTTTTCAATCATTTAGGATAAAGAACCTAAATTGCGGAATAAATGCCTTGCGACTGTTTTCTGCCGTCTTAAAGTGCCACAATTTAGATGAATAAATCAGTGAAGACCATAAAACTCGGTCAGAGCAACTTCGGTGTTTTAATAACATAGCGCATATTAGCATATCAAAGAATCCATATGGGCAACGACACCAATGCCACCGCACATGCCGATGACGACTGCGGAAATTGGCTACCAGAGTCCATATAATTCCTATAGCAAGAAAACTAGTCGAGCAAGCAAAATTGCAGAGTTAAAAGCTTCTATTTCTCGCAACTGACTTCACTCCAACAGTGGTTGAGCGTGAGAACAGGCTCGTTGGGCAGCTGCGGGCGAAACTATATGGGAAGTTACAGCCCTCAAGGTAATTTTTATTTCAGTTCATTGCATTATGCGCCAATAGGAACTATTGAGTAAGTCGCTACACATAAACGTCATGAACACCCTGTTCCAAGCCAAACGACAAAAAGTCAGCGATCTGTCAGATGCAAAGCGCTGGAATTAGTGCGCGTGTGTTTCTGTCCCACATTGCTGCAGTGGGCCTCTCAACGGCCTTATAATGTTAAGCCTTAAGATAGGAACACAGTCATCACGGCAATTGCTTGACGGCGTTCTTGCATTCAAGGCAAAACTACAGCTTCGGAAGCGTCACGTAAGGAAGCGAAGGCCCAGACATTATACGGTCATTAAGTCACTCACAAACTGGCTGGGACGCCTCTTGCGTACTGCTCAACGATCTTCAAAAATAGTTTGAAGACCTATCGATGTTTAACCGCGTTCCTTCTTAGGGCAGTGTTTCTTGCGCGCGCTATGCTACCCGTTCATGATCAAGATATGCGTAAAGTAAATGTGCAAACGTATGTAGAAAATGAGTGAGTTATTTTCAAATCCTTCTATTTAAAGAGTCGTCTTTGTATAGACTAATGTAACCTTTAAGGAACACAGCTTTATCGCGGCTAACAGATATCTCCTAATGTAATTCGTAACAAAGCTCAGAAACTTCACATACTCGCAATATGCCGTGTGCTACAGTCTGTGAACCCTGCACACATGTTTTGATAAAAGTTAAATGGCGGGCTTTTACATGCAGAACCACGACCTGATTATAAGGCACGTCGTAGTGGGGGTCTCCGGAATAATTAGGATCCCCTGAGGTTCTTGAACACGCACCTGCATCCTAGTACACGGGTGTTGTCGCATTTCACCCCCATCGAAATGCGGCTGCCGTGGCCGGGAGTATAAATGTTTGTGGCGGGCATAGCTCTTATTTCGACTTTGCCAGAGCACGTGCGTTTCAATTCCAGTTCTTCCATCTTCCCGCGCAAGTAAAAAAAAAAGCGAAAGTTCTTTCCACCTCAAACAATAATGGCTCGCATTGCAATGTCTGGCGGTTCGTAACAATGCATCGTTCCTACTTTATAACGGTGCCGCAGGCGTTTAGTTACGCAGGGATCCGGAGCTTGATGCGTGCAGACGGACCATTGTCCGGGCTCTTTAATGGCACGGGTGCATCCCAAGAAGGAAGGCGGCGTGCTTAAAGTACTCACGAAAAAAAAAAATAAAGCGAGGGGAAAGATGGCAATGCTGGAGCCCCCAGAATGACTGGATGGGGCTTTGCTTCACCAAAAGGTCGATTTCACATTTAGTGTTTTCTTTTGCAACTGTTTACCGAAACATCACCTGGGGCGATGTGGTCCCCTTGCAGTCGTCTTCTGCCGCGAACGATAACTTTCTCTTTTTTAGCGTCCCTGTTTTCCCGTTTATTGCCCTCGGTGGACTTCGCTAAACACGAATGCTAGACGAGAGATTCGGTCACGTACCATTCTCCGATTGCGCCCACTCAGATTACGCAAGAGCAACCTGCCAACCACTCCTCTCTTCCCCCCGATCCAGGCTTCATCTGTAATCATGTGAACGTGACTTATACATTTTGGTTGTCAGCGCAATGCCACAAATAGCTTACCCCCTTCCAGATCTTGTTACCTCAAGCGTTTGTCTCTCGCGCAAAATCGGCAGAATTTTTTTCAGGAAGAAAAACGCTGCAAGAGAGAAAAAGGGAGCAAAGCGCGGAAGCCTACGAATACTGGCTTCGCGGACGCCGTTGATGGGGCATACGTTTCCCAAACTGAAGATAGAATGCTCGATTTTCAACTCTCCTGATAGTGAGAACCAAAGGGCGTTGTTGCTTTCTTAATCTAGAAGCCTAGAGTATGTATGCATTTGGCCTCGCACGCTAACTTTCCTTCATCGCCGTCCATACAATAGCGTAAACAGTAAGCTGGTCGCAGCCACCACTGCAAGCGTCTGTACAGCGTTGTCCCTATCTCAAAAAAAAAAGAAGAACACAAAAGAGACGTTCCTGGAACCTTATGCTGCCTTACATTCCGGTTGCAAATACCTCATCAATTTTTTCTTCCGAAAGAAACAAAATAAGCACGTTACCGATGAGAGAGCTTGAAAAAAGTCACAACAAATCAATAGAAAAATCACAGCTATGTTACTTTGATTTTTTTTGTTCCCTTCTTTATCGGCTGTGCGAGTTAGAGGCTATGCCCGAGCCATTTTTTGCGCGCTGTTGCTTGGAAATAGTTTTATTTAGTCAGAGCCATTTTCGTCCTCTGTGGCGCCATAATAGGGACTGTGGCTGGAGTGCATAGGATGTAATGACTGGGAGTGAACTCAGACGGAATGCTTTTGTTCACCTCGAAAAGAAAGCTCGACATAGTATCGGCTCTTCTAAAGCTCCATTGCCGCATTTCTGTTCTTGAGGCGAAGCACAGATAAATATGTCATTTTCCGCCCGCTGCGTGTTGTTGAGTATGCTTGGGTTCTGCGTGCGTGCGTGCGTGCGTGCGTGCGTGCGTGCGTGCGTGCGTGTGTGCGTGTGTGCGTGTGCATGTACGTGTGCATGTACGTGTGCGTGTGTTTGTGCGTGTATCTTTCAACGTAAACGAAAATAACATGCCCATACCGGTGCAAAATATGATCAGCTATAAGGCATATAAGGTGTCGCAAAGTCGACGTTTTCTTAATCCTTTCTATTCTGTTTTGACTGGCGAGCGACCCATTTGCTCAGAAAGGCATGGTAAATTTTGTAATAGTTTTTTCGACATGGTGGACGCCACCCCTCCTGATTATTCACTGTGCACATTGCGCACTCACCCGTGACCACGACGCAATACATTTCAGTGTGCGCTTCTGCAATTAGAATTCTGCCGTGCGCGTCACTAACATGTGTCACCTTAGGCCGCAGTTTCCAGCATACCGCATCTATTGCAGGGGATAGAAATTCAGAGAGTGGACCCGCAGGCATGGTGGTCGTGCGGCCACTGTTTACGAGTACTCTATGTTAACTAAGTAAGCACTTATCCCAGTTGAACATTTCGTATCAGATCCACGGGGAAAATATAAAAAAGAAAGCATGCCAGTTTTGCCCGAGCTAGCTTGCACTTTCATTGCACTGTCACTTTAATAGAACGTTACATGAACGATGTGGTTAATGGACAGTGCATATTGCATTCAACCTTCGTTTACTAACCAAACATGCGTTGCGCAAATGGATGACCGAAAACACGCTCACTGACAACGCTTGCATGACGAGAAGCGCCGGCAGGGGAGAGCGCACGTGCTTGTCCGAAAGCGTATACGTTCCGTGGTGCCACTGCCCTCGCCACTTCCATGCGCCGCGCCTCTGAAACTCAACAGATCTCTAACACTGGCAGCGTCGGAAGCCAGCAAGCATGAAAACACCAGACTTCTAGGCTCCCCATCACTATTGGCCTTGCATGCTAGCCAGCCGTAGCACCGAAAGCACGTGCCCTCCAACTCACAAAGTGCTAGCACACTCATGCACTGAAATCGTTATCGCGCCCTGCATTTGCGTGTAATCACTATGAAAATTGAATATTTAGACGAATTTCGCCTTGTTAAGTCGTGCTGTTCAACGCAGCATCACAAAGCACAACACCTGTTCCAGCTCGGTTAGATGCGATCTCAAGAACCAGAAAGTCAGCAGCATGATGACGACGACGATCACAATGAAGACAGTACCTAAAACAGGAGAAAACTTTCTCCATAGCAACGCTTAGAATAACAGGTGAGATGAACGTTGGTCTGCGAATGAGCGCATTTCGCTTGAACCCGGATTACCCCTTTTTAGTGAGTATTACTGTGCTAAATATCCCACTACTCTGACACATCGTCACGTTGCACTGACTGTGATGGACAAAACAGTAGCAAAACATGTAATAACAAATTGAACGCTTTATTGGTCGAACTTCTGCCCAGAGAGGAAGGCGGTGATCAAAAGACAACGAAAGCGGGGAGCACACTGCTTGATCGCAAAATATAATTTCGAAATGGTGGATCGCGAAATTAAAACAATAATAATAAAAAGCAACTAAATTTGCAGTGCAGGTCAAAAGGGCATCGACTATTTACACATGAGTCATTGTGCGTTCCAGCGTAATGGCTGGTGCTCGTGCACCATTCTAAAGTTTACACCACTATTCACGTGGCGTACGCAATCTGGTCATATAAGGGTTAGTGCCGATATATACAACAGATAGATTCGCTAACAACGTTCGAGAAAGTCCCTATGAATACAGGTGCGCGTTTCACCAAGAGATAACTCTAACAGTTGTTAGCAGGTTATAAGTGATTTCTGAAAAAAATGTAAATTATGTACGCGTATAACTATATCGAATGTTACTTCCCACTTTTCCGCTCCCTCACTGCCAGGTTGTAGCTGTGTACCGTTATAACCCAGTCTGTAGAAATTATTTAAAGAGTGCAGATTGACTGTTACAATGCTACATGACATTCCGGGAGGTCACACTCAGTTTCCTGTGGCGACACTGCTTTGCACAGAAAAAGTGCATTTTTGCTAAATGGCCAGTCACGGGGCCTCGAAGCACAGATACGACAAATATGATTGAATGGCCGTTATAGCGACACATCACTTAGAAGTTTCAGCGCATAAAGTGCACTTGAGTCGTTGAAATCTACCATGGTATGAAGAACTTTATTTAGGTTCAGAGGGATCAGTCTGGGACTGATGCGGGCCGCTCCCACGTCGGTACAGAGAGGCCGAGCCCCTCTGCCGTCACACGAGCCCTCTGGACAGCCCTTAGTTGGTCCGCCATCACTTCATTGCGCAGCATCCGCTGCCATCACTGTTCACCTCGAGAACCATCACCGGCCAATGCCAAGCAGTGCCAAAGCATGTGTTCTAAATAGAGAAAACCCACACACATACTACAATAGACTGAAACCCCGCAGACCGGATTAATTTTATTCATGATGACCGGGTTAGGGTACGTTCGTGTCTGCAGAAGCCCCAATGTAACCACCTGTGGCCTATTTAATTGAGAATGTGGCAGGGGGAATGCCCTGCGCCCTAAGTAATAGTACTTGGTGATGTCGTTGTCGGTTAACACTTGGTCCCTGTACTCAGGGGCGGGAGATCCAGCCCCTTCAGGGAGTACACGGCATACTAATCCTCGTGCTTCCCTGTGCGCCACCTCGTTGAGGTTACGCCGGGCTCCCTCCACTGTCTGTCCCCATATGCGCCGGGAACCAAGTAACAGTGTGTGCAGTGATATCTCTACCCCGCAGCAGTCTGTTAGCCGGTTCCGCAACAAGTCCTTTTGAGAAGGCTTTAATTGCCGATCGCGAGTCACTAAACACCAAAACTCTTCTTGGATCAATTAGTGCTAGAGCAATAGCCACCTGTTCGGCAACCACCGGGTCTTTGGTATAAATGGAAGCGGCATTTCTAACGCTCCCTTTGCCATCTACCACCACCACCGAATAAGCATTCTTAACCTTAATCCATGCGGCGTCAACAAACGCAGACTCCTTTTCCTTTGCTTCTCGCAACAAAGCCCTAGCTCTCGCGACCCGCCTCCCTACATTGTGCCCTAAGGTTCACATTCAACTCGTCTAGGGGCGCCCTATCGTGCGACACAGCCACCGATTCTTCAATTGACTCTAAAATATACCTACCCGCTGGTGTACCTAGCAACCGCTCCCTCTGTGCAGTACGCTGAGCTTCGGCAATTTAAAGTATTATGCAAACCCAGTTGTAACAACATATCATTTGACGTAGTCATAGGCAGACCAAGCGCAGCCTGACGCCTTTTCTGATTAATGCTTCCAATTTATTTTTCTCCCCCCCTATTCCAATTTAGCATAGCTGGCACATACGAGAAATGACACATAATAAATGCGTGAACTAAGCGCATCGCAACTTCTTCTCCTAAACCCCTATGCCTATAGAGATCCTTCTTATAAGTTTTGTGGCCTCCTCCGTCTTCTTAGTAATGCGATAAACGGTTCTAATGTTCGATCCGTTCGCTTCAAGTACAAAACCCAGGACCCTGATTGCTTCAACTTTGGGTATCACCGACCCTTCCCTAGTATGAATTCTAATGCAAGGCTCAACTTCCGGTACCCAACCCTCCGACCTACGACCTAGCTTCTTAGATTGAAGGTCAACAACTCCGACTTTTTAGTGGTGCACTAGAGCCCCATGAGACCCAGATACTCTTCAGTAAGCGCTACCACCTTTTACAGCCTAGCCTCAAGCTCTCCATCACTACCAGCGACATTCCATATAGTAATGTGATCCGCGTAGATATAATAGCCAGTATCCTGGACAGTGTCCCGTGTATTAGCCAACTTCGACATCGCCAGATTGAATAACATAGGCGAGAGTACGGATCCCTGCGGAGTACCACAGCAACCCAATTTAAAGACTTGCGACTTAATCTCCCTTAACCTGAGACATGTCCTTCTATCCATAAGGAAAGCCTTGACAAAAGGGAAAAGCCGCTGCCCCATATTCAAGTCCGATAGCACCCGTAGAATGAAAGAATGTCGGATTTTATCGAAAGCTTTTTCCACATCAAGTCCAATTAGTGCCTTAGTATTCCGTGTCCGCTGGTCAAGGAGCTGATGCTTAATCCTGATCATAGCATCCTGAGTCGAGAGGCCGGGCCAAAATCCTATCATCGAGTGCGGAAAAACCTCATTGCCCTCAACATAACGCGTTAGCCTATTTAAAATGTCATGCTCAGCGACTTTCCACAAACATGATGTCAGGGAAATGGGTCAGATTTTCAAGCCCTACGGCCTTCCCCGGTTTGGTTATCAGAACAGTAGTTCAAGTTTCCACTCTTCCGGGAAAGAGCCTTCCTTCCATCGGCAATTGATCTCCCGCGTAATGAACTCAATTGACTCGTCGTCTGAATTCCTTAACATTTTATTCGTAATGCCATCCGGCCCTGATGTCGATCAACCATTAAGATCCTGCAGCGCCATCCTTATATCACTTTCAGTAAACTCCTCATCCATAGCTGCATTTTCGTCCCCACTATATTCCAAAATCATGCTAGGTGTATCGTGCCAGGTCTCCAACGGAAGATATCTCTCAGCCAAATCATTCAGCAACCCCTACTCCGTGGAGTCCCGACACGCCTGATGGACCAGCTTGCCTATCACAGTCCTCTGATTAGATGTAGTGTTTGTCTCATCTAATAAATGTCTGAGCAAACTCCAGGCGCCTCCCCTCTTAATGCCACCATCAATAGAATTGCATACTTTATCCCATTGCTGCTTGCACAGTACCCGACAATGGTCTCCAATTTTCTAATTAACCACTGCTATACGCTTTCTAAGCCTTCTATTCAATCTCGGACCCTTCCATCTCACTACCATCGACTTTTTCGCTTCCAACAAATGCGCCAAGCGACTATCCATGTGTTCCGTGTCAATATCGGTCTGAACCTCTTTAGTGAACGCCTCAACGTCACTTTTAAGCTGACTAGTACACTGTTCCGAGGTCAACTCATTTCCCTCATCTTCGATTCTCTGCGCTCTTCGTTTCCTAAATGCATCCCAGTCAACCATGCTGAGTGTGCGCTCCTTTTTATTAGCCACTACCAAAGTAATCATAAGTATGTAATGATCGCTACCAAAATTTGTATTAGAATTGGACCAGGTCGAATCGACCACCCCCCGAACAAAAGTGAGATCAGGTGTCGAATCTCTGCATGTCGACGTGCCACATCTGGTGGGATACGAAGGGTCTGTAATCAGAGTTAAATTCAAGTCTAGTGCCTGCTGCCATAGTCTCTCCCCCTTAATAATGCTATAAACATACTTTCACACATGATATGGTGCAATAAAGTCTCCTCCAATAAGCAACGGTGCATCCTTAGCCAGATTGGTTGTCTTGTTCGAGAGATTTGAAACTCTGCTTCGTGTCCCGGGGACTACTGTACAGGTTAAGCAGGTAAACTCTCCTCTGACATGACCTTTGCCAACCTAAAATTAGCTCCACCATAATATATTCAATCTTGCAATCCGCCATGTGAAGATCTTGTCTAATATACGCAAACCTCCTATTAATGAAAGTAGCGAGTCCTCTGCCCTGTTCATTATCCTTAACTTCCGCTTTGAAATCCGTTCAGGTCACGTTAGACGTCAGTGTTTCCTGTAACATGATAACTTGAGGTTTCACACCATGCGTTTTAACAAACTGCTGCAGAGGCACGTTCTTATGATGGAACCCCGTACAATTCCACTGCAAAATACTAATTGAACTATTAGACCCATCTTGACCACAGAAATTTGGCGAACTGGTTTTGAGCTCAAGTCCACTCGGCAACTTACCCTGCTGGGCTAGCGGCCGAGTGCACTCCCGCTCCATAACAGGGACCACCGTGTCGTTTAGATATATTTTAATTTTGCCTAATCTCTGATCAGTGATATTTCCCCGTTCTTCTTTACCCGCTCCAGTCTACTAATGATCTGATTTACACTTTCTTGCAATGCCGCCATCACTGCTTTAAGCTCAGAACCGACTTTGCCCTGAATCCGCATGGTCGAGGATATAGCCCTATTTTTCGGAGCAGGAGTCTCCTCGTCCACCATGTTCTCTTCTGCGACCTCCACAGACCTTGGTACCTCAACCGAGTCATCATGTTTGCTAGCATGTCCTAAGCTATCACTGTTACCGGAAGGTAAGCCGTTCCTAAATTCAGCTGTCTCTTCCATAAGCCCGTCAATGGCTGCATTTAAGCTATGATTCTCTCTATCCAATGGCGCAATCCTATCCCTATCCCTATTACCATGCACATGCTCCTGGCGCTGCTCGCACGCTCGGCCGGCGTTGATGCCGCCCTTGACCTCGTCAGCCCAGGTGGTCTGGCTTCCAGCTGCGCCGCCGCCTCCACCAGCTGCAGGAAAGCGCATCCGCGCCTTCCTAGAAACGGATCGGCTCGTGGTCGTTGGAGTCCCAGACGATGGTCGCTGCCTCGACCTGGAGCGGCTCCTAGAGAGCGAGCGTCCCTTAGAGCGTTGGCGGGCGCTCACCAGCTACACCATCTCGGCTGCCCCCTGTTCCGCCGTTAGCTCCGCCCTGGCTCTCTCCTGTCGTCGAACACGCACGACGTAGGGAAGCTGGTATCGTTGCCTGCATTGTTTATCCGCGGTCAGGTGTCGTCCGCCACAAAGCTTGCAACAAGGCACACAGTTGCGATGCTCTTCAGGGTTCCGAGCTCTGCATCCTCGGCATTCAAAACAATCGGGCGCAGGACAGACATCCGCCCGATGTCCAAGCTTGCCACACACATAACATACATCCAACTGCTTTCGATACAGGAAGCACCGGACCAGAGTTGGCCCCTATCTGACCAAATTGGGTACTTTTAACCATTCGAAAACAATGATAACTGATCCTGTGTTTTTGATTCGTTTGACCGCCATAGCCAGCGGATTGCGATCGTTAAAAATGCTCCGCTCAAGTGTCGCGGGGCCATCCATAACGTCTACTTTGCGAATGACCCCCTTACACTTAGTGTGTGGGGCCGTCTCGTACGCACTGACTTCAATATCCTTGTCTACCACTCTGATTGACCTGAGCCTGACATATCGTTCAGCGTTGCTCCTTTCTGGCGTACTAGCCACCAAGATATTTTGCACAAAGTTAGGGCAAATAACATCTTCCCAAATCTGCTAAATACTGAGGCCTGCCGCCTCTACGATTGCCTTGCCCACCGCTGTAGAGCTAACTTTCTTCAAATTCAGTCCACCCCGTGGGCCAATGACTATTTTTGTGTTCTTGTGGCATCGTTGGCATGCGCGACGCCTTCACAATGCGATTCTTGATTGCTGAGCCTCCGCACCACTCACCTGCGCCGCTTCGTTCAGGCATCTCGCTTGGCGAACCGCCATCACCCAATCCAGGCCTCGTCGTAAATCTAGCTTTTTCGGCTGGACACAGTCCGCCATCCCAGGTCTTCAGTAAAGTCCTCGGCCGGGAGCACTTCCCCTTCAACGTGCATTGCTGCCATGCCACGCTAGGTCTACCAGACGCTAGCTCTCGGCCAGCGTGGCGTGAGCACAAAAGTTTCACTAAAGTCCAAAAAAGGGGTCGCCCGTCTCAAAATTAGGTATCCGCTGAGTCTTCTCGTCTTCACGGATCCGATGATATGAAATTTGCACCACTAGATGACCAAAAAAGGCTTGGAAGCTTCGAAAAAGACGGACCCATAAAAGCCCACAAGCCTCCTTCGAACTTCGTCGTCGTCTTCTCTGAAATCTACTATGTCAAAAGCTTTTTTAGTTTATTAAGTACGCGCATTGGCTCAAGCTTCATCCTTACAATGCGGCGAGCTTAGGAGTTCGACAATGGCAGAAGGCATTACAAATTGCAGCTCATCTGAATAATTCTGCAATGAGAAGTAGTAAGGGCTCGGCGGAAGCTTTCGAGATCCCTTCACAGTTGATTTTTAGATTGCTGCAGCGTATATGATTCCTTCGGTAATGGCCACAATACCGTAAAACAAGTGTTTGCCCAAATAGAATACCTCTTGCGCATAAAAACGGTTTGGTTTGGGTTGGTCGGCGATTGGTCGGTCGCTTGTCCGTCTATGGCTGAGTAGGTTCTACCTCACTAAAAAAAAGTTCGTCCATTTCCGGGATAACGTTGGTCCACTCGCGCAGCAGTCCGATGCTTTCTTCGCGTGCAACAAGCGCATTTTTATTTTTTTCAGTTAGCCCACAAATGCATGTATACTTGTTTCGCGCAAACACCAACTAGCCCATTTAGACGGTCACCGCGTGTTGATGACGATTACGATTTGCTACTATCACACATACCCTCCACAAGGGATCGGCCCAGGAGGGTGTGCGCGCGTCCATTATGATGATGATTTCCATGCTAGGCCACATACCCCCAACGGGGTACTTGCTAATGTGCACCGTACTCGTAAAATTGTATTGCGGCAGAAGTCAGTGCTGTTTGCCTTTCTTTCTAGAGCAGGTATACTGCTCTGAGGTATATAGTATATCCCAGGGGCACTATTTAACTCCAGGTTAACTAAATTACGCTAACATTGCCTGGATAACTAGTGTTTTATCGAACCGTCAAAACCCCATAAGTGTGCAAAGTACCAATTTCAGTTATCTAATCTACCAAAATATGTACATGCGTAATGACTCTAGAATAAAGCTCTTAGCCCATCGCCGAAAGGAAAAAAACGTGGTCGATCTAACGCGTGGGTTGAAAATAAATGACGCGAAATCAGGGAAATACGCTTGGTAAAATGTTTTTGGTGGTTGATTTGGAC
This sequence comes from Dermacentor variabilis, assembly GCF_050947875.1. Lineage (NCBI taxonomy): Eukaryota > Metazoa > Arthropoda > Arachnida > Ixodida > Ixodidae > Dermacentor > Dermacentor variabilis. Next base: position 58,677,149 of record NC_134572.1, read on the forward strand.
CGACATGTTTTAACAAATTGTCGGCGAGTTTCCAATCTCGTTTAAGTTCGAGCTTTGCGCCCATCTTCTTTCTAAAATTTCCTCGATAGCGTCTTCCAAATGATGGTTCTTTTCCTGAGCGAGACCACACGAGTAGTGCTAGTGAAAAAGCAAAGAAATGATGGTATCTGTCGTTTGCCCGATTTCGCCTCCCCAACTCTCTGTAGTGCCGGAAACTGTAAAATGCCAAGAAAAAAATGGGCGAGTCATTCGAAATAAAAAAAAATGTGTTCAACGAAAGGCCGGCTTCTTAGACGAAAATATCTTATTGCTGAAGCGATGGCTTCCTCTTCTTCTTGTGTTTTTTTTTCTTACGAGCCTAAGCGCAGTGAGAAGAATTGCGATAAAAGAACAAAGACGAGCAGAGGCTAGAGAAACGAAGGCAGATAAAGGCAGAACGAAATCGTTGTCCGGACCTTTTACCTTGATTTCATGATAAATTGAGAATTCACATGGTGCACTTGCAAACGTGGCTCTCCCTGGCTTGCTTTGGTTTGTTCTCATTACGGAACACTCCAGCCATCATTTGAAGTTGTGTGCGTCGTGGTATATGCTGTCGCCTTTAACTTATCAGTTACCAATATCTGCTCCTTTCGGCTTGTGCTCTTCTTTTTCGTAGTTCACGCAAGAAGAAATTGCTCATCCCGAAAACTACTTACGTCAATCTAAAATATAAAAGTTAAAGACCTGTTCTATGCCGCACTCGTAAAACTTCTTATCCAACCATTGAATTAGGAGCAGATTTCTTTCGAAATAATTCGTTTACCCGTGACCTTTTGTCTAAGATTAGCGAAAAAAATTGCTGGCTTTGAATTTCTTACAAAAAAATCGGAACTTCCAGTTTTAACCATTTTAACTCTTACATTCTTAAGTGAACCTATTGAACTCTCCGGCTATCATATTTTTTAAGTTGTTTTCCGGAGCTTGCATAATAACGCAGGCGCTATATCTGTCTTATGAAAAGCACAATTTTAATGAACTTTGCTGCTGCGTGGTCGTTTGGCGTTATAAGATTCTTTGTCTTAGCATGCAGGTTAGTTTGACAAAGCAAGTTCTTGCCCTCATTAGACACTTGGTTTTGTAAGCACTTGTTTCTTATTAGGAGTCTAACTGAATACGAGGTTGTTTTGTTTAAAAGTAAGCAAACTAGATATCGTGCACAACATTTATTTGAAAACTTCGGCTATTGAACAGCACTTGTTACGAATCAATTCATACGAGAGAAAATAGGTAATATAAATCCATGAACAGATTAACATTGACGAAAGTAAGCGGAAAATTATCTGCACAATATAGATACCCAAGAGAGGGACCTGTCATAACCTATTTTTGACATCTTTTTACACTAAGATACAGCAAGTCATTATGACGCATTAGGATTCTTGTGCTACTTCAGGCACTTTCCGGAGGCTATCTGCGTTTCTATGTTTTCATCTAACTGTTTTTCCACCCACCTGGGTCACTGGTTAGTCCGTGATCGAACGGGTAGCGCATCAAGCTGCTGTGTTGAGTAAACAGGGTTCAAAAGCAACCGTCGGACCAACTTGGGTCACTGAGCATCTGACAATGTGTACATATGTGCCGCAGTTCGATTAACCTTTTTCACGCTAACGTGGGTCCACAGCCATGTAGTACTGAGCAAGTACCGCTAGCAAATACACCTCTTTGACGCTGACTTGGAGCACTGGGTATGTGCCTCGCAGTCTGTGCTGGTCTTCAATGAACCTCTTTGATGCCAGCTTGGGTTACTGAGTACTTGGGAGTACGTCGAAGTACGTGTGCGCAGCTCTTCAATGAACGCCTTCGGCGCTAACGTGGTTCTCCGAGTATGTTCCACTGGATGTGCAGTAAGCGAGGGAACAATTATCAGCGTTCGCAGCCGCTGGCGCGCCACGTTTCTCGTGACGGAGGCCTCGGGCGGACTTCTCGACAGTGCCACTAGATGGCGCAGCGTGTCCAGAAAGAAGCGCGAGAGAGGAGCCCGGTAGCCGCATGATGCATTTCTCAGCTTTCGCCAGGCACCAGCGCACCCCGGATTTCAAAGGACACGCACAGGCTTCGCGGAGGCGGCGCTAGGTGGCGCTGAGCGTTCTTCGAGAAATTCGAAACAGGAATACAGCTGCAGTATACGCCTCATGCATAATTAGTTTCGACGGTGGCCTTACGTGGTGTAGCTATGCTGATTCATTACCGTCGACAATACTCGCGATATTATATATATATATATATATATATATATATAAATATATATATATATATATATATATATATATATATATATATATATATATATATATATATATATATATACATATATGTATATATACTTAAATTACTGTGGTTTATACTGGGCACTTCTGCTAGGTTCGTGGTTTAGCGCTAGGACACCCTGAAGCATCATTGATGTCCTTGTCATCCTGACCGTGACCCTCGTGGATAGTGCAATAATAAGGCGTGGGACGAAGTCAGGTTATTATGTAAAAGATTGCCAAGGAGTGAAAGTTTGCTATCTTGCCCCCTTGTAGTACCACGATTACCGATTTTCCTATTCCGTCGTAAAGTTGATCGTTTTTACACGACGGTAGACGGACCCAGGCAGATGAGACAAAGCTGCAGCGATATGCATCCGCTAAACATTTCTCCGTTGCTTAAAAAACTATCGACGCCCACTGAAGCTTCAAGTTTAGATTCTGTTTTGTTTTTGTGGGTGTGTGTGTCTGTGCGCCGCGGGACGCCAATACTTTGGGCCTACGTGATGGTCCTTGGGCTGCAGCAACTGTGGGACTGAACGTGACTCGCCTGCGTTTAGGACAAAGGAGAAAGAACATAAAGCACTAAACTAAATAAAAGCACGAAAAATTGCATCTGCATTCTCGTCTTCCACTTTTTATTTGAACGTTTCTTTTTATGCAACGAGAGTTTTGTTTACCTCAACTGGAAGGCATTATCCTGTCTCCTCAAGGATACTTGGACGAAAGTAAGCAAAATGCGCTGAGACAGTCTGGCCTAAAATGTCGCCGCCAGATAACACTTACAAGCTCGCTCATGGGGAAATACAGGCAGAGAGGAATGGACTGCCACCGAAATTCGGCTCCGAATAATTGTGAAAGTTACTGTTTCCTTTATTTTGATGTCTGGCCTTAAGGAGATCAGGACCAATCAGATAATTCTTATAGATATTAAATAGGATTCGTAAGCTATTTCGCGCAGCTGAATTCGTTGTAAATGGCACTTTCCCGGCTTTCTTTCATTTATACATTCTATTTAAAAGCTGGTGCAAAGTTTTGCTAATGCAGGTACTTGGCACTGCAATAACCACAATTTGTTAGGTCGTGTAACACTGCGCCGTGAAAAATGTATGAAAACATGTGACGAACCATAATACTTAAGCTACTCAGCAGCTGGGAATCAGTGGCGCAACTCTTGGCATTGCAATACCCTGCTGCTCGGAACTTCAATAACCGTAATTTATACGCTCTTGCAACACTGTGACATGAAAAGCGCATCAAGATGAGAAATGATGAACAATGATACTCAAACTATAGTACATGGCGAAAGCACCGTAGCTCGGCTTGAGTTACTCAAACCCATATATCTCGTATCCGGACTTAAAGATTAGCTCTTTTCGTTTCTCCCTAAATGTCGAAATTATATTGAGCTCACCTACGCTACTGTGGCCGCATCACGAATGGATTCCCTTTCAGGTAATTCAGCTGTCTGTTTTCTCTCTCTTTTTACGATACATCTATAAGTGCAGCCTTTCAAAGTTCTTTCAAGAGTTTGTACAGTTCGCCAACGCAGACATTTCTTTTCAAAGAGCGAGGCAGCTATAATGATTGCTGCAAATATCGACGAAGCCGACAGCGCCCAATGCATTGTGCGTGGGCAGGATGAACATTGAAGCTTTGAGGCTTCGGTTACGACATGTAGCCAGTATCTGCACACATTCTTGTCAATATTTCAACTGCTATTGATGTAGTGTCCTCGAAGCCCGTGTTAGTGAGAATTCGAAATACTGAAAGGATTGCGAGGGATTGTGTTGTCTTTCTGAGGCACGGAACGGTGGAATGGCTTTGGTGTTGGCGCTGCGACAAGACTCCAAAACGCTTCGAAAGATCTCTGTAGCAAACATAAGGCCACAGGGGTGCGGTAGGCTTGTAGTTTTCGCCTTTACGAGCACTGAGGATTGAACGCTTTTATGCTTACATGGTATGCTTAGATATCAGTAACTGATGGATTTTGCAAAGCGTATGCTTCATTTCGCAACTTTCTTTCCTGTAAGAAACCGAGGGCGCAGTTCCTTTTTTGCATTTGCTTGATCTATAGCATTGAGTATGACTGACGAATATTTCTGTGTACTCATATTTCGTCATGGAATTTGGTACACTGAAAGTGTACATTCGAGATAATGGCGCGATAGTTAAACATTCAACGCAATAACGTGGTTGACTCATGTCTATCCTGGGATGAGGCCATTTTAAAGAACTTTAGCATTTCCTGTGAGTGAATTTATGAGCGGGGTTCCCATGCAAACTCTCGTTACTCTAAAAGGTGCTTAGTAGGATTTTAGCCGTTGTTTTAGCTATGTTGCGAAAGTGTAGAGCTGCTAAGCACGAAGTCACGGGTTCTATTCTGGCCATGACGGCCGTATTTCGATTGGGCTGGAATGCAACAACACTCGTGTACCATGAACCAGGTACATGTTAAAGAGCCCCAAGTTGCCAATATTAAACGGAAGTTCCACAATACAGCGTGCCTTATAATCATATCGCGGTTCTGCCACATAAAAATCAAATATTTATATAAATTTAGCAGCTATTTAAATGTTGTTACAATGCGACATCATACCTTAGAGCAGGTAGAAATGTGCGAATAATACGGACCCTTTCAGGAAGCAACGGCTTGTTATAGCCATTCAAAACAGCTGCGCAGAGAATGCCCGTATCTCGGCTAACTGCGGAAATACCACAGTTTATATTTATTCAAGGTAGTGCGGCAGAGTTCATGGCCTGAATTTGAGTCATTCGTGGCGGCTACCACTTGGCGCATGAATGTAACCGCGCGACGGGAAATAAGAAGCGGCTTTGTATGCGACAAGGCTTCTTTCATGGTACGCGCCTGAAGGCTTTCTTCAGCGATGAGCATCGTTTCTTTCCTTTGCTCATGCCGTGCGACGTGTACATTGACGTAATAGGTATCTGTAAAGTTTCTCTAGTTCCGGCACGCATCTTCTTCATATTCTACGCTGGCGTCTACCTATGTGGATCCGTAGAATAGGGCGTTTTTTTTTCTTACTTCCCGCCCATGCTAAAATGACAGAGGATTGATATTTTTCCCTGCTATCGGTATATGTTCAGTAATACTCTCTTCTGCGACATTAGGCAATATAGAAAAAACAATCATTGGCCGTCCACATTGTAGAAGGAGTAGGAGGAGAACGTTCCAGGTTGTATTAATCATTTGCAGCATACGAAGGGTTTTTTTTGCGTTTGTTATCTGTTGCAGCAGACAGCAGTAATGTATGGACAACACTAGGAAAACACTTTTTTTTCGTAAACTTCCCAACTTCATAAGTCATGTTGTCCAAATTGCGTTTTTATGCGCAAGTATTGCAGCACTCCAGTACTTTTGATTTATACATTAGTGTTTTTTCTTCTTTTCCGAACCACCTTATACTCCTGCTTTCAGAAATTTGAAACCAATAACTACACAACACGACAGCCAGCCTCTTCATTTCTGTTGTGAAACGTTCATAAAGTGTGTCACTCTTTTCAGCATCATGTTTCCCTTATTGCATCAAAAGTAGCAGTAAAGAAAATTCTCACCTCCGAACCACTTCGGCAGAAATAAACAGTCGAGCGATTCATCGTCGTGTGAGCGGCGCAATGAATGTTCGTCTTTTCTCACATACTGCACTGAATAACTCGGCTCATTGTACAAGATTAGATTATTTAGTGCTCTCTCTTCTATTTCACTCTATTATCTAAACTGAATGTATTGAAAAAAGATATAGTAGAAGTTAAAGCGGAGAGAACAAAGACTTTAAGTACTTAAAAACGAAATCGAGCTTCCAATTCAGACCTAATATTCACATGGAACAACATGGAATCCAAAAGAAGACAGCTCGAACTATCAAATCCAATTGTCTTAGTTTGGACTTACGGATGCGCGTATCGTTTTCCAAGTGGTGTTCAAAGCAACCCCAGCGAAGGCTACAAGTCGGACGGCTTAATGGCTCAGCGCTTTCTTCTTGCTGGAAATTGTCACGGCCCATATTATTCGACCAGCGCCCGCAAAACGACGTAAAGCGAGACGCTGCTCGCCAGCGTCTCAGAGTAATCAGATACGATACGGAGGAAGTAAGCAAACAGCAATCCACTAAAAGGCGAGCACGCAGAGCGCATACAATGGCACTTGCTAGAGCTCTTCCAGCCTATGCAGATACCACGAAAACGACCGGGCACGTACGTGCCTTGGAGAGGCCTTGCGGGGTCAGCAATACAAGCGGACAAGCGCCGATACTTGAGCGCGCATGAGTGCATGAGTGCTATCCGCGTACGGTGGCTGAAAAGAGTTGCTTTGTGTGACCATCACGGCAATGATTCTGCTGTGTTAACGCATAGAAACACCGTAATGCGGCCTACAAAGGGCAGATTGTTTTTTTTTTGCGTTTTGACTTGAACCTTCGTCTAAAACAGTGACATTAATCTGGCAGTCAGTAATGTTCAATTGCCTGAGTGTGTAATGTGGAACATTCTTCTCTGAATGCAGGCACCTTCAGGCAAGCGGGTGGATGGGCGGGGCATCTCGTTGTTTAAGTGACCCGAAGTCTGTGTAATGCGGCCTATTTTGCCATTATCGTGAACCTATCTCGGTGACAGTGCATTATAAAATTATGTACCATGGCAAGAATGCCGTTAAGTAGTGTTCATCGCCTTACTGTGGCACGGTACCAAAGGCTTTAAAGGATCTTGATCACATCACGGTTATTATTTTGTCCGCTGAGTGTTTTGTTGGTCATTGTGAGATAATTCACAATAATGAAAGTAGAAAATCTAACATATGTCCTCAATCATCTGCTTGCAGAGAATTTTCTTTCTTTCTCTTTTTGCAGAACGAGAGAGAAAGCAAGTTTGAAAAAGTGCGTACAGTACTTACTGTACTGCCGTGTAGTGTACTTACTGTAGGAAATTTACTACGTATGGCCGCAACACATTACGGGCCACGGGAAATCAGTCGAAGTACACGGCTGCAGAATAACTAACAAAGTAAGAGCATAGAAAGCTCAAAGCACTCGTCTGCAATAATGAAAAAAAATTATGGTGCTGGTGAGATTTGGCGAGTATAAGACTTATGAAGAAACATGCTGGTGGCGTTATAGGCCTTCTTTACTGAGCCTGCACTAATCCGTTAGCCATTATTCTTCTGGAAAAGTTATATGAAATGTCTCGCCTGACAATCACTTTCCTGTGTTGTCTCCAAGAGTTATATAATATGTGGGTAACGTAAAATTGCCTGTTCTAAAGTGTGTGTGTGAGAGAGAGAGTTTTTCGGCCAATACCACAAAAAGACTTTATTCATGCTAATCAAGTTTCTGCAGTCTGCGGGCCTTCAAGCTACGCTCTAAGATCACCACCTGTTTCAACCCTATAGCGTGCACAGTTACATTGTTTGCCAGTTACGAAAACTTCAGTCTGTAAGGAGACACATTTCGGCGCATGCTAAACGCACGTCGTACCCGGTAGAGCAAACAGGTGTGTTTTACAAAAGAAAAAAGACGACCTTGTGGGCCAGTCATATCGTCAGTTACAGTAAAGTAAGCTTTGTAGCGTGACCCGAAGCTTACAGACCAATCACCTACTTTTTGGTTGGGTTTTTTCTGATGTAGAAAATGCTAAACTGTTCTTGGTACAAAATTTCTATTTAGTACAAGAACATTTTATTATTATTTGTTTCTGTAACGTATATGAAAAAATATACCCGGTGATGCTGACATTTCTTAGCTCAAACTATGGCGCTTCCCATAATCTAAACCTGATGCACTCAATTCAAGATCCGCGCCCGTATTAACAAAGTTTAGCTTTTTCTTTTTTCTTAGAACCATTCGTAAGCAGACTCCGGTTAACTATCATGTTGGATATGTTACCGAAGACAACCCACAAATGAAAAGCCCCTACGAAGGAAATGTTTTATGAATTCGTTCGAAGGAAGAAATGGCCCGTACGCATAGAAAGAAGCACGCAAAAGATTCCGTCTCAGAAACAGGCTTAAAGAGCCAAATAATAAATAAAAAAACTAGAGATTCAGTCCCGCCGAACTACTTCCGAGGCAAAATGCCCAAACTTTACACTTGTTAGCAGTTCGTGTTGAAGCATATGGTTTTGTTAACGTTATTTTTGATATTACTATTGCCCAAAGCGTACCAACCAATTTCGAACATGAACTTTGCATTTTTTCGCTCTCTCCGCCTGTATATGGTGTACCGTAAACTTTACTGTCTCTAACTTAACTCTAATCAAACTTAATTCTCACAATTACACATAATGTGCAATCAACTTCTGAAACAAAGAAGAAAACATAACGGAAGCAGCACAGTGGCGCCAGAATCAGAACACTTAACTCACTTTCCAGATTTCTGAAAAAACAAAAATTGAAAGCAGCAATCAGCTGCCACTTCTACAGAGAATTCTAGGTGCGGATATATTTATCTGTCTGCTTCGCTAATTGGGCATATAATACGAAATCTGTGATTCTTGAACTGGGTTAGATGTTTTTATGAGACGCCATTTTTTTAGTACACTGCAGGCGGAGCGCTTTAAACATTCATAACATACTCAAATTTCCTTTAGCGCACTGTATTGAAAAATCACTTATTTCCTGTTCTATCATTCAAATATTGTCGACAATTTACAAAATTAAAGCTTAGCTTCGTTTCCGACATAACATTCAGCTACGATAAGAAGTATTGCTAACAAATTAGCATAGAGAAGGTGATCTACTTTCATGTGTAGAACTTCATGAGAATTGAAGTGCTCATAGCAACTCAAATGTGCCGTGAAACTCAGCATAGCAATTATTCAGTCTAAGAATCAGCAATACATGGCGTCTTTTTTGTCTTTTGAGTAGTAGAACACAAACTGAGGTTATACTGGGTTGAATACTAATGCAAACATAATCTATTGCCGTTTCCTAAGGAGGTCGTTCCGTCACGTAATTATATATTTTCGAAAGAAACCTTATAGAGTAATTGCAGTTTGTAGCCGCTATATGCATTTCGTGGAGGAGGACAAGTAAAATATTGCAGGAACGGTAGGGAAGTCAACAATATTCACTTCCGGTTTGCTACCCTACAAGGGGGAAAGGGTATAGGCGGTGAAAGGAAATAGAGTAGAGGGAGAGCAGAAGGTACTGCCAATGTGAACATGTGCGGTTGTCCATTACTTCACGCTTACAATCGGTCATTGTGGCCAGTCGATTTCGTGAACCGCAGCAATGCCGGCGCTGCTTTCTAAGCCGGCGACGCGTAGGGCCATAGTCCAAGAATCTTTCTCTCTGAATATAGTCTGCTGTCTAGTCGCTTTAACACACTTTGAAAAACGTCGCGTTTGATGTCATAGAGATCCCAAAAGCACCACCCGTGATCGAGTGCCTCTTCACAGATTCGCGAGTCACGGATAGATGCGTCGCATAGTCCAATAAGAAATAAGTAGGCTTTCGTAAAAGCCACCCCTAACCAGAGGCGGCACAGTAATGTTGTATCACGGTGGGAGAAGTACCATTGGTGTTTCTGCAGAGGGCACTTACCTAAACAACCATTGGTGTAGTTGTTGTCCCACATGTCTCCTCACACATCTGGTCGTCATTTATTAAATAAGCACTTTCTTAAAGGCAACCACAGTCTTTTTGCAGAAGTGTGTAAAGATTGTTTACAAAACAAACAACAAAACTGGTTTCATTATGACAACAACGCCCTTAGGCCCTAAGAATAAAAAACTATTCCAATCTGTCTTTACTCCAATCTCCTAACGTCAGACTTACGCGACCGCCGACGTCAGCAGCTGGCCGTGAGCTGCAACGTTCTTTGAACCACCCACTCAAACGCTCTCCTCGTATATAGGAGGTCACCTTTGTTTGATTTCAAGGCGAATAGCATCGCCTACGTTGACAGGTTCTCCTGATCTAACTGACTGACAAGAGGCAAGGAGCACGCATAAATACAAAGGCTTTCGGTGAGGCCGACTAAGTGCAGTGAAAGTAGACAACTGAATGAGAAGGCTGGTGCCGACATCTGGGATTGGCCCGAACCCCCTTGCTTACCTTGCGGTGGCTGGTCGAAAATCACAACGGTGTGCAACGACGGCTAACTATGTCGCTCAAACAGATCCTCAGCGAAAAATTGTTCGCAGAGTGATGTCGTACACGTGCCCCAAGGGCTCGACTAGGTTATGCTGTCACGTAAGAAAAATTTGTTTACAGCAAATAAACCCGTTATTCCCAGCAGTTCCGAGCAGGAAGTTCCAAAGCGATCAGTAGGCAGACGTCTTCTATTCCTTTCGAAACGGGGACCTCTCCGGCTATTCCAAAAAAAGTTCAGTTTTGTTCGGCATAATAATGCATCTTTAATTCGTACACGTCGCTTTGACGTCGGGAGTTTTCGCGGTTTTTTGATGTCACCTGACACAAAGAGGAATTAGACGCACCCTGAAAACTTTTCATCAATCGCGGAGGGTTAATGCGGAAACAGGTGTTGAATAAGAAGTAAATATTTTTTTGTTGGTCTGATCATGCATAACCACTAGGCACAGATCCTATCACAGGGGGCGTTTTCACGGTTTTGGTGACGCCACGTGACAGACAAGAAAAGTGGGTGTAGCCCAAAAAATATTTGACCAATCGTACAGCTTGGGATAGCTTTACGTGTCACGCGTGTATACTAGGTTTAGGCCTAACCTAACAATGGCTCAGGCAAGTTTACGCCGCCTGCAGTTATATGCAGTTGACCAGCGTAATATTTTCACAAGGTATTGCTCCTTAGGAAACTGATTGTTAGTTCCTTTCAATTGTTACCTTTTTTTTCTTTTGGAGCTCTGAGGCTGCTCAGCTGTAACTTACACTTCCATAATTAATTAACAGTGCCATTACGGGAACGGAACTGAGTGCGCTGTCACTTCACTCGGGATATGGTTAGAGAAAACAAACACTTAACTTCTACCGAGAGACGGCTGAGCTAACGCTGTGCTCTCCCTTTTAGTTCCGCAGCAGTTGCAACGTAAACCTCGGTGCAGCCATCTCTATGATGTCTCAGACACCTTCTCTTGCCTTTGTAGCTCAAATTATAGTACAAGAGTCCGAAAGGCAGTGAAAAAAATGTGGTGAGTATCGTGTCTCTCTCGACAATTCGCTAGTAGCCGAGACCAGAGAAAAGAAGCGCCGGAAGTGGTGATGCGCTCGCTTGTCAGATGAATTGTCGCGTTGAGCGGAAGAGAAAGCGATACAAAAGTCAGCAGTGCGTAAATGGCTACGAGCTTCCAAGCGCCCCACGCAGGAAAATAGAGGGCAGCAGAAATCAGAAACTGAAGAAACGATTTGTCGACAAAAAAAACCTAAACGGAAGAAACTGCAGGCAGTGGAGCGGCAGCGACCAGAGGGAGTGATCCTCCGTGTAATGCAGTGTAAAAGAGGCATGATAAATGGCAGCGTGCTTGCGGCAATCACAACTTTTATCCGTCTACTTCACTTCGTATTTCTGCATCCTTCAACTGCTGTCTCGATGCCATCCGCTTGGTGTGTGTGTGTGAAAACATTTTGTGTAATGAGGTCCGGAGGCTCGACTTCTTAAGCCAAGGCGGGCCGCTCCCACGTTGGCACTGTCAGGCCAAGCCTTTCAGCGACATCATGGGCCCTCTGGACTGACCTTAAGTGGTCCTGAAACAATGGGCTTTGAATCCTTTTCTCCTACTGTGTCCATACTTCAACGAGGTTAGGGAGAGTCGCGTGACACCCCGCCAGCCTATGTCTGATTCCAATGATGCCATTACAATCACTGCAGTCCATCTTAATCTCCCTCTCCCGATATATTTTATTAATGGTGTACGGCGTGGGATATGTACCCGTTTGCAATAAGCGCAGTGAGACCGCCTGAGCCCTGTTCAGTTTTGAATGTGGCAATGGGAATTGTCTGCATCCTAAATAGTAATGTTTGGTAACGTCATTGTATGTTAATAAATGATCTCTAGATTCCCTGGCTTGATGGTGAACGGCTCGGTTGTGACTGTCACGGTTAGCAAGTCCTCATGCCAAATCATGAGCAACCTCATTGAGGTTTACCCGAGTCTCGTCCACTTTCCCCATATGCACAGGAAACCATCGGATTTTAGTTCTCATAATCCCAATGTTTTCAAAAAGTTTAGCTGCAACTCCAGCTACGTAGTCTTTATCAAAACACTTTACAGCGGATTTCGAATCACTGTAAATGCAGGCCCACTTATTACTCATGGTGGCTAGAGCAATTGCCGCTTGTTCCGCCACCACGGGGTACTTGGTAAAAATAACATTGGTGCTCAATGGCGTTTTTTTTCTTTGTTCTTTATTTTGTCACTGCTCCTTGGCACAGTTCTCACGTAATTTACCAAGGATGTGAACAGTGTCACGTTCCCTGGTATTCTATATACTGTAGGTACTGCTTTCTTCAAGACGTTTTTTTTTCTTTGCCGGTATGGGGCTTTGAAGAATTTCGAAGGTGACAATGCTGGCGAACCGAACCGCGTAGCTGTTACCAGGCTGATGTGACCTAGCTCGATGCCACACCTCGTCGGCCTCTATGGAACCAACAAATAACGACCTCCCGCAAGCGTTATGTTCTTGCTTTCACACGTGGCGGTGCATGCCATGGCCGCCGGCAACTGAGCGCATGCGCAGGCCGCTTCCCCTCCGTTCCTTCTGAGCTTACCTAATCATGGTACCGCTGCACCCTTCTCCTGCGCTTTCATCCTCCTCTCTTTTCTCTGGGCTTTCTTTCAGGTAGCGCTTCGCTCCGCGTTCGCTTTCATTCTTCGCGGCGCTCGTTCGTTCGGTTACGCCGATGCCGCCGACGCTCGCCGCAGGAACATGCTATTAGAGAGATACAGCTCAGTGGGTTTATGGGTGAGCGCGCCCAGTGGGCGAGAGGAGACAGCAGCGCAGCGCCGCGCGAGGGGAAGAGCTTTAGCTCGGCGATCCCTTGCTCGGTCGAGCGGAGTAAGCTTAGAGCGGAGCTTTGCTTCGCCACGAGTCGAACAAGGTTGGAGATACTGGGACAAGATCAGTACGCTCACTTCAGCGTCTCAATCGCAGTCATCCACTTCAAATTGTCGACAAACGGCCTCGTTGCTGAATCCTCTCACAGGATACAGAGGGCCTCTTCAGTGGTCAAACACCTCCAAAGCTTTTACAGCGGAAGTGTTTATGGCTAGGATTCTGTGAAGTTTTCTTCTGCGTGGGAAGAAACTATGGGCCGATCCCGAAGATAGTGCAATACGAGGCCAACCCGCGGTGGAGGCGAAGCAGACTTCTAGCAGCGCACCAACTTGCAAAAGTAAGCTTGTATCTTGGGTCCAAATTGAACCCGTATCAATTATTAAGCTGGCAAGAACGCATACTACACTTTGACCCAAGTCGAACATGTCGACGTTCGCACCGCCCTCTCATTGTCGGCGTTTCAGTCGCTTGCTTATCTCCTTTGTTTTCCTTCCGCTCACCCGTGGGGATGGTCCCGCCGAAACTTCACGCATGTCTAGTTTCCTCCGGCTCCTAGGGGCTGCGGTCCCTTCGACCACGCGAATGTATAAAAAAATTACGGTATATGTGTTCGTACCTTTGTTCAACATTCTACGTGTTACCTCTGTGTCGTGCGCTAAACAGCTTCACTGGTCATCCACCTTAACGGAGTGAAATGGCTCACCTTTTTTTCGCCTGTAGGGGAGCCAGCGCCGTGTTTGAAGACGACGCCGATGATATGCCGCTGTACGTGCAATCGGTCACAACGTTTGTTTTACGAAAACGCTGGTCGGCTGCGAGAGGGCTAGTAATATCAGCTAGTGAGCGTCCCGCTGCGCAACAACGCTGGCCGCCCCAACGTACCGCACATGCCCAGTCGCGTCTCCGCACGCCATCTGGGCCCGCTAACTCGTAAACCTGCTGAGCTCTAAGTTTCTATTAAGAGCTGGGCTCTAAAAGTGCTTCGAAATTGTCTTTGTAAAGATAGAATGTCAAAACTATGAATTGTTGTCAAAACGCGACATAGCAAAATAGGATATTTGGAGCGATGAAATAAAGCTGTACTTTGCAGTAGTAGATTTGTGAAAATCATGAATGATGAAACGTGGCCTAATCAAGGTGCACAAAAATTGAACGTTTTAAATCTGGAAACTGTCGCAATGACATATGTTTCTGTTTACAGGGGCGGCTTGCACGAACGTTTATTAACGAATTTAGGAACGCGTTCTTGTACAGACTAGGCGTTGTCTATGGAGCAGTTAAGAACGCGTTCTCAAATTCATTTTTATTTTCACTGTTAAATGTTCGTGCAAGCCGCCCCAGGGCTCATGTATAGGAGCTTCGACAACAGACATTGAAGAAGCAGATGCGGCCGTCAAGAAATTTGTATTGCACCTGCAATTAGTTTTTTAAGTTCAATGCTCTTTTTGACGGGCTTATAACAAACTTCTCGTTACTCGGTGCAGTGTAGCACCCAGGTCATGACGCACCAATTCAGCTTACTGAATATAGTGTTACGCTTATGAGCTCGGGCACATGAGTTTGACCCTGCCGAGGCGTCCGTATTTCGGTGGGTGCAAAATGCAAAAAAAAGCGCTCGTGTACTTGAATTTAGATACAAGTTAAGAAATCCGATCTGATCAAAATAATCCGTAGTACTCACTGCGACGTTCTTCGTATTCACATCGACGTTATGGAACATAAAAAACCAAGATATTTCTATTTTTTTTATTTCTTAACCTAGGTGATTATTATTTTATGCGTCACGGCAGTAGAATTCCATCGCCCGAAGAGCCACCCATATAGGTGGGCGAATATTAAAACAGAAAAGGCCACCCGGAAGTTCCGGTGATCCTCAAGTGCAGGAAAGTACACATACCGCAGCAGCAATGAAAACGGAAACAATCCGATCTTATTCCCGGCCACGTTATGTGCCAGAACCGAGATGCGGAGCTCTATCGCCCAGAATGCTACGTTGTTTACGGCTCCAAATGTTCCGAGCATAGCTGTTCATTCCGTTCTGGTCACGTAAATTTGCCGCTATTGTAACGGCCCGTTAACTTCGACCTTTGTTCGTGAACGCCTTCCGCTAATTCTCGCCACTCTCGCGGTGCAAGGGCGACATTTGTGCAAGAAAGACAGCTACAGCGAGTGGAGTGGCGAGCAGACATCCCCCATTGGAACACCCTGAAAGCGATGAATCATAAGTGCCTCCAATTACTCATCTTGGGCAATAAAAAAACTAAGCCTCACGTAATTTGCGTTGTCTGTTGGTTTGCTTATGCATACTTCAGGCGCGTTTCGCGTAGTTGTGTCTGGTTAGCCCTGCATTGGTGTGACTGCTAAGAATGCCTTGAATTGATGCACTTTTACGTAAACTAGTTCTCAAGAATGACCATCGAATGCTAACACCATTTTCTTAAAATTTTAGTAGGAATATGGCAGTGGTACTGCACGAATTGTTGACCCATGTTACAGCTAATGACAACGGTCGAAATATTTTCGTTCAGGTTATGCTGAATTCGCATATCGAGTATTGTCACCTTTTTCATTATATTGTAGATGTTATACTGAGTATGTTTGTACGGCCGTTCATTCCCGCAGCTAGTCCAAGAAAACAAATCTATCTTCCCAGGCGTTCTTACGTAGGCATCCTACACGCAGCCGAGTACCTGCTGTACCCCTGGGCACTTGGCTACTATATTTTTTTTTATCTTTGAATGCCAAATCACAGATAACACAGCATAACGTTTTATGTGTGTGTTTTATATTTTAAGCAACGATGTCTCCTTTTCCTTCTATATGTTGAACATGACTAACATACAAATGCTAGAATCAGGTTAACAGAATAGTTTGAGAAACATGCTCAAGTATTTAAGGATATGGGATTGCGGTTCATTTTTATCTTTTTACTTTGCCACTGAGCCGCTCGTGATTTTATTCATTTCTTCACAGTTTCGCGTCTGTGTCCTTCTGTCCGCATTTGTGTCCGCATTTAAGTCCGACGCCAATGTCCGAGGTGAAAGACTGGCATAAGGCACCCTGCTGGAAGGCGGTTACTTTTAAGGCGTCTTACGTACTTTCTAATCCCGCTTAAGCAAGAATACACCGGAGTTAACAGCCGATATAGTTGGGAAAGAACGAAAAGCCTAATTGAAAGCTAGGCCACCTAATAAAAAAAAATATTACAGGTAGCGCAAGCGCATTTTGCAATTATTTAATTTCGATTCTGTTTTGATGCAAGCGCACACATGTGCGAATGCGCCAACGTTATCGTGATAGACAACTTTATCTCTGGTAGCAGCCAAATAGCCCACCTCATGCACATTGTTACGTAGCTCTCATCACAACTCCGTTCAAACGGTGCGCAGTCGCGCTTACTATAATATAGGTACAAATATCCTCGCAGGAGAACAGAGCCTATCACAGATACCGGTGAGCACGAAGGAGATGTTCGCGCTCTCTTTGTGGAATAGTCTCTGTTGCCACAGCTCTCGTGTAACAGAAAATGTGGCGAATGGGTAACTCGGCTTGCGCAGCGACATTGCACTCTGGGGTGTCATTACCGCCTGTGCATCTGGCCGCCAATTGCATGACGTGGTTGCACGCGCTGCACACGGCACAGAGCTCGCCGCTTGGAGCCCTCAGCGTCAACTGAGCACCCAAAGCAGAAGGATGCAGCACTTTTTTTTTTCCTTTTTTGTTGCCTTACGCGCTCTCCTCCCGTGGCTCTTCACACAAGGACACCGCAGTGCTGCGTAGATGAATGACAATTCGGGTAAAGCTTGTCGTATGTGCTCCTGATTGTAGAATTGGTACGAGTCCTTCAAGTGGCTTAAGTCAGGATTTTAATTAAGCCGTAAGCTGATGATGATGACACCGGGAAGAACGCTGGAATTTGGGATATGCAAACGTCCATTTCTGATGTCGGTAAATGAGGATTTGAAGGCGCTAGTGTGTAATTAACTATAGATCACAGTTAGAAAGTCGCGATCTTGATGTTTGGTACGGCTACTGCTACCCAGAGTTTGATTTTTTTTTCACTCTCAAAAGGCCCCCGAAGTACATGACAATAGAATGGCACAGGTGTCCGGGCGGCTCTAATGTAAATACCCAGATCTAGCTATATTTTTTTCCACTTGCTGAAGAAGCCTCTAGAGCGCAGGTAATCCCCATGTCACAAGAAAGGCACCCACACCTACACACACAAACAAACACGCAAGCACGCGGGCGCGCGTGGGATGCATACGTAAGAGTTATTCATCCATTGGTCCAATGGCTGAATAACATTGGCTGAATATGACACAACCGTCCAATGTTTACCTGTTTGGTACATAATAAGTGAGGCCACTCATGGAAGAATAAATTTAGGCGCCTCCTTTCTCGTTATGAGCGAAATTCACAATAGCAAGTGCTCTTGGTCATTGGCCGTCGGCATTATATAATAATATGTCCGCCATCGCTACTACATCAATTACATCAACGAAAACCAAGAGAACACGTTTTTTCACGCCTTCGCATTATATCACGGCGTTATTTTTCTATCCTTAATTTCATATACCGCTTCCCCAGTGCAGGGTGGCAAACCGGAAGCTCTCCCGGCTAACGCCTCTGCCTTTCCTACCCTTTTCAAACAAGCTCTGACAGCAACAGTGCTATGAAGAGTACTTTTTGCTTTGCCCTTTACCGATGGCGCAGCTATAGATAAAGATGATCGAGTGGCTCTTCGGGCAGAGAGAGAAGTGAACTTTATTACAGGCATATTAGTTATTGAGAGTCTGGCAGAGGAACTGGCGTGGAGGCCATGGGGGCGCGACGTGGTTAGCCCAGTCTGCCAGCATGACTTGGCATTTTGGGTCATCAGTCTTGATCGTAGGCTCCCAGGCCTCGAGCATGGCAGCTTGCCGAAGAATCGTTCTTCGTGAGAGGTTAGACGGGGATCCCCAAAGTAAGCGATCTTGGTCCGCGTTTAGTGCTTCGCTGTGCCTGCAGTTAGGTTTAAAGTCTTGCTTAGAAATTTCAGTCAAACTTTTGGGGCTAAGCGCGGATCGAATCTGTACCCACCGTAGAGTCATGGCCTGCTCCCGGGCGAGAATCGTGCTGGGCAACGGATACGCTCGACTCGAATCCTTGTAAAATTTAGTCAATTAGTGATATGTGATGATGGGTGCAAGCCAGCCATCTTGGTGGAGCGATCCAGCCCCATGGTTATCTGCTGCTCGGGTTGCTAGGTGAGATGCTTAGCTACATGGGTTGCCGGCGTGAGCGGGCACACGCATTAATCAGATAATGCCCTGAGGTTTCAGAAGTCTGCTGGTAATGGGGCCAATTGCCCTAATAGAACAGATTCTTATGGCTGATTTAGAGTCTCGCACAATGAATTTAACTTCAGGTAGGGACGCGCCCATGGCAATGGCGGCTTCTTCGGCCTCAACAATCGAGGACGTGTTGACCGTGCCGGAGCTAGCGGGCCAACCGCAGCCATCAATGGCAGCGATTGTGCGATGACCATTGCCCGCGCAAGCGGCGTCAACGTAGTTGGCCGGTCTGTTAAGACCTCGCCGAAGAGCGCCCGCCCTGGCTTTACGTCGATCTGTGCTGTCCTTTCCCATGTTTTGGGGGAGAGGGGTAGTTGTAATTTCGGCGTGGATGTTATTAGGAATTCGGCAGTGACGTAGGATATCTAAAACGGTATTGTGCAGTAGGGCGCAAAGTATTTTCTGTCCTGTGGCAGTTCCAGATACTATGGTCATCTGTGACCATTTCTGTGCTTCAATAATTTCGTATGCCGTATTGTGAATGCCAAGAGCTAGCAGCTGATCCCTGTTGGTCTATTTTGATAGTCCAAGGGGCTGTTTATAGACTGTGCAGGTGAGGTTGTTGATGTTGTCCAGGTCAGCTTGCCTACGATGCAGATATGGACACACGTAAGCAATCGTGCTGATTAGAACGGCCTGTATTAGCTGATGTGCTTCTGTTTCATTTACACCAAGCCGCCTACTAGACACCCTTTTTAATAGGTTATTTTGCTGCCTGGCTGTCGTCTGAAGCACACTAATTACTTCGTGATTGTGCGTGTTCAGTTGCACCCGTAGTCCGAGTGTCTGAATTTGGGATACTGGCAGAACCGGGTTCCCACCTACTTTTACGTGAATGTGAGAAAGCATACCGGCATCTCAGCCCGTTTTTCTTTCATTCCGCGTAATGAGCAACTCGTACTTTTCCGAAGAGCACGTTAAGCCGTTTCGGCATGCGTGGTCTTGGATAATATCCGCCGCTGCTTGCAACGACACAGTGAATTCACTGTTCGACCCAGTGCAGGTCCATACCTGACATCATCGGCGTGTATTGCATGTTAGATGTGGGGGATTGTGTGAAGACGGGCGGATAGATCTCTCATAGGCATTGAAAAGAAACGGGCAAAGCACGGCGCCTTGTGGGGTGTTCCATGATCCTAGTTCCATGGCATCACTTTTGATCTCCCCCGTATGTACAGTAACGCTGCGCCACTTGAGGAAGGTAGAGACGCCCCTAAAGGCCTTATTCCCAACGTTTATTCTAGAAAGGTTTTTGAGCGCGGCCCTGTACGAAACGTTATCAAAAGCTTTGTGAACGTGAAGACCGAGTATGGTTCTCGTCACATGGATGTGTGCCGGCTTGAGAATATCGTATCTTTTTGAATTTGCCAGACAATGACCTGCGTGGATAATTTTGGCCGAAGTCCAATCATGGTCACCGGGAAGAGTTGGTTAATTTCTGCGTGATCCACTAGTGCGTTGAAGACCATATGTTCCAGTGCCTTCCCTGAACAGGAGGTCAAACAGGAGGGACAAAATTACAAACAGGATGCTCAGAAATTTGGACGATCAATCAATTACAAGCATCACCAAACTATCCAACAAACATTGGCACGAAGTCACCCTCTCACAAGAATGGAAGGATGCCAAGGTAATTTTCACTCCTCAATCCGGAAAACGGCTCAACCTCAAAAACTTGAGGCTCATCGAGCAATACGAGGCACTTACTGCACCAACAATTGAACGCTTTACTTGCCGGATCCAC
This sequence comes from Dermacentor variabilis, assembly GCF_050947875.1. Classification (NCBI taxonomy): domain Eukaryota; kingdom Metazoa; phylum Arthropoda; class Arachnida; order Ixodida; family Ixodidae; genus Dermacentor; species Dermacentor variabilis. Next base: position 58,697,504 of record NC_134572.1, read on the forward strand.
TCAACCGGCACTGAGACTACAAGTTGATCAAAGCGCCTTACAACACATAGATAATATTTGTCGGGCTCACGACGGCAGGAATCTGCTTAACGTACTGGAGGCGCGAAAGGAAAAAAAAAATGACGTCTGCCTTTCTTGAGTAGGCTTGGCCCTCAAGAGAGAACAAAACCGTCCTTGGCTGCTCATATCCACATAAGCTTTACGGGGGGTTCGAAAAATGAACAAGAAAAGAACAGCAGCACGCCCTGCAGGCCTACAAAAACTGGCAGCGTCCTTTGTGATACAAGCGTACGTAAATTTTACTGATATTTACAGAGACGCTTCTGTTCGCGAAGGCAGTAGAACTGATTCATTTTCATTCGCAGAACCTGCAGCACAGCTTTCTATTCGAATACACCTTGCTGTATCTGCAGAGCCATTAAATAGTAAAACAAATTAGTCCGCAAGAAACACACCTGCCTACATGCTTCTGTGGGGGGGGGGGGGGGGAGGTAAGTGCCTTTTTGGTGCATGCACGTGTGCTCGCATGCGGTTGTGTTCTTTTGCGTTCTGATTTGTCTTACCATAATGCGTTACCAACGAGCCCCGCAGCAAGTTCTATAATTATTAATATGGCACTGAACTATATTGTCAAAAATCTGAAGCTGTCCAAGGCTATTATATTAAGCGACTCCTCCGGAGCTCTGAGCAGCCTGTTCAGCGCACACAGCCGGCTCATCTCTTTTGCGTGAGAGACTTAAGATGGTAAAAACACATCTCAAGGAAGAACAGTGATGTTTTAGTTCATACTATTACACATTGTTATTTCAGAAAAGAAGGCAGCTGCTTCTCTAGTGGCTTCAGCGCACCTTTATTTAACAGATGGTAATCTAAGCAAAATCAACGAGGCTAAACTTCGCATACGCCGCCACCTATAGCACCCCCACCCGTATGAACGTATCACCAAGGGAGCGCACCTTACACGAATTTCCGGCTGCGCTCTAGCTCGCAGCAGTAGGTCTCTATTGTTCTAGATACGCATCGGGTGTGTTAATGTAGCTCATTGCCTTCCCCGACAAGGACGCGCGCCATGTCCTTCGTGCCTGGTTTGTGAATGCTACAGCGAAGCGCTTGAGCATCTTCTATTATGAAGTCCAATTTTGCACAGTTGTTGCTGTGTGTGGCTTATCAAGTTCCAACAACCTAATCTTACCTGCACTGCATGGCACTTAATGTTACGTTGCTTCGGAAAGGTGGCGCTATTGCCGGCATAAGAGGCTCACAAAGCTGGGCTGGAATCCTTGCCAACCACGAAACTAGAGTCTCGTCTGTAATGGGCGTACTTTGCGTGTCTCTTTGTGACGTGTTATGGTGAGCTTTTCATTGCCGTGTTCCCCTTTTTAATTTTTCTTCCGTTCTGCTTTTCCTGAGTATTGCGTCGTGGCTTACATTGGTCGAATACAAGCCACAAAACAATACTATCATAAATCTACGTTACCGGATGGTCGCGGTGGGGATATCCAACTTACGCAGCAAGCAATTCAAGCTACCGAACAGGGGCACGCCTCAAGGCTCCGTCATGTCGCCCCTCCTAATCAACGTGGCGCTCCTCAAGCTCCCTCGGATTCTTGAGAGCGTCCCGGGATTACTTCACAGCTTTTACGCGGACGTCATCACGCTGTGGAAATGAGGCATGAGCACGAGAGAGCAAAACCCTTGCCTCCAGGAAGCAGTTGATGTCATCAAAAACTATCTCGGCAGCTGCGCCATCCACAACAGACCAGGGAAATTGAAACCACTCGTGCTCAAGCCACGCACCAGAGGAAGATCTCCCACCTGCGGAGCGCCAGGCCCATGGGTCACTCTCAACGGTGCCTAGATACCGAATGTCGCCTCACTTGGAGTACTCTGCTTTCACCTTCACTGCGATGGATCGGAGGCCGCCACGCTCCCTTGGCTCCAACACACCATATCCCAACCCACACCTCGTAAGGAACGTAGCCAAGCGACGCAGTTGTCTCAAAGAACAAGGCATCCTCCGATTCGTTCAAGCTGTACTGTCCAGCAAAATAACGTACGGAACAGAGTACCTTGCTCTCAAGATCTCTGAAGTGGACAATCTGAACGCACTTATGAGCAAAGCTACGAAGCTGACCAAAGGACTGCCACCTGTGGCGTCAGTAACCCGACTGCTCAAAATGGGTGTTCATAACACCTGGCAAGAGCTGGTGGCAGCACAGAAGACCAGCCAACTCGAGAGACTGACGCTTACGCCGACGGGAGATCGGCTCTTGCACGTTCCCCGGCTACGGGGAACGCTACACCCCCGACGCACGCCGCAAGGTCGAAAATACCGTCATAGCTAAGAGAATCCCTGAGCACTGCGAAACTACCGCGCAACATGCATCCCGAGCATCATCTAAGACGCCAGCTCGCTCTAGTCGACGCCACCCGCAGAAGTCACAAGCATGATACCGATCTTCGCTACGTCGACACGGCGAAATACCTGGGCAAACTTACCTACACCCTAAATGTGGTCGACTCGAGAGGCAAAGAAGTGGCGTGTGCTACCGTCATGGTCTGAAACTCTGAGACGGCTGAAGAAGCGGCGATCACGCTCGCGATCACCACGAGCATGGATGCGGTCGCAGTCTTACGGTCTCCCAAACCCCAGTACGCAACAACACGAGAGGCCGAAGCTCGGTCGAAGCAGTCAAGATTCTGAAAAACAGAAGCACTCCCTACTCTTACAGCTGCGTCACGTGGGTTCCAGGACACGAGGGGATTGAGGGAAACAAAGCGGCTCACGTCGTGTCCCGCAGTCACGTCAACTGGGCCTCTCTCACCGCCTCGCGAGACGCCCCACCACCCGGCGTCGGAGCGGAAGCGGAGAAAGCAGCGCTCATATAGAATGCCATTCACCAACACTACCCGCTAGGATGCAAGGTGTACCCACCACCTCACCCCAAGCTGGCCAAAGAGGAAAGCACCGACTTCCAAAGACTCAAGGGCAACACCTACACCCATGGCATCCCCAAGCATCAGATCCAACCGACGCTTCACACCTACAACTGTGCAATCTGTGACGTGCTAGACACCCTGGTGTGTCTACTACTCGAGCGCCCCTGGCGGCACGAGGACGCCATTACCAAGCCTGCTACGACCGAAGACATTAACCTCCTGACTGAGATGTGGGAGGCCAAAACCTCCATCCCGGACGTGGCCGACTAACGAGGACTTGTCGCCAGAGCCCGGGAGGCGATCGGGGCCAGAGGATTCCTGGAACAAGAGACCCTCCAACCTAGGGCGACCCCGAGCTGAAATGCTCTGGAACAGTGTTTCAGAAATGCGTTTTATTTCATCATCATAATTCCGCTTTTCTCTCTCCTCCGCAAGAGAGTGGGCGTGGTGTCCCTTTTAGGAGACAATAGGTAGCGCACCTTTCTTTCTCTTTGTGGTTTTGGACAACTTTACAACAACAACAACAACAACAACAATAATGATAATAATAATAATAATAATAATAATAATCCAGTCATGTGCTTCTGCAACAAATTATTAAGTTTTGCAATAGGTGAATCAGGATGACGACGACTTCGTCATAACTTTGCTAACACTTTTTAGAGTATTGGTAGCATAATATTTGAATAGGCTAATTCTTTTGTCGATACCATCAGTGTTTACGCCTCTGCCGTGCTTAGTAAAAATCTAGTACATGACACTCGTCTTTAAACATCGAATCATGGTTCACTACGAGTGCGAAGTCTGAGGTCAAAGGCAATGGCCCAATACCGAAAATGCTTAATCATCATATTACGTTCACGGAAATGTATACATTAAGCACTCGCAACGGCTCCGCACCACGAATTACCGAAAAACGAAGGACAAGAATTCTTGTGGATTTGGGGTACTCGTTAAAATACGAATACCTTGAGAATAGCCAAAACATAGACCCGAAAGGACGCCACTAAATGCAGGGACAATACCTTTATCTCAACTCCGTCACTTTTGAAGCGCACATGCAGGCATTATGAGAAAGGTTTCTACTGAATAATTCTTTCATCGACTCAATGCATCTTACTTCTAGTGCTGGGAATCAGATTCAACAAGGGAGAAACATGCAGTTGATCTCAACCAAAGAAAAAGTTAGAACATGGACCCTGAAGGGTACGTTTCCAAATAAATCAACAAAGGAAGGCCCTTCTGAGAGAATCCTTGACAATAAATATTACGCGCACGTCGGTGGGGTCATGTTTCCCAGTCTGTCTTCATTCCAGCTTTAAAGGAATTGCTTTGAGATAAATGTGGGCACTCTCCAGCGCAGCTACAGGAAAGAACACGAGGACGTATTGTAGAAGTCACCACAATTCTTTATAACTTAGCTTCGTGAAACGCAAGCTTCGAGTTTTCTTTCTTTCTCTCAGCAGCAGACAGCTCCAGTATTTTAGTATTTGTTTATTAGGAATGAGCAATCACAAAACGGATCAAATAAGGAAGTGTACGCCAATATAAGAAAAAAAACTATGTATACAGTCAGGAGCTTCAGGAAACTTCTTGAAGTATGCCAGTACTCCGGAACCCTGTTCTCAGAGGCCATTACACACTAATATCGCTGTCTGCCTGAAAGTAGTGGGACAAAAAAAGCAAATAAAAGAAACAAACAAAATATATGAACGAGGAGGGGCACAATCTATTAAAGAGTGATAAATTTGGTAAAGGAGAGTAAATAATTCACAGTAGCCATCAAAATAGTAATACTAAAGTTCGGACATTAATTGGAATCGAAAACTCGGATCTCTGCACAAAGCGCGGTTTATAACTTTGTTGCGGTGGTAGAAAGCGAGCCCGTCAGTAAAAGACAAATCATCGACGGAAGCCGGTTGGAATCAAACGTCATTCGCTTGTGTAGTTAGGATGCGATGTGAGGTGATAGCGTGACCTAATGCAATCCTCGAACCGCTTTGTTCTACGCCTTAGCTCTTTCATCGGTGCGAAACGGAATGCCCCTCCATTAAAAACAAACAACATGTTTTTTTTTGTTTTTTTAAATAAAAATATGAATACCCCACAAGCAGGAAAAAAATTGACAGTCACTTAGCATACGCCATAGAGCATCACCTGCTTGCTCAAGAGACACTCATTAAATTTCTCGGCATTTTCATTAAAATGCGTTGTTACTTTGTATTACTTGTTTTTCGTCCACCAAGGATCGTGGGTTCGAGCGCCTTAATTGGCTCTACGTTAATTAGTTGTGCCTTAATTAACTTGGCCCCAATTAACATCGAACGTTGTAGGTTCGACTTCCACCAAAGGTGATAGGGTGCGACTCCCACCAAAGGTCATGTGTTCGAGTGCTTTAATTAACTATGGATTAATAAACAGTACCTTAATTAACTTCGCCATAACAACAAACGTCGTGGGTTTGACTTCTACATAAGCTCGATGGTTCGACTCCCAACGAAGGTCGTGGGTTCGAGTGCCTAAATTCATCTATCTTAATTAACTTTGCCTTTTTCTTTTTTGGCATGATGAGCGGCATCGGAGCCAGGTGTTGAAGCAGACGACGACGAACGCCAGAGCAGTGGCACGAGCACGTGTCTGCGTGAGCCGAGCTCACATGACTTTCTATACCACACGCCGTGTTTTCCAGACCATCGGCGTATGAGACACGTAAGGTTTTCACCTTAATAACATGTAAAGATAATTAATTTGCTAAAGAGCGCCGTTCGTAATTGCAATGAATAAGTGTTTCACAGGATGTTGGGGTATAAGACATTTAAACAAGTACTCGCGCTTATTTAAACATTCAACATTAGTCAGGTTAAAGCTAGAATATAAGGAAGAAGAAGTTGTTCATTTTACGCGTCAAGCAGATGTCACTAACGAAACGTGCATAAGCCTCTGTGCCTCTAGTTCTAGTGTGAACTGATCATCTGGATGTTCGTAGTTATCCCATCCCATGATGCGCGTAGTTCGCTATTCATGCAAGTACACAAATCCTTGGCTCAGGTTCTCGGATGTCTTCTGCCGGAGCATTAACTGCTTTCGCCAGCTATAACTGTACATCAATGTAGAGTACATGATCTTGAACCAATTATGCCGAATGCGGCAAGTCGAACAGGAGCGCTAAATTGCGCACTTAGAAATACGTAGAACAATATAAATGTGTTACAGCGAAGCTCTCTAAGGCTAGGATCCCGGGATTTCCTCATAGCGTAACGTCAACAGAAAACTATCATCATCAATGTCCCATACTCCGAAATGCAAAGGCCCATACCCCCGTAACGCAGAGCCTAGAAGCACTCGGCAAGGGAAGCGAACAGTGCATACATTCATTGGAACCACGCATACAACAAACAGAACAACATAGGTTTCAATAAGTGCTATCGCAATGATAAAGTGGAAGCTGAAAAGAAGCACCCGAAGCACATAATTGATGACAAGGCGCTCCTGCTCCTACATGCAATGCGAAGCCCGTCTCTTCACAAATAAAAGCAATGGTAGCAGAAAGAAAAGGCGAACTTGCCGAAACTGAGAAACATAATAGAAGCTGTCAGAAACAACGTATCGAGTTATTTCTGTTCCATGGCATCGGAAACCTTTTGCGGCGCCGGCGATGGTGCCGTGCAGCAGTTCCGTTGTATTCCACGCTCGCCATGTGGCGCTGCTGGGTGCATTTCCTCGACCAGTTATTGTCAATTTATCGGATGGGCATCCAATGACTGCGTGGCCTGTGATTCGCGCAGAAAATCCGATTGATCTCCGGCGCACGGTGCCTTTTCCTGCCACGCTGCATCCAGTTTCTTTTTTAGCCCTCTACCGACTGAATTTTCGGCTCATCTTTTTCTTTGAACTGAGCTAAGATATTGCTCTCAGAGGCACGGTCATGCACTGCTTATAGTAAGCAAACTGTAAGCTTTGGACGACAAGTATCATCACCTAACAGTTATCATCGTTGATTTATAGCTGACTAACTAACTAGGTAACTGAATAATTAACTTGCCAACGAAATAAATAAATAAATAAATATATAAATAAATAAATAAACAGACAGAGGGACAGACCAAGGCCCAATGGCATTTAACAAAGGAGTGCTTCTTACAAATAACAAAGAATGCGCAGCAATTTTATCAAGTGCAGATTTGTATTATGGCCTCCTGTTGTGATCTTTGCAGTGTCTGGAATACTGGTCGAAAAAGCAGCAAATCGCTTGGAGACTACACTTGGACTCGAAATAGCAGAGGCCTGAATTGCGTTGGTTCGATAAAGAAGGGTACGACAATTTTAATGCCAATAGCATTCGTGGAATTCCAAGAACAGTTAGCGTTTTGGTTATCTAGCTGTCCCCTAACCCCCCAAAATTGCCGGTCGAACGAGGGGATGTGAAGTATAAAAACGTGGACCGATTCCGAAGGTAGTAAAACACGCTGCGAGGCTAGTTGGTGCATAGCTTTCAAAAAATGAAGAGCCAACAGTGACAGCGCACTATTCTTTGTTTCTTCTTAGTGCGCTGTCACTGTTGGCGCTTCATCTTTTGAAATCCGAAGGTAGGCCAGACTAAAAGGAGGGCCGCTCTCATGGGTATCTGATACTGGGTTATATGCCCATATTTAATAACCTCTTTGACGACAACTCGGTTTACTATGAATTGCGCCACTGGGTATGACCAAATTACACCGTGGTACAACCATAAGCCCCGCCCCCCCCCCCCCCCCCCCGATAGCGTGTCTAGAGATAAACACCAGAGAGGAGCCCGGCTGAAGTAAACTTATACCTGACGCGCTAAGGCTATTCGCACGCTTGGATGGTCGTTGTCGATGGGTGCTCTCCGATTTCTTTATTCTGTGGTCAAAACGGTCAACCTTCAAAGATGAAGGGCTTCGGGGGGTATGTCTCGCCATTTAATAAACGTTATCGTCAGGCCGCGTTTAGTGCCATAGGCCCGAGGATGCAAAGTTATGCGTGGCGCTTTCTGAGCCATGTACTAACGCAATAAACATAGCAAAAAAAAGTGTCTTAACATGAAGAGCACTCACCGAAAATTAAGCACGGCGGCCCCACGTGCTCTCTTTTCGTTTATTTTTTATTTCATTTTTTATGCAGTACCGCTAACGTTCAACCTATGTTTGGTTAGTCAACCAGAGCATCAGCAGCCACGATACTTAGCGCCAAGGAGAATTATGACGTTCGTCGTTTCCCTTGTTTCCACGTCCGCTAGCATCACAGGGGAGAAAAAAATGCAAGCACGCTGAAGGCTATCCCGACACGTTGCTACCGTTCGAGCCGACAAATTTTTTTTCTCTCTCTCTCTCTCTCAGTCTGACACCTTCGGAAGCCGTGCCTTCTTCGACGGTCATTAATATCGTGAGTGGCAGCTACTGACCGCACCCAGGGGCAAAAGAATGCTGCAGGGATCCAGCTACGTGATCGCGAATCTCACCTGTCAGCTCTATTTCACCCCGCATCTTCTCGGAATTTTTTTTTATTTATACGTGACGTTGTCAGCCCTTGTGTCTAGCTGGCTGTTTTCTTTCTATTCCTCCACTTTTCTCATTTTTGTTAGGATAGATATCCAAAACGGCAGAGACACTTACAGATTCCGTTTGTAATTTTCCTATGTAATAGTGCTAATTTCTTTGTCTAACTAAATCTCATTCCTCATGCACTGAGTTTTGAAGACACGTGAATTATTCTACACGAATAAGACTAAGTGCACATTGTTTGGAGTCTTATTGAGAAAGCGACATTTATATTTAGGCCTTGTGATACAGTTATGTTACCAAAGGTGACCACCTTCGTAAATGTTGTTCTAATTGTCAAGATGTCAGTTAGGCGGTAGTATAAATGCGTAAGACACGTCAAAATAAAAAAAAATCCTTAAGATAGAGATAGCCCGCTTAAATATGAAAACTACTATGTTGCGGCGCAACCGTGGGCACTGAATAGCAGCGCCATCAAACGGCCTCGGTGCAATGGCAGGAAGCTGGTTACTGGGCCGGGCGGCGGCGATCACATGGCGATAGCAACAAGCATGTTCTTTCCAAGATAGGCGAGCAGCTCTCGGTGATCATTGCGTATGAATATCAAGGAATTGCGCTGCCTTGAAGGGCGAGCCTTGTAGCTTTCCCAATGAGACTTATCGATTGCACTGCTAATCCGCATGCGCAAGTGAAGGGTCACAAGGTATGCTTCATATTTCGCGAACATCTTCTATTAGCCTGGAAAAATTACTTCTTTTCACAAACACATAAAAAACGGAGTTTCTGGTGTGTCTCCATCTCAACTGCAAACTGAATGGAATCTCCTCGATTTTTTACATGCCTGATGAAAGCTTCCAGAGCACAGCGCTTGGTTACGCAAAAAGAATTGTTAATGTAGCGTAGAAAAATTATTGGTGATGGACTGAAAGAAGAGAGCGCGCGACTTTCCAGGTATTCCATCGTCATATTCTCAGTGGTCACCGAGACAAAGGCACCCGTTGGTGTGCCGTGGACTCGCTTGTAGATGCCCTTATCGAAACAGAAGTAGCTGTTGCCCGGGCAAAAACTCAGGAAACTCTTGAAATCGGGGACATCAAATGGCGACCTTTCCCGTAGAGCCTGATCGGCGTCGAGAGCAAGAAAACACGCTTCCGCGGTGCTTCCGCGGCCATGTAAGTGAGAATGGAAGTTAACAGAGACGACGTCAAACAAAACCATCAGGTCGTCGTCGTCGAGGACGAGATCTCAAACTTTTTCAACCAAATCGGAGTTGCGCACATGCATTATACCTTTTCCGACGAGAGGAGACAAAAGTCTGTGCAGAAAGCCGGTAATCTTCTACTGGGGGATACGGGTGAAGTGCACTATGAGTCGCAAAGGATCATCCGGTTTATAAATCTTCGGTTAGCCATAAAGCCCATGGGGCGCACCATTATGGCACGGAAGCGAGTAGCAGAAGGACTCGTGCTCAGGAGAAACAAAGTGGAACACCTTCGGCAAGGAGTCTCTGTAGTCCTTGTCTTTTAACAAGTTTTACTTGGGCGGTATACGTCTTTCTTTGTGGTGTCTCATCCCGACCTGATGGGCATCCGTCCGTCCGTCCGTCCTTGGTTCGCCACGCTAGTTGTTACTAGTGGAGCGAGTACGAAGTACTTCCCTTTAATGCAGCGCCTGCACAACATTTCATATGCTCTTTTTGAATCTGAAAAGAGGAGTTCTTTACGTGACGTTGTTGATTAATTTACTTCATACTTCTGTACAGGATCATTCATAAAATTATGTTTTGTAACCATTCCATAGAATTTCTTAGACAATACTAGTGGTCATGGCTCCTCAAGAATGTCACAACATGGAGATTCGCAACTTATTAAAGCGTATCAAAAATTTATCCTTCAATGATACACAGAATAGAACACAATGTAGGGTTAACTTATTATGCCCTCGACCTTTAATCACAAAGACCCACAAGTACTTTATGGCAATGGGGCATAAAACACGTTATAGCGATGAAGACTAAATTATCAGTAGAGGTTAATGATCTTGAGGCACATGAACCCCATAATACTATGTACGCAAATAAAAAAAAGTTGGGCGCCAAGGCGAGCGTAAACATTGTTCCAGGCTAACACTGCAAAAAAAAAAAAGAACATATCAAGGTAAAGAGGGAAGAACAGAGCTAAACACAGAGATCTGAGAAAGGAAGAGCAAGCAGGAAAGAACGGGGGGATACGGGTTGCAACAGAAACAGACTGAGAGAAAAAAGGTGCCATATAAGACATTAGCGGCGGCTACGTAAGAATGACTACAAGCCTAGCCCCACCTCCTTCCTCTTGGTGCAAGAGCCGGAGATTTTCCCCTCCACTGAATTGACCCATGAGTCCCTCCATTCTGTGGCTGTCTTCTGCGACGATCAAGAGCTTGCTAAAGGGCAAGATAGAAGGCAAACGCAGTGCGACGAGGGGAAGCGAGTATCTGCCTTTCACGTCTCCTTTCCCGTGACCGGCGTTGTGCAACTGTGACAATCCCATCCGCTGTTCCCAACGCGGTTAGGAGTGCAGGAACAGTTCCGCTTTGCTAAGACACGTGGCGTGTACAAGACGCTAACACCCGAAGTCTATTGCTGGCTCCTATACGCTGGTTATTGCGTATACTTACACCTTTTCATGCATTATTCAATCAAATTAAATCAGGAATGGTTCCTGCCCGTAAAACCCCAGCATTTTTTAAATTTTAGTAGTACACATTAAAGAAAAATATAGAAAGAAAACATGGTATCCCAAGAAAGACCCCACAACAAGCACTCGTACATGTAACGCGATGTACAAAGAACGATATGTCTGTGAAAGCGAAGAGCGGTTAAAATTCTTGATTTATTTAAAAATTATTAGGGGGGGGGGGTGAGGCTATAGAGGTGCTCTTGTGAAAAATATAACCAGTGGGCGAGAAATGCTAAGCCTTTTCATAATTTTACACCCAGGTTAACATGAAAAACCTGTAATTGCTTTACAACAAGCACTTGAAACATGCATATAACAGTCATATTCTATTTGATAGGAAAATACGGACGCTTAAAAAACGCAAAGTTACGTTCGCTAATATAAAACATCAAAAAGAAGACATTGCATTATGTTTCTAAACCAAAGATCGGACATACATTTGGACTAACACAGTCAGCTGGGTGGTGCATCCGTTTCATAAAATTGAAGGTATTAAAAAAAACGTAGTTACTGAATTCGCAGTTTGCTTCTAAGGATACAAATACGTAATTTTACAGCCCAAGTAAGCTTAATAAAACACAACAAATTGATAGTTAATAATACTCTTGATCTCATAATCACATTAGGTAAATTCATTCATTATGGCAAGAATCATTCTAAGAAGGGCTCAGCTTTTAGAGCGCAGCACTTAGGCGCCCGTTCTCGCCTCGTCGTCCCTTGGACTCCCTCACCGTAACTGAGCCAATTACCAAAGCGAAAGATGAAAGAGCGAACGCGGGCCTCAGCGGGTGATGAAAAACAGCGATAGCGAAGAGAGCGCGAGGAGGAAAGAGAAGGAGGAGAGTATGGCAAAGGGGGTGTGGAAGAAAGCGTAGTAGCGCGCAAGAATGGCTCTGTGGCGACGACTGCTGCGAGATATCGACAGAGTATACAACGCCATCGTCTGTTCGCCGATGGCACGCGACAAGCTTGCCGACCGATAGCACATATGGAAACAAAGCAATGCCTGAGCGGCGGTCTGCCTGCGGTGGCTGCTGTGAATCATGGCCACGCGTCACTCACGTGCTGCCTCTCGCGATCTCCCGATTAGCCAGGCAGTCGTGCCACTCTCTGCTCCGTTTGCGATGCACCGCACGAGGCACAGTGTACGCACCGGCCAATATTTCGCGAAATGAAAACACTCATAGAGCTGCGTTCAAATTTCCAATTAGGGAGTACCGTAATCGTTGGTGTTCGTTTTTTTTGTTAGCCATAGATAAAACACGCGGCAGAATATCATGCCACACAAACACTTCAACCCCACTATGTTGGTAGGCAGCTCTTTGCTGCGTTCGGTGTACAATGCGTCTGGTTGCTATGCAACGTGGTATTTCTTAAAGCGCCCCTCACCAGGCCACACGTCAATTTTTTTTTATGAAAGCATACGGGAAGGTAATTGTTATGTTTAATTGAAATGTAGAAACAGTCAGGTCAGGGAAAATAAAGTAGATGAAGAAGCAACTTTGCGCATGCAGGGACGGAACCCACATCCCACGCTCGATGTACGTAGTGCTTTGCCAATTAAGCTACCACGGCGCCATCTCTTCGGCCACTTTCTTAGGCATCTGTGTGAAAGATTAGCTCTCACAATGTTAACCAATACAGCTCACGGCGAAGTCGGCCTAGGCGGTACACTCTTTTAACTGCAAGTGTCCCTTAGTAAAACTAGAACGCAGTAACTTAGAGCCCGAAAGCCTAAAACAAATGTACCGCTCATCAGATGTTTCTAAACCAGAGCAATACTCCACGTAATATGATATTCCAAGAATTAACGCGCACATGCAGGAACGCAGTCGTAGCTAGGCGAGAGGGGAGGGGCGGTGCGTAGGGTGACTTCATCATCGTCATCATAATCATCATCAGCCTGGTTGCGCCCACTGCAGGGCAAAGGCCTCTCCCATACTTCTCCAACTACCCCGGTCATGTACTAATTGTGACCATGTCGTCCCTGCAAACTTGGTAATCTCATCCGCCCACCTAACTTTCTGCCGCCCCCTGCTACGCTTCCCTTCCCTTGGAATCCATTCCGTAACTCTTAGTGACGATCGCTTATCTTCCCTCCTCATTACGTGTCCTGCCCATGCCTCCGTTTCTTTTTCTTGATTTCAACTAAGATGTCATTAACTCGCGTTTGTTCCCTCACCCAATCTGCTCTTTTCGTATCCCTTAACGTTACACCCATCATTCTTCTTTCCATAGCTCGTTGCGTCGTCCTCAATTTAAGTAGAACCCTTTTCGTAAGCCTCCAGGTTTCTGATCCGTAGGTGAGTAATGGTAAGACACAGCCATTATACACTTTTCTGTTGAGGGATAATGGCAACCTGCTGTTCATGATCTGAGAATGCCTGCCAAACGCACCCCAGCCCATTACTATTCTTCTGATTATTTCCGTCTCATGATCCGGATCCGCCGTCACTACCTGCCCAAAGTAGATGTATTCTCTTACCACTTCCAGTGCCTCGCTACCTATTGTAAATTGCTGTTCTCTAAGGGTGGCATAGCGCCCATCGAATTCTTTTTTGTGCTGTCAAACACCGCCGACCAAAACAACCCCTGAATTCGGAAACCATCCTGGATTTTGTATAGAATGTACTTTTCGCACTCGAAAACACATTTTGGTGCGAATATTACGAACTCGGCTTCGATTTCTTGCCAACGCCCACGCACATGGAGTCACATAATGCAAGGAGCCCCATGAGAGCACAAAGTTTCAAGGGTGTTTCGATGACGAGCGGGCTCGTCGCGACATCGCGCGGAGGCCGCGGAATATACGGAGCGCATATATCTCTATTCCGAAACTTTATGGGTATAAAGTTCTCATAAACTTTCTATGCGAAAGGTGAATTGACATTACAAAGTCATACTTTATAATTTAAATTCGGGAACTTCTTGTGTTTAATCTCCTTATAAAGATTTGGCGCCAAAGGTGTAATGGCAGTTGTACATTGGACCATACATTGAGACAAGCGAAATCAACGCACTATCAGACAACTTGACAAAGCACGCAGCGAGGCCCGATGAGGCGAAGCGTTGTGGGGGTTCATTTGTGCCGTCATGTCACCGAAAAGAATATCAACGTTTTTTTCACCTATGCCAAAGCAATCATGTCAAGACATTAAAGCCAGCAAAGGTAATTATATGTTCTTATTTATTTATTTTTACTTTGACTTTTCTTCGCGAGGACACATTGAACCTCTTCAATTTTCTTCTCGCTACCCCCGGGCTGCCAGAGCCAGCCAGAGCACATGCGTTTTTCTCCTGTTGCCCCGACAACCGCGCGGCTCACTTCGGTACACGCTCGGATTTCTCTATCCTAGTGTATTTTGACCTGGCAAAGTTTGGACAATTTCTAGTTAGCAGAGGAGAAAAAGAAACAATGATCGCTCGCTGCCATTACTATGGGGAGTCGACCGATTGCAACGCGATCGCTTGAGCGCATAGCCTTCACTTTGATGTTATCGTGACGTCTTCGGAAAGTCTTGTGTCTCGCCGGTGTAGGATACCGAGCCGTATGCGTATTGTTCTCAGTGGACCAAACATCTCACGTTTTCTTCGATATTCATTCGGTAGTCAGATTAGTTACCTAAAGTAGGCATTCGATTGTTACAAACATGCTTTCCTTCGCGTTTATTTATTGCGGTGGCCCCGCCGCACAAAAATAAAAAACACGAGGTTGTGGTTCACCGAACTGTCGCATGGCGAAAGTTCGGTGTTGTTACTTCTTTTGCGGAAAGTAACAAGCCACGAAATTCTTCATTTGACGGATACTCTCATTATATTTTATGTACACTTCAGGCGCGTTTCTGCCGTCGCCGTCACCGCAATGTTCCGTACAAAGTCCAAGGGTGATAACACCTTCCCCACGCGCCGCATTTTGTATGTGAGACTAAAAGCATGGGGGGGGGGGATGGGATATGTGAGACGACGATGGTAGTTCAGTCGTTTGTGCGCAAGGCAGACAACAGGGAAGGAAGCGGGCCGCCTTTTGTCGCACGCGATGCATAGGGGGGTGTGGAAGCCTGGGAGGCCAGGCCTTAAACTTTTGTAATCTGTGAATCTGTGATTGCGCAAAATATTTATTTTCTTTGCTGGATGCATTATATACAGTGACTTTTGCTCAGGTACGTAGATTTATTGGAAATCTATACGTATATCTGAGAGTTCAGAGTGCACATTAGGTACGTTGCCCGTGTCAGTTCCCACCATCTGGCAACACTACCGTCAGAAAGGCCGCAGACATCATTTTGTCCTACGGTTTCGGATTATTACACCTGCCTTCCATCAGGCTTCACCCCCGCAACTAAGCCATCGATTCCTCCATGGTGTTTGGCTCGACCTGCAATGCACCTCACCGTACCAGGAATCAGGAAAAAATCTGAGCTGTCATCACCTGCTCTTATACAACTAACTCTGCTCCTTTTGCACGAGAGGTACGCCGACCACATACATAACTATACTGATGGATCGGCAACTCTCCAGTGTTCCTCTGGAGTCGTGGTTTACCCAGCGAAAGCCACTACCATCAGTTTCAAGACATGTCGCCCAATGACACCGATGGCTGCGGAACTTGCAGCTTTTCGCGCTGCACTTCGTCTCGTCAGCCAAGAACAACTTCGAAAATGGTCCATATTCAGTGACTCGAAGGCAGCACTGCAATCTTCGCTATCAGCCCTGCGGCGTGCGCCACACGAACAACTGGAATTTGAAATTAGATAACTAATCCATACCTTGACTGAGAAAGGACACCACGTGACATTTCAGTGGCTTCCAAGTCACTGCGGCATCATAAGGAACGGACACGCCGATTACGCTGTTCGGTCGGTTATTCAAGGGTACGAAGAGGAACCGATACCATTATCAAGGACAGATGCCGCTAGAAAACTTCGAATGCTCAGCCGTGATATCACGTTCTTTTTGTGGAACGCAGGAAGTTTTCAAAACAAGCGGCTGCACATCCTAGACTCCTCTTTACGCCTCTGCATTCCAGCTGGACTCTGCCGTTGCGAAGCTACCCTGCTTTGTCGAATATGGCTAGGGGTGGCCTTCACCACGTCTTTTGCTTACCGAATCGGATGGGCTCACAACGCCTCGTGTGATGACTGCGGTAAGGAGGAGACTCTTCAACCCCTTCTCTGTGACTGTTCTCGCTATAATTTACAGAGGCGATCGCTCGCAATCGTGATAGTGCGCTTTGACCTAAGACCTCTAACAGAGGAACTTATTTTAAAATGCCGCAATCACAAGCCATCGCTGCAGAGGGCGATGAGGGCACTGTTGCAGTTTTTAAAGGCAACAGCATTAGACAAGCGGCTGTAGCCTGAACAGATGTTTATAGTGTGCAAGTGCTACTGTGATGTGCGGTGACAGTAGGCAGCGACAGTGACCGACTGTGATTGTATGTCTATTCTCCTTTCTTTACCTCTACTTTGTTATCACTTCACCTCCCCCTCCCCCTCTCCCCTGCGTAGGGTAGCAAACCGGATCTTCCCCTCTGGTTAACCTCCCTACTTTTCCCCATTCCTCGGTTTTCTCTTTTTATATATACGTATATTTAAATATCTTGTTGCGAGGTTTCGTGTATACATCCAGTGAACGTTGTTTCCAGTGACACTGGCTTTCTCTTTATCAAGCTGTACCTTCGCATTTGCATATTCCATTGCATTTTTGCATTTCAAATGTATATATTGCAGAACTACTGCTTTTTACATGTGCTCTCAGTTGCGACTATAACTGCGGGGCAATTACTCATAATACACGACCGGTGACAGCTGCTCCTGCGCAATACATTTGAACAAAGGACAGCGTCTTTGAGATTTTTCTTTGGCCGTTGCATATGTACAAAGATGTAAACAAGGTTCTTGAATGACAAAATTTCATTAAAATATTTGTCCTCAGCTAGTGCATTTCATCGTCCTTGCATTTTTTCATATGAGCTGCATGCATTGCTTTGCTCGTTTCGAATTGATATAGTTGTAAAGTTCGTGTTATGTTCTCTTTGCATGTAAAATAAATAAAAAGCATGGAAGCATTGATATCAGTTATTTCCGGCACAACTTTTGGGACATCCGAATATAGTCGTTTATGAAAAAAAATCATATTTTGCTTGTACTGACAGTGCGTAGCGTTGAAGAATTCGTTTGCAGCATCTTTGGCGCTGCAGTTATTATTCATGTATTGGATCCCACCAGAAATTCTATAAGGAGGAGGACGAGCTGCAACGTGAGCCCCCGAAACAATATCTTGGGCTACGCCACTGAGCAGGAACTATAAAATTTCCTTTCATGCTATGTACGAAAGCCTAAAGGGATGATGGCCGGTGAAGTAATCCCTCTGCTCTACCAGTAGAAGATTCTTTCTTCCTCACTAAGATGAGAACCTTCATAAGTGCTTCACTCCGTAATGATACATGTAGTTCGTACACATTAACCAGGGCAGACTGAAGAAGAAAAACGTACACATGTCAACTTGCTACCAATATTTACAAGCGACAAAACGGGCTCCCCTGTTTTTTACGCCAGATAAGCTAAGTCTCCGACAAGAAAGTTAATTAAATTATCGGGTTTTACGTGCCAAAACCACATTCTCATTATGAGGCACGCCGTAGTGGAGGACTCCGGAAATTTGGACTACCTGGGATTCTTTGACGTGATCCTAAGTCTAAGTACACGGGTGTTTTCGCATTTCGCCCCCATCGAAATGCAGCCGCCGTGGCCGAGATTTGATCCCGCGACCTCGTGCCCAGCTTCCCAACACCATAATCGCTCAGCAACGAGGGAGGGTAGAAGAAAGTGATATTACTGAAAATTTTAGAAGCAATATATAAGCAAAAATTTTAGAAGCAAACGAGGCCCGAAAAGTTATGTAGATACGGTGGCATAAAATGTAGACGAAAACAAAAACAAAACAGCAAGCTATCGCGCCTTACAGCAAACTATAGAGCCTTCTGCGTCACTCCTTATCCAAACCCCCTTCGAAATATGTAATTCTCCTCCTAACCTACCTTCTTCTCTTCCCGAATGAATTGATTCTGAGTGTTATTCATCTTTACTAAGGAGAATACCAGCTGTAAAGGGGGTTTATCCGGGTAGTAGAGAAGCAGCGACCAACGCAGCAACAGCAGTAGGGCGCAGCGCAGCCAACAGCGCAGCCAGTGAACGAACTGGGTATGAGCCACACGATGACAACGGGGATTTTTAGCCTGCCGATCTTCTTCGTGACAATCACTCCCGCAATTGAAGAGTACCCATCCTGGCGATCTAGGAAGAGGTGAGCGGATCGTAATACGGCTTCAGCCGGTCAATGTGCACAGTATCTCGTACCAGACGACGCAGATCGGGAGCTAGTGACAAGGGCTCGACCACGTAATTAACAGGTGATGGTTGCGCAACCACGCGGTAGGGCCCGTAGTACTTCGGGAGGAGCTTGGACGAAAGGCCAAGGGCAGCAACAGGCGGTACCTAAAGCCACACGAGTGAGTCGATAGGGAAGGCGTGAGGGGGTGGGCTGAGGTCATCGCGATCTTTTTGGCGGCACTGTTGAGCAGACGTCAAAGAACGGGCCAATTGTCGGCATTTCTCGGCGTACTGAGCGACCGTAGAAACAGGTGAGCACTGAGCAGGGTCCGACCGGTACGGGAGAACCGTATCAATGGTGCTGGAGGGATGGCGGCAGTAAAGCAGAAAGAATGGTGAGAATCCGGTAGTGGCTTGACAGACAGTGTTATAGGCGTATGTGACGAATGGAAGTACAAGATCCCAGTTGTAATGGTCAGACGCAACATACATTGATAGCATGTCACCAAGAGTTCTGTTGAATCGTTCTGTTAAGCCTTTTGTTTGTGAATGATAAGCAGTAGTAGTGCGGTGAATAATTTGGCATTCAGATAGGAGTGAATGCAGGACGCCCGAGAGGAATACGCGACCCCGACCGCTCAGCAGTTCACGGGGTGCGCCATGGCGCTGAACACAGTTGTTCAGAATGAATGAGGCAACGCCTTTTGCTGACGCGGCAGGCAAGGCGGAGGTTTCGGCATATCGTGTCAAATGATCTGCGGCGACAACAATTCATTAGTTGCCAGCGCCAGTAGATTGAAGAGG
The DNA here is from genome assembly GCF_050947875.1 of Dermacentor variabilis. Classification (NCBI taxonomy): domain Eukaryota; kingdom Metazoa; phylum Arthropoda; class Arachnida; order Ixodida; family Ixodidae; genus Dermacentor; species Dermacentor variabilis. The sequence continues at coordinate 58,716,815 of NC_134572.1, forward strand.
TCCGTAGAAATCAATGCCGACACGATTGGAAGCCTGAGCTGGGCAGGGAAGCGGCTGAAGAGGTGTGGTGGAGAAATACGGGAAATATTTGTGGCATTGGCAGGCAATGCAGGAGCGTACGTATTTGTGAACGATTTTGTACATCTCTCGCCAATAATATCGTAGGCGACGCCGTGTGTAGGTTTTCGACACTCCGCCGTGACCACACTGCGGGTCAGAGTGGAAAGCGGAGCATAAATCTTGTCGAAGGTGGTGGGGCACTACTAAAAGCCATATGCGGCCGTCAGTGTGGTAGTTGCGGTGGTACAAAAGTCCGTCGCGTGGCGGGGCACTACCAAGAGCCATGTGCGCCCGTCACTGTGGTAGTTGCGGCGGTACAAAAGTCCGCCGCGGATGGTGAAATGCTGCGCCTGTCGGCGTAACGCTCGAGGTGCTGAAGCTGCCGGAGGATTTGGCAAAAAGTCGGATATTATGACGATCCATGAGGGCTTACGTTGCTCTGAGGCCATTTCCAGGATGTCAAGTGGTGAGATATCATGTCTGTAGGTAGAAGTACTGCTGTCGGAAGTTACTGGGGAGCGCGAGAGGGCATCAGCGTCAGAGCGTCTGCGTCCAGAGTGATAGACGACACGCATATCATAGTCCTGAATTCGGAGGGCCCACCGAGTGAGGCGCCCCGACGGATCTTTGAGGTTCGACAACCAGCAAAGAGCGTGATGATCCGTCATCAAGTCAAAGGGTCGACCACAGAGATATGGGCGAAATTTTTGAAGAGCCCATGCGATAGCCAGGCACTCTTCTTCTGTTACTGAATAATTGGCCTCAGGTTTTGTTAGGCTACGACTGGCATAAGTGACCACGTATTCGGTATTAGGGTTCTGACGCTGTGCGAGCACGGTACCAAGGCCGTCAACACTGGCGTCAGTGTGAAGTTCTGTAGGTGCGCTTGGATCAAAATGGCGCAAGATCGGCGGAGACGTGAGTAGGCGACGAAGAGTCGTAAATGCAACATCGGAGGCTTCCGACCAAGCAGAAAGCTTATTGTCGCCTTGTAGGAGTTGGTTTAATGGTGCGATCACGGTAGCGAAATTGCGAACGAAACATCGAAAATGGTAGCATAGGCCAATGAAGCTGCGTAGGGCTTTTAAGTTAGTTTGCTTCGGGAATTCGGATATGGTGCGACGTTTAGCAGGATCAGGAAGGATGCCTTCTTTGGAGACAACATGGCCTAATATAGTCGATTTTTGAGCTGCAAATAGGCACTTTTTCAAGTTAAGCTGGAGCCCAGCATTCCGGAGACAGGTCAAAACTTGATGTAAACGGCGAAGATGGGTTGGAAAATGAGGGGAGAAGACGACAACGTTGTCGAGGTAGCAGAGACAAGTGTGCCACTTCAGGCCGCGCAGGATGCCGTCCGTCATGCCTTCAAAAGTGGCGGGCGGGTGACACAGACCGAATGGCATTACAGTGAATTCATACAAGCCATCTGGTGTTACAAACGCAGTTTTGGAACAGTCAGCGTCAGCGATGGGCACCTGCCAGTAGCCAGAGCGGAGATCTAAGGAGGAAAAAAAACTCCGCTCCTTGCAAACAGTCAAGGGCGTCGTCGATACGTGGCAACAGGTATACATCCTTTCGGGTAATCTTGTTAAGCTTTCGATAATTCACGCAAAATCGTATGGTGCCGTCTTTTTTTTTACCTAGGACGACTGGTGACGTCCAGGGACTACTAGAAGGCTGGATGACGCCGCGTTTCAGCATATCGTTCACCTGGTCATGGATAACACGTCTTTCGGTCGCTGATGCTCGGTAGGGATGCTGCCGAATGGGTGCATGGCTACCAGTGTCGATGGCGTGCGAGACAGTCGTTGTGTGGCCGAGGGATATTGCTTGGCATTCAAAGGAAGAAGAGAAGCCCTCGCGCAAGTGAAGAAGTTCATCGCGCTGCGTCGTCGTAAGGTCACTGGCAATAGCTGGTGTAAAATAACGCGGCAGTGACTGAGGAGGCGATGCCTCGAAAGCGGCAAGGTAAGTGGAGTCGTCCGTCGTGTCAAATATCGAAGATGAGGCCAGGGGTTCTGCTCTGCAAAGGCTTTTACGGCGGCGTAAAGTAATTGGTTCTGCCGATGGGTTTGACACGGGCATGAGAGAGGCGCCAGTTTTGAACTCGATGACGGCGAACGGCAGTGGTAGTGAACGGCGGCGAACTAAATGTTCAGACGGAGCGAAGAGTACTGTTCCGTCACCTACAGAGTCAAAAGAGATACTGACAAGGGCGGAAGACCAGGCAGGTATGACGGTGTCTTCAGAAACGGCGATGTTGTGACAAGGGTCCCTCTGGTCAGTGATAATATCGCCCCAAAATTGAAACAGCTCGATTTCGGTGCGGGAGCAGTCAATGATCGCATGATGTGTGGAGAGAAAGTCTCAACCTAATATGACATCGTGTGAACAAGGTGGCAACACGATGAATTCTATGATATAGAGGACCTCCTGAATGACGACACGAGCGGTGCAGGCGCAGGATGGCTCGGCGTGCTGCTCGTTGGCAGTCCGAACGGACAGTCCAGAAAGCGGCGTCGTCCCTTTTCCTATCTTGCGGCAAATACGGGCACCTATCGCTGAAAGGGTAGCGCCGGTGTCGACAAGTGCTAGCGTCAATGTTCCTTCTATTGCAACTTCAATAACGTTTTTCGGGGAAGTGTGAGGCCTTGTACATTTTGCAGGCACCGCAGTTCGACGGCAGGAGATTTAAAGGTGTCCGAATAGTTGCGGCGTTGCTGGAAACGTGGCGCATATGGACGCACATTGTTGGGGACGTTCGGTGTAAGGAGGCGACAGTGACGGGCTACATGTCCAGCACGGCCACAATAAAAACAAACCGGACGATTGTCTTCCGCACGCCAATCATCTTGAGGTCGTGCATACTGCACCAGTGGCCGGACTGGAGCCGATACGGGCGGGCGCAAAGGCAGGCGAAGGGCACAGTAGGTCTGTGGTGCAGGCCTAGAAGCGACTTCGGCGTACGACAGGGGAGCGGCAACCGGAGACTGCTGGAGGGAAGGTGGAATGTGGTCGGCTACCTGCTCCTTGATGACAGATCGGAGAGCGGGTGCCAACGGAGGATTCGACTGGCCGTGTGTAAGGGGAATCTGAGAAAGCTGACGAGCCACCTCTTCACGGACGAACTCCTTGATCTGTAGCAGCAGCGACGTGTTATCCAAGGAAACAGCCAAGCTCGACATTGAAGTCGCCTGCGGAGGAGATTGGCGGGTGGCTGTGCGTTGTTTGCGGAGTTCGTCGAAGCTTTGGCAGGGACTGACGAGTTCAGAGACTGTCGCCGGATTTTTCGCCAACAGCATCTAGAAGGCGTCGTCTTCAATGCCTTTTAAGATATAGCGGATCTTCTCGGCATCTGCCATTGTGACATCAATGCGGTTGCAGAGGTCGACAACATCTTCTATATAGCTCGTAAATGTCTCCCCGCGCTGTTGCGCATGACTGCGCAAACGCTGCTGGGCGCGAAGCTTGAGAACTGCCGGGCGCCCGAATACCTCCGTCACGTTAGTTTTGAAGGCTGTCCCCGTCGTGAAATCACGTTCATGGTTTCGGTGCCACACGCTGGCGGCACCACTCAAATAAAACGATACGTAATTCAGTTTTTGGTGCCGTCCCAGTGGTTGTGGATGCTCACCCGGTCGTGGTGAGCGAGCCAGTCTTCTACATCATGATCTTTGGTACCGCTGAAGATGGGTGGGCCGCGTTGACGCAACGGGCCGGGGCAGACCACGGTAGTCACCGGGGCAGCGGGTTTTCGTTGCAGTGGTCCTTCTTCCAGTATAATGAAGACAGGCTGCAGTGTCTGGTAGCGAAGTTCTAGGATTCCTGTTGTAACCAGCAGCTCCACCAATTGTAAAGGGGGTTTATCCGGGTCGTAGAGAAGCAGCGACCAACGCAACAACAGCAGCTAGGGCGCAGCCATTGAACGAACTACGTATAAGCCACACGATGGCAACGGGGCTTTTTAGCCTGCCGATCTTCTTCGTCACACAGCCAAAGCTAACGCTGCTGTCATTCATGATACTCAGGGCACAAGGCGTGCAGACTGGTAGCACATAAGGGAGTCTTCGGATTCAATCTGAAGAACAGTCACACGATAAGGGACATCCGTATTTCTGATTCGGGGTACGACCTGAAACTTGCACTGTGTTGAGAAGACGTGCAGAAGTGAACTCCGCCGTCTTGCCATTTGGTACATGGACGCAGGCGCATATAAATGTGAGACGAAGAGCACAATGTTTGGAAAGACACTTTTTCCGTGAATTCAAATGCATCGAAAAAGAAACGACACGCGAGCTAGGTGTAGATTTAAAGCCTAACGTAGCTCTCGCTTGGCTGCACATGTGATTGCGGGCAGGAAACTTCCACGAATAGGCGTTTTACAAAATGTATCTTAAAAATAAAAATAGACAGCGACTAATTTGTACTACAACATCAGGTACAATACTTTGCTGTTGTGTTTATATTGCACCTTGTCTCTCTGCAACCTTAAAAAAATGAACGCGAAATATACTTGTAGATGACTTGTGCATGAAGAGCGAGTAAGAATTTCGAGAGGTGACCGACCTCCTGTACAGGTGCACTACATTTCTGATGCTTTTACTTTTTAGTGCATACACTTTCAAACATAAAAAGGCGCATCAATAAAACAGTATTTTAGCATGCCTGTTCTTTCTGTAATGACTTCGTTGTTTCAAATCTGCAGAGTTACGATCTTGGTGCAAATAGTTCAGTATTTCATTAACTTTCATCCCACTGTTCTACTCTACAGTGAAGCAGACTACCACTTTCAGAGTCTGCTTACAGAGACATTTACAGCCTAAAAGTCTTTGACTATGCAGAGAGTTACGACGTGTACTTCGACTGAGTACAACTGCTGATGAAATCATCAACCTGTTTCGAACTTGAACCAATGTACCAATGTAACGACCAAGTTTTCTGATCGTAAGAGAACATATATGTTTATAACACTATTTCGCTTAAGATACTTTATGTTGCTTATTACCTAATCTATCAGGTGCAGCTGCAATATAGAATAAAACAGATTTTCTTTATGAACATGGTTAGAACGCAAAGGGTAAACGGGGCTCTCATTCGCAAAAAGCTCTTACGCTTTCTAACAGCAAATTTTAGTTAAGGATGATATTGGACATATTAATAGCGACAGCGATTAGCAAATGGCAAAGGGCACTTTGTAAATTATCAAATGTAATTTGTATATTCGGCCCTAGTTTCGTATACGCACAAAATGAACAAAACAATATATAAAAGGTCATGTTTCCGAACGTGGTGGCGTTAAGAAAAGATTCACAAGAAATTTTCACGTGAAATGAGGGAAAGGATAATAAAGGAAGACAGACGGTAAAACCAAATGAAATCACTCTAAAATGAGGCCTAAATAAAACCTTCTAAAAATGTCGTCTCCTTGTCACTAAGCATAACGGACGGCCTGCTGACGCATGCGTTTCCCTCTTTTTTGATGAAATAGGCTTCCACAATTTCCCGCTCAAACCTGTATTTTCCAAACTTCAGAAATTTAGTTTGTCAAACTGAGGGCGGCAATTAGAGCAGTCTCTGCAATGCTCTGCAAGGAAACTCCCTTCCTTGTTGCGCAGATTACGACAATGTTCCATTTCACGCTCATTGAAACATCGGCATGTTTGTCCGATATAGCTGCGACCACAGCTTAGAGGGATTTGGTAGACTACATGTGTCCTGCATTCAGTGAACTTCTTCTGATGCTGAATTCTATAAGCCAAAGTCTACCATGCCAGTCTACCAAATCCCTCCAAGCTGTGGTCGCAGCTATATTGGACAAACAGGCCGATGTTTCAATGAGCCTGCAGTGGAACATTGTCGCAATCTACGCAACAAGGAAGGGAGTTTCCTTGCAGAGCATTGCAGAGACTGCTCTAATTGCCGCCCTCAGTTTGACAAAACTAAAGTTTTGAAGTTTGGAAAAGACAGGTTTGAGCGGGAAATTGTGGAAGCCTATTTCATCAAAAAAGAGGGAAACGCATGCGTCAGCAGGCCGTCCATTATGCTTAGTGACAAGGAGAGGACTTTTTTAGAAGGTTTCATTTAGGCCTTATGTCAGAGTGATTTCATTTGGTTTTACCGTCTGTCTTTCTTTTATTTAACTAGCTTTTATTTTGTTGATGATTTTCTAGTGGCTCTTAAGCTTTTGTCGCACTTTTTTTTCTTTTTTGACGCAGCCGCTGTTCTTTAGTCCTTTATCGTTCAACGCTTTTGTCCATTTCATTGTATATCCCGTGGTTCTATTTTCGCGCGGTCACATGTTTTATCAATTTTTTAGGTGAATGACTATTAGAGATTTTTGTATTGACGCAGACACTGTACTTAGACGCATTTTTCATGTTTTTCACGTGTTATTCTTTGGTCATTATTCCCATAGTCGTGCGGGTTTTATCACTGACTGGGCCTTAGGCGTTTGAAGTGTGTTATGTTGTGGATAGTTTGGTAGTAAAGCGTAGACGGTACTTTTTATGTCTGGTTTTTGTCCCCGTTGGCTTGGAAAAAGACTACACTAGATCAATTGCCTCCTGTGCTGATCCACGTGTGGTTCTTGTTTGCTCATTCGATAATATGTGCCAGATAAGATTCTTGAGTCGTCGATAGATTGCTGTTTTTTACTTCTAAAGTTTTTTGCGCGACTCGGCGTGAATAACCTACATAAGGCAGGCTTGTTGCGAAAATAAACTTAGTTGTGAGTGGCGCCGGTCCTGTCATTTGTGTTCTTCTTCTCGAGTCATGGTCTTCCGCGCCTTGCCAAACTACTTCAACCATGAACCAACTAGCCCAAGCAAGAGTTTTACTTGAACTTACTCCAGCGTGATGATCGAGTTAGGAAACAAATTACTTTTCTCGTGGAAATCTTGACAATGAAATGTGGCGCTCAAATAAGAACATCGTTACTGCAAAAGTATCTCGCTGAAGAGAGTGCTTATTTTTCCTTCAAGTTCACGTAATAGTTGAAAAGAAGTCGAAAAGAAAGGAAACAATAAAAACTCAAGGCAGGGTGTGAAGAAGATAGCGGTATATCATAAGTATTCTGAGCACGTTTTTTTAATGTTTAGTCTTTATTTGTTTGCGATGGTTATTTGGCAATATCTTTGCCACTGGAAGAAAATTTGGCGAGCTATACATGAAGTCGTGGTGGCTGTACTTAATAGTTGGCGGAATGCACAAAAAGAATGTTTATAGAGAATGGGGCCTGCACTGACAACCACAGAGGCCCAGTTCAGCCTCGGCGCTCGAATATGGCTTATTTTTTTTAAAGCCCGGTCGCTGAGGCGTATGGAACCTCATCACAATCACCATTATGTTATCTCAGTGGTCAGTATGCATATCGCAAGAAATGTTCAACACAAACACGCATTACAGTTAACACCCTTGTCTCTGTTCTGGAGTGGTTTGGGATTCCGATGTAGAAAGCTTGATTAATTCAGGAGTTCATTTATATAGAAAATCATGGCTCTCACGCATATCTTTAGAAAGGATGCCTGCAATCCCACGAACAAACGAAGTTGCGCATGTAATGTTATCTTATTGCATTCTTATTTATTCGAGGCCCGACTCATATTTATCGCAAGAACAGTTCACTCATAGGGGCTTCAATTACCAGAGTGTTTTCGCAAACATTCGAGCTGAGTATCGGAGAGCGAAATACCGTTTACAAAAGTGCTTAAAGTGGCAGGTTGTATGAATGTTATGCTTGATGAGCTTGATTATTGCACACTCTTAGACCGGGATTATCAAATATCCTGTACATTTGAAGTTCTCGCAAGCACATGGATGTTTATTATGATTCTGTCTGCAGAAACAGCGCCGTGAGTAGACGGGGAACTTTAACAGACTGTTCGTACCACTGTAAATTACGCACAGGCTATCTTGTTTTCGTTGTTCGCACTCTACTCTGCTCGCGCCTACGCATATCGGTAATCTGCCATACGTGCTGTGCTAAACTGTGTTTGCAGCGATCGAAAGGTCCAACTGTTTGCGCAACACACTGAAACATCATTATGATGATATCACAAAGTTCGTCGTGTGCGTTTATATGCGGCGTTTTGTTTGGACAGCCTGAGCTAAGCTAATGTTTCCCTCGACAAGTCTGTGGCACAATCTAGGCTTTAAAGTAAACATTTATCATATGTGGAAGTGCCCATGTTACTTGGGGTAAGCTTGAAGTGTTGCTGAGTTGTTTCCTTGGGTGTTGTATTCTACAATGCCGCCTAGCACTCCGATAAACGCAGAAAATCGTTAGGTCAACGTTTCTAATAAATGCTCCTGAGCAGTTGTATGAAGTGACACACTCAGGCTCTGTATTGTGGGCGGAACGAGAAATCAGCTGTGTTTTTTTTGGACATACCGTCCATTCCACACGAGAAGTACTCTGCAAGAATTCGGGGAAAGTACTAGTACACTAAAAAGGCGTGGAGAGATGTCAAATAAACTCACTTGCGGCTTCTAAGTAGGATAAAATGCATCTACGTAGGATGGCAGATTAAAACACACTGCTCTATTCGGGCTAAACCACAGTCCCCTGATGTAACTTAGGACTGAAATGCACTCCAGTAATTACTCCTTTTATCACACTACAAACACTTCGAGCGCGGCTACAAAATATTGAGAATTACCTGCAACAATAACAACGAAAAAAAATGAGAAAGAAACGCCTGTTATTAGTGCAGTAATTCCCTGCCTGGTGGTGAAAAGTTGAATGCTGCGGAGCGGGTGATGGAAAGCACTGGCGTGCGAATCTGCAGCGAACTACAGTATACAAGTGGTCAGCGATTACCAATTATAGCGCCTCACCTTCAAGGATTCAATGTCGAGCGCATTCGGCTTAACTCGGTCGTCATTCTCCGTCGCCTTGTCTTTTCTATTGCTATATATAAGTATTTGCCTCAGTAGCATTCCAATCTCTAGAGGTTGAAGAGATGCCGCTTAACAACACCATAATATATATGTTTAAATATGGTATACCCACGTTTAATGATTACGTCACCTGCAGCAGCGGGTGTTAGAAATGAAAGCGAGTTCCATTACTGAAGTTGAAATGCACGCATTAAACTTCAGCTACGATGCCGAATGCTCTTGAACTTTCTTTTCCCGGCTGTTTTCAATGGCCTCCACCGCCGTGAAAAGGATTTCACGTTCGACAAATTATTCCCTCCCACGCACTCCGAGTTTGCTCACTGCATTATATCTCTTGATTGCTGTTCAATGTGAGTACCAGGGAGGTCGGCAGCAGCTGTACCGTTAGTGCGAATGTCACGCACGAATGCCGGAAAGCAGTTGCCCACCTTTCGTGCTGGAAACGGCAGCGTCCCCGTGCAAATATTGAGGCTCGTGCTGACCTATAGTTGAGTACCCCAGCAGAGCTGGCGGCACTTGCTTTGAAATGCTGTTTGCTCGGTCAATAGCGATGAGGTCTCCGAACCCCACAACCAAAGCGTGATTCATCAACGCTCGATTACGAAATGTGTTGTTAGATTTTTTTTGAGCACTTGTCGTGCCCAATAAACAAACAGAAAAAAAGACATTTCACAATTTTCGGGGCCTTCATCGCGCATGCTGGTTGCCATAGTAAACGAAGCTCTGTCGAATTACGTAAGTTCTTTTCGATAACTGGACGAGTGAACAGATTCGACAAGTGGATTTTAATAGGAAAAGCAATAGAAACGAGCCTGCGAGCACAAATTAGGAGCATAGTTGCAGCGTTCCAAAATGAACAAACCTCCACTCATGCACTGGTGAACGTTTCAGAAGACGTAAGCTCCCAAATCGACGATTTGGTAAAGCACGGGAGTCGCGGTTCCATATTAGGCATCGCCCGGAGTACGTGAAAAATTCCAGCCTCGTAGACTGATTCATGACATTAACAAGTTCGGTTATTCATGTCTTCCGACTGGTTTAGAAATGAATCCTAAAATACCGTCTTGGCGTTATTCGGTCATTTATTGTGGGTAAACCAATGGGGTACTTATCACGATGTATGCTCGCTTCCAATGTGCGTAGGTATTTTAGCCTTCTCTTAGAGCAGTCACGATTAAACCGAGAATTTAATGAGACTAGCACGTCATTTAAGGCAGTAGTGGACAGGAAGGCAACGAAGAAAAAAACTGGATAGCCGTTCTGCCGATGTTTCGCAATACGAAGAACGATATGTAATAGCTTCCGGTAGAAACATCTGGCCACAATCTGTACAGAGAGGTGCTGCTATGGATACGCATTTGCCGTCTGCATCGCAGTCTTATCTGCTGTTTGGAACAGGCAAAAATATGTGCAAAATATATGCTCGTGTCCGCGCCCACAGTTTCATCATTTTCTAGATTTGCTTTTGCACTCCTGACCCCTTTTCTGCTTCTTTAAGAGGCGCTTGAAACGCGCTTTTCAAACCACAATCATAGATTCCACCAATGCACCTTTCGTCCGAGATGCCTCCGTTGTCTTTGTTTGTATCTTTGTATTGTACATATTTTTCGTGCATTTTTATCAAAACTCAATCGTCAACCTTCTTCTACGCCTTAACCGTTGCGGTAGCTCACTGCAAAAGACTCTTGGTAGTGATGATTTCATGGGAACTGATCGGTGAATGAACAGCAATGCCTACTGGGATGGGAATAGCGTGCAAATGAACAAAGGTAAAGTTCCTGCTATGAGCCTTCTGCGCCGACAAGACGAGTCATATGGCGCATATCCCTGCTGAGCGCAAGGCCATGCTTTCGATTATCGGCCGCATTCCAACGAGGGCGAAACAGAAATACCCTCGCACGACGAGTGCGCGCTGAAAAAACCCGAGTATACTCGAAATAATCCGGAGACGTTCAATACAGTGTCTCGCCTTGCCGCACTATTGCTTTAACAGGTTAAAATTCCTTAATACAATCACTGGCGTATTCTTTGCGTGCAAGAAAACACTGTCCATTTCTTTAGTACGCACTGTGTTCGTTGCACTAGCGTGCTTTAAGCAAATGCATTCACAGTTACCACTGCAGCGGCTCAAAGCCATGTTTTGTCGAACGAAGTCGCATTGCTTGCTCTCGATGGCTTCGGTTATATTTCGTTCTCCCGTCAGGCCAATTATTCCACCCAATTAAGAACTTGGCTTTCACAATCCGCGTAAGCGTTTGACGACTGATCTTGGACGCTTAACCACACAAGGTGGAAATTCACAGTAAAGTCGGAAATGCAAGCTGATGAAGTTTGTCCAAGAAATGCGGACTATTCACTCACAAATCAGCATTTTGTTTTTTTTCAGCAACCCACTCAATAGCTGGCTCCCTTGTGGGCAATATTTAACATGCAGAGTTCGGCGCCGTTATACGAACATTCGGCGTGTGTAGAACGCCTATCTTGTTTTTCGTGGTTACTTGTGAGTATTCAAGCGCACAGAAACGACTCAGTTACTACAAGAATTGGACCATGCATGCATCTGGACAGCTGCTTCAGAAGCGCCCCCTAAAATATGCTCCACGCACAATGTGAAACTTAGGCGCCTCTCGGCAGAGGACATCACTTCGAGGACAACTCAGCTCTCGACTCACGTATGCACGCTGCTATCATGAATGCGGAGCCCCTAACTGCGGCCCATGTAGGACTCAAAAGTCTTGCTCCAGCGCATACTCACTGAAGCAGTCCTTAATACGGAAGGAGCGGATACCGGGCATACTAGCTCGGCTCCCCCCATGCATTACATAAACGAACCTTTGCGGCGCGTTGAGCTTGCCCATGTAGATGCCAGACTTGTTATAGGCGACGTGATTAAAGCGAAAGCCCTGACGTTCACAGGGTAAAGATGATTGCTAATAAATGCTGTCGCATTGAAGATGCCTTTTTCGTTGTTTATTTTGAGTCTAGAAACTTAAAACTGTCTTAACACAGAAACCTTGCGTGGGAAGGCAGGAGGGCACAATATTTTCTCGCTAAAACGTGCCATGGCGAAGGCGATAAAAGAACTCCCTTATTCACGCAATTGAAGAAAAAGCGAAATAGTCTTCACATATATAAAAGGACCCGCAGCTGTCGCTTCAGCTATCGGTTATAAATTATTTTAGTATGCAAACACACACACACACACACACACACACACACACACACACACACACACACACACACACACACACACACACACACACACACACACACATATATATATATATATATATATATATATATATATATATATATATATATATATATATATATATATATATATATATATATATATATATATTGTCACTTGGTGGTGACGTTGAATAACACAGTAGCAATACTGTGAACGACAAAACTAACTTTTATTGGGCGAACCTGTGCCCATAAAACAGGCTACACTTATAGCACAACGATAGCGGCCAACGCGGTCGGTGATCGTCGAAAATCTCATCGGTGGGTCGAGCGCGTCGGCTTTTATACAACAGTCGTCGAATCTTCCAGACTAATCGCTTGGACCTGCGTGTCTTCCACAAAGTTCTGCACCATTCGCGTCACGCGATGAAATCACATAACATAAGGTTCGGCGACAACAGACAGCGGATAGAAGCATCGATAACTTTCAAGAAACTTCGGATACATGGAGGCGCGTTCCGCGCTGTGCGATAACATTTTGTTAGGCGGCGAAACGTGTCCCCCGATAAAGACAAGTACACGTCTATATATATATATATATATATATATATATATATATATATATATATATATATATATATATATATATATATATATATATATATATATATATATATGGGTGTGGGTGTGTAGAAAGTGCCAAATTCACTCACAAGGTCGCATAAAGATCCAGATACAAACATACAAACCACCCGCAGAGAGGGAAAAGAGCCAATGAAAGGCATCGCTCAAAAAATAAATTTTGTAGTTTTACTGGTCACAACCACAACCATGGCGCATGCCATTGGGAGAGGCTATGCATTAATTTTGCTCACGTGGGCGTTCTATAAGTTGCACCTAAACCTAACTAAAACACCGTTCTTGCATTTCGACCCCACCGAAATGCGGCCTCCGAGGCGAGAAGTTCAGCAGCCCAAAGCCACAGCCAATAAGCTGCGGCCGCAGATGCTACACGTGCGCGCAAGCTCTCTGAAGGAAATATATGCTGCTAGGGTGCGTAATTCGCGCGGTTTATCCAGTGTCGTGAACTCCTTTGTTTATTTGAGTTCATCTCGTTAACTACATTGTTTTAACTAGCCCACCGAGATGTTCTAGTGAGGTAGGCCTGACATTTGTGCGTAGTGTCTCCCAGAAAAAGAAAATCACTTTTTAAAGTAATACTCTGTATATGGTTGCCTTCAACTGTCATGCTCAATATCATCCCTCCCTCCTTCTACCGAGGGTGTCATCGCCATCGAATTAAGCGTAATTCGTTGCATTAGGCTTTAGTTGGCTTTACAATGTCTCTTACTTTTGTTTGACCTTTATATCAGTAAACATGAGCCTGTCCGTTCTTCTGGTGACATTGATTCATTGCGCTAGCTTAGCATGCAATAAGAACGAACGATTTACTATCTCTAACCACGCGTCTAGCATAAAGTTGCTAAGCGCTTAATGAAATATAAATGTAGTAATCCCTCAAATTGGATTTGCTCCTCTAAATTGGAGGCTTACTTCTTCCTGATAGCGTTAATTAGTAGTATTCATTCGAAGTAGCGGTTTATAGGATGACATTATTATCTATATATCGAAGCATAATGTACCAAAAATTGAACAAGAGGCACTAACTACATGTCCGGCTTTCTCAGTAATGTTCGAGAGAGTTGCCTTATGTATGTAAGCGCAAATTATTTCAGTTTGAGAAGTTCGGAAATGGTGTAGCAGAGCTTGCATTCAATGCAACTTCTCGAATGCTGTGTCCAGACGCGACCAACTTTGAAGCTTCAGAAGGGATCACAAAAATGACAGTCGCTGAAATCTGCTTTTACGACCCGATACCCTCCACTGCCCGCGTAGTTGGTCGCATTTAAACAGTAATAGTGCCTAAAGGAAACCTAGTGGGTGGCAGTTGGGCAGCCCTGCTTAGCGCACTGAGTGGAAACGCAATTAGCTAATCACTTGGATTCTGCGCAGTGACGAGAGTAGGTAAAATGCTGTCTTCTTAATAATGACAAACTTTCGGGAAGGAAGTACAGTTTAACGACTGGAAATCTTGATCGCACGGAAAGGGAGGCGCGTCAGCGCCAATATTAAGTTTGGGTTATCCGGGATAAGACTCCATAATTGAGAGGCATCCGTTTTCGTGGAAGCCTAAGAGGCATTGACGTTGAGCCTCGCTCTGAGAAGGATTATCTGGAATCAGAGATTTATTAAGGACCGCTTGCTTCTGCGCCGCTGCGGTGCACTGACTTGTATAGAAGGTGTCTTCTGCTTTCATTAAAAACTATACTCGAAGGGAATATCTCGTTCCCTTATTTATAGTAGTGACTGAGCTCACAACAATTTATCTCTCTGTTCGACTTTGGTTAAAGCTCAGAATAAGACGCTTTTTCTTCCTTGTCTATAGAAGACCACTATAATTATAAACTTTGAGATTTTATTTCTGTCTGCCGCATCCGACGAGAACTAGCCCCCTAACTTGTCTTAAGAGATTGCAAACACAGTCCTGTTTCTCCTTATTTCAATTAATCGCTGCACAAGCCGTGGAAAAGTACATAAATGCAATGCACATTTGCACTTTGGTTGAACATCCTTATCCTTCCTCGCTCTCTTCCTTTGCTGTAAATTATACCCCAGAATCATTCATTCAGATTAGGCCTGACTTCGAAAATATGTTACCTAACCAACTGAAACTTTAAAAAACACACAGAAGGTAATGTCATCGTAGAAAAAAACTCACGCGCTCTTTGGGATGAACGTCGAGCTTAGTGATAAAAATGGAAAACTTTATATCCTTTAAGTTATTGAAGCTGAAGGGATTCAATTCCGTCAATTGGAACTGTTCGGTCTGCATGCAACCAACTCTCCGCAAACACAGATAATAGCGAAAATAGGTGCTAGCGTGGGTACAGGAATTGTGGAGCACA
This sequence comes from Dermacentor variabilis, assembly GCF_050947875.1. Lineage (NCBI taxonomy): Eukaryota > Metazoa > Arthropoda > Arachnida > Ixodida > Ixodidae > Dermacentor > Dermacentor variabilis. The sequence continues at coordinate 58,731,931 of NC_134572.1, forward strand.
TACTGTGCATCTTTGAATACACGTGTGCAGATTGTTGGAGAAACTTGGTATAATTGTTGATGTTACACAGAGAAATATCTAGTAATGTGCGTAAATTGGGCTAAGCGCGTTTATCTTGCAAATATATTTATTTCCTGAGCAACATCAAGTTAAAAGATATATGCTGATCCAACGCACATCATCGTATGTATCTGAAGCAAAGCCTTCGGGAAAGGGTTAATCAAATGCACTAAATTTACTCATTTCATTCCTGCGCCTTTGGCGTAAGGGGAACTGGCGCTCCCGAATGTGCTTTAATTCACGCATCCGTATTACGCAATGTAACCAACAGGGTCATCTAAATGAGCTTGTTGGCTTTGGAACGGTAGAAGTATTCAGGCGATAGTGGCAGATGAAGAAGACACTGTTTCGAACGGCTGTATTTCCCGATGCGCCCCACCGAAAAGGCTCAATCGGCCTTGGGCCGAGGTGCTACTCACGCGTCAGCCAGCAGTTATAGCTACTGGACTGTACTTCCCCCTTTACCTATGGGTAAGCTTGTAATGAATTCTGTCTTCCTTAATGCCAACCTTGCTGGACATCCATGTCACGACCATGGTTTCAGAGATTCAGAGATGATCTACGTAACACCACTGACCTTAAAGTGATCAGCTCTATTGGGCAGTTTCGGGCAGTTTCACCATTCTGTGTTCGCTGTAATTAAGTTAGACAGATATGCCGTCAGTGTCGTACACCTCGTGGTGATTACTGTAGCCGATTTGGCCACTCAGCTGATGAATGTGCTTTGACGTATGCCGACAAGCTCTGGCATGGCACGTGTCCCCCTGAGGACGCGTGCCGGAGCCATCGGATCAACTACATATGGGGCTCAAGGTACCTCCCCGTTTACTAAGCAGCAAGTAAGCGGAGTTATACACCAACTGCGCTTTCGGACCGTGCACCATCGCAAGAGGAATGGTCTGAAGCTGTGCAGACCGTCCACCGTCCTCAGGAAGATGTAGTGACTGTGTCAAGACTCCCGCCACAAGAAATTTGTCATGTGCATGCCTCCAATGTTCCAGCGCTTGCTCTGCAGGGTGCTGGGCCACCGCCTAGCAATCGAAAATCTTATTAAAAATACGCCTGGTGCTGGTGTGGTGGCAAAGCGCCGAAGCTTGCATGAGACAAAGTCAGGGGAGAAGACGAAAGCCAGAGACATTTCTTTGCAAAGACTTCGTCGTAAAGCATCTGAGAAGATGAGAGGTTCTCGACGACCAAGGTCAAGAACCCAGGTGTCGCCTCTCGAGAGGCAGCACCAAACTCGGTGCAATATTTCAAAAATTTTCAGCCACCATGGCGCTGTAACAGCTACTGTACGAAGGCTGAGCTCTCAACAGAAGCAGGTGCAGTTGCGAAGATTACCATCTCATGGCCGCTTTCACTTTGTCCCCATTCAGGCGACAAAGTTAGAGAGCGATGAGATTACCGGTATAGTGCCCTGCAGCGTTTTCTCACTGGTTACTTTGTTTGCGTTTTGCATTCTATTGGCCTATGGGCCAGTTTTCTGTTCTTAAAGAAAAATATTCCTTTTCCTTGTATTATATATAACGTCCACAACCAAGGCCGCTTCATGAGTAGCGCTTTTCAGTTGCATGATGTTCTGTGGCGTGTCGTCAATGTTTATGCTTTCAAAGATGCAGCTAATCGAATTAAGTTTTCTGAAGCTATGGTCAACCTGCTAGATTGCGATTGCTCTGTCGTTCTCATGGGAGAGCTTAATAGTGCATGCACTCCATCTGGCCCGCGCGAGTCAGCTAGTAGGGTGAACAGCAGTGTACTGAAGTGCTAGCATGTATCACTGACAAGGCTGGCCTTAATAATATCTGGTCTTCTGCAACAGGAGTAGCTACTCCTACACACATTTCCAAAGGCGTTCTCATGCTCGTCCAGATCACGAATATGTTTCTTCAGCACTCTTAACTTGCCGCATTATATGCGAAGTGGAACCTATTTCATTCACTGACCATGGTGGTGGTCGTGCGGTTTGGTGATAATGGTCGCACTAATTTTAAGCGCTAACTTAAGCCATGGAAGCTAATTTAAAGCTTCTTATATCGAATACGTTCATTGCTAACACCTAGCTTTTTTAAGAATTTACGCTTATTTGCTGCTTGGGAAGCGTTTAAACTGAAAATTCGAAACATAGCAATGGAGTTAGCTCCATCACATCGTTTTTCAAGATGGGCAAAGAAAAAATGATGCGGGAAAGTCATTATGAACTTCATTTGCTGCAATAAGAAATGCCTGGTGCAGATTCAAATGATATCATAGCCGCGTAAGGCAAATGCTACAAGCACTCGGTAAAGTGAAGCGAACAGTGCTTGAATTCTTTCTAATGACGCATACAACATACAGAACGACATGTCGAAAACTGTCATCATAAAGGGCTCATACCCCCGCAAGCAAACAAAAGAATGACATGACTCATAGTTCCATAAGCTTCATGGCTACACACTTTGTGTGAATTAGCTACGATGACACTACCCCTTTTGTTGTCAGTGATTTCAATGTGGATGTGTCGGTACCGAAAAGGGAGCGGTTTACGCGTTCCGTGTTGCAGACATATCCCTTGCGATGCCACACCGATTTGGCCCAACCGAACACCCAGCGGCGTACGTGCATCGATTTGTGATTATCAAAGAATATTATTGCAGTTGCGGGTGAAATAATGACTACCGACCAGAACAATGAATGAGTGTGCGTACCTTTCGTCAAGATTACCACCCATCAATATGATAATTGAGTTCGTACCTTCATTCAAAATTATGTTTCACCTCCATGTCGTGTGCTAAACAGCTTCGCTGGTCAACTACGTTCAGTGTGGAATGGCTCATAATTTTTTATAAAGCCTTTAAATTTAAATAAACGCTTGTTCATTGAAGTTTTCACTGCTAGTTTTGATGCAGATTGCCTATCACGATCATTTACCAAAAGTCATATTCTAATTCCTACATGTAGTGAGAAAGAAAAATTACGGTCTGTAGAATGCTATAGACCCGTTATACTGATGAACGTAGGCTACAAAATTTATGCATACGTCTTACCTAGTCGACTGCAGTATGCAATATCGTGACGTATTTGACCTCAAAAGACGTGCAGTATAAAATACCGTTCCAAACAAACTAACTTACATCTAGTCCGAACACATCTTCAATATTGCTCACCCAAACTGCGACCATATTGCACTGCTTGAGATCAATTTAGCAAATGCATTTGACTGACCGAACCACGCCTCCTTTTTCAAACGTTTGGAATACGTTACTCTTGGCCCCGTTGTCTACGAAGGTGCTCACATGTGCTACACTAACAGTTCTACCATTATCACTGGTAATAGTGACCTGTCCTAGCCAGTGCCTATTCTTTCCTCTCTAAAACAGGGTTGCCCTTTGTGGCCACTTCTATTTGTCTCCTATTTAGAGTCATTGTACATAAGCATTCTAAAGTGGAGTGATATACATGATTTTAAAATTTTGGGCCCAGAAGTCAAAGCATTGAATGATGTAGACGATTTTGTGTTTGTCTGCTCAGACAAACCGAACATTAACAAAGTTCAATCGCTGACTGAAAAATATGCTATGGCTTCTAGTGCCCAGATAATGTAGCCAGAAAGCCCAAGCCTTCGGTTTGATTTATGGGTATGTACACCGATTCATTATGTTGGTATAGAGCGAATAACTATACCACCTAAGTATTTTGATGCTCCTCTTGATGTGTATAAGCTTTGTGCACATTTCTGGCTAAAGCGTGTGCCAGACCTTCAACGCCATGCGGATATTCTGACACCGCACCACCCTTCTATATTTGCTAGGGTGGCTGCTTGTTATTTGTTCTTTACTAAGAAAATATTTTATGTACCTAGATACTTCATTGCGCCCGGACTTCAATTCAACGTTTTTATAGAATATTTGCTACCTTTGTGTTCTCTTCTGTCTATGAGCCCATGAGGTAAGATAATATCTTTAAATCCGTATGTGCTGGTGGACTTGGTCTGGTACATATATTTGTGAGAGATATTGTTTGCCGTTTCTTCTTTTTCGACATATTTTACACCCAATACTACAATTATTCTTGCAAGTTAACTTAGTCAATGCTTTATCCAACCTGGTAGGCTCTTTCCAATATACTGAACGATCTTATTTGTGGTGTTTGAAGTATAGGTCGCTGTGCCATTCCTCTTGGTTCGGTTTTCTACTAAGTATCTCTACACGGCGTCCAGAAAGCAACTCTTTAAAGATTTTATACCTATAATTTGCCCACTTCCCCCTTTGCCGTTCTACATTCTCCAGTCTCCCCATGCATGACGTACTTCAGCAAGTCCGCAAATGCCTTTCTCCCCATCTAGTAAAACATATTTCTTTAAATTACACAGTGAGACGTTACCTGTGAAAACATCGTTACAGAAAGAAGGCATTTAATTTCAAGTTCAAGTTTATTCATCAACAATGCCAGTTGTACAAAGAATTGTATACAAAATTAGCACTGCACAGGGAGCTCCAAAGTTAGAAATTGTCAGAGGGACTCCCATACATGAACAAATTGAAAAAATATATATATTCTGAATTGTCGCCGTTGCGACGTACCCGAGACTATAGAGCATTGCTTCATAAGTTGTATTGGTGCAGAATTACTTTGGGATGTGCTTCAGCCAACTCTTAAGAAAGATTTCATTTTGAATCAGCATACCATTTGATACTAGTTTGCATCCAACAGGGAAGACGTGCCATTTGATCTGTTTTTCCTACTTGGACTACACAGCTTATGGAAGACAGGCATGTTGTGCCAAAACGCTGAACCTGTTAGTTCGTCGTAATTTCAGTATTCTGAAATGATTGGACACTTGAGAGACATGTATGACTTTACATGTTCTCAATCGGACTGGTACCACCTCTTGGTAAGTTGCTTGTCGTTGCCACTTTTTTTTAAAGTTCAAAGGTGGTTGTAGCTTTTGTGTGATGCACGGTGTGTTCAACGTGATTTATATGTCCCTCCTAAGCAATGAACTGTGCTGGCTAGTGCTTGCACGTTTCTCGCGTATAGTATGATTCTTGTATATACATGATGTGATAAATACCATCTTAGAAAAAAAAGCAATAGTGACCTAATCGGGCATCCGCCTGCAGCAACGGGTTGCAGTGCCGAGCGACTGAGGTTCGAGCTCACCATTACGCACGAAATAATGTTTTTTTTAGCATTAGCTATTCGGCAGGACAGCAACACCCAGCAGCCCGGGTCATAGAAGTCCGGGAGAGTTTTTGACAGAAAGCTGCGCTTTAAAAGGACACCAGAATGTTAGGATTACGTGCTTTAAAATTGATTTTATGGCCGCTTACTGCAACTGCTTGAACTGCATACGGTTAAAAGGTGGCTTTAAAGCATGACAGTTGCATCGGTGCCTAGTCAAGGCACCGACGTTCATTTTACCGTGGAGTTCGCAAAACTGTGCTCCGTTTACCGTACCTTATTCATCGCACGAAGGAGTGCTGTCCATGAAGACACCCTTCAAAGCTGCACCGACGCAAAGAAAAGCACGCTGAAAAATGGCGAGCGGGTTGTCGAATACTGAGGCGCTCCAAGAAGGCTTTCGTCCGAGAAAACATCGATTCCACATTTGAACTTTTGTTTCGCTGGTCTGTTGATATCAATACCGTCCGAGGGCGTAACGTTCTCTCGCGATCTCCCATTAGATGGGAGGTGTTTCTTTTTTGCTTTATTTCTACCTTATTCATGTAGCTGTGCCGCATCCAATGGCCATCGGATGCATGTGTGGACTTGAATGAGACTTTCGTGTGATTTGCACAACAATAAAACTTAACGAACGAGGCAGAGAAATCTGTGAGTATACAACATACCTGTTCGGTAGATAGAGTCTTGGCCCTACCCATTGCTCGAATAAACATAAACCACCAGCGGAGAAACGACGATAACCGATAAAAAGCAAGTATGCCCTATGTATACGCAGCCATAACGGTTTGCAGAATGCGGTTCCCTTTGTATACTCTATGAACGACAAGCGTGAGGTCCGCTTTGCAGCAACAATGGCAGCCCACAATGGCAGCAACCAAACGACGCGTTGGTTTTTTTAGCGCTCAAGCCTCGATCGTACACGTTGCTGATAACGTGGGTTCACATTGTGCGGTCGCCCCCTTCCCGCAATCGTAAGCCGGTAGCAGCACCGTTAGGGGCAAATATTCAGTGCAGCCTCATTTACTATATAAAAAAAACAGTTTGCAATGTACATTTTATGATATTGCGGCACGTTATCGTTCAGAAAAGGCACGCTTTGAGAAAGAGAGACAGAGGGAGCTTGCTGCACAGGAAATTACTACAAACTACCCCAGCGCATACCTTTACTTCTTGCTGAAAAGCGAATAACAAACCAGGCCTCATAAACGCTCCGGCTTTATTTGTGATGGTTTCCTTTCCAACCGCTGAAGAGCCACGCGGTCTGTTATACGCTTTGTTACGCACAGGTTTTGCCATTCCAGGCGACGTGAGTCATAGGCGACATCTGGGGCGCAAGCATGTGCACCGTGGTTGTCGGAATTATTTTGTTCGCTGCAGATATTACGCGTGCTATGCGGGGTCATTGACCAGTCTCGGAAATCGTTTTCTTACTTTCGCAACGAACAGAGGGATGAAAAAGCAATTTTCGAACCGTGCTTGGAGATGTGGAAGCGTAAAATTGAACTCAAATTATATTCCTGCGTGATGTACGTTTTCTGTCAAGCTGTGGAACCTTCGCTCATACAAGTACCGCTAAGCCCTAATGTGATAGTTTTGAGGATGCGCTTAAAACAAGATTGTCCTTACTGGCTAGGAACTACATTTCACTTTCATGTGCTTCGCAAATGTTGCATACTTATTGCGCCCGAAAAATTGCAACGAAGAATCTGCAATAATCTGAGGCAAGTATGTTTTTTTAGGATCACGTTATCGCAGAGGAATATAACTGAGCTTCAGAAATAGATAACCCGATGGTTTTACCATACAAATACTAGTTTCAGGAAACGTGGATTGCCAAACATTAGGCATAAAGAAAGTACATGAGTTTCATAGAGTCAAGCCTAATGTAACTTGATCAATTCAAGTATACCACACAGAAAGATCATAGAGTAAAGCGCAGTATTTGCTGCTATGTGAATTATATATGAAAATCTGCAGCATATTAAGACAACAACGTTCGTAGAACCAAACCAGTGAAAAACAAAGTAAAATCCTGGAATAAACTGAAATGAACTGGTTAGTGCACAGTGACTTGGTATAAACAGAGCAGGGGAGAAGTAGGACGAGCTGAACAACGAGGGGCGTGTGTTAAGCACAAGCAAAAACCCCCGTTAGCGCACCTGTTTTCGGCTATCAAATTTCATATACCAGGCAAGCCTTTGTTATCCTATGTACCACGTCAATTTAACGGTATGGTTGCCTGAAGTGTGCAATCTATGGTGCCTGCTTTCTTGCTTCGCATTCGCGTGGCTTGCGGGAGCTTTCCGAAATTCCTTCCTCTCCGCTTCCCCCGTTCAGAGTAGCGGCGCAGAATAACGCTCCTTTTGTAAAGCAGACAGGAACAGCAAATAGCGCCCCCAAAATGTGATGCAGCAAAGCTGGCTTACATTTGCAGGGGTGGCACTCAGGTTGCGCGTGCTGGGAACAAGAAAGCAAAAAATTTTCATAAGTAGAGAAATAATAAAAGGAAATAATAATAGGAAATGTAGAGAACCGTCCCCAAACAGCGAAACGTGTTTCTTTCCTTTTTATTTACGTCAACCTCTCATATATCAACTAAATTATAGGCAAGAGTATCAAGTACACTACGAAGCTCTTTAACCATGAAGCTACATATTCATATAGTGAACCTGAGGCTCACGCAATGCTAGGAAACTTGAAGCGCATAAAAAATTGGTTTATTGTTATTGACTTAAATTTCCTCGTTCTGCTTTTATTTGTCCATCTCTCTCTGCTATCTCATAGCATAGAAACTGCCCTAATGATAGGTAAGTTATGAGAGCGACGTGAACGTGGGTCGTACTCCTTAGCGAAAGGTGTAAGCTATAAGATTCGAGAGGAAAGCATTTCGAGATGCAGCTTTACGCATCTCATCGAATCAAATGCCTGCTAAAGGTGCATAACCTAACATCAAATAGTTTGTGTGCATAACATCATTTGCAGATTGCAGGGTTGGGTGATGGGCATATATAAATGATAGGTTGTGTCACTAGATCCCCGCTATACATCGACTACGCCAAAATGCATTTGCTTTAAACCCTCTATTTTGCTTCTTCACTTCTTTCTGAAATATGTTGTCTATTGGAACTGTAGAAACCAAGGTTGAAACAAGTTTGACAAATTTTTGGGAGATGATTGAAAACGTTTTCTCCCTGAAAGTTAAATTAAGTTTAAGAAATCAGGTACAAAAAAGCAAGAAAGACAATTTTTAAGCTGAACTGCAAAAAAGACAACATGAGACCGGCTGAGTAGTTATGATGGTTTTCCGCCTTTATTTGCACAATGACGTACTTGTCAAAAGAAACAAGCTTTAAATTCACGCGTTTGAACATAACAAAAGCTGCTTTGACTGCTTCTGAAATAAGGCACCTGGTTTCCTATGTCTTTCAAAAGTAAAGTGAATATTAGTAGCGGTACTGTTGCAGACACCTTTCTTGTAGTTCTGGCTTATCAGTTTTCAGACATTAAGCTTCCACAGTCAATTTATGCGACACATTCCGTGTTAGATGTGGCACCACGAGGATGACGTTTTTCAAATGAAATTGTGCTGCTAATATGCATCTCATTACGGAAATTGAACAATACAACGTTGAAAGTTGTGGCTTCTATTCCAAATTCGCAATCCGCGACAATTACGCAGCAGAACTTTTCAACAACTATTTTTTTTAAATATGGCTCCAACGTAGACGAAGAAAACGAAAAAATTGAGGGAAAGCCTTCGCAAATTTGACCAGCATTGACCAGCACGCCTTCACAAACTGACGTTGAGTTTTCTGCCGCCTGAGGTCGCTTACCTTTGTCTTCTTTGTCTATAATTCTCACTGCAATTTCACGGATAGCGTCGAGCCTAATGTCACTTCTTCTGTTACTGTTAGCTCGGCGTGCGCTATAAAAGTAAGAAAAATAGTATTCATACAAGAAGTCAATTTGAAAAAAGTAATATGTGTGTCGCACATTTGTTTCTGTATTTCTTCTCGCAGAACGTTCTCTGGAACCCCAGGAGGAGATAAAGAAGAGAAGAGTGGTAGGAAGAAGGGGGAAACAAATCGAACTATTAAAAATATCTGCTTTTAGGCGACAAAATCTCTATAGAGTCCAACACACAGTTTCTCTTCCAGAATTACTTTTAGAAGAAAGAAGAGCAACGTCATTTTAAGTGAACACGAAGGAAACTGAAAACGAGAAGGAAATCAAATCATTGTCAGGACATTTTGGCTGGGCTTGATGATAAATCGTGAAAGCCGGGTGCCCCTCTTTCAGACGTGGGCCTTTTCAACAGTCCCTTTCGTCTTGATTTCCTTTTGCCCCTGCCTGAGGCATCACTTAAGGTTATGTGGTACTAGCGCGTTCTTGCTTTCGTCGTCTTTTGTACGTTTGTTTTCTGTAGCACAATATATTCATCTTCATAGAGAAAAAAAAGCCCCCGCTGGGAAATGTGAAGCGAAGGAATAACGACTCAATTGTAGTCAAAATGCGGCTTTAGTCAGTCGCCTCAGTCAATGCTGACGAACCCATCCTTTAGTTTGTCAAGCTATTGCTAAACTATTTTGTTTAAAGGGAAGCTACAGCATCGTGTACTTTGGCCTTATACAATGTAAATACTTAACGCATTGAATTTTCTTTGTCTATCGATAATCTTGTTTTTTTTATTATTAAAGAACACTTCAGATTCTAGACAGAAGAGACATTTCTTGCACGTCAGCGCTCATGGTGCAACGAAAGATAGTCAGCCATCCTCTTTCGTTCTAACGTGTATGTGGGAGTGGTATTTGGGAAATGCCACACTCACTGTTAAATGAACAGCTTTTTTTTTCAAGCAAACTCACTTGAATATATATGCTTGTTCGTGATTGCGGTAAGGACAAGAATTTTTGGTTTGGGCATATTTGCAGCAGACTGATAATTTGCATCACCATATGCCTTCTAATATTATCGCAGAGCTGATTACAACGGTTATCTTCGGGAAGGTGGTTACTCAGCAGGATTTAATGGGATCTGTCTAACCTCACCAAATACTTTTTTTTCCTATAGAAGTACATTTTGCCTCCCAACGACTGCAAATATTTATGGCGTAATGTTCTCGTTTATCCCATGTGTCTCTATTTTTTCGCTCTGATATAGTTTCCAGTCAATACTGCCGTGAACTTGCACTGATTGTGCTATTTCCGCCTGGTGATGACGGCCGAACACAAATGCTGGAAAGGGTCTATAAGCGGTTCTAATCTTTCTTACTACAGACTGTCCGGCAACTACACTGCCTTTATATTTGGATACTTCCAACTGTGCATCATGCGTAAATAAATTTGTAAGTTAGCTCATTAAAACAAGTCATGCATTCTAATAGGTTTGATAATTAGCGGGCCATAACTGCTATTGCGAATTGCGGTGATAGGGCAATGGCATATGATTATGAAGTCAATGCACTCGAACAACTTTTTTTTTTATTGCGCCCTTCATAGAGAAAGTGGGGTTATCATGGTAAAGAATAAACCTCATGGCGTGATAACTTCAGGACATCTGTTGGTCAGCCTAACCACCTATTCACCTCGGCTGTAGTATGTCGTGGCAGACAAGCATTATTATCGCTTGTAGTGGAGTGTGAGGTTTAAAAAAGAAACTAGCAACGAGAAATATCCCCGACAATAAAGTAAAAGCGTGCTTCATTTTTTTATTATTTCATCGAAACGTCACGCGTCTGCCTACAGTTGCAACTACGGTATCTTGGAGACAGCCACGCATTGGGAAGGCTCCTTTGAATCTCTATGGTACCGGCGGAGCACTTCGACCATTCTGCATCTGGGATAGCTGTCCATGCTGACAAACGAGTGATAACATAGCGTTCGGTCAGTAGGATCACACAAAACACCTATTGATCGCTGATACTACAAACAATATGAATTGCGATCCTTGAGTGTTTTGTGCCCTGCTTCCATCTGTGGCCTGTCACATGTCACCATGTTTCGCAGACGGTGGTATGGCTACTGCTCGCGGTCTGGGTAGCAGCGGCTATTACTTTGGCTCCCACAATGCCGAACCACTCAGGTGACGCTATGGTCTTGCTGGGTAGGAGAATTCGCGTGAGAATCTCAGTGAGCTTGTTTTATTTTTCTTATCTTCTTGGGCGATTCAGTGCCTGACGCGATACATTGTTGGAGGGCACCATATAAGACGTACGTGGACGCACTGAGCTGGAAACGCATTGGGCTCGGTGAAGAATGACTGCATTTAGAGACTGGCATGACGTGGCAGCAGAAGAGAAAATAGGGACTGGCATTTATTTTGCTGTCACGCCCCTTTCTTCTTGTCATCAGCAACGGGTGTATGCTTCACAGACCACGTCATTAGGACGGAAGCCGAGCAGTAAGCGAGCAGATGGAAGGCAGAATCCACTATGGTTCTTCTGAGGAACAAAAGGCTGGCTGGGATGTTATTAATAACTCACACGGCACCACGCTGCCCTGCCGTGAATGAGTTATGCTAATAGCCACGATGCGAAATCAGGACGGGCCTTGGAGAAAGACATGACACTTCCTGCGTCTGGTCCAACACAGGCAGTTGTGATTATTGTCCAAAAAGCGAAAGAACAAAAAATTCGTGTATTGTGTAATAGCCATGCGTAATTTAGGAAAACTGTCCTGGTTACTGAAACATCTCCTTCTTGTCGTCACTGTTCAGGAATGGGCATTTTCCACAGTGTTATCGTATTGCTTCCGTAAGTACAGATTGTTTCCTTTTTGCTCATTTTGGATGGATATCCGGAAAGACTTAACACAATAGCCAGACAAAATCCGATGTTCATACCGGGAAGCAATTTGGTAAATTAATAGGCCTCTCGAAGAGCAGTGGTGAAATTATTTCTATTGTCAAAATGATTAATTGTTTGGATGTGTCTTGGGGGCAAGAATATTTATTAGCATGAGCCTTTTCCTGACGATTCGCTGCACAATAATAGTTTGAAAGGGAAAACAAAAAGGGGGATATGCAAACAGGCGATATTATGTAATCTGATGTTGCGCTTTTTTATAATTCCCGCTTTCCTTCGGGGTGCACACTACCACAACGAGAGTTCTATGTTCGAGCAAGTGCTCGTTTTAAAAAAATGAAATAATAACCCTCTTGAACAAGAGCAATGATGGCAGCCTGGCCTCACATTGACAGACAAACAATGGGAAGTGCACACACACACACACACACACACACACTGTAGAAACCCGCGAAGGATGACACAGGAAAGCAGCCGATGGATAAGTCTGGCTTATCTTATGGAACAACAAATTAATTTTGATGATAGCGGATGAGCGAGATAGAAGTTTCAGCGTACTCTCCGCGCCGAAAGTGAAGGGTTATTTCCATATTGTTTTTGAAAAGACAGCCCGTTGATAGCCTACAAAAATGAGCAAGTCCAGTAGGTCAGTCGAGAGAGAAAAACTTTGCTCAGGTGGTGTGACTCCTTCTTATGAATACGTCTCCTTCCTGTGACTGATTCGTCATGTCACTGACTCATTCGTCTTGGGACTGAATTCTGTAACGCTCGAGCCCACGTCCTTGTTGTCTCCTCCAAGGTACGGTTCGGCTTCCTTCGCTTCTTTTAAATCGTGGTGTGCAACCGAAAAGCCATTAACCAACGTTGCTCAAGGCTCAAGGTTGCATACCAGGCGCTGGCGCTTAGTACACCCATACGCAACCCCAAACACGCCCACCAACCCGCTACCCACGCACGCACACACGAACGCACGCGCACACATATTGTGTTCCACGCCAGCCGGGCGTGTGAACTCCCACAAAGGGAGGGGCTTTTTTTGTATGTGCACCGTTTCTGAGAGTGATCCTGTCATGCACAGAAATCATATGAGCGCCCAGTTTCCAGAAACAACTTCAAATCGCAGTTACAGGCTGCGCTTACTAATTAAGGCCACAGCTACTAATGTTCTCGTGCGAGAGCTCAGTTCGGCCATCATGGAGGATGCGTCTTGCAGAAATATACCACATCACAATTTTATCTTTTCTGACTAGAACGTGCTTCTAACGCTTGGCGTCTAATTATGCCTTGCCGATTGCGCAGAAACAAGGTGCGCTAAGCACTAACTTTCAGGAAGCAGACGAGAATTTGAGAAATAAACTGACGTTCGTTACCGCGGGGAGCGTTCTTTGTGGGCCACTGCACAATGTTAACTTTTTTACATATCGACGAAATGTATGCGCGAATTGAATTCGGTTTCCGAAGCGTGACAACCAAGGCGCCAGTTCTGAAGCTTGCGAGGTGGCTCTCACTTTCTGGTCAAACAGGCTTACTAAGTTTTCTCTTCTTGCACCGGACGCCTTGCTGCTCTGGCAGTCGTCGGTAATCATGAGTTCGCGTTGTTCGTTAAACTTGTTTACATGCAGCGCACGTTGTTTAGCGAAGTGCTTGGTAAAACAGATTCGGCACCAAAGACTCGTTAGCGCCTTAACAATGTTATCGCAACCGTTTGCCTCGTTAAAACGGCTCTCACGTGGAACAAAAACACAAAATATGTGTGCTACTATGTTTGTACAATAAATCTTTGCGTAGTGTCTGTTTCACGCATGTGTACAAGCTGCTACTTAGAAGATCAACAGGCTGATAATTCACCTAAGCACGTTAAATAGAGACATACTAACTGGCTAAGCGGTAGTTTCTTGCCAATAAAAAAAAAGGCTGTTGAGGGACTTGGCTAAGGGCTCACGTGCGAAAAGGAGGCCGTAAACGAAACTGTATAAAAAGGTTCTGCGTGTAGAGTCATAATACAGGCGTTTCGCTTTTTTTTTAATTCCTTTCTATTGTGTCCTTTGGCTGGTGTTTGTTCATCTTTTTAAGGCAATAGCGGTAGGGGCCCCGTATCGCAGAAAATCTGGCGTCGGCGTCCGGCGTCCCGCATCTGGCGTCCACCACCGTTCGTCGCTTCAGCGACCACGCATGCCCAACCACTCTTCAACCACCAAGGTTGCTCATACCTTGTCTTTCATTCTTGACAAACTTATTCCTCGGACTTTTGAGAAAGGCGCCGACTAGCAAAAAGAATGAAAAGAAAACAATCTCAGCGCATATCCTTTATGTTAGCTCTTCTCAGACTCAAATATTAGAAGTGCGAAACAATAACAGGAGGTCAACACACGTAAAAAGCTGCGTTTCTACTAGAAAGCTTGCCTTCGTGAATGGCGTTGGCTGCCAGCCTTTCGCGGTAAACGTTACGGTTACATAAGCTGCAGTTGTCGGAAAGCATGAAAATCTGTCAGGGGTCATTGCATGATCTCGCGTTCCACTCTTAAAGGCGAAGCTTAAGTGTCCTCCAAACTTTTAACGCGATAGCGTTAAGGAGCTCGTGTCGCAGAAAAGCCGGTGTCGTCGGCGTCGGTGTCGGTGTCGGCGTCCGCGGCGTCGGCCGTGAGCGATAAATCACGGCAGGCACTTCATAAATAAAAAGCAACTTCCAAGATGGGCTGGGTGGGAATCGAACCAGGGTCTCCAGAGTGTGAGACGGAGACGTTACCACTAAGCCACGAGTTTTTTTTTCTTTATTGCCTCGCTTTTCACAGAGTTTACGAGATTAGAAGAACAGATTAACAAGATAATAGTACCGAGAACCGTCAGCTGTTTGCTGACTACAAGCCATCAGTATTTCGGCATCTGCAACAACATTTCTAATCTTGGAACCCACTCTGGTACATACGACTGCACCTTCTGCACTTCGACAAAATGGGACACCGATTCGCAAAAATATTCGCGAACCGGTCTAGCGTCAATATCCGCATTGTGCACAGCAGTCCGAGTTCGCCATATACTGTGCAGGCCCAGGAGCATAACCAGATCGAAAGGCACACCATCGTCGTTTTCGACCGTGAGATAACGGATTCCGTGCGGACTTAATGGCAACTCTTTTTTCAAGGTTCTCTGTAAGATGTCCCAGAAGAACACTCCACCCCAGCAATCTAAAAACACATGCTCAATTGTCTCTGGTCTTTTGCATAACAAACAATGAGTACCCCACGGAACAAATAAACCCTTTTCTTCTAACCATGTTTTAACAGGTAAGGTTCCTGTGTGCAGCTTAAAAAAAAAGGTTTTAACCCCTGGCGCAACTGGCATTTTTTTAACGCGTTTCAAAACATCTTTTCCTTTGCCTGCACAGTATAACTCACGGTACAATGGCACAGGAAATAACACATCCACAAGGTCCTTGTACAGTTTTTTGCGTGACACATCTGTCAAATATTGCAAAGAAAAACGCACCGATAAGAAGCGGAAAGATGACACCACTTCTTTTAGATATCCTCGTACTGGTCCTTGCTGACACACCGAAGACACAACAAACTCTGGTAGCACTTTACCCAGCCTCAGTTGAATCATAGTTCTGAGAAAGGTATGATCTACATCTCTGAGAAAAACAAATCGACTGACGAGTTGTCTCACATACAGATGCACTAGACCAAGCCCACCATCACTCCCTCTTTTAAACAGATTTGTTCGGCTCGTTTTTTCCCATAGAGAGTTCCAGATAAAGATCGCGAACACTCTGTGCATTTTTTGTACATTTAACCTGCTGCAATGCAAAACTTGCATTACATACCATAGCTTGCTTACAAGAAATAGGTTGCACGTCGTGGCCCGTGCGAAAATCGACTTATCCCATCCTTTCCACTTTTGTGCATTTTCACGTAACACCTCTGTTTGTTTTTTCCAATAAGGCTCATTATCAGAGTAGTACTGTAGGGGTGCTCCTAAGTATTTTGTCGGTGTTTCTTGCCATTTAATGTTCAAAAACATCCTTGGTGCGACGTCCCATTCCCCATGCCAGAACCCAACGCACTTGTCCCAGTTTACTGCACTACCACTTGCTTGACAGAAACTTTTAACAGCATTGAAGGTATGCATTATACTTTCATGATCAGCACAGAAAACTGCAATGTCATCAGCGTAAGCAAGAAGGCTTACCTCGGTTTGATGTAACTGAAATCCACGTATCAAGTTGTTCCTAATTACGCTTAGACAAAAGGGCTCAATATATATGCAAAAAAGACTAAGCCACGAGTTCGATGCTTCAAAGCGGTACAAAAGCGCCTCTAGTGAACGCGGTGTTGCCTTAGAAACGAGCTGTTTCTAAGGCTCAGGCGTGCGTCGCTTGCTCAGGCGCACATTTCGTTGTCGCGCCGAACGCTGCGTTGCTCGACGCTCACCGCGTCGGATGCGGGGCGCGTAGTCGCTGCGCCGCAGCCCATTGTCTTACACCCCTTGGCGGGTCGACGGGAACGCTGTCGCGTTCCACTCTTGAAGGCGAAGCTTAAGCGTCCTCCAATTTTTTCTTCCTTTTTTGCGCAATGCATTAGATTTGCCGTCTGCGAGATGGTTTATCATGTGTGCGTCTAGACCTATGGTATATGGTGTTTCGAAGATGTGATTAGCTGATAGATTTTTGGTGTTTTGTTTCGGAAAAAGAAGTAGCGACTTACTATTAGAAGTATTTTTCCTAACGTCGTCGCGTTCTTCTGGTATCCAGTATTTAGTCTTTCACAATTATTCAGCGCTTCGGTGTGAGGTCGACCAATGCAGGTCCTTTATTTCAGAGCAGCCGCCTGACACAGAGCCGAAGCACCACACGAGCCAAAAGATGAGTCGTATGTGGCCAAGGCATTGGCGCCGTGCTGCTGCGGCGCGACCACGCTTCTCGCGAGAAGGCCGTCGCATACGCAAGCCGCGTTTTGACTTCCACGGTAAAGAAGTACACAACCACGGAACAGGAGCTGGCTGTTGTATGGTCCGTGCCGAAATTTCGCCCGTACTTCAACGGTCGACATTTCGCTCTTCTTACCGATCATCATGCCTTACGTTGGTTGTCAACGATCAAAAACTTGTCAGGACGCCTTGGCCGCTGGATCCTCAGATTACAGTCATATGATTTCGATGTCGTGTATAAGTCCGGAAGAAAGCACCAAGACGCCGACGTAGTTTCTCGCTGCCCTTTACCGCCATCTTTCGAGCACGTTACGTCACGCTGTCAACCTGACCCCAAGGTCATGATACCTACAGTGTTACCTATTATTTCTCTGACCTAGATGCCATCCAGCCGCACTTCTGTGTTTTCCACTAAACCAGCGCACTGACACATGTTACCACGACATCATGAATAACCTCATTGGTGTTTCAATCCCACCGAACTCCAGGCTTCGAAGACAGCTGGCATTATTTAAATTAGAGAACGATGTTCTATAATACTACATTTAAACCCGAAGGGCCTAGATGGTTTCCTGTCGTTCCGCATTCTCTCCGTGCTGAAGTTCTCCAGGCTCCTCATGACGACCCGATGCCCGGCCACTTCGGTTACCACAAAACCAGTAGGCGAATACGCAGCCGATTCTTCTGGCAAGGTCTTTCAACCAGCGTAGCTCGATTTGTCGCCTCATGCACTATTTGTCAATGCCGCAAGCGACCTAACAGTGCACCCGCCGGGACGCTACAACCGCTACCTCGTCCAGTAAAACCCTTCGCTGTCATCGGCATTGATCTTTACGGTCCTCTCCCGGCCACTTCAAACGGCACCCGATGGATCGTCAGTGCTGTGTATCACTTGACGTGGTACGCGGAAACTTGCATACAACTTACAACTTGCTTCGCCACAATAAAAAGAAGGCCAGCATAAAAAATTGCAGCCTTCAAGACGGGGACCAGAGCATATAAAACTTTGTCACCTCCATTCTTGGATTTGATTAACAAGGCCTGGTTATGTTCGAGACAAGTTACGATTGCACACGGCGTAGTGTGGTCATCTTTAACCTACCATATTATCAGACAAGTATTAATACCTTGAAGCGAGGGGAGTTGTAAGCAATTGTTACTTTTCATTACGGGTTTTTACTTCAAAAGTAACGGTCACGTTTCACGATAGAAAACCCTCATCCTTGTTTTTGCAGCGGCTAGCGATTTAGATGAACATGTGGGCTGATATAGACACGTAATTAAAGTCCAAGTTTTTGTGCATGGGGCATATAGTAGTGATGGACATGCCCGTGTATGCTTCAGGGTATATTTATTTTTGTCCTCCCAGAGGTATAGGACATGACCGGTGGCCACCTTCAAAATGTATTTACGTTTACAAGAAGGTATCTTTTATTTAGCTTTTGAACAATTTAGTACGGGCCAACATAAGCTTATTTTATTATTTGACAAAATGATGCAGTTCGATCAGCCTTAGAAATGAGGGCAGTAGATTGCAACCCCTTTTTGTCAACAGAAAATGAAATGCACACCCACGAGCTATCCGTTCTCAGAACTTCGAGATCCAGCAACGCAATACTGTGGTTTATTTTTCCACATATGGAATTTATCAGTTCTCGAACGCACTGAATAATGTTGTGCCAATTTTTCCCACTTAAACACTGCTAGAAAGTATGTCTTTTATGATTACTGTATTATTAGTAGTAATTTCGAAAAGACAATTTAGTTTAGACGATGGAACAGCGATGGCAGCGTGCTAGTCACTCACCCACAGAAATATCCCTATTTCGCCATAAGGGTGAAACAATGAATGCGATAGGAACATGTTAGAATAATACACGAAGTGGAAGACTCGTAGCTGTAGTAACAGTATGAATTGACGTAAACGTAAGCTGACTAAGTAAAAGTGAGCATGTTATGCTAAGAGTTATCTGATTGAATCCTGCCATCCGACAGATTCATTTATGTTGATTAATTAAAGCCTACGTCTCTCGTAGCGACTTTACCACCACTTTTTTGTATAAGGTTTGTTTTAAACCTCTGTTCAGAGCCGATGCTTGAGATAGTGCAAAGCCGCGCCAATAAAATTACATAGTTTTCATGTTTGAGTCTTATTACATAGTTCATGTTTGAGATTTAAGAAAAAAGCAGGTGCTGTCATTGTTTTATTTCATGACATTTGTTTGTGGGCTGCCATTCTCAGAATTGTGAGGAATAATATTGTCAAGGAATGTAAGACTAGGCATGAGCAGCTTTAGTGATAGAATGGTGTGGCAATAAAAACCCGCGTACAACGTATATCATATACCATGGCCTGGCATATAGCCTACGTATACTTAAAATATACGGTACCACACGGCAATGACGACGGCAAAAACTCGCTGGGAGTGCCCATATAGTTGTGGTCGCAATAGAAAGGTATGAGGGACAGTTCGTTGAGTTTTCACTTGCGCCAAGGTGTCAGTGAACAGCGCAAGCTCAGCGAGGCAGGTACGTACCCTATGGATATATATCCGTGATGGCTTGTTATGGCGAACTTAGATGATCCATCCTGTCTCGTTGCATGATCTATATGCCCACCTTTTCAAATTTACGAATCTTCAATCTCTTCTCTACTAAGGACCCTTCAAAAATTGAGAAGGCGTCCAGATTTAACACCGATCGAACCTCGAGCCACGACTGCTAGAAAGGCCGAAAGTCGCCTGACGCGATAATGGGCAAGTTGCGAGCGGCAACATATTTACGACCGTAGTGCTCGATAGTGTTCTTGGATATTCTCGGATTAGAGATTTCGCATATGGAGCGGGACCTTCGGGAACGTTACACAACTAGCGCCTGCGAATTTCTTAATTTCATCACCCCACCTAGTCTTCTGCCGTCATCGACTGCGCTTCCCTTCTTTTGGCACCCATTCGGTAACGCTAATGGTCCATCGGTTATCTAATCTAGGCATTACATGACCTGCCCAGCTGGATTTCTTTTTCCTAATGTCGAAAAAAATATCGGCTATCCATGTTTGCTCTCTGCTCCACACCGCTTTCTTCCCGTATCCCCTTAACGTTATGCCCAACATTCATCGTTCTATCGCTCTTTGCGCGGTCCTTAACTTTTGTTGGATCTTTGTCACTCTCCAAGTTTCTGCTCCATATCTCAGCACTGGCAGAATGCATTGATTGTACACCTACCTATTCAATGATAATGATGGAGGATATTAAATCCTGAATGGAAATCAAAAGTGACTGTAGTCACTAGAGGTAGCAGGGAAGCGCTGCAGCGGCTGTTGTTATTCGCATGGCGCGTAAAGTTTTTTAACCTTCTAAAAGACCGGGAATAAAAGGTGGTCAACGTGGTCCTTCTAATGTTCAGTATTCTGGTGCCCTGTATATTGGCCTGCCCCTGCTTTTCCCTTGCAACAAGTGCCGTCCAACCATGACCGCAAGCACACATCATTCGAGCCACTGGTGGCGAGCGCAAGTAGCACGGCATGAAAAAAAAAAATCGAAGTAAACATTATTTGTGGCCCCAGCGCGCTGAACACTCGCTTGGACTGTTGGTGGTCATGCCTGTGCCTCGGGCAGCGTAATTAGGTCACCACGCCTTCCTTCTCTTTCACGCAAGCGCGTGGTAGCGACGTGCTGGTAAAGCACGCCCATTTTGTAAGTAATTACTATGGTTCGCGCATCCCCTTCTGTGACGGATAAAAGAATAAGAGCAAACAAGGAAGAGAAAAATAAAAGTGAGAAGAGCCAAGAAATGGCGGCGTCTTCCTGGGCAGATATTTATAAATAAAGCATGCAAGACCTATTTATTTGCTCTTTCTTCCCGCATTTTTCAGGTTGCTTATTCTTTATTTATAAGTTATAGAGCAAGTTAGTATATAAATGCGTTTATGAAATGTGGCGCAGCGTATAAGTGATTTCACTGGTTGCACTCTTTAGGTCGTTGATATCTATATTCTTTGTTGTCTTCGACGAAAGAATGATGTGACTTGCATCCATTGTGGAACAAATGTAGGAAGGTTTGCTGCTAAACGTTCGGCGAGATTGTGGCATTAGCGCGATTGTTCATCTTTTTCCCAATGAAAGTGAACGCAATGATACGTTGCGACAGCTTCCTTATTAATAAACAAACAAAATGAGAAAAGGCGTTGCTTGTTTTAGTTCGTGCGAATCAGTGATTCTCACTTGTGCGAAAAGGGTTGCAATACGAATTTTTTCGTGTAGTATACTCTGTACAGAAGCACTTGCTTTACGCGACGCAAGCTTTGTATCCTATCTGAGAACGACGACATAGTCTATAAAATGTTGGTTAATTACTTTCCCCGCATCTCAATAGACATTTATTTTTGCGGTGCCATTTTTTTTTTCGTGAGGGCAGTCTGCGCAGGCAGAAGATAATCCCACACTTTTTTGGGCTAGCTGTACTATTGGCCGTATTCAGTTGCTAGCACATTATCTGCTGAATTTAAGAAAGTATCGGTACATAAATTCGTGCTTCTTTGTTCAGCAAATCATGTTGACGTTTTCATCTAGGCTGTATGCTAAAAAAAAAAAAACTCTGGATACTGGTCATTAAAAAGCAGTTACAGATTGAAAATATTGAAGAACATTGCGTAGTAATAGTGCACACGGCAGCGTCAAAGCGATGCTGTAGATTATAATGCCCGCAAATATTTGAGCAACATGATCGGGACAACTATAGACTGACATTTTTCGCCTGAGACTGTGTTCAAGGCTTGTGCTTCAAGCAACAGTTTTAGTGAAAAATGCACTAGCATTTACCGAGCTAAAGAACTTGTGAATGCACTCACCCGCCTTGGTAGCTTAGTGTCTATGGCTTTGCGCAGCTGAACTCGAGATCGCCGGTTTGATCTCGGCCCCGATAGCCGCGTTTTGAATGGGGCGAAATAAAAAAAAAATACGGCGGAACTCATCTCAGGATGACTGTCGGAGGTAATGTGATTAGCATTTGAGAAAAGTAGTCATACACCATATTTCAGAAGTCAGGTACACTTCAGATCTGTGGTAGTCATTATGAGACTTCCGTTGCTTCGGCTACATTCGACATACTTCGATACTGTTCCCCTTTGCCATGGCACTGGCTTGCCAAGGCAAGCGAACCATGGCATCCGTGAGCATTGCGTCATAAGAAATCTGGATGGCACAGGCGCACTGGCGACGATGGGATGACGAACTTGGGCCACTGGGTTGCTAGATCCAGCTCGCTAGATGGGCTCCAGATCGCTAGATGAGCTCAAAACAGTTGAAGCAGCCAAATATTGCTAATCGCGCACACTCGTATGTGCACTCATATGCCTAAATTTAGGTGTGCGTTAAGGGAACCATAGGGGGTCAAAGTTAATTCGGAGTCTCACACTCTGGCGCACCCCATAACCAGAGCGTAGCTTTGGAAGGTAAAAACCCCAAAATTTGTTTTAATTCTCCATGTAGTCATGACAAGCCACCATTTATCTAACTAACGCTATCAGAGACCTAAAATTGGGACACCGGAATCGTTAACTGCTGAAAATTTCCTTACCTCCCTATTGCATTGGAGGAATGCTTGAAGCGAGGAAAAAATTGTTTGTCAGTCCTGATAACTTATCAAATGAATCCAGGAAAGAATGTTGGCGCCGTCTAATCGCGTTTTATAAAAAAAAATGTGGCCTGCTCCCACACAAACAATTAGTGTTTGCGACAGTACATTATACGTGGAGATCGCAGTGGTTTGTAATGCCTCTTCTTTAAAGCGTGCTGTCTCTCTTGCATTTCTGCCTAAGAAATGGGCAGCTGCAGAAACCTCTGAGCGCGATTGCAAGTTATACTTCGTGTTTGCATTCTTTCAAGTCATGTTGATGGAACATTCTTGTGTGTTTTACCTCCAATGATTAAAAAAAGTTGCAGTTTCGCTCGAAAGGCATCGATTGCGATACAGCCATACGAAGTAAGGACAGTGGTTTTATCGGCCACATAAACTTGTAAACATTGGCCTACTAACATAATTAACAAGCACAGTTTCACGCGCACACAAGCACACATGAACAAATCTCAATCTATGACTGCGAAACTCACTGTCAGAACGCTGGAGCGAGGAAGCGCGGCAGCAGCAGCGAGTGGATTGATCTCCGTGCTGCCTCTCGCGTCAGCGCAAACTAAGCGGCAAAAAGACAACGCACACGAAGCTATAAGCACTGCGCACATTCTCTATCTCATCGCAGATTTTTTTCAAGATAGGGCGTTTCTAGATCGCTTTCAAGTCCCCACTCCTTCTTCCCCTCCCGCCGATCCCTTGCGCGTGGCGGAGGACGGCGCGCTTCCTCCGCGGTTTCCTTTTCCTTTCCGCAGTATAACAGGGTACGCTGGTGCCCTGCGACAAGTCCACGCGTCGAAACGTTGGCTCCAGCTTTTACTTTGTTCTCGTTTTGCTCATCAACACGAAACACGTAACTTGTAACAAAAAATAGTGTAGGGATCATTTCAAGTGCCTGGTATGTACTTCTCAGTTTTCTTGGGAATCACGAACACGATAAACCTATTAAAAATTCTCGAGAAAGCCTATAAAGAAATTATCTCCAGTAATTCTGAACATTGCCCGTTGAGCTATCTGACAAACTCCTCCGCAGTGCACAAGCCTAAATCAATGGACAACGTTTTCAAAAAATTATGTTTCAGAAGGTCACCCGTATTTCAACAATTTTCAGCTAGCTACATCGAGAGGCTATGCCCGTTTATTAACACGCGCATTTATGCCACTTAATCGTAACGCCTTTGTGGAGTTACACCAGAATTTTGGTCAGGAATAAAATCCTACTATTACGCAGCAGGACAGTTACGAGTAAGTGCCATAAAGACACATGTTATTAGAAGGATGTACTCTTTAGACGTTGCTAACTGAAAATTCTGGAAATTCAGCCGGATTTTTGAAATATCTCTTTTAAATGCTACCAATTGATTTAGGCTAGGGAACTGCAGTGAAGTTTGACACGTGGTCGCCGGGGCAATGTCAAAAATTCTTGGGTGCGCAAGGTTTACTTGTGAAGGTTCGGTGATTGTTTGCCTTCCACCATTTAATGTGGTCGAAAGCGTTGAAGGTTTTTTTCTGCTGCTGGCGGCTCCGCATTTTATGACACTAAATTAAAGAACCTACTCCGAACTCTTTAATGCGTCGGTTAGTAAGAGGCGTACAAACGAATCAAGCCAATCGGCACAGGTTGTTTATACAGCGAGAACCCAAAACCAAAGTGCGGCTTTCGGTTCCACGTGGGAGTAATTTACCACTCATGGGCGAATAACTCTTTGGTTCTCACAAAGAACCTATTTTCTGGTTCATCGCATTTTGTTATAGATATATTCAATGCCCCGCCGGCCCCGTTCTGTTGGTAACAGAAGAATCTGAAAAAGCGAAAAATTGAATAAACTTTGCATTTTTTTTAACAGCAATACAACTGGAGCCAAAGAAATAGGCACGCCTCCACTACGATCTCCTCTGCTTCTTTTCTCGTCTTTCATCTGATTTCTCTGAGAAACAAACGGTGCAAGAGAAAGCACTCGGAATCCATCGTAGATGCCGCAAAGCACTCCTCCGTTCCCATGCGTGCGGTGAAGCGGAGCCGCCTGCCAATCCGATTACTACACCGGAACAACACAAGCCTTTGTTTCTCGTTACCTGCGTTCCCCGATTTCTCCGACCCTGGGCCCATTCACTTCGGGGATCTCATTTCCTTCTGAGGCGACGTGTTAGGCCAAACTGCTTTCAGTTCCTGCTCGCACGTGCGTTATTACTTTACTGATTGGTTAGAATCCCCTAGCTTCGCTCTGATTGTACGCTTCCTTCTGGCGCTATGAAATGTGCCAGATGCTACGCCCGATAAGATTTGCGATTGTATGCAACTGCTCAATCTTTGCAATTCCATTGGCACAGGTTAGAGAGAAGAGAGCAGCGCACAGAGTCCCCATCAAACAGAAAGCGGGCGTAATAAATGTTGGAGTGGCACACTCGAACGCGGTTGTCTTTATGGATAATCATGGCCACGGTAGGCACTGCTCGTGCGAAACAGTGCCCGTTGCGCACCAGCATAACAATATAATGGAGGCGAGCTAGCGGCCTAAGGGCACTGTTTTTTCCGTCAGCCGGTTGTTTTTGTCCGTGAATGCATGCATTGTTGGCCTAAGTGGACAACTGAAAGACGCTTGGAGCGTACTGTTGTGCTGAGAATACGTGCTTCTCAGGCGCCGTAAGGAAGAACGTCTAAGATTGAACATAAAGAGAGCAAGAAATAATAAAATAAACATATATAACTGCAACTTCTATTTTTTGCTCACCTTTTTTGCCGTAAGCCTCTGCACAAAGCTTCTCATCTATGTCGCTGAATCTGAGGAGCACAGAACACTTCTGTGGACATTGTAATATTACTGCAGCTGTATTATAAGTTCAATAATAAAAAAATGGCATTGAATTCTGTAGACTTTTTATTGATAGGAAATATGAGATAATAGTGCTGACTCGCAAAGTAACCTCTGCAAAAATTTTTAAAGAATTCTAATTCAACTTGTATTCATTTGTCCCCAAAGACAGTACTGCGTGCAACTTGAATTTTGAAGAAATTTTCTCACACATATTCGTAATCAAATCGGTCCCCATGTATGGAGTGAAATCTTTTTCGGTGTACAAACGGAACGCTTTCTTATTAAGTCAAAGGAAGCTTGTAAGCTAGCCTCACTCAAAAAGAAGTGAGACTTGCTTTATTTAAAAAGAAAAGCCGATGTTCTACATGCTGTACATTATTAATTGGAGTAACTTCCCTAATGGTGCTAAAAGTTTAGAAAAGAAATCCAGCAGTATTTTGTTTTCTTCGTATTCACGTTATGATCCGGCCCCGCGTCACAATAGCACTGTTATATACCAACACATCTTACACAAACAACAGAGCACCCCTTACAGAGTATGGATCCTAGTGATATGTTCGCACAAGAACACTGCCCGCGCTACTTGCACCGGACACTTTTCGACCGACTTATATAGCCACAGTGTTCTGAACTACAGCGTAGTGCCAGTGAGGCCACGTCTGTTCTACGTATTTAAACAATAATTCTTTACAGCATGTGTGTATATGTTTATATTAATCTAAGTGCCAACTCAAGAGCACAGAATCATGTTAATATAAAATCTCATTATAATGAATACCTTTAGATTAGCGACTATCAGATGGAATGCCTTTCGATTTTTACATTTATGGATTGTATACCTGGTCAACTAAGTGTTTGTGGACTGTCGTTGAATTCACGGTGTCTTAACTACAGTAAATAAAATGCTTAGAGATCTAGAGACAACCGACGCTTTTCTAACTTTTGCCAATTAAATTCGCATCAGGTGTGAGTCAATCGACGCCCTCTTAATTTTAGTGAATTAAATCTCTACCGAGCTTACACGTTACAAATCGACATATAAATTTTTTTATAGTCTCAAAATCAACTTGGTGCCTAGTCAATTGAAGCTGAAAGTACATTTTAATAAAGGATAGAGCTCTAAGGGATGGGATTTTTCCAATTTGGTATTTATGTTCGTGGTGGAACATCAATAATCCAAACTCCAAGGGCACCGGAAATATAATGAAATGAAATTTAGTTAGAACAAAAGAGAGATGCTCTGAATATCGCGCTCAATAATGTGCGTGTACAGTGGCGACATTCGCCGCCCGAGGATCCCGTATCTACGCGGACAACTGAGAAGTCCGATTAAACGAAGTCTGCAATATCGAATGAAACGCAAAAGATGTCTTTATTCCACAAGCGACTAGAAACTTTGGTAAACATGTTACATGTTGCAACATATGCTTGCTTGTGAGTTTGTCAGCTTGCATTTTGACTATTGTCAAGGCTTTTGCAACAGACAGACGAAGGTACCGTCAACAAACACACGAAATCTCGATCAGTTCTTAAAACTTGAACTGAAGAGAACCACGTTCCAATACTCAAATCGCGTTTTTTTTTTCAACAGTCATTGTCTGGCCTGTTATTTAACTCAATCGCCGCCAACTTCACTTGAGATATTGAGGGTAGAGATAACGTCCTCCGAAACTACATGACGGTTGTGACTAAGAAAAGTGCCTAATAGCACTCAAAGAAATTGCCAAAGACCGTGTCACAATTTAAAACTAAGCCGAGAAACGTGGGTTGACGGAAGTCGCACTACAAACCACAATTTCAGCACCTCACTGCTTAGCGGCTTGGATCAGTTTATCCAGCAGTTTCAGTAGAGTCGGCAACGGGATCAACTACGCTACTAGCCGAAGTGGAACAAAGCGTTACTCGTGAAGGCGCCGGCGGGTGTGGCGGCAACGTACCACAGTATCACCTTTTTGCTTGACTCGCTCCACTCGATGGCAGAATTAGAAAGCGGTCACACGAGCGACGGAGGACGGAGTCCGAATTATAGACCGACGCTCTGTAACGTGGGCGAAATTTCGTCGAAAGTGTACGAGTTATCAGTAGGCGACTCAACCATATCATCGAGATCTAGTGCCTAACCGTGCATTTCAGGAAGCGCTCCTTCAAATCCCGGATTATTGAACGAGTCCAGCTAATTCTAGCCGGGAATGCAAGGATGATCGCACTGGTGGGCCTCATGAACAACGTGCCTATCAGAATATGCCACAGCCTCTAGCACTTCTCATTTATTTGTCATGCGCAAGGAATTAGAGGCCACCTTGTTTACTGCCTCATTAATTTCCTTATGAGTCGAAGTGTGGCATTTGATGACAGTACGCTAAAACGCTCCTTGCGCGGCACATTTACCCAGGAGGAGGCGGAAAGAGAAAAAGAAGAAGGCAGGGAGGTTAACCAGAATAACGTCCGGTTGGCTACCCTACACCGGGGGAATGGGAAAGGGGAAAGCGAAGATCACAGGGAGAGAGAGGAGGGAAGGAAAGAATGAAATTGTGGCAAGTTCGCTGACGTGTGCGGTTTTACAGAAATTGCCTTAATAGTCACAGGTGGTCGCACAAACCCGTCGTCCTTAAGAAACACAAAAGTGCCTTCACCGCTTTATGGGCCGACGGGCGATGGGGGCGGTGTTTGATTGTCCAGTTTTTGGAAAGCTTTGGCAAGTTCTTGTCTCTCTAGGGCATATCTTGGACAGTGGCACAGCAGGTGGTCGACGTTGTCTTCGGTGCCACAGACCTCGCATGCTGCACTGTCAGTCACCCCAATTAATGTAGAGTATGCCTTTGTGAAGGCCACTCCTAACCAAAGGCGACAGAGAAGCGTAGCTTCACGTCGAGGAAGTCCGGGTGGAGGTCGGAGCTGCAGCGAGGGGTTTAGTCGATGTAGTCGTGTAAGTCGTAAGTTTTGCGAGTTCCACTCGGTCACTGTAAGGCTACGTGCAAGGTGTCGAAGCTGCCTTGCAGCGTCAGTCCTCGAAAGCGGAATCGGAATGCTGTGCTCTTCTTGATGAGCTGTGCGAGCAGCGTTATCGGCGGACTCATTGCCACTGATTCCACAGTGGCCAGGTACCCACTGAAAAACGACTTCGTGGCCTTTTTGTTGGACATCATGGTGAAGTTGCACGACTTCGTATGTCAATTGGTCATGACATCCGTGTCGGAGAACTGACTGCGTGCACTGTAATGCCGGTTTTGAACCACAGAACACAGCCCATTTTCTGGCTCTTTCCGAGTCAATGAATTCCAGTGCTCGACGCAGGGCCGTTAGTTCTGCCGCCGTTGAGGTCGTGACATGCAATGTCCTAAACCGCAGTGTCATTCCTCGCGTTGGTATAACCACGGCACCACCAGAACTGCACGACGTAGTCGATCCGTCGGTATAGATGTGCACGTGGTTGCTGTACTTTTCATGCAGAAGAAGTAAGCTCAGCTGTTTTGGAGCAGGGGCTGGTAGATCTGTCTTCTTCTGTAGTCCTGAAATCGTTATCTCAACTTGTGGACGGCGCAAACACCACGGAGGAAACGCTGGCTTGGCCGCAGGTGCGTACCCTGACGTAAACGACGCACGATGTGCACTGACAATACCGCTAAATGTCGAGCAGGGCCTTGCAGCAGTGAGGCTCGCCAAGTGGTGGGAAGGGGTCCTAGCATAATGCCTGAGACGCATACGCATTGTCTCAACGGTAATCTGCGTCGTGATCGGGTAATCCTGCGCTAGGGCAATGGTTTCAGCCGTTGATGCACTGCGTGGTAAGCCAAGACATATCTTAAGGGCTTGGGCTTGAATACTCTGAATCGTACGCAGGTTAGTCTTGCAGGTGTTGGATATTGCAGGCAGGCTGTATCGCAGGAATCCAACGAACAACGCCATGTACAACTGTAACATAGCGTTTATAGATGCTCCCCAACTTTTTCCTGCAAGGAACCTGAACAGGTGACAGATAGCAGTCAGCCGCTTTTTCACGTAATTGACGTGCGGAGTCCAAGACAGGTCTCTGTCAATTACGACTCCAAAGAACCTGTGGCTTCTGCTGTATGGTATAAGTTGTCCGTTAATAGATACACCGTAACCAGACATTGGCTTCCTCGTGAATGCCACCATTGCGCACTTTCCGCATGAAATTCCAAGTCCTTGTTGACGAAGGTAGCAAGATGTCATTGCGGCTGCCTTCTGAAGCCTAGCACGAAGCTGAAGTCGTGTCACACCTGATGCCCAAATGCAGATGTCGTCCGCATAGATGGAAAGTCGTACGGTGCTTGGCAGGTTGTAAACTAATCCACTGAGGGTGAGATTGAAAAGAGTCAGGCTAAGCGCTCCTCCTTGAGGGACTCCTCGGCTACCGTAATGCTCGGACGTCGGGCCATTTTCTGTGTGCATGTAGAATGGTCTCCTCTGTAAGTAGTTGCACACCCACATATACATCTTACCACCAAGTCCGACGGCTTCTAACGTGCTAAGGATGGCTTCTTGGGTGACATTATCATAAGCTCCTTTAACGTCTAGAAACAGAGCAGCAGATAGTCGCTTACAGGCCTTTTGGTGTTGCACAAATGTTATCAAGTCAACAACGCTGTCTGTTGACGAACGGCCCCGTCTGAATCCGGCCATAGCTTGTGGATAGATTTCATAGTACTCTAACTACCATTCCAGACGTGTTAAAACCATTCTTTCCATTGTTTTTCCGACACAGCTAGCAAGTGCGATCGGACGGTATGAGGAAATGTCCAAAGGCGACTTGCCAGCTTTGAGAAGTGGAATGAGGCGAGTTGACTTCCACTCTTGCGGAACCGTACCCGTCCGCCAGGAGTCGTTGTATAGGAGCAAGAGTGCCTTCCGAGCTTGGTCTCCTAGGTTACACAGGGCACGGTATGTAATGCCGTCAGGTCCTGGCGCTGAAGAACGCCTGCACAAAGCCAGCGCAGCTTCTAGTTCTTCCATAGAAAAAGGGCATTCCATGCGGGGATCGCGTGAGAACAGTGGGTCGTCGAGCGTTCCCGTACCCGTTCCATCGGAATTTGCCTCGCCAGCAATCTTTCTGCAGAAAGATTCAGCGACGTCAATATCTCTACATTGTAGATAAAGTGCCAAAGATTTAAACGGGTGGCGCTGACCAGAGGTTGTGCGAAGGCCACGAACAGTCCTCCATATAAGCGACAAAGGTTTTCGCGGATCCAGGGACTTGCAAAAGGATGCCCAGTGTCGGGAAGCCAGCTTGTTCATCTGACGCTGTATTTTCTTTTGTGTTCGTCTAGCCAATCTCAAATCATGATTTGACTTCGTGCGTCTATATCTTCGCTCCGCACGACGGCGAATGGCTCGAAGTTTTGCTAGTTCAATGTCGAAATCGGTGCGGGAAGAACTCCTCGAAAGCAGATGCGTGGTTGTTTGTATGGCATCCTTTATCGCGCCCTGTAGGTTATAAGAGGTGCCGTCACGACAACAGTCTTCCATTATTATTTTGTATTTAGGCCAATCGGTGCACTGGACGGTTCTGGAAGACTTGGAACTAGTCAAACCTTCGATCTTCAAATAGGTTGGGATGTGGTCGCTACCCCGTGTTTCTAAATCGGAAAACCAGTGCACTCTTTTCGAAAGCGACCGTGACGCGAAGGTTAGGTCCAAGCAGCTGCTATACGCTGATCCACGAAGATAAGTGGGGCTACCATCATTTGACAAGCAAAATTCCCGCGGAAAGGCAGTGGCATAACGTACCACACAAAGTTGAAAGGTGCACTTTCCACCGTAGCGTCGTTGCGGAGGCTGGGAATACACTAGACTTTGTCTTTTGGATCAGGTTTGTCCGAAAGGAAGCGTGTGACAATAAAAGATTTAATTCTAAATAACCGCCAAGCCGGTGAAAGTTTTCAAAATTGCGGAGTCTGTATATTCATGTACATGCGACGCTGTCGGGACCTCTCCGCCAGTGCAAATTGCCTACTCCCTTTGTTCCTACTTTAGCGTTGCTTTATTTAATAGGAACGCAAAAAATATCGAATACAAAGCAATTCGGCCCCTAGTGTGAGGGCAACGACAGCGAGAACAGCTGCACAGAATCACCTTCTTGTTATTATGCTTCTTTCTCGACCAGTGGGTCACATCGTGCCTCGAAAGTCGCTTTCAAAACAGTGCAACGCGCTAGCGTTTCGCCGGCTGAATCAGTTCGTTTTTCAGCGGTTTGTTGTGTGCGTGCGTGCGTGCGTGCGTGTGTGTGTGTGTGTGTGTGTGTGTGTGTGTGTGTGTGTGTGTGTGTGTGTGTGTGTGTGTGTGTGTGTGTGTGTGTGTGTGTGTGTGTGTGTGTGTGTGTGTGTGTGTGTGTGTGTGTGTGTGTGTGTGTGTGTGTGTGTGTGTGTGTGTGTGTGTGTGTGTGTGTGTGTGTGTGTGTGTGTGTGTGTGTGTGTGTGTGTGTGTGTGTGTGTGTGTGTGTGTGTGTGTGTGTGTGTGTGTGTGTGTGTGTGTGTGTGTGTGTGTGTGTGTGTGTGTGTGTGTGTGTGTGTGTGTGTGTGTGTGTGTGTGTGTGTGTGTGTGTGTGTGTGTGTGTGTGTGTGTGTGTGTGTGTGTGTGTGTGTGTGTGTGTGTGTGTGTGTGTGTGTGTGTGTGTGTGTGTGTGTGTGTGTGTGTGTGTGTGTGTGTGTGTGTGTGTGTGTGTGTGTGTGTGTGTGTGTGTGTGTGTGTGTGTGTGTGTGTGTGTGTGTGTGTGTGTGTGTGTGTGTGTGTGTGTGTGTGTGTGTGTGTGTGTGTGTGTGTGTGTGTGTGTGTGTGTGTGTGTGTGTGTGTGTGTGTGTGTGTGTGTGTGTGTGTGTGTGTGTGTGTGTGTGTGTGTGTGTGTGTGTGTGTGTGTGTGTGTGTGTGTGTGTGTGTGTGTGTGTGTGTGTGTGTGTGTGTGTGTGTGTGTGTGTGTGTGTGTGTGTGTGTGTGTGTGTGTGTGTGTGTGTGTGTGTGTGTGTGTGTGTGTGTGTGTGTGTGTGTGTGTGTGTGTGTGTGTGTGTGTGTGTGTGTGTGTGTGTGTGTGTGTGTGTGTGTGTGTGTGTGTGTGTGTGTGTGTGTGTGTGTGTGTGTGTGTGTGTGTGTGTGTGTGTGTGTGTGTGTGTGTGTGTGTGTGTGTGTGTGTGTGTGTGTGTGTGTGTGTGTGTGTGTGTGTGTGTGTGTGTGTGTGTGTGTGTGTGTGTGTGTGTGTGTGTGTGTGTGTGTGTGTGTGTGTGTGTGTGTGTGTGTGTGTGTGTGTGTGTGTGTGTGTGTGCGTGTGTGTTTGTGTTTGCAACAAATAGAAATAATATTTACTAATAATGCATTGCGAATTTATTTGGCTCACAAGCGCAATCCTAGCTTCAATATTCTTGCAACTGATGAGGCAATTTGGCCAGTTCTATTAACGTGGCATTCACGAAAGCTATCTCGGCAGCATGGCCTACTGCACAAATCGTATGTTTTCCGTCAGAGTTTATTCGACAGCGAACTTTCAGAAGGGATCCCTTGATATATTAAGAAACGTCTAAACAGCAGTAGATCGCCAGAAACCACGTAAATCATTCTTCCACGCAGCTGGTATCGTGAAATATCCACTCACTAATTAATTTAACAATGAATCGCACCATATCGCTTATATCTCATTTCCGTTAAATGTTTTGGTGGAGGCACTAATTATGGGCAACGATTGCACTTATTTGCTATGAGACTCCATAAATGTTCCCACAACGATACAAACAGACCTCAAACGCCAGTGCCATAAAACCACGTGCACATAAAATAGTGTACGATTAAAAAGAAGCGTGAAGCGACATTGCAGAAGGGCGTCAACTGCTTGAGGAAAGCTAGAAACTAGTAATGGAGACCTCTTAAGATGTAAGTGAAGCATGTGACTGTGATATTCGCGCATAGTGGAAAGTTGACT
This sequence comes from Dermacentor variabilis, assembly GCF_050947875.1. Taxonomy (NCBI): domain Eukaryota; kingdom Metazoa; phylum Arthropoda; class Arachnida; order Ixodida; family Ixodidae; genus Dermacentor; species Dermacentor variabilis. The sequence goes on from NC_134572.1 coordinate 58,765,250, forward strand.
GTGTGACTCTCGGGGCCACTCTCAGGGTCACTCTGAAAAGAGAGGCAGAGAAAGATACGGTAGTGCGACATAGCGGTGGGCTCGCCTCCCAGCATATTCATGAGGGTGCAAATCGCCGCAGGCCACCAAAACCAGTCTCTCGCTGGCGTGGTCCTCCCAGCGACAATGGACCCTTCGCCTCTCGACAATCACCTCGCTCCTTCCGCCACGAATCCGTTCTCACGCACAGTGCACGCGCCGTGGCCACGTTTCTGCAACCGCAACCTCTAAGCGATCCGCAGAGATTTCTCATATAGTGTCGTGGCCGAGCATTCAGTGCATTCAGCGCGATCGAGGCAGCTTTGGCATGTGCGAAGGAGTAGTCGAGCGATACAGAAGCGCTTAATGAATTCGCGGCTTTGTGTACTACACTGCTGAAGAAGCAGGGTATCGAAGGGCACGTGTGATATGGCGTCAGAATTGCGCCATAATATATACCTTCGTGGTTTTCGTCGTTGTGACTGATGCTTCAACTTTTGCTTTCTTATCTTTATCTCTTACATCGTCATCAGTTTAGTGGTTTAGAAGCAATGAACAAGAAATTTCTTTTCTTGGCCCCCCACCCTTTCTTTTTTCTTTCCGGCATTCTTTGAATATACATACTGATTTTCAGTAACTTTTAAGTAGCTTGTATTGCTTGCTGCGTTATTAGATGCAAAAGAAATACAAGCGCACGCATATGATGCGTGAATGAACAATCGTCATTTATGCTTTTAGGGCAATGAAAAAAAAATTTTCTTTTGTGTGTGTGTAGCCTTAGAAAACAAGACGCTCGCAATACCCTTACATTGCATTTTTTCCCTTCTACTAGATCTATGCGAGCTTAGGGCATTTATCTTACGTATTCGTTCTTTGTGTAATGCTTTTAGAATTTACAAAAAAATGGTAGTTTTTGCCGAAGAGCAGAACACTGACTCCAATAGCAAGGTTTAGCGTTGCGCTTGGGTTTTTCGGTTGGTGTTGCAAATATTTACGGGTCGGACTAACGCGAACGCGACATACGCAGGCGCACCGAAATTCCCCTATGTTGTCCTTGGTGTCAGTGTTTCTTGGCTTCTTATGATATCGTAATGCAAGTAACATATAGCAAAGTAAGGACGAGGGACCAGTCGAGACAGGGCAAGCGCTAACTTTCAACTAAGATTTCATTACAGATCCTCAGCATACATATACATCCATCCCAATCTGCAGAGAAGACGAAGGTGCTCTACAATGTGCAGACTATTTGAAACATTGAAGCTCTTGCTTTGATAAAGTCACTGACGGCCATCTTACGCAATCATCTCCTTCCCGTGGGATCTCAGTAGGTTCTACGATTTCCCTAGTTAAGCTATTGCGATGGTGATACACGACAACAGTCTGATCAAAAACAGCAAGGCAAGGTGGAAGCACGTCAGATTTTTTTTTTTTACAATGGGCTGCCAGTTGGCCGTCTGTAGCAATATTGCCGACTTTTTTGTTGTGCTGTTGCGGACACGCATTAAAGCCCCTGCCGGTCTGGCCAAAGTAATGCCCTTCACAGGAGAGCGTCATTCTGTAAACAACTCCCGTTTTTCAGGGGACGTAAGCATCTTTGTGCTTGACGGTACCGTCTGGTTTGCGCATTCTCATAGGGCAGCTCAACTCCACTCTCTTGTTGAAGACACTACTTTGGTCATACCGGCACGGGCATGAATGTGCGTCTGCTTGAGCACAGCAAAAAAGTCAGCAATATTGGTACAGACGGCCAACTATCAGCCAATTGTAAAGAATGTGACGCGGTGCCACCTTGTCGGTCTCTTTTTGATCTCGGATCTCTTTTGATTACTCGGAACTTGAAGACTTTGTTTTTCTGTTTGCATGCTGCGAAAGCAATTTTGGGAGCCAGAAACATATCGTAGACGTCAGGTTTTAGACACCACCTATTGCTATCACAATAAACGCTTTATAGTAATATTCAAGTTGTGAGACTTTCACAGGAATTTTAGTGCGGTGTGCCATATCGCGTGGCTTTATCTTAAGTATAATGCTAGAACCGGTAGAATATAAAACAATTTCAACAGGAAAGAGACTCTGCATGGCTTCTTTTTCTAATTTCGGTGCGAGCAAGGGAGTTTTTGTAAGCTTTCCTCATCGTTTATGGCAATTATATTCAAATTTCGATGGGATCATGAATGATTATTTATATTAACTACAAAATATGTATGTATTTATGTATTTATTTATTTTATTTATGCATTTATTCTCGTATTGGAAATCTCAACAAGCATCATATGTCGCCGGCCCCTTCACAAGGTCAAATTGTTGTAGGAATGAAGGCCGGTGATAGCTGAAGTCAGTCCTTATGGCTATTCAAGAGTTCGTTACGTTACGTGCGGCAATAATTCCAGATTATAAAAGAACACGAAACAAAAATAAAGAAATATAATGTTTTCCGCAGAGCAAGACATGCCTTCATGTTTTCCAAGATAATAAATACCCTTGTACAAGTTAGGTCATTTTTACATAGGTGCATAGCTAAATCGCTGCATACGTAATATAATGCACAGGAATGTAGCCACATGTTGGAATTCTATGTGTAATAACTAGGTTAAATTAGTGTAACTAGAGTTTTATGTACACGCTAAATCTGGCATGCTGCGATAGTTGAGATGCACTTAGGAGAAAACTGAGTTGAGCTGCGCACGTAGGTTTCGTAAACTGCGCTTCTATAGTGCCAAAAAGCGAATGAAGCCACAATGAAAGCCATAGGAAGCCGGGTCAAGCCAGAATATGTGCGAAAAAAAAACGGTTGGTGGCGCCGCCAGGCTCCTCCACCATGCAGCCGGGACGTCGTGAATTTGCAATTAATTAAATTGTGATCAATAAAGATTGGACTACATTGTATTTTAATAGAGTCAAAGACCGAGCTTTGCAAGTTTTGAGAACTTTTGCTACGCCACTACTGCCAAAATACAAGAGTATACGCTAAAATCCCTGACGTCACACGGACGTTAGAGATACGAGAATCAGACAGTGGATGTTTCTTTATTTCCTCTCTAATGAGTGACCTGTTCCTGGTAAATCAACGAACAGACAGTTTGCAAAGAATAATTTACCGGTGTGAAAATGTTTAGTTTTTCTCCTTAGTGTCTCTTTTATTGAAACACCAGTGAGCCGCTAAAATGGAATCCTCTATAGCGCATGCGCGACGCGGAGTACTTGACTTGTTTACGTAATAAACAGCTTGCTTGCTTCTTGCGTTTGCTATTCCAAAGCATCTGAGTATAGACGCATGGGAGGCAAGTATTTTTGAGCGCAGCCATGTTGCCAGAAAAACTGTCAATAACACTGACTCGACGTACCCATTTTTTTGTTTAATGCAGCAACGATGTAAAAACCAACGATGGAAGACAATGCTAATACAAGTCGCGTTCGTAATGTTTAGAAGAAAATATAATTACCTTGTGCTTTGCAGCATACGGGGATATGTTGCATGAAAAATTTCACGGTTTATTCATTTGACCGTATGTCGTTGTTGCTCAGGGGCTATGGTGTTAGGCTGCTGAGCACGAGGTCGCGGGATCGAATCCCGGCCACGGCGGCCGCATTTCGATGGGGGCGAAATGCGAAAACACCCGTGTACTTAGATTTCATCATCATCATCATCATCATTAGCCTAGTTACGCCCACTGCAGGGCAAAGGCCTCTCCCATACTTCTCCAACTACCCCGGTCATGTACTAATTGTGGCCATGTTGTCCCTGCAAACGTCTTAATGTCATCCGCCCACCTAACTTTCTGCCGCCCCCTGCTACGCATCCCTTCCCTTGGAATCCAGTCCGTAACCCTTAGTGACCATCGGTTATCTTCCCTCCTCATTACATGTCCGGCCCATGCCCATTTCTTTTTCTTGATTTCAACAAAGACGTCGTTTACCCGCGTTTGTTGCCTCACCCAATCTGCTCTTTTCTTATCCCTTAATGTCACACCCATCATTCTTCTTTCCATAGCTCGTTGCGTCGTCCTCAATTTCAGCAGAACCCTTTTCGTAAGTCTCCAGGTTTCTGCCCCATATGTGAGTACTGGTAACACACAGCTGTTATACACTTTCCTTTTGAGGGATAGTGGCATCCTGCTGTTCATGATTTGAGAATGCCTGCCAAACGCACCCCAGCGCATTCTTATTCTTCTGGTTATTTCAGTCTCATGATCCGGATCCGTGGTCACTACCTGCCCTAAGTAGATGTAGTGCCTTACCCCTTCCAGTGCTTCGCTACCTATCGTAAACTGCTGTTCTCTTCCGAGCCTGTTAAACATTACTTTAGTTTTCTGCAGATTAATTTTCAGACCCACCCTTCTGCTTTGCCTCTCCAGGTCAGTGAGCATGCATTGCAATTGGTCTCCTGAGTTACTAAGCAAGGCAATATCATCAGCGAATCGCAAGTTGCTAAGGTATTCTCCATCAACTTTTATCCCCAATTCTTCCCACTCCAGGCCTCTGAATACCTCCTGTAAACATGCTGTGAATAGCATTGGAGATATCGTATCTCCCTGTCTGACGCCTTTCTTTATAGGGATTTTGTTGCTTTCTTTGTGGAGGACTACGGTGGCTGTGGAGCCGCTATAGATATCTTCCAGTATCTTTACATATGGCTCATCTACACCCTGATTCCGTAATGCCTCCATGACTGCTGAGGTTTCGACTGAATCAAACGCTTTCTCGTAATCAATGAAAGCTATATATAACGGTTGGTTATATTCTGCACATTTTTCTATCACTTGATTGATAGTGTGAATATGGTCTATTGTTGAGTAGCCTTTACGGAATCCTGCCTGGTCCTTTGGTTGACAGAAGTCTAAGGTGTTCCTGATTCTATTTGCGATTACCTTAGTAAATACTTTGTAGGCAACGGACAGTAAGCTGATCGGTCTATAATTTTTCAAGTCTTTGGCGTCCCCTTTCTTATGGATTAGGATTATGTTAGCGTTCTTCCAAGATTCCGGTACGCTCGAGGTTATGAGGCATTGCGTATACAGGGTGGCCAGTTTCTCTAGAACAATCTGACCACCATCCTTCAACAAATCTGCTGTTACCTGATCCTCCCCAGCTGCCTTCCCCCTTTGCATAGCTCCTAAGGCTTTCTTTACTTCTTCTGGCGTTACCTGTGGGATTTCGAATTCCTCTAGGCTATTCTCTCTTCCACTATCGTCGAGGGTGCCACTGGTACTGTATAAATCTCTATAGAACTCCTCAGCCACTCGAACTATCTCATCCATATTAGTAACAATATTGCCGGCTTTGTCTCTTAACGCACACATCTGATTCTTGCCTATTCCTAGTTTCTTCTTCACTGTTTTTAGGCTTCCTCCGTTCCTGAGAGCCTGTTCAATTCTATCCATATTATAGTTCCTGATGTCCGCTGTCTTACGCTTGTTGATTAACTTAGAAAGTTCTGCCAGTTCTATTCTAGCTGTAGGGTTAGAGGCTTTCATACATTGCCGTTTCTTGATCAGATCTTTCGTCTCCTGCGATAGCTTACTGGTTTCCTGTCCAACGGAGTTACCACCGACTTCTATTGCGCACTCCTTAATGGTTCCCATGAGATAGTCGTTCATTGCTCCAACACTAAGGTCCTCTTCCTGAGCTAAAGCCGAATACCTGTTCTGTAGCTTGATCCGGAATTCCTCTAGTTTCCCTCTTACCGCTAACTCATTGATTGGCTTCTTGTGTACCAGTTTCTTCCGTTCCCTCCTCAAGTCTAGGCTAATTCGAGTTCTTACCATCCTATGGTCACTGCAGCGTACCTTGCCGAGTACGTCTACATCTTGTATGATGCCAGGGTTCGCGCAGAGTATGAAGTCGATTTCATTTCTAGTCTCACCATTCGGGCTCCTCCACGTCCACTTTCGACTAACCCGCTTGCGGAAAAAGGTGTTCATTATCCGCATATTATTCTGTTCTGCAAACTCTACTAATAATTCTCCTCTGCTATTCCTAGAGCCTATGCCATATTCCCCCACTGACTTGTCTCCAGCCTGCTTCTTGCCTACCCTGGCATTGAAGTCGCCCATCAGTATAGTGTATTTTGTTTTGACTTTACCCATCGCCGATTCCACGTCTTCATAAAAGCTTTCGACTTCCTGGTCATCATGACTGCATGTAGGGGCATAGACTTGTACCACCTTCAATTTGTACCTCTTATTAAGTTTCACAACAAGACCTGCCACCCTCTCGTTAATGCTATAGAATTCCTGTATGTTACCAGCTATTTCCTTATTAATCAGGAATCCGACTCCTAGTTCTCGTCTCTCCGCTAAGCCCCGGTAACACAGTACATGCCCGCTTTTTAGCACTGTATATGCTTCTTTTGTCCTCCTAACCTCACTGAGCCCTATTATATCCCATTTACTACCCTCTAATTCCTCCAATAACACTGCTAGACTCGCCTCACTAGATAGCGTTCTAACGTTAAACGTTGCCAGGTTCAGATTCCAATGGCGGCCTGTCCGGAGCCAGGTATTCTTAGCACCCTCTGCAGCGTTACAGATCTGACCGCCGCCGTGGTCAGTTGCTTCGCGGCTGCTGGGGACTGAGGGCCGGGGTTTGATTGTTGTATTCATATAGGAGGTTGTGGCCAAGTACTGCACCAGGGTGGCCAATCCTGCTCTGGTGAGAGAGTGCGTTACCGGTTCTGGTCACCGGGATCAGGCCGCACTCCAGGTCTGTTTGTTTCACTTAGATTTAGGTGCACGTTAAAGAACCCCAGGAGGTCGAAATTTCCGGAGTCCCCCACAACGGCGTGCCTCATAATCAGAAAGTGGTTTTGGCACGTAAAACGCCATAATTTTTTTGACCGTATGTCGTTGAGTCACACGACATCGAACCACCCGCATTGCTAAGATCGGGCCAGCAGCTATACTGAGGATAAGAAAGTAATGGAATCAGATTAAAAAGAACATATAGAAAATATGTTTCGATTATGATGTATTTAACCTCGTCGTACTTATAAAGTTATATACATGTGTAATAAATGTAGGTTTCTCATATAATTTAGATTTGGTCGCCAAAAGGTATTTGAAGTTTATGGTATTTCTAAGCAGGGGTGCATTTATGGGTGCAAATAAACTGGATATTTCATTTACCTCCATACAATGTCCTAAATTTTCTCACTCACGTCTCTCCAAAACCAATTTTCACAATCGCTTGTCGTTTCATGTTTGACCTATCTGTGACCTAGGTTTGTCAGCGCGAACTCTGCGTTTTCCCAGGGTCTTTCGTATGCGCCCCATCTCATGCTGCTGTTCACATTCCCTGCCATCGGAAGCTAGCGACGAAGCGAGAGCTACCGATGACCAGAGGCCATCCTGCTTCACTGTGCACAACTAAGCAGGGGAGGACTGGGATACGTCGTGAAAGGTCGCTATGTTGGAAGAGAGGATTAGACGAGCTTTGGAATCAGAGCTGTATAATATGTGCGCGTAAGTTTAATTGTGTTCGTGCACCGCAAGTTTGTGCGACCAATCAGAGAGCCCTCTTGGACGTCGCTCGCTCCTTGCAGCGATATGCTCGCTCACACTTTGCATTTACGATGTTATAATACGATCGTTCCACATACATCAAACCATTACGGTAAGCTGTAATGCTTGCAATTTGTCCGCAACCACTGAGGCTACTTTAAAGGAACTGCATTTCACAACACCACTTCAAGCGAAATTACCTTAAATTATGCCCAAAAGTGATAGGCCGATTCGTGCCCTCAGGCATTAATGCGAGGAAAACAGCGAATGAAAGGAATGCAATCATGTGTAACTTGCAAAACTGAAGCGCATTCAGTATGTCGTACATGAGCGGTTTTTCCAACTACCAGTTACAATGCATCGTAGACTTTTATAAATCGTCGAAACAGTGGCGAAAAAAATGCAGCATGGATAATTGCCTGCCTCAAATAAATTTTGCATAACCGCAACGTCTCATGCATAACAAACACACCACATCCGCTCCTACGTGGTTGTAGGTTGCACTCCGTTGATTGCTTATGCTTCTTTCTATAACACATATATCCGTGGAGCGAACGCTTCATGGAGTGATTTATAAGCATCATCTCAAACCATGCGCCTGTGGGCGCTTATTCTTGAATAACCTGAGAGCCACTCCAGGGGACGGTACCAATCACCTTGAGTTTTCTTGAATATAAGACGTCAGACGTGTGGTATCACGTACTATTTCCTCGTGTTTTATGCAAGACTTGCGTATTTCGAAGAGTTATCCCACTTCTCTCATTCGGCCATCCTACTTGATCAGTTCTTAAGCGCGTCTGCCGCCCTATGCAAGCATTAACTGAGCAAGTTAGTATAAGAGAACCAAGCCGGTCCTTTCATTATAAATTGAGATAAATTGCTTTTCCCAGCTGTAAGTTAAAGGCTGAAGCATTTCACATGACTCTCAAGGAAAGAACCTCAAAGCTGCAGTAGTGAAGTACTGGCTGCTAGGTCCGACGCAAACATCGAGGAGCAGGAGAAGAAAATAAAAGTACGTGAAAAAAAACATCAACTACACCAAGTGCCAAGAAAAAAACACCCAGACGTCGACTTAAAGTCGTTCGTCCCAGCCACTACCTACCTCTTGGGGAAGCTGCAGGCTGGATCAGCGGCAGAATGAAGATGCACGCAGAGCACACAAGGAGCCTGCTCTGGAATATCACGTGGCAGGAAAAGTCAGCAGTGCCTCCGTGCTGGCAAGATAACAGCTGTAGACGGCGAGATTGCCTTGCTTGAAGGCTTTCAGACGCAGACTTGAGTGGTAGACCAGTGCGTGTGGGAAACTACCTTCTCAATAGTTAACTCATCAACCACGCTCCTTACGCTTCTTTAAAGTAATAATGCTGCACTGATGTCCGCTACTTTATGCTTCTTTTCGATCCGATTTAGAAATCAATTTCATCCAACCTTAATCTAAGTGGTAGTATGTGCCAGCAAGAACGCCTCTCGTTATCATAATTTCATTTTGAAAATGGGTTGCAGTCCTCACAGTGCCCCAGAACAGCGTTAACTCCCCATGTGCGCTGGTATCAGACATTTTCCTTTTACGCAGTCACGTTTCCCTGCTTTTAGGCCCTCGTGCCGCTCGAGCACATCTGAGTAATTGTGCTGCCTTGCTTTCGTTTGCTGGGAGCACGTTGCTATTTCAAAGCGTGCAGGGAGCCTTGTGTGCAAGCAAGTGGCAGACTCAAATTGTTCATTCATAAACTTAAGCTTTACATAATTTCCTTAGCTTGGCTTGTCCCAGTAGCCTTAGAATGACGACCGCGTCGAGAACAGCACGGGTACTTGTGCGGATGTTGACAGGAAAAAGACGCCAGTTTTTGCTTTCATTCTTTCATAGGAACAACACAGAGAACACGTAGATCAGCAAAATAAGACAAAACAGCAATTCACTGTTATGCTGTGATGGGTTTCATCTAAATTACAAGTGGCAAATATCCGCAAAGTTGAATGCAAACACTGCCGCAGCAGTGCATAATTTAGGAGTCGTCCACGTGGACTCAATAAACATGGCTATTATTTTGTATAGCTACGAAAGTATTCCCCACGTGAGAGGTCGATACCACACACTCATCTCTCCATACTCTCCTACAAACCCCACGGCTCGCTCTGGTCCGAACTCGGCAGCGAACTTGATTACATAAGGACGGGAATAGAGGGACAAGGCGCAATCGTAATCGGAGAGAAATAAAGCGCGGAGGCGTTCGGCGCATATACAATTGTGAAACGCAGGTCGAATGACAAGAAAAAGAAATGAGATAACCAGAGCACGTGCCTTGTGCGGGAAATTGGATACTCGGGAGCCTTCGGAAGAGCCTGTTTCTGGGGTGCGCCCCGATCAGCGCTGCCACGGCAGACTACGCGGAAACTGCGCTACAGGCCTGGTTACTGAGCATTACACTAGCCGCCGCGCTTCGTGCAAACGGGTCGCGATGGGAATGAGAAAAACAAAACAAAAGTGAGGTGGAAAGGACATTAAACAGATGGTGGCGGCAACTTTCTGCAAAGACAGCTCCTCTGCAGGCGGCTGAACGCGAGATTCTATGGAGATTGCTTTCTTTCCCCGTATGATTCGATATTTGGGCAGCAATTTGCGTCTAGTTCCATTGCTGGAGAGGCTGGCGCCGCAGTTGACGTGAAATTGGCAATAGGATCACGTCACAACATATCGATTTTTTCGTCAGCAGTTGGAGCAAGTCAGGAAAAAAAAGTAAAACTATAGTCTTGCTGCAGAATTTTCCTATAATCACTTTGTCAACCCTTTCTGTAACATAACTATCGGGAACAAGTTTTCTACATAAATGGGTTCAACGTGATGGACTACCAAGTGGCGCTCACACGTCGGTGGGTTCGGATTAGGCGCTACTGCAAATACTCGGAAGAGAACCACCTCGTAGAAGTTTGGTTATTCGATCAGGTGTGATAGCTTACGCTACCTATATAAGCCAGCCCCTTCCCAAGGGAATAAATATGCGAGCGGTTATGTGCCTCCACATGACGAACAAAATCCGAATACTCCGTGTCAAAAAGCGTTTCGCAGGTTGCAAGGTAAAAGATTTCTGCAGTCTGCGCCTCGACTTTTGCCCGCATTTGGTATAAAAGTAACGAGATTTTCTCAAATCCGCATTTTGTCGGGCGAACGTTGCAGATTTGGCCCAGAATGCGTTGTCAGTATGCCAATATGCGCTATTTTCAAGGCCCTCAGATGGAGCAACAGATGTAGCACAACTCGGTAGATGCAAAAGCGATTTCAGCGAAACCACACATCGCGGAGTCCTGTACCATATGATATAAACAACACGCCCTCCAAAGAGTGTTAGCACTCTGCTACTACCGTGCTTAGAGAATGAGGGCGTGGGAGCTAGTAGTACTAGAAGCACAAACATTTGGGCAGATTCGTACTGCAACATTGTTTTGGTTGCGCGAGACAAGCATAGGCAAGAAGGAAAGCACACAAAACACGAATTTTATATGGAGTGAAATGCATGTTTAGATAGAGAACAGCTCTTTCAAGCACCGTCGGACGCCAAACGAGTTTTCCTGCTGCGTCCAGATTTAATTCGCAGCCGTGAACGGGACGCGGAATTTTAATCCACGGTTCCATCCACAGTTCACGTGGATGCACAACTAGTAGTCGACATGCAGTCAACACGTGTCTATTAGCAACATCACGTGCGTTATAATAAAGAGCTTAAAAATTACTAGCTTATGAATGTTGGTTGGTAACAAATGCTGGTGAGGGACCTGACTTTTTTGCTAGAATTCGTTGCATTACAAATTGTAAACCGCGCTGAGACACAGGTAAAAAAAAAAACGGAAGAGCGAACAAAGAGCGAGGCAAAAAATAACAAAGAGCGCAACCTGGCCTATTTAAAGATAAGACTGAAGAATACATATCAGACCTTCGTTTTTTTTTCGCATTTCAATGTGGCCACTTGATATTACTCGTTTCCCTCAGGTTCTCGATTCTAAATGCAATGTACGTGAGACAAAGAAGGGTACAATAGGTACACGACAACGCGAACAGCATCACTGGGCATCGCTCTTCTTGGAACTGTGCATGACATGCAATGTAAAGGCCACACTGTAAGTACATCGACTAAGCGGACAAAATTAACGTATTTTGACACATGAAGTTTAGCGTGTGGTTAAGGCAACTGCTGACCTTAAATTTCGTCATGTCATTTTTACGGCAGTAGCAAGAACGTGGGCGTAGTCATTTATTTGTAGTAAACGGTTTCTATATTGCTGACATGAAGAAAAAGAATTGTAAGATGGCAATTCAGCACATAGATAGCCTTGAATAACAGTGCGTACATGTCACATGTGAACAGGAGTTCACATATGTTTGTAAGCGTCAGTTTTTTTAACCTGCTGTGAAACCAGCATTTGTGTAGGCCATTCTTTATAGTGAGGTATGCTGAAAACTTTTTATCACCTCCGCAAGAAATGAAAACCAAACTATTCCACGAAAGATAGTCCGAAGGACATGGTTTTCCCAGTGGAGATACCTGAACAAATGAGCTGCATTTATAGCAGGGTTGCGCAGCCTCAAGATTAAATACCAACACACATGAGGGCTTACGTTAACGTCAAAATACACGATTCTATTAGTGAGTGTTTGCGTTAATAGTAGTTGTCTTGCGATCACGATTCGTGTTTTACTGCAAATTGAAATCGGCCTATGGCTCATTGGTAACATTCGCACACGGTGGTTCTATACGACGGGGCAAGCGCTCTGTCACCAAACTGTCATCAAAGTATATACTAAATCGCTTGCACTCCCCATCCTCTACGACTTATACACCCCTAGTTCGTACAAATGAGCAGTAATTCTAAAGATTACGTCGCTCTCTGCCGCTTCGCCCTTCGCGGCTATCGAAATGGATAGTGGCGTCCGCATTTCAATAGGCCTGCTGACGTTCTTTAAATATACAACCACCATCGTTGAAAGCATTTATACACCGAGGTCATTAGGAAAAACTGCGGTCACTTTTTCAAAGAAGAATAACTGCGCATTTAATTCTGGGTAATTCCTAAAGTAAACCGGTGTGAGAGTCCCTGAGAGTGCCTTAGATATTGGCACGCGAAGCTGCCAGCATTTTATACTCTCCCATAAAGAATATCTCATACAAACTGTCCCTGTCTGGCAGCGGGCAGGTTAATAGCGACGGGAGAGTCGTTATGGTGCATGCAAAAAAAAAACTTCTAAAGCATAAGGTGATGCGATCGATTCACACCGTAACAAAAATGTTTTAGTCGGAAACACGAATAGTATTTACACTTATGTACGCCTAACGTGTACCATAAATTAGGCACCCTTGATTTGCAGGAAAATTTTGTATGATAGACTATTTCATTGATAAAGGAAAAATAAGGCTGCATTGTTAACAAGACGCAAGAAGAGGTGAAGGTAATAACAAAAAATGTCTTGCATGGCACTGGACTGTGTCAGCGTAAGCGAAATCTCTAATTCTGACATCGCATTGCTGCTTCACCGGTATTATAGAAGTCGTCTGAATATCTACAATGCTCAGTCTTCCAGTTTACGCATGTACTACGTACTACACTGTAAACGAAAATAAACCCACCTGGGAGTTTTTAAGAGGTGATGTGCCCTAAAACCTCCCCTCTCAAATATTTACTCCGATGTATGGGAGCAAAACAGCGCCATCCCCTAGTTTCACTCCGCTGGCTAGCTGCGGGAGTATTAAGGCGACATGACGCGATTTTACTCCGCTTAAAAATCTTGTTCTCCCGTGAAACTCCGACAGGGAGTTTTAAAAAAACTCCCATCCGCCGATACAGGTTGGTCACGTGGCGCTTCCCATGAGGCTGTGCGCCTCGCCAGCGACCGGGCGCGTTCGGCGGAGCGGGCAGTGCTCATGGCTGACGGTTTGTTTACGTCTGTGAAGTGTCGTTCCGCGACAGCGTTTCGTCAATTTGTTTCCCGTATTTCCTTCCAGAAAGTGTTATTGGCATGCCTGAAGCTCACTGTATCTCAGCATCAAGTACATTAGCTGTGATCGCTTTGCTGACAACGATGATTGCAAGAACCACGTTTTCAAGTGCGGAAAAAGGCTTAGGTATACCTCGAAGCTGCTCACTGGCTCGTGATGTCGGCTCACGTTCTGGCTGTGTTTTCGTGCTGCGTCACCCTGTCTTGTGTTCTTCAGTACGTGAAATGCGACTTCTATGACCTTTTAGTACATGCTGACAACGTCCAGTGTAGTGTTTGAAAGGACCGCGTAGCAATGGCAACAGTAGCCACTGTTCGAGCGACGACATCCGTGCTAGTCGCGCATGAATGGCGTAACCCAAGTTCGTTGCGGTGCTGTGTTGCCAGTGAGAAAGACCGGAGTGCAAGCAACTGTTTTTATGTATCTGTGAACGGATATCCTCGCCCGAAGAAAAACGGTAGGACATAAGTATGCGTACTGAAAATAAAGCTTCTTATTGAGCGATGTGAATCGAATTGTTATCGCGCATATATGTTTTGGTCACGTCGTTGCTTCCTATATTGCATTAACATTACGCTCTATCCGAGACATTGATTTAGACGCATGCCTGCTGGCTCCGAGTTTAGGGATTCACTCGACAGATCAGCGATGTAGCTCCTTTTCGCAACCGAGACAGATTGTTCGGACGCAGAGCAAGTAGTGCGGTGTATAAAATGTATGACTGCGCATTTCTCGGTGTTAATTATGTCGGCTGCTGCGGGTCATGCTCAAACGCAATAATTTCTTGCTACGCTACCACTATATCGCAAAAATTTAATTTTGCTATGCAACACATGCACTTACATTTTTCTTGCTTACTGTAACTAACGCACTACTTTTTGGCCGCGAACGCCGGCAGTGTGCGAAGTCGCTTCAGCACTCACAGAATGGCATGATAATTTTGAAAAATTACGCCATTAACTTTTTCTCTCTCACTATTTTCAATTAACAGTTTTGTGTTGCTTAAGGTATTCTGTTAATTTCAGAGAGAGAGATCTCGTATGAACGAGCATGTGAGTCGTAATTCTGAAAACAGCACAGCTGCTCCCTAGGCGGTTTCGAGGCACACAATATCGTGGCTATATATACTGGCACCGTTGCTTCTTGAGTATCGCGTGTACGTGTGGTGTCTTTCAAATTTCTGCATTGGGTGTTTCTGAAATGTTTATGTATGTCATGATATATGTGCTTTCATTGACTTGTTCCGTCGAATTCGACGCGGTCTCGTGTGCATATTTCGAAATTTGACCAGCAGCCTCTGCATGTAAACATGTTCGCGCAAACTCACGCGATGGCTCTTTTTATACTCCCATTGCACCTCGAAAGAACTCTGTCAATAGCAAAGCAAAAAATAAAGAAAAGACAGAAAAAAAACTCCCATAATTCCACGCGAAAATTCCGCTCGTACGGAGTAAAAATTCTACTCCGATCATACGGAGCAAAAAAAACTCCGAACCGGGGGGTCGCTATAGGACAAGCAGTATACTCCCACCTCGGAGTTATTTCCGTTTACAGTGTACGTATTACGCATGTACCACGCATGACATACTAGCAAGGGCCTGAATGTTATTTACAATGCGAGATGGGGATTCCGCCCCAGTTCTGTATAGTTTATGCAATTAACAGAGTACCTTAATATTTGGGTTAACCATAAAAAAGTTGCAGTTTCGCGCGAAAGGCGAAGCATCGATTCCAATATAGATTAGTAGGCTGCTATACGAAGTAAGAACAGTAGTTTAATCGGCCGTAGGAACTTGTAAACATTCGCTTACTAAATTAGCAACGACGGTGTCATGCGCGCACAGATAAACATACACGCACCTCACTCGATCACCCCAGAAACTCGCTGTCAGAACGTTGGAGTAACGAAACGTGGCAGCCTATCGGGCTGCCTCTCGCTTCAACGCGGACTAAGCGTCGAAAGCACAGCGCAAACGAAGCTACCAGCTCTCGCCGCACTTTGTGCACATTGACGATCGTTCTGAAGATAAGGCTCGTGCGACTGCGCGCTTTGTCGATATCCCAGATCACTTTGAAGATACGACGCCCGCGCAGCCTCGCCGTACGCAGCAGCCGTGAATGCAGGTGACCCTCACACGTCTCACTCGCACATACAGCATAAGGCGTGCGGCGGCGGTGTTGTTCTGCTCGGACTTTATGCGGAACATCACGGGGACGGCTGGAGTGCGCCTTGATTGTTCATATAATTGCTATCGAAACAAAAGGAAACAAAAGGAGTAGAGAATATAAACTATAGAGCCAGCCCTGAAAGCTCCCCTTCCTCGCAGCTCGCTAACTATTTGGCACATTCAATGCCCTTGTGCTTCTTGCTGTCTGTCCAATGTGACCGTCGGTAGCAGTAGTGTCATTCACCAGAAGGGGGGGGGGGACGTGCTTCACTATGATAGAAGCAGTGTCTGCGCACATTTCACTAGCATCAAGCCTCGAATCTACACTCGCCGCATGTAGCCGCCTCGCTCATCTTCACATGATGTAGCTTTATTTCTGTGAATCTTCCGCCACTTTGCCTTTAATATATTTCTGCTCCTTTGTGGGAGGAGAGTCAACTGGGGACCACTTGGTATCTGCTGGTTGCTGTCCTGCGAGTGGGCCCCTGAGTATGCGCCCCAATAAAGAACTTGCTGTTGACTGCTGAGCGGCCTTATAGGCAACATGGGTCTCTGGGTATAAGCTGCTGGTTATGTGCCCGAACAGAAAACTTCGGCACTGCCTATGTGATATTGGTATATGTCCATTCATGGTCAACCCCCAGAATGGATGTTCCAAGGTAACACAAAGGCTTTGCAGAGTTAAATAAATATATTGAAGCGATAGTACCTCAATCACGACTGACACCTCCGCGTCCTAGAAATCGCAAGAAGTTGCAGCAGGGACACTAGAGAGTCAGGTTTTCTAGGGAGTTTCAACTGGGATACTGGGATTAAAAGAAACTACGATATGTCATGGTATCGTTCGGAATTGTTGTTGGCAGCTAGACTGCCACCTCGTGTGTCTTTCCTTGTACCTATAAGGTTTGGTGATTAACGGTTGGCTTGATGATACGCAGTATGGGCACACAAAGGCGCTATTGCTTACATTGACCACCATCTTCGATGGTTCCGCCAACTCCGCTTAAGGTAGAGCACCGTATCGCAATAAAGAAAACAGAGATATTAGGACCTCAAAACTATTTCTCGCATGCGAATTTATTCGTCGGGCATAGGCTTTCATTATCAAGGCAGCTGGCACTATATATGGTCGTCTTTCGTTGTGTGAGATGCAATCTATCGCAGACATATAGCAGATATGACCTGTATATCTTTCTTTTCGTTTAGCGACCATGAGGGACTGTGTCTGCAATGAAAGAGAAAGAAAAAAAAGGACATCTTGTTTCGTAGAGAATGTTGCATTTGAAAGAACTTATCGAACATTACATTACAGGGCTTCCTCTTTCGTGTCTAGTATTATTTTGGGCAGCATTTCCGGCGGCCTCTCCGCATGGATGCATTGAGCGGGAAAGAGCGCCGCATTGAGCGCCGCAAGTTCTCTTCAGAACTTGAGGCAGTTTCGAAAGTTCTCCGTTTTTTCTTTGTGTAGAAGAGTGGGTATTTAATTTCACTGTCGGATGAGAAGAACAAAGACACCTGCTGCTGCTGCAGCTGCAACAGAGAGAGAATAGTAAGGAAAGACAGAGGTTAACTAGACTTTGTTCCATTTGCTACCCTACACATATGGAGACGAACCAATGGCTTAAACAAAAAGAAAGATAATCAAACGATGTGTCTGTGCTGTGCTATGTGCTCTCTCTCCCTCTCCCCTTTCCCCATCTTTCATCTCCCCCATCCATCTCCCATGTGTAGGGTAGCAAACCGGTTAAGCTAAACTGGTAAACCTCCCTGCCTTTCCTTCTCCACTTGTTCCTTCCTTCCGCCTACCTCAGGAAGGTCTATAATGATAGATAGTTTTAGAATAGGGCTCCCAAAAGTTTGGTGCCCCAAAGAGCTTTGCGGGGGTTAGCGCTGGGACACGCAGTAGGGAAGAGTTCTAGAATAGGGCTTTGACTTTGCGGATAGCGTCTTGTGCTTCCAGCGCCACTACGGCGTCAAATAAGAGCTATTAGAAATAATTACATAAAGTATACCATTTTATGATAAGAAAAGTGCTTCACGTTAAGTTGCAATTTAGAGGTCATTCCATTAGCAGCAAGCAATTAGTGGCGCTTAGTCTTGAGTGACCAAATTTACGTGCATTCACCAGCTATGCCAAGCCGTGTTAGGCCTACGAGCCATGAAATCGACAATCGCATTTGGAATGAACGGCGTGTAATGAATAAATCTTCATAACACACGCTAGTTGAGAGACAGCGATAACCGTAGTCACTTCTCCCAGGTTGCGAACTACACGCGTTAGCACGAATCAAACTCAGTTTGGTGCCAGGTTACAACTGTCGCTTCGATGGGTGCCACTATCTTGTTGACGCAGATATTTTGGGGCAGCTTTTGGGCCTTTCGCTAAATTAGTAAGATAGCGCGCCCGACAAGAAACCCAAACGTAGTTTGTGTTTCTTGTCGGGCACGTTATGCGCAGTGGCTTCGATGCTATTTCTTTGAGGCCCCAAACGTTCGGAGCCGAAAAATTTTAAAACTCTGTGTTGTATTAGTTTAAAGCGGGATCTTAGAAGAATAAAATATTTCAGATATTTACATAATAAGAAATTATAATATTACAGAAAATCACCGCAAAATAACTAGCAGCATGGCCGGCTGCAATTAATAAATTGCAATATTCGCCCCAAATTTATGAATGAGGAAGTTAGTGAATTTTCGTCAATTGATTGAATATGCGCGTCGATTTCTCTTGCAAGTAATTTTAGTCTCTCTTAATAACCCAGCTCAATGACTACAAATACGTTAGCTGCAACAGGCAATATCTAAAAATTTTGTAAAACTTAAAAATTATTAGCCCGTATATTCACATAAAATTCTCCGAATATATGTGTTATCGCTGTGCTGAAACTCACTCCGCGGATGATTGCAGAGCAAATGTTCTCAATTTTTCGAATTGTCATGGGTCCCATCAAGCTTCGTCAAAGGATTGCCCAGACATTAAAATGGAGTTGGCTGTCCTAAAACAAATGGCGAGAAATCATTCGTCTCATCGGGACGCTTCCAAGGACATCAGAAAATGGCGCTATCGTCACCGACGGCGCCTCTACCGCGTTCGTCACATGCACTGCACTGACCGTTGCATGCCCAGGCTGGTCGCGGCAGATAGGAACCAGAATGATGAAAAGGGCGAGGCTGCGGCTGATGCAACTTGGCCAAGGTTGTCAAAGACACAGCCACCTGCAAATTCACAGTGCACACCGGCAACCTTGAATTATGTACTTCCCGCTGATAAACAACTGGAAGAGGACAAACAAGCGATCATAATGCTTCGATCACTGATGTATTCAATTCGCGAGCTCCTCAGTAACCTAAAAACGCCGTGAGCTCAGAGTTCACTTCAGGTACTGGATGCTCTAAGTCCAGTACTGCAAGCTTTGAATAGACAGTATGGCTCATCCAATAAAGTCATTTCGCACTGTGATCAGAAAAGCTTCGATATTACAGTGGAACGCCAGAGGACTGAGGTGCTGCATGTCATCCTTCCGTCAATATTTTTTCACAAATTGAATTCCCATAACCGTTATTTGCGAACCCGACGTACTTACTTTCATTAAATTGTAAGGGTACGAACCATTTCTTTCGTCGATGTGCGAAGAGGGAAGTAAAGTTGTCGTGTACATCCGCGCGGATTTTACATATGCCCACCATGTAGTACAACTAAGTGATAACAATCAATATGTCTGCCTACCTAAAAAAGAAGCAAGTGTCATTAAGACTCATTGGTGTCTACATATCCGCGTTAGGTCTATTTTAGCGCGACAGACTTCGAGACATAATGTTGCAGAGTAGTGGTTCTTGGATTCTAACGGGAGATTTCAACGCCCATAACTTACTATGGGGTAGCTAGGCAATCAATTCCAGAGGCAGGAATCTGGTCTCGTTCGCCTCTGATGGCGATCTTTGTGTCATGAATGATGGCAGTACTACATACCTGCGAGGTCTTAAGTACAGCAGTTGCCTGGATTTGACTTTGGTATCACGACGTTTCAGTTCACAAGTTCAGTGGTTTTCAGACGTAGAAACACATGGAAAGGACCATATACCTGCATATTTGCGAATAATTGGGCTAAGCAGTTCTACCTCGTCCAATTCATTGTGAAGCGACTCGACTAAACTTAAGCTACACAAGAAAAATGCATGCTGGGAAGACCTTGGCCGCGGCCTGGAGGATATCGTCAGAGAGGCAATGAGGCAAGCTTCATGCCTCCTAAGTTTGACAGCAAAGCGTTCCCTATTTGACGTAGAACTGGAGAAGCCAACCGCACTTCGACGAGGAGCTGAAAGGAGATACAGGTGCACGAAGGCCGTTTGTGACCTGAGAATGGCACGGAGAACCCAGAAGAAAAGCCTGCGCCGTTTATACAAATTGTAGAAACAACGCTGGAAGTCACCCGCTTTGGTTGCTCCGCGGCTATAGTGTTGGGTTGCTGAGCACGAGATCGCGGGATCAAATCCCGGCCGCGGTGGCCGCGTTTCGATGGTGGTGAAATGTGAAAACGCCCGTGTACTTAGGTTTACGTGCACGTTATAGAACCACCAGGTGGTCCAAATTTCCAGAGTCCTCCACTACGGCGTCCCTTATAATCAGAAAGTGGTTTTGGCACGTTAAACCACATAATTTAACTTTTGTTTAAGGTTGCAAGGTGTTTTTGTGAATCATTATACCCTAGCAAACCACTTTCATTGATTTGGAGGACTGTTCGTGGCCTGCGCTCGTCTCCGCAACAGCGACATTCTTTCGTGGCCTTAGCCCTACATCATTGCCAGACGCAACTTCAGGTGGCGAATGATTTTTGTGCGCGGATCGCTGGCGTGTATGTCACCCCGAGCGCCGAAAACACGAATGTCGTCCCTGTGTCGCGCGTCCTAGACCTACAACTTTGTAATTGATATGTTTGCCATTCAAGCAATAATAAAAAAATAACTAATGAAAAGTAATTATTTAGGAATACTTCGTCATGAAAGAAATACTGGCCGTAAGTACAGCCTAGCCCGGTTATAACCAAGTCGGCGGGAATCGGAAATCACTTCGCTATATCCGCTATTTCGTAATATGTGGACTATGAAAAAAATGCAAACATGGGCATACCGATTTATTGCCGCTGAAAGAAGTGGTCCAGCGTCCCCTGAACACGTTTCGCGAGTGCGGACTTCAGGATTGCGGCTTCCATACCATCCAACTGCGAACCAAAGATCTGGTCGAACTCCGGACTCCCGAGGTACATCCGTAGCCTGTCAACAGCTGCGATGGCCGCTGCGGAGGTGACCGGCTTAGCGGCTCAACTATCATCGTCGCATTCGCTGTCAGAGGCGCTGTCCTCCAAGGTCTCTTCCATGATACTCCCGGCAACTTCTTCAGTCGTGAAGTCCTCGGTGGCAACAAGGTCTTCGTCGGCGAAAAAGAAGTCCATGAGGCTTAGACCCGCAGGCAGAAGGTTCAAGTCGCTAGCGGAATCCCAAAGCTGCTCCAAGTAGGCCGTCCCGGAGGCATCATCAGCGATTGCAGCGACGTCAATCGCGGTAGCTTCGTCCCCAGCAGGCGCCGCCTCCGCGCTGCTGCTTCGGGAGAAGCCGGCTTTGTCGAAGCAGGGGGCGATGGTCAGGTGCTTCACATCCCTCCAGGCTCCGCTTTCGAAGAAAATCGCCTTTACCAAAGGCACCTTCTTGCCGGCCACGTTGTCGGCAGTGTGAAAATTAATTAGGAGGCGCTCGATCACTCGGCGCCGGTAGTGGACCTTAAAGTTGGCAATAACCCCCTGGTCCGTGGGCTGCAGCTTGCGGGTGTGTTTGGGGGCAGGAACAAAACCTCTACAGCGCTCAAGTGTGCGTTGACGTGATGCGCACTGCAGTTGTCAAGCAACATCAGCACCTTGCGCTTCTTTCGGACCATCTCCTTGTCGAAGTCGGCGAGCCACTTGCCAAAAATGTCTCGCGTCATCCATGCATTCTTATTGTTCACATACGTCTCTTCGTTATATCCGCTGACGCGCTCTTACTTACTTCGTTAAAACCGGACCCAAATGTATTGAAAATGCAAAAATGAGAATGGGAAATTGAAATCCCTTCGTTATAACCGCTATTTTGCTATAAGTGGCTTCGTTATAACCGGACTAGACTGTACATACGACTACGGTTACGATGCAGTCGGTACGATTTCCCTAGAGCTCCTGGGTATTTTTAAAATCTGGGTCCAAGTTAGCTGGGACACCCTGTATATTCTTACACACGCCACACACGGAGTTCTTGGTGGTGCCGACAGATGGCACAGCTTATCAAGTGAAGAAGGGCGACGCAGGAGTCATGCTACATACACGCATTATAAATGACACGTTTCGGCGAAGTGCTTTTGGTGCTGGAAGACGCGGACGAAGAAAGGGGGTACAGGACACACCATGTGCTACTTACAACTCATTTGTTTTGAAACAGAGCATGCGCTAATATACAAGGCATGGTATGTTATGCGTAATTTCAGTATGCGCTAGTCTCCAGATAAGAGATGTCTTTATTGTAAAGCGAGAGGGAAGGCATGTTTACACAATCGTCACCTAAGTGTGTTATGGTCATTGCTTCGATGATTTCCCTAGTGCATTTGTCGTGGCTCCGGCCTAGTACTGAACATGCGGCTAAATCCCTGCAGTGAATGGCAAGATGACCATTGTTTTTCTTTTCTTTGCACGTTATAGTTGTGCTGTTTCAGACGTTCATTAACGCACCGCAGTGCTTGATCAACGTAACTTTTCCCACAAGGGAGTGCGATCTAGTATATCACAGCCTGTTTCTATTGGAGGTATTTATCTTTATGTGTGGTGGTGCTTCCTGACGGCTTCTCTTTTCAGGAATCTGTCATGTTGCACAGGCGTGGAAAGTTTATGGGCGCCTAAAACAGCAATTTTACTCCGGCTTGTTGTCCACCCGTTTTCGAATTGTGTGACAGCCGATCAGAATAGGGCAAAACAACCACCTTCTGAGTTTCTCTTTTCAATGATTGCCTATCATTAGGAACATGAGCACGGCTGTTCCTGAACCGGTTCAGCAACCCTTCGGCTACGGAACCAAGCACGTGTTCTGGAAAGGAAACGGAAAGGGAATGGAAAGAAAAGAGCGAGGACAAAGACACTAGGGAAATCATCAAAGCCATGGCGATAATGTAGTTAGGTGGCGATTGCGTAAACATGCCTTCCCTCTCGCTTTCCAAGAAAGAAATTGCTTACCTATATATAGATAAAAGCGCGCACTGAAACTGCACATATCTTACGGCGTGTTGTGCATTAGCGCATGCTCTGTTTCGAAATAAACAAGGTGTAAGTATCGCTTCGTGCGTCCTGTACCTCCCTTTCTTTGTCCACGTTTTCTAAAGCAAGAACTATTTGGCTATGCATAACCAACTTTCCCAGATCACCAGCTTGTCGCTTCGGGGATGGCACTACAATGTCTCGTTACATTGCATCACAGCTAATGGCATTAAGAGGAAGCTTTAGCTCGGGCCCAACTCCAACGTAAAAGGCAGAAACGTTTTTATGAGATAACCCCTGGACCGATTTTGATGAAATTTGTTGCATTTGAAAGAGAAAGTTAAATTCTAGTGACAGCTGGAAGCGGAATTTCTATTTGGGGCTTGAATTTTCTTAAAACGATTTTGAAATATTTCACCATTTGAAAAAGAAGCACGAAGTTTACAAATTCATAGCTCTGCATCAAGAACTGATATCGCCGTTCTGTAAACGACATCCATTGGATAATTCAAAGCGGACAAATTCAATATGTTATTTTACATCTTACGTGAATTTGTTACGTTGGTTACAACGGTTTTGCAAAAGTTGTATTTTCCTATGATTAATTTTTTTTATATTCATGCGTAACATATCAATTTTGTCCGCTTTAGATGTACTATTAGCTGCAATTCACATAATTGTATTATCATTTTTAGTGGTTGAGTTACAGAGTTGTAAACTTGATAGTTTCGTATTTTGAAAATTTTTGATTTTTGTCAATTTTAAATAAACATCGACGACCTAACTCAAAAATTCAGAACCAACAGTCACTAAACCTTAAGTTTCTCTTTTAAATGCAACAAACCTCGTCAAATTTGGTGCAGTGGTTGCCGAGAAAAACGAATTCTCCTTTTACATGTATTTAGATAGGAGCACTCGAGCTAAAGCTTCCTCTTAACGTCGACGTCCATTGTGAGATCGGTTCTGCTGGAATGATTTCTTATTCTTTTGCGAGCATGGGGTGACCAAACATGAAATGCTTCTCTAACCTAATTCCATATTAAGAAATCCATTCACAAGAGCTCCGGCGCATGCCAGCTGCTTCTCAAATATTGTCAATTAGGTAGTAAAACTCTGTTGTTGGAATATTGAAAAACCTTTTCGACAGTCTCGTAGGTACGACTTGTTCAATATCGTCCAACATGAGGATGTATTTTTTTTACATTCCTTTCTATCCTTGTGCACCACCCAAAATCATTCGAAAATGCGTGCACGACTAAATGTCTCCTCGCGAAACGTTGTTTGAAGCATTTGTAGAGATTATATTGTTGTTTTTGTAAGCAGTAATCAAGCGCTCAAGGCAATTTAGCCGGCTGTGACCATCAATTGCCACAAATTCACAAGGGTGGCGCGAAAGCAGTTGTAAAAAATTTCACTAGAGAGTCAGAGGATATTTCACGGCGACGTCGTCTTGGGTAGTGACTCGCAGAACGTCCACCTACACCTAGCTAGAGCAAAAGAACACAACAACACAATTACAATGAGTTTCATGTGAGCCAGCGCAGTTTTTTTCTTGGCTATAACCAACGCTGCGTTATAACGCGGCTGGCTATAACAAGCGTAACTGTAAGCTTGAAAATGAGCAACGCCTAATTTTTTGGCATATGTATGTTTCATCTAATTTTACCATTAACAAACTCATTGAAGATTACTAAAGATCACGAAAACTTCGTCGGAACAGAATAAAACACACATTTTGTGTGGTTGAGGGAATGCATTCACCGATCTTAATTAAACGAGGTAAATTGATCGTTTTTAGAATTTTGTAGTTTGTTCGAACAACGCTTAATGATCTGCAGCTACACCGGTATGATAACACGATGCGGTGCTTTTGTACGTATTATGATGCAGCCCTTAGCTTGCAATCCGAAAGCACAGACTGACAGCGAATTATAGGTCTATGTGGCGGCACCGCGCCACAAGAATGAAGACAAAGCGAAATCTTGGAGCAAACAGTAGAAGGTCAACACTGATCCGTTAGGTGGTGCCATTGTGTAAAGAGTATTGGGAAATATCAGAGGTCAGTGTGCTGGACGGTCAGAGACATATTTTTCAAGGCTAACAGGTGCTACTTCCTCGTGCTGCTATTTTCAACTCTCATATTTCAAGTGTCACACAAGATTTTTTTCAAGAACGTCGCACAAGCCTCCCCCCCCCCCTCCCTCCTCCCAAGTGTCGCACAATCCTTTTTCATATTTCAGGACGGAGGGAACGTTTCTCCTGAAGGTACAAGATCTATAGATATATATTGCTCTCAATATATCATATATGCCCGCGTGTAAATTTTCTCGAAAAAGAGCGGCGCTTTCTGATAATGGGTTCTAGGTTGTTTATTTTATTAGTGAGTGACGGATGAATTTTATTAGGACACGCAAAGTTAGTGCTGTTGAGATTGTATGCTTACGTGTTGCGAGTATCCTAATATGGTCATATTTCTTTTAGACGGTGGATGCAGGTAGATAGGTATCACTGGTTCTTTCTGATAACGTATGAAGTGATGGATGTTAGCAAAGAGGGCGTCTGATGTCTGACAAGGTAGCGGGATAACTGCTTCAATAAGGGAGAATGCAAAGAGAGTATTTATGGGACGATAAAATGGGAAGTGGCTTGCGCAGGTATAAGACAGATATGTATGTGTATATTTTCTCAGGAGAGGTAGCACACCCATGACATTGGTACTGCGATATGAGTTCGTATCGTACTGTGCGAGAACGATGTATGAGATGGTCTAGTTTTCGCGGCTGGCAATGCATATTCTCTCGCGACATATCAGGTTGTCGGTGAAGACTAGGGTGGATTTTATGTGAGCGTCCTGGATATTTTTGGGCTCTTTCTATGTGCCTTATCTCGGACGGCGCTATCTGCCAACTCGGACTTGGGTCCTTAGCGTGAGTAAAGTTTGTCGTTCTTTCTTTCCTAGGCATATGGCCATCACTTCAGTCTTCAAAACCCCGACGCTTCTAATGCACGGGATAAACCGCGGGAGAACCTTGCTAGATTTGCCATACCACAAGAGTACCCTTTTCTAGAATAAGTTATGAATAGGTGCGTTGCCATATAAGAAGGAGCCCGTGTTTCATAAGTGTAATTATAGTGGTCATGGCGAAATCTCGAGGGTGCCTTGCAGATGGTTATAAGGCCGGTGGACGTCTAATAAGAGAGCTTATATTGATATATAATTCGGATCTCCATTGATGTAGCGGATGTCTATAGATATAATTACTTCTCCTTACAGTGCTGTTAAGGTTGCTCAAATGTCATCAGTGGGGACTGAGCTCAGCAGGCGGCCGTGAAAAGAAAAAGGGGCCCTACTCGACAGGCTGTATGGTTCAATGAGCAATTGTTCGTGCGCATTTAGTGTTGTAGCGCGTCGTAACTTCATGGTGGCTGCGTTGGCAGCCTAAACGACAGGGTCATAAAATCTGCAAAACCATTTTAAAGATTGCCCCGAGGAGAAGACGGGTAATCTAGGAGACCAGATGAATGGTTGGCCAGGGACGATGTAAAATCCGAAGGAAAATACACGTCCATATTAACGGGATAGCGTTAAGGGCCCCGTGACGGACAAAAAGGTCTGTTGTCGGCGTCGGACGTCGTTTCGCAAAAAAATCATTCCTAACCGCAACCACACGGGTTCTCCGCGTGGCGGGGAGGCGTTACTAAACTAACTCAATTCCTCAATGTAAAATGCATAAAAAAATCGTAACGTATGACCTAAACACAACCCACAGACATGATAGCGCCAGCTTTTTATTTGGATATGCGAGAAAACATAATTATTTTACGCGAAAGCTCAAACGAAAACTCCTTTTCCAGTGTTTCTATCATTTATAGAGCGGCTGAGCCCAATCGGTTCCTTGAAATAACACCATCGCTCTCGCCTCTGCGCATCCGGCAGAAAGCGGCGGTTGCCGGGAAGCGTGGCAACCAGTCAGGAACCTTTGAATGCTATCACGTCTCGCTCTTAAAGGCGAAGCTTAAGCATCCTCCATTTTTTAACGTGATAGCAAAAAAAAAGAAAACATTGATAGAAAAAAGAAACATTTCACCAAAGCAAGTATAATTCATTCGCATTCCCAAACGTAAGCAATCTTAAGCGTCTCTGCCGAATTCTTTGTCCTTCCTCCATGCGTTTCACTTGCGACGCTCTGGAAGCTTTGTTCGTAAAAGTGTTTCAAGAGGAACGTGTCTTGCCAGTGTAGCCAAATATAGTGAATGAGGGTAAAAGGAAAATGCTAGAGAGAGAGAGAGAGACAGCAGCCAGCAAGTGAGCGGAATTAAACCGGGACATTTTATGTGGTTGAGCCCGCGGGTGTTATGCAAATGGCTGGAAACTAGCCGATGGCCCACACTCATCTGTGCTCTAGAATAACGCAGCTGGTGAGCTGCAAACAGAAATGAGAAGTCACACGACTGCAGTCTTGACCACACAGTGGTCTGCTCAGTGACTGATGTTGTGGTCGGTCGACAGCAAGACCAGTATTAGCAATAGACATTACTAGAATGAAACTTTGACGAAAGCGGCGTTTGCCTGGGACGTTCAAAGTACATTTCGTCGAAGAAACATAAAGAATATCCTTTGTCCATGGGAAACTCACTTCTTGACAGAACATCCCCGATGACATTTTAATTGCACAACTTTGCAAATAGGTATGAGACATAACTGCGAGTCGGCCTAGTTGGAACAGATTCATCTTAAAACCTGTTGTGCGCAAACAAACAGGGACAAAGAATAGAAGAAACACAAGGACGAGCGCTTTCTATCAACTGGTTTTATTTTTGAAGATCCACCTGCTTAAGCACCCACAGATCTGCGCGATATAGTCAACAAAGCACGCCTATAGCGCATATAATACACACAGATCTGCGCTGTCAAGTCAAGAGAGCACGTCTATAGTACATATATCACTTGATAAAAATACATGGATCAAAGCCACCCGGTCAACATAAAAACAGCAAGGTGCATGAAACAACCGCTTACGATAAAATGCGTTAAAGATGTGATGATAGAAGTGAATTTTCTTTATGCAACAAAGAAACAGAAGGGTGGCTGATGCATTTTTCTTTTTGTTTGTCAATCCAGCGTTCTTCCACAATTACCCGCGAGGGAAATTGTGGAATATATATATATATATACATATATATATATATATATATAAATATATCCGCTAGTGCATATTAGCATGGCGATCAGTTTTGTTACCTCTCAGTTCGGCCTAGTTCAATTCAGCTTTTGTATGGCCTCTTGTTTAAAAGACATTACCTATAAATATAAATTTTTTCAAATCCGACTTTTATACGGGAAATGGTTCAACTTTATCAAAAGATGTAGCAGCCGCTCTGTATGCCCACTTTTTGACAACGGCTGGATTTGTTCACATACCTATTGAGTTCCATGGACAGAGAAGCCCAAACTGTTCACTGAAGAAAGGGGAAATTATCAATGAAAACACGAAAATTAAGCTGTCACGTCGACTGCATTACAGCCGCGTACACAGCCTAAGAAATCAGCCGCAATATTCTTCGCGAACAAGTCACTGCCTTCCTTTGATCAAACCTGATATAAAAAACTTCGATAGCTAATTAAGCCAGTGCGTCTAAATGTACCAGCTGCCCTGAAAAGCCCTCTAATTGTTGTATAAGACTTCATTTACCATAACACTAGCATAGGTATAATAGAAAAAAAGCAGGCTCATTGGCAATTTTTCTCTGTGAATCTTGGTAGAAAATTGCATATTACAAAAAAAGTAACACGATGAAATGAGAAACGGAAGGCGTTCAAAAGACCAGACCATAGATTGACGGTGAGACGCTAAACTAAAAAAAATGCATCGCAATTGCATCCCATATATGATACTCTTTAATGTAGTTGTTATGCTACGACTTTCTACGCTATGAGCAAAACGAGAACAATGGGAAAGCAGGAGTGAACGTTTGGAAAACGGGATTTGTCTTCTTCAAGGCGACAAACAGAAGACAAGTCCACTTGTCTAAACGTTGGCTCCTGCTTTCACCTTGTTCTCGCTTTGCTCATCTTCTTGAATTTACATCACCCACCTTCCCCATGTTTTCGCTCACTTTCTACATTGTAGCTTTAAATAACACAACTGACCTTCCACGAAAAGGAGCAGTTCTGTCTGTACACAAAAGTGGGAGCAGAACTAGCTCACCAAGGCAATAATAAGGTTGCACTATGTTCCTCAAAACATCACGTAAGAATCTTTGCGCTAACGCCATGCCCCATGTAACGTCTTTCAAAGATGACACCACATACAGAACATGTGCGTTCGCCCTAGATCGTACGTTGTCTCGAACAAGAAGTGGGACCGAAAGCAGCACCGATTATATTTCAGTAACATTGCTTTTTTCCCGTTTCTGCACCTTGCGAGAAAGCAACTAACACTTTGGTAGTTGACTGACGATGCTACTGCGACAAAGCTTCTGGGTACGTCGAGAATGGGGCACGATTGCTTCAAACCCACGATTTGACTCCCGTAAAATGCGGCGCAGCTTTATTACTCTTTGGTGGTTCTTCATTCTTTGCAACATGCTTCTATGGGCTGTGTTGAACACTGTGCTCTTCTTTTTCAATTCCAGAAAGAAAATGAAGTAAGGAGATCCATAAAGCAGAAGAGAATTTTCTGGGAAGCTTATCCGTTTAATCGCGGACTCTTTGGTTGTGATGGACGCCGAAAGTTGCAGATAGAAACAAGTACGTATTCGGCACGCGTACTAAATATACCGAGAACTAAAGAGAAGGATAGATGAAGACCGACATAGAAAAAAAACATTCCGCGCTGCGAAATTGTACGGAACGTTTAAGCACTACAGCGACGTGAAGAGCTGCTTTGGAATAAGGAGTCTAGGTCAAACACATCACGGCGAAAAAAAAGGGAAGCTGAGAAAAGCTGAGAAAGCAGGACTGTACAATAAGTACGCAGGCTGTCACAGTGCGCTGAACACACATCTCCATGTGCCGCTTTGCGGAAGCGGCAGTGATAAATCGTATAAGACAGCCGTCACAGCAGGACGGCTCTTGTTTTACTGTGAACGCCGTTACATCCCGACTGCCGCTTCTACAATTTCCTTCTTTATGCCTGCTTTACTTTGCCGCACCTCGCGTCGTCGTTGCTGTCCGAACAAATTCCTCCACTGCCGTCGACACAATGTTTAAGGCCTTCATCGCCAGGAAGCGGTGCGTCGGACGTGGCTCGCTGTTTTCTCCACTCCTTTCATTCGGAGCCATCTCTGGCACTCGAGAAAATTCTTATGAGGAAGCGCGGGCGGCAAAGGTTAAATGAAGGAGTGGCTGGCTCTTGGTGATGCGCGTCTAAAGATGCAGCCGAAGTTTTGCGCTACCACGAGCGAATTACCTAAATCGCACTGAACACAAAGCAGCGAATAGCCTGCGTCAGGCTTTGGTCACCGCTTTTTTTTTTTTGCTTGCGACGTTACTACTGCTAAGCGCAGTTACCTGTCATACTATAGTAGCAACAGACACAGGGGACCGCAACTTCGAAAACCGTGCACACTAATACTTCTAGGTAAAACAAACAACCAGGAAAACCGTGCACACTAATACTTCTAGGTAAAACAAACAACCAGTAACATAACTTAATGTGGAAGCGCTTATATACCCAGTGTACTATTTATTGTTCAGTGTCTTCGTGCACCGATTAAATCCTTGTTTCCCCTTCGATGCATTAGTTTAAATATGTCTCTGCATTACGTGCATGAATGCTTCCCCAGAAGTAGCAGTTAATATTACGAATTGCGAGTCGTATCATAAGATAACAATACGTTACGAACTCCCTTAAACCTCCTCACTAGTAAAACATTATGCTATTTCAAGCCGCCGCGCTCATTAACGATTTTTTCTCAGTAAGTCGAATTAGACAGCGAGCAGAAGTGCATCGCACACCATACCAGCTATGTGTGCTTACGCGCCTTCTCTGCTTGTATTACAGTCTCATTCACAACTCAACAGCTAGCCACTTTCATGCGCCACTTTTAAATATCAAGTTTCAAAATTAAGTTCGAAACACCTCTTTCTCTAAAGTTAATGTCATTGATGGACATGTCACCACGAGCAATGGTGCCTGGTGGGATGACGTTGTCGTCACGAGTAAAAACGGACTGGAAATACTCATTAAATGCATTTCATATATGAAATAGATGCTTGGTAGTATCATTCTTATTCACCCTAGAAGTAGCTCTCCTGCCACGTCGTAAAATACAAGACCAGAATTTACGCCCCTTAGTTTTTAGTAGGCCCTGCAGCTGCACAAGGACGAAGAAATCCTTAGCCGAGTTAATTTTCCGTCTAAGCTACTCTTTGACTTTAACGAAGCTTAGCATAAGTGCCTGATTGTTTGAGCGCCTCTTAAACCTTAGCCTATTAACACACAGTGTTAGGTGTAATATATCTCGCGTCATCCAAGAAATTTTCATATTTTTCTTCCTTGTTTGGAAAGGAATTAAACACTGAATACATTTATTAACCCACCATTCGAAATAACTAACCAATGCATTAACATCACAACTAGAACTTAGTACAACAATTTATTCAAAACCATCAGTTAGTGTCTATCATTGAAACATCATCAGCACGCTTAAAATGAGGAAATGCAAGGAAAATAAAATTGTGTTTAGTAATAGAGAAATTTATTCAGATAAGAAAAGCCTGGTGGTGAGAAATTTGCCCAAGGACGTCATATATGTAGCGCTTTGTAACAATCTTAGAACTAACGAAAGCCAAATCGTGCGTAGCGCCACATCGTTTAGGTTTATTGGTAATCTAGACAAAGTCGAATAAAAGGGAAACGGCAATTAGTTCTCTATATATATGAGTCTCTTTAGCAAGTGTTTAACTAGGCCAATGAATGCCGGGGCATTAAAATGATCCGTGCAAATTAGTTACCCGTATTCAGTTGGTGCTCGTTAATATATTTACTGAGAGTTTCAACGTGATCTACAGAAGCACTTGGTGGACGGTAGACGACCCCTATCACGACAAGTGCTTTGTCTAGATAAAGTTTACATCAGATATCACCTGGTAGTGGCAATCTTGAAAACTTGAGGTCCGACCGAAAAAGAAACGCAACGCCGCCGACATTTACAGTGACGCTGATCTGCGCGTACCGCAACATAGAAAGGAGGAATGCACTCTCAGTCAAATCTATCATCACGCAACCAAGTCTCTGTGATACTAACCAAATGAGGCGAATGTGTGGAAATTAAACACAAAAAGTGTCCAAACTCGTGCTCCTGGCGTTGAGGTTTAAAATTCAAAGGCTACAATTGGAATTATGAGGCAGTCAGTCACAAGAAGTGGAACGTGATGACTCAGGCTTAGCTGTAAGGGATGAATCAGGCGGTGGTGACTGAGATGTTCTGTTGACGAAAGCTTTTGCGTCTCTGAAAAAGGCATTGGACGCACCATCCCAATTGTAGCGCAATTTGTCGATAAATGCATGATCATAGCGTAGCATGACTGCAAAGTATTCTGTTCGAGAAGGTGCGGGGGCGTCCCATTTTCTTTTTCCTGATTGCACGAGCGCTGGCTGAAAAATCTTGAGTGATGTAATATTGCGAGCCTTTTAGCTTCGAGACGCTTTTCATCATCGCAGACTTCTCCCGAAAATCCAGAAATTTAAGAATATCTGGGCGTGGATGCTATCCGAACTTTCTGACGATCCTATGGCAACGTGCGTAATTTGCAGCGTACCAGGAAATAGCTAGGCAACCCTGTCTAGCAAAATATTCTTATTTTCATCCGGTTTTTTTTGCCCAAGCCGTGTATAATAATGCTGTTGCGATCATGTCGACAATGACGACTTTGTTATCAAAGTCGTCATTCTTGACAACTAACTGAGCCACAGTTGTAGCTAGTGTTTCAGTCTAGGAGAGAAGATGGGAAAGATTGGACTTAACCTTCTGTCTTGTTGTAGGCGATTCAAGTACTGCTACACAGGTTTCTAGAGCATCAAATCACGAGTTCATGGAAGCTTGGAATGACTTAATGTTGTAAAGGTCCTGAGCCATGTATGTTTGTCGTTCAAGAGCCTCAATAAGCATAGTGACAATACCAGCATTTTAGGTCGACCGTGCCGCAGTACCCGGATGTTGAGTGGCCACTGTGGAGCGTGTAGAGCAATCAAAAAGACTCCTATTGGAATCATTACTTTTTGATGAATTGCGAGCTTTTATGAACGGCCAAGTTTGGGGGGACCAGGATTTAGCTCAACGTCCCCACTCAACAAAAGGCAACTGATGCCGTAGAAGGCATTCAAATATAAGTCAGCCGTGTCTTATGGGCAAGGAAACCCAGCAGTAATCGATTGTCGAATTTGAAGCATCGAGAATTTTCGAAAGAACATACCTGCACAACGAAGAAACAGCACTTTAACATCGTGTCAGTGCCGCTGTCGCTTTGCCCACTGACGATCGAAGCCTCGAACGCCGTTTCTAAACCCTTGAATGGTGATGTCGACGTGCTGCAGATATCGGCGGTGCGCGCAAAAGTGCCAGAGTTCCATGAAATACGCAGGCCGGTGGTTGATTTGCCGAGCACGCCACAACTATCGCACACTGGGGCGATGGGGCAGCCGGGTGATGCAATGGTGAAGGCGTTCGCGTGTTGCTCGTAGAACTATGAATCAGCCGGGAAACTTGCCAAGGTGACGTCACATGGCGTATAGTCCAGTGAAACAGGCTCGACGACGCATCCAAGTATCTGCACAATGAAGAAACAGCGCTTTAACATCGTGTCGGTGCCCCTGTCACTTTGCCCACTGACGAGCAAAGCCTCGAGCGCCGTTTTTAATAATAATAATAATAATAATAATAATAATAATAATAATAATAATAATAATAATAATAATAATAATAATAATAATAATAATAATAATAATAATAATAATAATAATAATAATAATAATAATAATAATAATTGATGTTGGCCATGTCATCGGCACCCGCCGTGGTTGCTTAGTGGCTATGGTGTTGGGCTGCTGAGCACGAGGTCGCGGGATCGAATCCCGGCCACGGCGGCCGCATTTCGATGGGGGCGAAATGCGAAAACACCCCGTGTGCTTAGATTTAGGTGCACGTTAAGGAACCCCAGGTGGTCAAAATTTCCGGAGTCCTCCACTACGGCGTGCCTCATAATCAGAAAGTGGTTTTGGCACGTAAAACCCCAAATATTATTATTATTATATTATGTCATCGGCGACGTGGCCGTTAACAACGCCGACGCCTCGAACCGCTAGAAGGAATTCCATTCTTGAATGACAAAGTTTCCCAACTGTCAGAGCAGAACGAACGTCCTCGTAAGGACAGTTCCCGGAGTGTGGAACAACAGGCTTATGTATTGCCTCCCTTCGAGCAGGAGTTCATTGCCTGGGCGACAAGCTGAAGCGGCGTGTGGTTGCCACGCCGGAGAAGCCGCTTGTCCTCTTCGCAACGTCATCATCTTCTATGTCACCGCCAACTAGAGTTCATCAACGCACACCTGAACAACTCGTGGTTTATCCGACCGCTTTCGCTTCCTTCACTGTAAAGGTCTCCGACACGGAAGAGTAAAGCAAAAGCCTGGCATCAATTGGAGCTTTGACGCTTTCGGCTTTACAGTGACTCGGCCATAATCACCAAAGGACATAATTATGTCAAAATTGAGCCTTCGAACCACCGCCGTTCGCCTCACAAAGCATTTAGAGCCCTAACATATTTCTTCCCTTTCTATCCCAGCGACTACAAACGAATGAAGAGTAGTACTCTTCTTTTATATAGCCATTGAGAATGAGGCCTTCCAGCGCCATAATGGTCCGTAATTATTGCTGATGGGCTGCCATTTAAAGCCATTTCTCGGGGTACTACACGATGGCATGCTGCATGCTTCTGATTTAACGCCCGAATTTGAAAATAGTGTGTAGTTTATAAAATTTTTACTCAAACGTGCGTGGGATTCGTACCCGCAACGCCTGACTTTTAGACCAACCTTCTTTGCTCTTCTCTCCCTCTCCCTCCGAAATTTCGCTGTGTTGTGAAAGTCTCTCCTCAGAATTCTTTTGAACAACACACATCGCCTGCAGCATTTGACATAAAAATGTGATGGCGTAGTGGTTGCTCTAAAGTTTATAGAAGTGTGTTCGGAGGAGTCAAATTGAAATTAGACAGAAGTGCATTTGGCAAGAATCCAGCCTAGCACTCTCAGAAAAATTGGCAATTAGATCGTTCTATGTACCGCCTCACATTTTCCCTATCATGCTTTATGAAATCATTCCTTGTATTGAAATTGTAATATTTCCGCATAGTAAGCGTATTGTAATTGTTATTGGCAATGTTAATGCACCTTGTAACGGCCAAAATACGATTCGGTCTTCACATTACAATCACTACAGAGAGAGCAAGTGCAGCCTGTAGTTCAACTTTCTTGTCTTTAAATTCCTCCAAGAGCCTAACTTGATCGCCAACTACTGATATAGCGTCATAGAAATCTGCGTGCCAAATGTGTCAGTTTTCGACGTCTCACGTTCTAACGTTTTTCTGCGTGTCGACAAGTTTCATCCTTCACATAATGTAACAGCATCTGTGTCAACTCTGAGTCAGAGCTCTCCCAGTGGCATGACGACAACGTTGGCTTATACGATTTTCTGTCCACCATCGAATGATCACTGATCTCAAGATGATAGTGTTGGCCAAGGGGACCAGTTCGCCGAACTTGTTTGGAGCAATACGCGCAGATTTATTCCCCAGTATCGACCTAAACACCCTGATTAATTTGTTCACGTTGGAGGTTATAACTACTTTAGGGTATAAAGATAATGCGTACCGATCCCTAGAAGTTCTGTGCCTAACGAGTGGAGCAAACAATTTCGCTTTTCTCGTGTTCTCTGAAAGCCACTCTATAAGCGAGATCACGATTCACATACTCTATTTCTGGAAAAGAGCGTCTCTGACTGGCCGGTGGACTTTCCGAAGCATGTCCGCAAGCGCTCCAGCACAAGCGGAGTGGACGTTCGTCTGCTAGACTCTAGCGGAGTGGAAGTCCAAGCAGTTGCAGTTAACTATATTGTTGCTTCTACTGCTGTGTGGTTATAGAGGAAAAGCTCAATAACGAATACCTT
The DNA here is from genome assembly GCF_050947875.1 of Dermacentor variabilis. Classification (NCBI taxonomy): domain Eukaryota; kingdom Metazoa; phylum Arthropoda; class Arachnida; order Ixodida; family Ixodidae; genus Dermacentor; species Dermacentor variabilis. Next base: position 58,801,356 of record NC_134572.1, read on the forward strand.
AAACGTTTAAAACAGTCCGTATAGTGCGGCCCAGATGGGATCTCCTCCACCATTTAAGATATTTGCCCCGCTATTGACATGCATATTTATAAACTCTCGGAATAGTTTCGCTTTCTCTAACATACTCAAAAATAACCGTGTTTAGTCCGACTGTAGAAGAGCTTTCTCGTATGGTCGACTATTTATCTTCTCTTTTCCTCACTTGAATTTTTAAGTTTGCTCTTCACAATATCTCTCTTATTGTGAAGAGCTGTTCGATTCCGGAGAAGTATGGATTTCTCTCTCGCTGAACTGCGGCAAACGTTACAAGTTTAGTGATGCAGGTCTCCGTCCGGTACTTCAGAGTGAGAAAATTCACAGCATGTACTGTAACCTCAGCAAAAGTTTTTAACAAGGTCACCCCCTTACTGCTTCTGGTTAGGCATCTTCACTTCGGTATTGGCTCTTTAGTTGTAAATTCCTTGAAGAACTACCTTGATATATCATGTTATGTTAACGTCATGACCAAACCGTAATCATTGCACAAGGCAACTTGCACCGTCCTACAAGGGTCAGTATTAGGACCATTCTTCTTTTAAAATTTTTGTTAATAACGTTTCTTCCGCTAATCTGAATTTATCTGTCCTTTTGTATTCCACAAACACCAACAATTTTAAGTAAATTCACAATGTCGACTGTGGTGTCCTGCAGTTTGACCCGTTTGTTTTCTGAATGTTGCGAAGAGGAACACCTCACCTTGAATGCTGTTAAGAAAAAAATTATGGCTGTAACTTTCGTACCAGGAAAAATTCTGTTGTCTTATTCTGTAGATCTTATTTCGCTTTGTAAAGATCCTTCACATCAATAATCTTGTACTCTTTGGTTCAGCCTCAAACTTTCTAGCTCCTACTAAGCGTCTGGCAATGCCAGGTCTGCTCTGCGTCGGTTTTGTTTGAAGACTATAAATAGAATTCAAATCTTCAATACTGTTAAGTTCCACACAGCACTCTGTTTTTCTCAACTTGATTACACGGCCATGGTCTATAATGGAAGCTCTAAATAAAACAGTGACACCAGAGAAAGGGTGATGAAATTTTTCTTAGCATATAACATCATAGCTTTACTAACACTTATAATGGATCTTGTCGCAGCCCTGTTACATTATCATCACTAACATCACTTTATTGCCGAGGTAATGGCGCTGGCCTTCTGTTTGTGTTCAAAATATTTCACTGTATCATCTGCTGTCCCCAATTCCTCAGTTGTACCGTGCTTCAAATCGTGTGTGATGTCAGCGGAGAGCACAGACCTTTAATTCCGCACTGCCGCTTGCCATAGCATACATTCATCTGTGCATACAAAAAATAATAATGAACTATCCATAAAATACAAAGTATTTGAAAGAGTTTATTTGTAGATCTTGATAATTCATCACATTTCGCTGTCATTATTTCGTTCCGATCTTTGCATTGTTTTATCTTAGTAATACTTCCCCATTGTTCCAGCCTGTCTCTCCTGCTTCTTCCCGTGAAGTTACCTTGAGATTTGTGGAACCTAAACTATCCTTCTTACAAAATTTTATTTTATATTTGCCGTGTGTTTTCTCGTATTAAGCCCAATTTTCTTTCTTTGTATTGTCTTGCTTTTTTTTACAAACATTTTCTTTTTCTTTACCGTTCCACTGCGGTAGCGCTTGGCAGCGCTGTCGCAGAGAACCAATGTCGCTGCAATGTTAATTGTGGTGGTATGCGCTGCGATTAATTACGCCGAGAACACGCACAGCCCAGTTCAATGTTTTCGTAGGCATTCGTAGTGCAGTTCACAAGGGTCTACGTGTTTTTTAAGACCAAAATATTTCTATATAGCACAGGCAAGCCAATATCGACAGTCACCGCTTAATATAAGGAGTTGGCCGCGCAAGAATTGTTGTCTTCCCCTAGTCAAGACATTCAGCAGCGTGAAGAAATCAGCCGTTCTTATTCATGGCCTCGCCATTCGGCAGTTGTCTGACCAGAGACTTATAAAATAACAAACAAGGGCGCAGGAGAAACCACCCACCGCAACCCGAGTGGGCGCAGACATGTGCTACGTTCTTTGACGACACAGACTTTCATAACGAAACACGACCTACGTGCCTCCTTTATTGACACAGCCCGGAAGGACACTTTATTGGACCGCGTCTCCGACCGGCCTCCTGGCATGGCGGTCTTCTTCGACCACTGTCACGCACGTTCTCACTTCTATGTAGCTTGTAGGACCTACGTTGTCGCGTGAATATTTTTTGCTTCTTTTTCTACCCTTTCTGACATTTTCTTTTGCCCCTGAAACGTGATGGCTTAGTGGGCGTCGTCTTGACCTCGGCAGCGTCCGACAGCCGTGGCGGAGAATGCACTTTACTGGGCCTTGCTGTGGGTCAGAATATTGAGCGCGACATCTCCTGTCACAGTGCATTCTCCCATTTGATTGCACTCTTATAAGTTGCTCTTGGATAGCGACAAAACCTGCGGCTGTGGCTTAGTGTTTATGGCACTGTGCTTATGATTACGCGGCCACATTCTGGCAGCGGCAGAATGCCCATGCGTTAATATTGAGAGAGAATTAGCGTACTTATAAATGAAGCCCAGATGCTTAATGTCAATGTGGGGAAGGGGAACATATTATTGGCTGCAAGGGGATCTAATATTACTTTAATTGCGAGCAGCTGCTCCGTCCCAGTGACGGCTTTTAGCATAGTTTAAGAAAGCTAAAATATATAGGTACGCCGTCCAGTGCAGCCCTGCATACCTGCGTATTTCATAGCGTCTGTGTTTCCTGGGTTCGTTGAACGGCCTTCAGTCAACGTCAGTTAGGATCAGTGTTCAAAGTCACATCTTCTGTGTGTTTTACTGCGCTACACAGTTAAAGATACGCATCTGGATATATCGGCTGTTCTACTCTCGCAGAAACAAACGAAAATAAAGTAGTCAAGGTGTTCACGAATTTATGTGGGTTTTAAACCAAGAAATTTGAGGCTCTGGTGCAGATGCTCTGCGAATACTGCACGACCATGCTGCAGCTGGGAGGAGAGAAAGAGATTGCCCATAAATATTCAGCAGAAAATTGTCCAATCCCAGGGCTAGCTTGTGTGACCATAAGTGCTTAAACGCTCTGCACCGCAAGAACGCACAGTTAACTGGGAAAATGTATATCCAGCTGGTGGGGTGTCATCCCGCTGTGCGCCGAGGAACCACGCGGAGATTATAGCGACGTGATCGTCAGCGACGCACATGTTTGCGCAACACCAGGCCGAGCCCGCTGTCGCTCGCCATGGCTCCGCGCATGTACTCTCCGTTGCGTCACGTGATAGGCGAACACCGTATGAGCCCCGCGATACACTTGCGCTTTCCTTCTCGCGGCGCCTTCGCCCTGTCCACAACCCGTTGCTCTCTTCCACATGTTCTCAGCTGCTGATCAGTTAAACCGATGAATACGAAACTCCGCGTAATACACAAAGAAATATATCGCTTTAAAATTTCCCTACGGCCTTACTCCCGAATTTAAAGAAAATGAAAAAGATAGCCGTCTCGAAATATAAAATGCCTTATTTTGTAGCTCAAATTAATCATAAGATTTTCCCGAGGGTAAGCCGACCAAGCAACTTCTCGTCATCGTCTTACCAATCTCAAAAAGAAAGAAAGTTCTTTTATAAACATACTGCTGTCTGAAATATGTTAAAAGAACAAATACTTGCATTTAACTAAAAATGTAGAACAAAATACAAATACCCTTCTTCATTTACTATATGCCTGCAATGTGCTCAGGATGAAAATCAATACTGAGAAGCAGGCCGTATAGTCAGCCTTCGCCCAAGATCGCGTGACTGTCTAGTCAATGAGACAGATTAAAAATGACATACTATGGCGGAAACTGAATCCTTCTTAAAATTGTTCCGTGTAATCAAAGTTATCTTATGCTTCAAAACTTATTGTCTTTTTGTAAAGCCCACTTTGTATCCTAATTGGGCTGTAGTATTACTTATCTACCTTCCAAAATGGTTTCAACACATCAAAATTACGTAACTTTAGAAAATCTGAAATCGCTATTGTAATGGAAACTGAACACGGAAAGCTTTGCGAAATGTGTTGTGTTTTACTGGGTTTAGTGGCGCATAAACAATTAAGGCTATCATGCGCCAAACACAAGGTGTAGCTTTTTAAAGGGGTTGGGTCCCCTCAGTAGGTCTTTCATTGCAGGGTAAGGGCACTGAGGAAACTATGGAAATAGATGTCTGAGCCTTCGTCTCATACGTGAGAAGGTGGATGAGGTTTTGCATAGTAGGTAATAAAGTGACCTAGCCTTGAAGCTTGGCTTGTTGGTGATTGATTAGAAAAAGGACACAGCTCAAAATAAAGATAAGGACACAAGAGAGCAACGCAAACACAGCGCTCCTAATGGTAATGAATCATGCGGCCAAGATTTAGAGTTTTTCAAGAACCCCGGCTTTCTTTAAAAAGATAAACACATGTGTGATATGAACAAATGCATTTTCTCCTAAAATCAATGCTGGATAGGAAATGTCTGTTGTAAAAGGGGGTGAAATGGTTTTTTTCTCAATGTTTCGAGTTCTGTGCATGAAAATAAGTTGTGATTTATTGTCGGTTCATGTCAATATTTTTCACAACTTGGCTTGTTTTTTTTTTTATCAGAATTAAGTTGTATGTGGAGGTGGGTGTGCCCAATGCGCAAACGACATAATGAAACTCCAAAAAATCGTTGCTGATGTGTACATGACTTCCCTTTTCCTAAGATGAATTTTAGCATTTTTAGCTTGTTATTTAGTTTATTACTCCATGTAAACAGCTATTTATCCCTGAGTTTCCTGTGTACCGACTTCACGGAATCTTTATGGGGAATGCTTACTTTCTCTATATCATTGTTGCGAGTTGGTGCAGAGCATTCATCTGCTCTCTTATTGCCAGCAATTTCTACGTGACTCGAAACCCAACAGAGTTTTATGTTATGTCCTTATGTTGCAATCCTCGTTATATTATGTATTACTTGCCCAAGTAACGACATGGCTGCATTTCTGGAGTGTAGTGCTCTGATTACACTTAGGGAATCAGTGTAGATCAGGATGTTCTCTATGTTCTGGCGCATTATTTATTTACAGCTAGTAACACAGCGTAACACTCAGCTGTAAATATTTATGCACACTGAGGAAGTCTTGCCATTTGTTCTCCATTTCGGCTGCACCATTGCACTTCCGACGTAAGCTGCGGCTTTGGAACCATCTCTGGAAAATTCCGTCTAGCTCCACATCTTTCTTTAAGTGCGAGATATTCTTGTATGATATGTTCTCTTGGAGTTTGTTTTTTGTAGAATTGTGTACGAGTCAGATCCAGCACTGACGGGAAACTGTATTGTCGGGGCCACGCGACTTGGTTTCGTGCAGTGTCAGGTAATGTACCCAATAAATGCAGTTCGCTGCATATCTCTACAAAGCGCAGCAGCAATGGCTTTGTTGCTTGTGGTCTGTTGTTGAACAGCATTTGAGAAGGACAAGTTGTGACTATCGGATAACACAAATGTTGCGCTCGGGCTCTGATTCTAAGAACATATGCGCATGTGAGTGCTATTCTTCTATCGTCTATTGAGGGCTCATTTGTTTCTACATGCAGACTTGCTACAAGTGACGTGCTCTATGCTCCGCTCGAAAGGCGCAAATCTAGATTATGAACTGGATCTAATGCTTTTAAATATGAGGGTCTTGCAGAACCATAGTCTATGCTCCCGTAATCTAGACGCACGGGAAAACGAGAAACGTGTGGAAGGCGTGTTCTATATGACCCCGAGCTCTTCATTCAGAGTACTTTAAGGATGTTCAGAGGTCGGGAAGGTTTGACATTCAAACTGTTTATATGTGGTAGAATTGGGAGGTTTCTATCAAACGTAATGCCTAAAAATTTGTGTTTTTGGTTTACTGGGAGTATTATTTCATTTAGGGGAAGGGACGGATCAATCTATAGGCCTCTATTTAGTGAGAACAGCCGCTATTTTTTGTGGGGAACGCTTCAATCCATTTCTTTCTGCCCAGATCACGTGTTTCTTCCCTGCGAGTTCTATCTGTATCTCACGTGTTGGCAAGCTCGAGGACCAGCATGCACTTCAGAGGTCATCCCCATAGACAGAATACATAATAGACTTTGGGATAATTTTTTTCTTGAGTTGATTTTTACTTTGAAGAATGTAGCACTTAAAATAAAACTCTACGGCACTCGTTTCTCCTAAACGAAGTTTCCCGAAAAGGTTGAACCAAGGCGTATCTTAAATGAACGATCGGAGGGGAAGTCTTTCAGGCATTTCAGCATCCTGCCGTGGATGCCTAAGTCTACAACGTCGCGGAGAATCCCAAACCTACATGTAGTGTCATAGGCCTTCTCTACATTAAAGAAAACTGCCAGACAATGTCGTTTGTGAATGAAAGCTTCTCGAACTGTGTTTTCAAGATGAACGAGATGTTCATCTGTTGAGCATACTTTTTTTTAATACCCCACTGGTGTATATCGACAGGTTGTTGGGATTTGCGTATAAACATTAACCTAACATTCATAATGCTTTCGAAATATTTGGCGAGGCAGCTTGTGAGAGAAGTGGGTCTATATCTCCCTGAGGAGGTTGGCGGCTTTCCGGGTTTCAGGAATAGTACAATTATGGCCTTTTTCTAGGCTTGCGGTAGTTTTCGTGTTGTCGACATTCTGTTAAAAAACCTTGAAAATGCTTCTACAGCTAATTTGAGAGATGGGCTAGCGCTTCATTATTTCAATAGTCAGATCTTGTACCAGCCTGTTTGCCAGTGGCCAGTACATCTTGGAGTTCATGCATTGTAATTAAGGTGCTATAAGGCTCGTTCGCACCGACACTTCTTGGAAGTCCTTGTTTTCAACTGTATTCTTGCGCTTTAAAAAAAGAATCTGTGTACTGACAGGAACTCCACACTGTAGGAAACGTTCGGCTAGTCTATCTGCCAGCTCGTCAGTACTTATTTGTTACCACGGGGTGCCAATTTATTGTGCAGGGGAAGAAACTATCCTTTAGCTTACGATCTTGCTCCCACATTTCTCTTTTTTTATGTGATGGAAATGTTTATAGATATATCGCAAAATATTTTACGCTGACTGGTCTTTTCTTGAATAAGTAAGCAGTCGGCTAGGTGGAGCTTCAATGGGTGAGGTTTACTCGGAATGATTTCTCGTGGATTTCAAAAGCTTATCAATACAGGAAAGTGATGGCTTGCGTGGGGGCTATCAAGACATCCCAATTAAATTCTGTAAAAACTCATCATGACTAATATACAAATCTAAACAGCTCATTTTTCCCGAGCTCGGGGAGCAGTATGTTTTTCCTTGGTTACGTAGGCCTATGTTATTGCATAGAACAAGATATTCTAAAGAACAGCCTCTAGTGTCCCCTTGGTCACTTCCCCAAAGATTAGACTGGGCATTTAAGTCCCCAACAAGAAGGTACGGCTGTGGTAGTTGTTTTAAATGTGACTCTAAATCAATAAATGTAACCGTTAGGTATGGTTCAAGATATATAGAACATATTGTGACTGCTTTGAAACAAAGCACAGTGACTGCGAGAGCTTTCTATTCGGTTTTAAGGTTCACTTGCTCAATTGTAACACCACTGTCCCCTATAATCGGGACACCTCCAGACAGCCTGCCTGTTTGCCCTCAGTCGCATCGAAAGACCATACTTTCAACTGTTTTTGCGCTGAGGACCTAAATTTGTCTCTTGGAGACATAAAGCTGTTGGCAAGAATTTATTTATTATGTCTTTGGTGTCACCTAGATTATGGGTCAGGCTTCTGAAATTGCAATGGATGATGAAAGCCCTTGTAAAAGAATTAAAGCTGTCAACTTATGGGTACCAGCTTAAAAGTTGTAGGTGACATGTATTTAAAAATTGTACTGCTCTCATGAAGGGCGGTAACCTTCCAGGTTACCGGTCCCTTTTTAGGCGCAGTTACAAGAAGTTTGTTCTTGGCGCGCTCCAAGGAGCGCGGATCTTCTGGCGTCGATGACGCCGGGGATTTCGGGTCGACCTCAATCGGTTTATCGGAGGCACCGGATGATCCAAATGCCGAGACGCGCGCCTCGGGCCATGGAGTACGGTTCAGCTTCGGATCTTGCTACACTGTGGTCTGCAGACCCGTCTTCGATTATGATGGGACAGCACTGGTTGCTGCCACCAAGAGGGCAGATGGAGTTTTTACAGGACTATCGTAGGCCCTGTACACCCTTGAAATCGGTGTGGCGCGTGGCACTGGCATAGCTAATTTGAGGTAAAAGCCCGAACCTTTTCCTTGCTTCATAGCATGAGATTCTTTTTTGTTACAGTGACTGCCAATTATTTCTTTTTCTCCCTTCAAGCAAGGGCAGCTCCATTAGTAGGCTGGATGGTCTCCCTTGCAACTGACACAACGTGCAGGAGCATTGCAATTGTCAGAAGGATGGTCGTTGGCACTACACTTCACAAATGTTTCTTTGCCTCTACAAGATTGTCATGCATGCCCGAACCTCCGGCACTTGAAGCACGGCCTCGGTTTCGGCATGTACGGTCTCACGTTGATTTTCAGATATTATGCGTCAAGTGAACTGGGCACAGTACTCGTACCAAAAGTGAGTATCACGTGTTTCTTGGAGAACTGTTGGTCATTTCGCCTGAGTCCTATCCTTTGTGCCTTGTTACGTTATGTTCTTGGAATCCTTCAAGGAGCTATTCATCACTAAGGTTCAGGAAATCTTCTTCTGATATTAATCTCCTGCCTGTGTTGAACGAGTGATGTGCAGAGTTTGTCACGTTAATGTGAACGATACTTGTGAGTTCAGCGAACTTTTCAAGTTGATCTTTCTTTGTCAGTTGAAGGAGCAGGTCCCCGTTTCCCACCTTTGAGGCTTTCTAGTTAGGACCAATTGTATTTGCTAGGCCTTTGGATAATAGTAAAGGTGAGAGTTTTTTGACACTTGTGTTGCCTTCACTGTGAAGGGTGGGGTCCTTTGGGACGGTCTCGTCGTTATTCTTTAAAAAAACTGGAACGATGCTTCAGTGCACCCTCTTTTCAGAGGGCGGTATTAAAGGAGGGAGAGAGCGCTTTCCATCTAATCCTTGGGAAGTTCGGCGACAATAGTGGCCCCCCAACTGAGCCCAACAAGGGGACGCTACAAGGTTGAAAGAATGCCTGCAGACGCCAGCCACGCATCACCGCTATAACCTAACATAATATAGCCAAGTTGGATAACTACATCAGGTTAACCCTTGCCGCCCGGAAATTCGGAAGTGAAAAGAAGTGAGAAGACAAGAAAGAAAAAAAAACAGCGAGAGAAAGCAAAAGATTCAAGAGGAGGACAGGAAGAGGTGACTGCCGATTTCCTCCAGGCGGCTGAGTCTAGAGGTGCGTGCGTGCGTGCGTGCGTGCGTGCGCGTGCGTGCGTGCGTGCGTGCGTGCGTGTGTGTGTGCGTGCGTGCGCGCGTGCGTGCGTGTGTGTGTGTGTGTGTGTTTGTGTGTGTGTGTGTGTGTGTGTGTGTGTGTGTGTGTGTGTGTGTGTGTGTGTGTGTGTGTGTGTGTGTGTGTGTGTGTGTGTGTGTGTGTGTGTGTGTGTGTGTGTGTGTGTGTGTGTGTGTGTGTGTGTGTGTGTGTGTGTGTGTGTGTGTGTGTGTGTGTTTGTGTGTGTGTGTGTGTGTGTGTGTGTGTGTGTGTGTGTGTGTGTGTGTGTGTGTGTGTGTGTGTGTGTGTGTGTGTGTGTGTGTGTGTGTGTGTGTGTGTGTGTGTGTGTGTGTGTGTGTGTCCGGAGGTCCGGAGGCTCGACTTCTCAAGCCAAGGCGGGCCGCTCCCACGTTGGAACTGTCAGGCCAAGCCTTTCAGCGACATCATGGGGCCACTGGACTGCCCTTAGCTGGTCCTGAAACAATGGGCTTTGAATCATTTTCTCCCACTGTATCCATTCTTCAACAAGGTTGGGGAGAGTCGCGGGACACCCCGCCAGCATATGTCTTATTCCAATGATGTCATTACAATCATTGCAGTCCATCTTAATCTCCCTCTCTGGATATATTTTATTAATGGTGTACGGTGTGGGATATGTATCCGTTTGCAATAAGCGCTGTGAGACTGCCTGAGCCCTGTTCAGTTTTCGATGTGGCAATGGGAATTGTCTGCGTCCTAAATAGTAATATTTGGTAACGTCATTGTATGTTATTAAATGATCTCTAGATTCCCTGGCTTGATGGTGAACGGCTCGGTTGTGACTGTCACGGTTAGCAAGTCCTCGTGCCAAGTCATGAGCAACCTCATTGAGGTTTACCCGAGTCTCGTCCACTTTCCCCATATGCGCAGGAAACCGTCTATGCAAAGCAGAGGCTGAAGAGGTGTGTTGCCTCCGCCGGGAGGCCTTTAAGGTTCGCACACCCGGCATCGGTGATGTTTGAGGTGATGTTTGAGACTCCATGAGCTCCGGCTTTGCTGTCCACCGACGTTCTCTTTGCTGTGAGTCTCTCGAACGCAGTCTTTCGCAAGGCGTGTCCGTATTTTACATGCACACATTGGTGCTATAGCCTTGGATACCGTTTTCCTTAACACTGCAGCATTCTTTTGGTTTCTAACCATGAGAATCAAGGGGTGCAGCATTTCAGCATTTTGTGCGGCTGGCGAAAGTGTTTGCAGGAGTGCTTCCTTCATTGGGGCCGAGTGAATAAAAAGGAGCCAGCTAAAAGTATTTCCTGTGGAGTGCTGCGGACGTGTTAGCTACGTTGTTACTAATTAAGTCGAGGTACGAATGATCAGCTGAAGGAATGTCTGCGTAAAGGTAACTAGCTTTGTTAATGTCATTTGCCTTCATGAAATCGCTACTGAGCAGCTATAATTCCGTGCAGTGATTGCCACAATTTAATAAACCACGACGATAAGTTAGTCAGTGTTAAATATTTATGAACCGCGATTGTGTCGGCATATGTCATCAGCTGCTTTTTTCACTTACATTGAGCTTTTAGAAGTTACGTGAAAAACTCAGGAAGTGCCGTCTTTGTCCTTTATTTTTACTGGAAATTGATATGCCAGGTTATGCGCTCGCTGAAGACTGGAAGCCGTTTTCTAGGATATCAAGCAGGCGAATCCTTCCAGATTACAAAGCCCATTTGACATACTACACATACACGCAAACCTGCACACAACACACCGACAGGCGCACGCGCTCACTCAAAAAGCAAAGAGGAACGGACAGACGGACGGACGGACCGAAACATCGCTAATGCTGGGAGTCTAGTTTGGACGCCCCTTTCGGTCGTGACACCACAAACACTACAAGCGTTTGATTGACAATGATTCACCATATTTTAATCTGCGCCCCTACGAGCCCCTATTTAGTTAGCACTCGAATGAAAAAGATGTGGCCTACCTTAACCAAAGCCTCATTTTTTCGTTCTTTTTCTGCAATCTTCGCTCGACCATTTTATTTGCACTGAACGTTGGTGTTGATTTGATTGCATAGTTAAGAGGCTGGCTTTCAGCCTCACTAGACCACGCTCTTGGCTGCTGCAACGTCTGCTCCTCTTTTTATATGTAGCTCAGTTTTTTTAAATAACGTTTCACATAATGAGAATAAATCTCTTTCCCTCCTTTTTTAAATATATTTGACACTGTATGGACGTGGAGAACAATAGCCCTTTAATGCTATATTTCTTGTATGCATAAACAAGTATTTGTTTTGATTATGGAACATGAACTTCCATAGTTCATTGAGTCTTTACGACGCCAGGGTAGTAAACAAGACCGTCAGCTATTTCTGTTAATCCGTATTCACTCCTCATTAAACAAGCTACTTGTGCGTGCGTGCGTGCGTGTGTTTTGTGTGTGTGTGTGTGTGTGTGTGTGTGTGTGTGTGTGTGTGCGTGTGTGTGTGTGTGTGTGTGAGTGTGTGTGTGTGTGTGTGTGTGTGTGCGTGTGTGTGTGTGTGTGTGTGTGTGTGTGTGTGTGTGTGTGTGTGTGTGTGTGTGTGTGTGTGTGTGTGTGCGCGTGCGTGTGTGTGTGCGTGCGTGTGTGTCTGCGTGCGTGCGTGCGTGCGTGCGTGTGTGTGTGTGTGTGTGTGTGTGTGTGTGTGTGTGTGTGTGTGTGTGTGTGTGTGTGTGTGTGTGTGTGTGTGTGTGCGTGCGCGCGTTTGTGTGTGTGTGTTATAGGCATGTGATAGTTTCGTGATTGCATGTTTTTGTCCGGCCTCCTGGCCTAAACTTCATTGCGCCCGATATTTGCAGTGGCGGCTGACTTTAGAAATCATGGTAGATCTTGTCAGCCACGTCTCAACAAAACCCGCTCTGTCAAGCCAATGTGTGTCTTTCCCATTCAATGTCTTGTAAATTCCCTTCGAATGAATGCATATGAAATTAAGTATGGCTTGGTAACTTCCCAAAAAGTAAGCGTTGATGATAACAATTATTTTAGACGCTTTCGCACATCCATATATTTTGGTATTGAATCCCGGCCGTGACGGCCGCATTTCGATGGATGCGAAATGTAAAAACACCCAGTTTTTATATTTATGTGTACGTTAAAGAACCGCTGTTATTCTAGAGCTCCTGCGTGCCTGATAATCACATCGTGGTTTTGGCACGTAAAACCCCATAATTGATTACATTTATTCTGGAATACATTATTGATAATTTACTCTTCAATTTCGGCAATGCTACTTAGAATTTCTCAAAAAATAAGTTGTACAGATGACGTCTCGTAGATCGCTGTCGGCGTCATTAGCGTTAGTGATCAAGGTTAACATATTTAGTTAGTATCGGCTCTAATAATTTACTTAATCAAATTGAAGAAATTTTGCAGTGTCTTCAAACTATACTGCACGTCAACAGATTGGTTTTGGTCCCATTTTCGACGCTTTTTTAGAGAAAAGTTAGCGTGGAGCATACATTTGGGGCTCCACAAAACTAAAGATTCAAAATCCTTTATCCGTTCTACTTATGTGTGCTGTTAATTGGTGCTGGAGAGGCAGATAATCTGTTGAAATTAAATTTTCCGTGGACAACATCAAATGACGAGTGCAAGGACTATTTTTAACCTAAGCAAATCTTCATTACCTTTATAGATACGATCCCCCCTCCCCCCCCCCAAAAAAAAAATATGACGTGCAGATATTCGCTGCACCGGTGGTGATATCGACGGAGATCATGACAGTGACCCGAAGTCGATGAATGCGCTGGGGGTGATCTTTCGATAAGCAGCTGCTTTATCACCGGGATGTTGAGTTTAGCTGATGCGCGTGAATCCTGAAAATAGACGTTAGTGATCTCTTTGTTTACTATACATGTACTCAAGTAACGAAATTGCGATAAGGAATTGATAGTACTATTGCCTATGAAATTCAAGTGCCAATGAAATTTGCCAATGGACGTCGAAGTTCCATGTGACTACGGCTAAACATCAGTGATAAAATTGGAGCGCGATTTTTAAACGATGTGCTGCTATTCTGTCTCATCTGACTCAACCAGGTGCTTATCTGTTACTGTCATTAAGGAATCCTAGCGTCACCGACTCAGAGGTCAGTTACAGTTAGGCTAAACATTTTTGACAAAATCAAAGCAATACACGGAGACTTCCGCACACAGTAATATGCTTTAGGGAAGGTGAATTCCCGCGAGCTCTTTGTTTTAATTAAGATTGCCCTGTAATCAAACCTTGTCGCTAAGGAAGCAGTACAAAAGGTGCTCACTGCGGTTTGAACTGCTTGGACCATTTAATGATGTATCCTTACTCCGAGTAATTCTTTCATCGTGTCATTTAGAAGTTCATTATGACATGTGCAAATGTTCATGTGGTTGTGAATATGTATTTTGTCGCTTTTGTTCCGCAGTGCATCAGTACAAGAAGCTGCGTCTTTTCTTTAACTTACACTTGAAAAGCTTAAGAAGCAAAGACACGTCTTCTGTGCATGAGCAACAATTGTATAATTATACATACACGCAGGTGTCTATTCCTTTGACAAGTCTATTTTTGCTTTAGTCTTACGTCGCTAACCGGCCCATTCGTTCTGCGCCCAAAGCTCCGCAACAGTCATCCCGTTGCTGCACGCAAAGATTCCCTTGATCAAACAGCTGAAAACATTCACAGCAGCCTTAGAGCACGTCCAGTGATCGCGGCCACGCTTTCCCGTCGACCTACATTCTGCTTTCGGCAGCGAATCTTTGAGAAGGGAGCTATACGCAAAGGAGGAAACGCTGAATCCAACGCGGCCGCCGCAAGGCATTCCTCAACTCACGCGCGTCCATTGGGGCGGCAGCCTTCCAATCCGATTATTGCGACGGAACATACTCCACCTCTGTTTGTCGTTACCTGCTTTGTACGAGCTTGCTGGGTCGGCATCGCTTTCTCCTCGGATCTCATTTCCGTTCCAGGCTGTGCGTTGGGCCAGGCCTCCCAGCTCGCCCTTTTGGCTTCATATACGAATCTTCTAGCTTCGGTTTCTCTGTACGTCACCTCTTGTTCTCAGAACTGCGTCACAGCCTAGGTCCGACCGGATTTGAGCTTATGTACAGCTGCTTCTGTAGACAGACTAGTATCAAATTATGTGTGTATGTATTTATTGATACTGGGATTTTTTACAATACCTCATCAGGAATGTATGTATGTATGTACGTACGTGCCCATATTTGTATGCATGCTTGTACGTACGTACGCATGTTCGTATGCATGCATGTATGTATGTACGCATGCACGCATGCATGTATGTACGTACGCATGCACGCATGCATGTATGTACGTACGCATGCACGCATGCATGTATGTACGTACGCATGCACGCATGCATGTATGTACGTACGCATACACGCATGCGTGTACGTACGCATGCACGCATGCGTGTACGTACGCATGCACGCATGCATGTACGTACGCATGCACGCATGCATGTACGTACGCATGCACGCATGTATGTATGTATGTATGTATGTATGTATGTATGTATGTATGTATGTATGTATGTATGTATGTATGTATGTATGTATGTATGTATGTATGTATGTATGTATGTATGTATGTATGTATGTATGTATGTATGTATGTACGCACATATGTATGTGAGTGTATGTAGGCACGTGTGTATGTGTTTATGTACGCACGTATGTATGTATGTACGTACGTACGTACGCATGTACAGTCGCCCAAATCTTTAACTGGTGTGCGGGAGCGGCGACTTTTCCGTGCGTCAGCGCCGTTTGACGGGGCGAGGCTGGAAACAGTCTGAGGCTAAGCGCATGCGGACAAAGCGCGCTCAGCTGGGCCCATCGTCTACTAGGCTGTTTTCAGCCTCGCCGCGTCATACGGCGCTGACGCCCGGAAAACGCCCGGAAAAGTCGCCGCTCCCGCACACCAGTTAAAGATTTGGGCGACTGTACGTACGCATGCACGTATGTACGTACGCATGCATGTATGTACGTACGCATGAATGTACGTACGTACGCATGCATCTATGTACGTATGTATGTATGTATGTATGTACGTACGTACGTACGTACGTACGCATGTACAGTCAACCGCAAAAGTTTACGGGACGCTGGATCTGCCAAGAAGCTGAATTCTCGCGAAGCTTGGTATCACAGCCTCCAAATAAACGTTCCAGCATGTTGTGGCCTTCGCCACCTACCCAGTGATTCATTAAATACGAAGTACCATGCCTCAACAGTGCAGGTATTCACATTTGAAGGGGAAACCACGCCCCGTAAACGTTTGCTGTCGACTGTACGTACGTACGTACGTACGTACGTAGGTATGTATGTATGTATGTATGTATGTATGTATGTATGTATGTATGTATGTATGTATGTATGTATGTATGTATGTATGTATGTATGTATGTATGTATGTATGTATGTATGTATGTATGTATGTATGTATGTGTTCAGACGTCGCACGGAAGCGTGTCCGCGTCTGCGAACAGCTGTGTCCGTTAAACGACGGAAACGGACACTTGGTTACTTATGCGCTCTAAGTAGCAGTTTAACTGCGATACAATGAGAAGTTTGGCTGCTGAGTGTGAGATGAAACGTCTTTATTAAAAACTGTAAATAAAGAGGTCGCAATCCTAAATTGTATAGCTAACTTTTTAGTAGCCTGATCCGCGTTATAATGCATTTGTCCTTTTTTTAAACTACGCAAGCGTCTTACGCTGGGAGAAGGGTTGTGGAGAAATTGAAATAAATGGGGGACAGCCCGGTAAAATGCCACTAGAAAAACGAAGCGGTAAACAATGTGAGCCCTTTAAATCTATAGAACCGTTTGAACTGAACGTTATGTATATATCATGCATTAAATTACATGTATAGCGTTTGCATTTAATGATGACCCTTCTAGTATCCGTAAAGAGGATCACTTGAAAGCATGGAAAGCATTATGGGTAAGGATGCCTCGTCATAACGACTTGTTTATTGAGGAGCTTAAGAGCATCTTCAGCGCACACTGGGCTCATGTTGAAATTCTTTTGAGGCACACAGATAGGGACATGACGGCAGAAAATGTAAATAAAGCACGACAAGCAGCGCTTCACTTGCAACTTCTGTCAGGAAAATTTACGCAATGATCCAGCAATCGTATACACGCGGGGTAGTATCATAACGACACAGAAGATAAAGAGCAAGAAATAAACCGGTGCACGGGAAAAAATCATCATGACCATAACGAAACTAAAGCAACAAGAAAACATTACTATTACTGAAACAAACAAAGCATAATAACACTTTGATTTAGTTATACTCATACAACTTGGCTTCCACTGCAGCCGGTGGCACACCCCGCTTTCATTTCAATTTAGCTTATCATTTCTACACTTCAATTAAAACTGCACATGATTTCCCCTACGATTTTCTTCGCTTCATTATCTGTTAGTTTTTGATGGTTATGACTAATGAAAATCGGGCCCCTCGGTTCCTTTTCTCCTAGTTCATTACATAGCGAGAGTCTCGATTCTGGCAGGCTTGTTAACTTCAGATAACATACGAGGGTTTATTGGTCAGCTGCCTTCTCATAAAGCCAACGCACAACGTCGTGAGATCGCGCAAAATAGTTTTTTACATCCGCCACCAAAGCCATGAGTGGCACTGGCTGACACTCTTAGGGTTAGATGTCGCATAGATACATAAATATTTAAGAACCATCATTGACTGACAGTGCAACGCACGCGTAATGTGGAGGTTCCGGGTTCGGTTCCCATCTGAGACAAGTTGTTTTTTCATCCACTTTCAATTCCAATTATCTTATCATTTGTTCGCTTGAAATAGAACTAAAAATAATAACCCCTACGCTTTTTTTTGCCTTCATTACCTGTTGGATTCATATGGTAGTGACTAAGAAAAATCCGATCCCTTGGTTGCCCTGCTTGTCTTGTTCTTTGCGTGAGTTTAGGTATAGGCAAACTTATTATCGTGCACTGCAACATCGACTTGTATCACACGTTTCATCTCATACGTGAAAACATTCCTCGCGCCAGTGTGTGAGTTGATCCCAGTGTTTGAAAATTATCTGATTCACCAAGCATGGCATAATAGTTGTAGGACCTGCAGTGAGCCGCGAAATACCAACCCTGGCGCATTAGGCGAATTTAGGTTCCCTTTAAGCTGAATGAGTGAGTTGATAGATGACCGTATTGCTTATTTCTCACGTTTAGACTATGTTCTCGTACACAGCCATTAAGACAACTTTCTGTCTTTCCGATGTATTTTTTCCCACGGGACAGCGGGAGCTCATAACGAACAGCTTCTACGGAAGCCACTGGTGCTTTAGGATAATTCGTAGAGCATCCGACAGCTGGCTTACGGTACCGGTCCGTTAACCGACATATTTTCGCGAGTTTTTTTGGCGCTGAAAAGAGCACTTTCGTGTCCGGCCGGCTAGCGATTTCCTTAGGTCAAGAAAATCTGAGTTTCGGCCTGTGGCAGTTTGCGCAGCGAGACCATCATTGTACTTCTTGACATGCCGGATTGTCAGAACAAACACCAACTGAGTTTTTCACGAGTCCCGCACTTCGTGATGTCTGCGTCGACTACTTATTGTCTAAAACACGCCTTCTGCATGCATCTGCTGGCTCGTGCAAGAAAAAAGCAAGCAGCCTGAATGAGGCATGCCTACTTTGCTCGTACAAGAACTAAAATTATAAAACGCTGCAAACGAACTTATTTTACCTTCTGGCAGATTAAACACATTGAAGCTTTTATTAATGTTACCTTTCTCCTGCTATTGGACCGAGTAATGCGCGCCTAGGTATTAAACATTGACGCTTTTGTTTTTCTGGTTTCGGCGTATTGAAGAGCAGGATGTAGACTTGCAAACTTCTCCTTCGGTAAAGAAAACAGCGCCATATTGGTGTGGGAGTTTATGTCGTCGCTCTTGCACACTTGGCCAAGATCGCTGCCTCAGCCACCAGTGAAGGACACTCGTCGGTATCAATACTTCTCCACTCACATACACAATCAAGAAGAAAAGTTCGTGAAATAAATAAGAACGAATAGAAGAAGGATACCGTTGTATGGGGCAAACGCGCCACCCCGTTTGCTTTGTGGTCACATTTGTCATCAGCTGCTCCCAGCTTTGCCGGTAGCTCTGAGAGCTCGACGTGGTACTTTGTGTGCATTCTTCTTTCTCCGTGTGGCGCCGGCAACCCCGTTTTCTTGGCCAATCTCTGCCGATTTATCGGCTCAACGTCTCTAGGCATCCTGGAGCAATGAATGGACGGCGGCCGGAGCGGAGAGCTCGATTTATCTGTTGCAACTCTTTCCTTCCGTACGGCTGCCGCCTTCATTCCAAGCCCACCCTTCTGCATCACTCTTAGTCCGGATGCTAATGGGCTTCGAAGTATTCCCTTATGTTACTCTCAGAAGTCCGGTCGTCTACGTCGCGCCGTCGGCACCAAGGAATGCGGAAGTGCATTGTTGTCACCGCCCAATCAGTGCTTGTTTGGGGAGCGCAATGCGCTTACAGCTTGCGCTTGCGCAATGCGCTTTTTCTGACGCTATGGTCAGGGCGTACATGAGGGTTCCCATAATTCCTCAGGAAGGGACTTCTTTTCTCATCACAAATATTCCAATGCATGCCCGAGCTATGTAGGTAACACAATTTGCAATTGACTGCAGGCTCAAACAGCTGTCGTAAAACGGAAGCATATATACCTACTTTATTAAGTAGTAGATTCGTGTGGCATTCCGGTGGCTCACAAATGTTCCTTTTGCAAGCCTCCTCTTGCGGGATTCCGCCGAACGAATTTACCTTATTATGCAGACAATATATTTTACAATGCTGTCCTCCGCCATACAGTGTTCGAGCACAGCATTTCTAAAATGTCTGTAAGAATTTTAGGAATATGCATCGTGTCGCTCAATGTAAACATGACGACACTTATGATAATACACCACTCACTCTTTTGCGCTGGTTGAATATTTATTTTACAACATCTAAAGACGCGTGAGTTGCATTCATTCTTACAAATAAAAGAAATGTGAGCAGCAGAAGCACCTATAAACATTTCTGGAAATTTTCACAACTTGAGTGCAGTATGCTTAATATTCTATTTTAGCCATCAATATAACTTTAGAGAACGTAGCCATGCATTTTATACTGCTCCTTTGAGCAGTATTGCAAATTTTAAATTAAATGTTACTGAAAATGGGAAATATTGGCGTTATACTACTTCTAAATGAGAAAATTATAGTTATTTCGATCATAGGCTTAAAACAACGCACCGTTACGACTTTTATAGGTGGATTTGCCTTATAACGGATATTTACTAAAGGAAGCCAACTGCAAAGAAAACCTAAAAAAATAATTTCGTGTTCCTTCTTCAACAGCTTATCTTATGGTGCAATCATAATATGTGTGCGCTATAAAAGCAGCTTCATAAAAAAAAGGATTATTCATGGCGCACAGATGGCACTGGTCTGAAGGGCGACCCTCATGGAGCGATTTTTCAGCGAAAGGGAGGCGGCTGGGCGCCAAGGCACGTCCGCCCTTAGGCCGGCGGCTAAAATGTAGCTGTTCGCCGCCGATCAAGCAAGGCTTGACATCGTCAGCCAAAGGTTGGCCGCCCGCCGGAAGCGCCGAACGCAGGCGGGCAGCGCGGACCATCCAGGGCTCGACTGCATCCGACTTCCGGCCGCCAAAATTTGAGGTACGTAGCCACAAGTATTGCTACGAAAGCTGCACACGTCGCGTTTAACGACAGATTATAATAGTAGAAGCCGCCACACGCGTCCCATCGCTATGTCCGCACTGCATGGTCCATACCACAACCTACCGCTTGCTGCCACACTGATGCAGGCCTTGCTTGTGTTCGTGACTTTCTTTGGCAATTTCTTTGTATGAAAGTTTGGTACTGAACATTTCGAACGCGAAGTTCACGTTAAATTCAGCTCGCTTCATTTCTCTTTAACTGAATTAGAAAGTTTAAGTTAACAAAATTCAATTCTGGAGTTATACGTGCTAAAACCCCTATTTGATTATGAGACAAGTCGTAGTGGTGGTCTGCGGCAATTTGGACCACCTGGGGTTCGTGAACGTGCACCTAAATCTAAGTACACGCATTTTGCCCCATCTAAATGTGGCCGCCGTGGACGGGATTCGATCCCTCGACCTCGTGCCCAGCAGCGTAGCACCGTAGCTACTGAGCAACTACGGCCGTTTTTTTTTTCTTGCTCGTTCGCAATATTTCGCTCGAGTGTGGCGTCTTCGGCGCACGCGACGGGGTTGGTTTTTTTTTTCTTTAGATGTCTATGAAACACTTGTCGCCCACTGACAAACGAAACTGCCCTTCGGATAAAAGAAATACAAGCGCCAAACACACGCCTGTGATGATTGCTTGCTTTTTCATTAGCTTCAGTGTTTCAATAATTCTTCATTGCACAGCGCAGACGCAAGGACGCAAAACGTGTGAGCAACATTCCAAATAAAAAGGCCCGTCACATATCGCAATTCTTTTTTTTTCAGCGCCGAGCATGCCCCACTGCCTAATCCCTTCATCCCAACACTACAGTGTTGACATGAATGAATTAGAAAATTTCGAATGGTAAACACATTCCCTAATTGGGAAATTAGGACTGATAAACCCAGAAGAATGTATTACACAACATTACAAAAGTAGAAGAACACGACATCATAGCAAATGACACGTTATACATATTATAAAGCTATAGGTACAGTACACGTACTGAAAATGTCACCAGAGAAACAAAGGTCATTATAAAATGACACATTATAAAGGGTCACAAGAATGTCACGTCAGAGAAGTAAATAGTGTATCTACATAGGTATATCCATTGAAATTACATGCTATATCATTTTTGCGAGTCAGAAATGCTTGGTATTTATCTCTTATAAGCTCCATAGTGCCGCAGGCTCTTCCCCAAGCTTTAAAGATTAAGGGGTATGATTAATAGTTGGCAACCGGCCACAAAAGCTTCACAACTTGCGACCTCTAAAAAACGAGCTTTCGGTATAGAAAGTGGTTTCACTTTTGCAATGCATTCTTCGTGCCTATTCTAATGAGCTACCATTAGCGAGAAAGCCACAGCTCTTTGCTAGCGTTTACATCTTAGGATTAAACGTAGCTGAGTGTACAGCTGGGCTCCTCTAAGTCGCTATAAAAAGGGGCAAGTGAGGTAGAGTAACGTGCCTGTAAGGATGCAGTTCCGACCTTCAAATACCCCCTGTAAATCTCACGTGTAATCTAAATTGGTAACAATTTAAACTGCAATGTGCATATTGAAACCTCAAACGGCAGCTGGAAAAGGGGTTTGTGTTTGAGTTTCCATGCAACACAATTATGTTTTCTCGTATATTCAAGTTACAGTCAAACACTATCATGTCTGTAGCTGTGTGTAAGTACCTTACACACAGCTACAATTTCTTACAATTACAATGTACCTTACAATTCTTATTACGCATTTTACTTTCAGAAATTGAATTAGTGCTGCAACGCCCATGTTCCACGCGGAGGGCCTGCGTGCTTGGGGATGCGCGGTTCGGGATGATTTTCTGGATTGCTGACGCCAGCGCCGACGCCAACACCGACGGCGGATTTTCTGCGATACGGGGCGTTTAACGCTTTCGCGTTAAGATAACCTCGCACGCCATTATGCGCCAACAACAAAAATTACTGCGCACGCCATTATACATCCAACAACACAGCTCAAAATGACACTTCATTCGGCATTCAGTAATTTGTTGTGTCAGGAGGAGAGTCAAGGCCCAGTACCTGGAGAAAACATTCAGGTTCCATACCACGGCTCATTTTACGGACGCCACCATGTATGGGACGAAGAGCAAGGGCGCAGTGGCAGTGGTCTGCCACCGCCAAGGGCCACGTTACCTCCGGTGCATCGACCCACCCCTGAACGATCACGTGAGCTGAAAAGCTAGCCATCGCGTTAGCCATCCGAGAAGGCCTACACGCAAAGAAACCACTGACGATCCGCACGGATTCCCGGCAGGCCTGACGCAAGTTCCTACAAGGAAGAATCGGAAAACCTGCTGCACAAGTCCTAGCCCAAATACTCAAGGAGGACCCTGAGGGCATCACCACCTAAACCATCACCTAGATACCGTGCCACACTGGCATCACGGGTAACCTGCACGCCGACAGAGCAGCTCGAGCATTCGTGCATAACCCAGCACTCATCACGCCGGCTGCCGAAGACTCGGACCCTGTGGACCTCGAGTATTCAGCCATCGTGAACAACCACAGAGGGATTCGCTTGCGATATCCTCCACCCCATTGCAATCTAAAGACGGCGGATGCCGCTGCCTGGCGTAGGCTCCAGAGAGGCACTTACGGGAACCTACACGTATGACATCCCATGCACCCCACAGCCTACAGGGACGAATGCCCATGGGACGGGGCACCACCAACCCTATATCACATTACGTGGGTGTTTGCGCTACACCACTTGCAGCACCCCGACAGGAGCCTCACGACGGAGAAGCGGGAGACACTGCTGTCCAGCTCGACCCTCAACGACCAGCTCAAGCTGATCCAGAGAGCTGAGTAGAAGGCAAGAGCCGGTGAAGCCCTTGAATAGGGGCCCGACGATTAGCGATTATACTAGTTATTCTTTCAATAATGTTTATCTATCCTATCGTATTCAGTGACTGATGTTGCACGGAAAAAATGAGCTATGAAAGATATTCCTTTTACAATTAATTTCTCTTATTTTCCATGGTTGATCAAACCTTCCAGATATGAAATGAGAGGGCAAAAGCTCTCTTTGTTTGTCTACTGTAACTAGGCCGCAGTAAATATTTGTAAGCATCACTAATCTTTCTCTAGAAGAATCACATGTTTCCATCTGCGCCTGCTCAATAATCCCCGGCCATCCTAGCCCATCCTTAAGTGTAGTAACACTAGAAGTAAAGTTTTAATTGTTATAAACAAATCGAGATGCGAGTTTTTGTACGAGTTCCAGTGTATTAGAAAGGATTTTAGCTTGCGGGTCCCAGACAGCACAGGAATGCGGTATGGGACCTGAAGTGCTGTAATGGATTTACGTTTGACGAAATTCAGCATTTTGCAAACTCTCACTCTTACATATTCGACTTGCTTAGTCCAAGTTCAGACGAAAAATAAACCTCAAGATATCTATACTCATTCACTCACGCTAGCTAGGCATTATGTAATGTGTAATCAAACACGTAAGGATTGCGTTTATGTGTGAAGGAGATGAACTGACACTTAACTAGGGTTCAGAGAAATTCTCCACCTAACACACCAGCACTGTATACGGTCCAAATTGCGTCGTACTCGTGATCAGCAGAACTCCTAGTGCAGTGACAAATGACACAATCATTCGCATACAGACGTATTTTGCAAGACACATCCTGAGCAATATTATAGTTGTGCACAAGAAACAGCTAGGGTCCCAGAACCCACCCCTGCGGTACTCCCGAAGTAACCCTGACGTAATCGGATTGTGAGACATTAATTACGACACGTTGCATGAGATGCTGTAGATAACACTGAATCCAATCACTCTATTAAGCCGAGAGACTAAGGAATGATAATTTATACAAGATCAAAACATGGGGAACAGAATCTAAAGTCGAAGAATATGCAATCATTCCGTAACCCAAGGTCAATTGAAAGAAAAAAGATTGATGCTTCTTTCCAAAAACTGTGTCGAACAAGAACGCACAGACTTAAACCCTCTGCTGGGATTTGCTAATATTTTTTTTGTTTTCTAGATGTTTTATTACTGCGCTGTACACTTGACGAATATTTGTGTCTTTGCTTTCAGTGCAGCGTGAATTTGGCTCTTCTATGCTCCAATTCTCTGTTGTGTAATTTGTTTGTGTTGACGTAAGTCGCGCTAGACTTGAGCAGTTCCGCAGCCCGAATTGTTTATACAAAAAAAGAGTAGGTTTTAGTCAGATGTTAACAGCGCTTGGTCATCTTGTACCTGTTGAGATATGGACGATATTAAGAAGTTACGACTATTGGACATATGACTTCTATAGATCATATCCAAACGTAGATCAAGAAGTTTGGCGTGGCGATCAAATAGCAGGGCAAAGTACATCTGTGAAGTCGTTTGTAGGCAAGAAACATGTCTACGATTGAACGTAATTGTACGAAAACTGTTCGCAGAAGAGCACTGCACTCCACTTTGATGGCGCCTTTTTCATCACGCTGTTTTAAGGTTTATTTAGCATTGTTACCACTTTTGTAAGAATCTGCTTTCGCAACATCTTCAAGTCGATCATGGCCAAACCTTCGTTGGACGCTGCTATGAGCGCTCCAGTTTGTAGTCGACTGTTCTATTGCTCGTACACTTAACCAGAGCTTGACATGTACCCGTACACTTCGTTTGAACTAGGTACAATGAGGAGCCGCTGGGTGTTCGTGGTTGTCAACCGTCAACGTCAACTGTCATATGTGTAAGTGTGTGCGGGGAAACAAAAAAAAAATATTGTGGTGCATTTCACGGCGGCCACACTGTCATCTTGCACGTGCCCCTTGTTTACTCTTCTAGAGCTCTTCCAGATATTTGTTACCTGATGCCTGGCCTAGCCCAGTTGAGATCGAATTTACCGTGCACAATGTCGTAAATTAACTTCCACCAAGTTGCATTCTTTCGTTTGAATTCAATTCCATGCTGCTAAAAATTCTGTATTTGTTTTGTTTTCTTTCTTTTTTCACGGAAATATTATATTTTATATATAATTGTTATTTGAAAACACGCAAAGAATTTCTTTAACTTCAAGTTAGAAACTGTTTGTTTTCAATACAGGCACCATTCATAATTCATGTATGCATAGGGGTTGCAGTGGTAAGTTTACAGCAAAGGGCTGTAAAGTCACGGTCGAAGGAGCCTCATAACTGCCGAAGTTGAAAAGCACGGGGTGTGCGCAAAACAAGTACAAGACTGACACCGACGTAGTTATTCTCTTAATTCCTAGATGCTCATTAAATGCTATTAATTACCGGATTTCTGGCTGCCGTATATCACCCAAGTTCAGAGACACGCGCACTACACATGTGAAGGAGACATAGGAGAGATCAAGCCGGCAAGGAAACCGGAAGCCGGAAGGCTGGCCGCGCGCCGCAGATAAACCAGTCTTTCCGTAGTGGTCACAGGCCACCACTAAATATATATAGCCTGCCCTAGAGACGTGCAGCCGATAAATTCGCAGAAAATCCAGCAGCCCCTGGAGAAAGAAGAATGCAAAGAGGGTGTGAGCGCGCTTTGATAAGTATAAATAGTAATAACCAGGAACGCGAGGAGCGAAGGATGAGAAATGCGAGCGTAGATAACGGGCATTGATGTGCCTTTCGCCCTAGAATATGGCTTTCTCGTATCTCCCTGTCCCCCTTCCTGCTTTCTACCCATCAGGTTTTTCTCCACGTCGTCTACATGTCAGTATAGAATTATTCATGTAGCGAGGGCTTCTAGACTTCAATGCACCAGCCATTGTGAACAGCCCCTTAGCCGAGACTTCTTATAGATACGAACGCTGTAGCGCTGCAACGCTAGTGCGGCTTTATTGCGAATGCCTAGCCCGCAAGCGACTTTACAATTGCTAGTAAGTACAGTAGGGCGTGGCACTTCCCGATGCGCCAGAAGTTTGTGCGTATGCGAGAGTAAGAGTGGGCGCAAGAGCGAAAATGTGGGGGCTTTTGCACCTTCGATATATGATTCTGCCTAGGCAATATGGAGAAGTTTCTTAGCGCGTGTTGCATGTGTTCGTCCCCAGGCATGCCGGCATTGCGGAGTGGCATCGAGTTTGTTTAAGCTCGGACGCTGTTTCTTTCATAATCTAGTTCTACTTACGCTTTCATATAGAATTGCACTCAGTGGCAGACACGTGCTTTTTGTCGCGAAACACCACGGTGAGCACAGTGAATGATGCAGTGTGGGTACAAAGTCATCATCATCATCATCAGCCTGGTTACGCCCACTGCAGGGCAAAGGCCTCTCCCATACTGCTCCAACAACCCCGGTACAAAGTGTATACCCGCAAACACAGGTGAGCGACAGTTCTTGTCCCTCTCTCTACTGTATTCTGTCCAGAGTAACGCGAAGTATATTTTGTCGTTGCGAAAGACATGATAGGTATAGGCGCAAACACATAGCAGTGCCATTTCGTGTGCATTCCGATTTCGCTGTCCTGTCGAGAATAAAACGGGAAATGTAACAACAATTTTCAATATTACAACGGCAAAAGTGAGGATGGGTTTGATTTTTTCACCTAAACACACAGAAGCAGGAGGGAAAGGCGAGGGGGTCATTGTAGCCATTGTGGGTACCCACAGTAATTGGCCGTGTCAAATATACTTGGACATGTGTGCAATGCAGTGCCGCATGTCAATGAAATAAGGGGCGGCAGAAGTAGAAGAAGACACCAAGGTATGACTTCTGATGATGCTGCACCCGGGTAATGAATCCGACAGCAATGGGGTGAGCAAAATACAAAAGAACAATTCAACTGATCGAGTATACGTGGAGGAACATAAACGCATGAGTTCCGTTACAGTAAATATTGCACAGCCATCATCATAGAGGTACCAAATACACGGCAAATACACCAATATATGAAACTGATTAAAGCATTGTTGATATTTTCCATTGGAAGCCAGTGTCTCGTTTCGCAAGTAATAGTCTTCTATTTGACAAAGCGCAATGTGGCAATCATTAATTTTACGCAGAACGCTAGTTACGATGTAGATGTTTACAAAAAATGGACAACCCAGATATTTTTGCTCAAATACACGGAAACATTATTTAATGTGAATGTAGTAAAAAACAATAGCAGTAATAAAAACAAATACAGCAAATAAAAATAGAAAAAATGAAAACATATTTGCATACCATTGCGGTGTTCTGTGATGGATTCCAACCTTGCCTGGCATTAATGTAGCCCTATCTTGCTTGTAGTAGTGGGAACAGGGCGCAACGACGTGTAGTACTTCATCGTGTTTCACGCCATGCTTACCCATTCATTCAGGGCCGCACAAAGCTTAGGGTGCATCTAACATTAGCGCTCCACAAGCACAGCTTATCTTCCATTTCATGCAACGGTCCCCTGCAACGTTTACCGCCATTTCAAGAGACGTTCTTCATCGCAACATTAATCTAAGGGCCCCGGCAAAAATTAAAGGAGAAACAAGTGTCCTCTCCACACTTACCACCGAAACCCGCCAGCTAGAGGGAACGTCGTGAAAAGGGCCTGCCATCACCAGTGTCAGAAGAATTCCGGCGACGACAGAGTGAAAGCCTGGATGCCGGGAACACAACCATGCGGTGGCCAAAGAGCCAACGTAGGCATAAAGAATGTCTTAGTGAAACAATACTAGGTCATCTGGGAAGGGCCTGCGCTGCCATTTATTATTGCTACGCAATTTCTCCCCGCAGAACCTAATACGCTGGTATGCGCCCTCAGTCGTCGTATTGGACTGGAGTCAGTTTATTTATTTATTTATTTATTTATTTATTTACGCTAGCTTCAGTGCCTTGCGCCAATAAAGAGGGCAGTGGTTACAAAGCAGCAGGAAGAAGAACAATTCCAGCAATATATTCGTTTATGACAAAAAAGAAAAAGGGCTAGCAATTATGCAACACGCGGAAAGTCAAGGTGCACTTGCGCAGGAATTCGAAAGCGTTGCGACCACCGTGCGATGCTGACACATTTTCCACAACGCAAGGCCGTTGGCTCGACTCCAGCGAAAAGTTGAGGGTTCGACTCGCAATAAAGGCTGTGGGTTCAATTACCTTAATTAAATCTACCTTAATTCACTTCATTTAATTCGCCTTATTTAACAACAAGGCTCCTTGGTTCAAACGTCATAATTAAGCGTAGTTTAATTTTATTGTACATCCATTAACTTCACTTTAATAAAGAAGAAAGGTCGAGGATACGACTTCAACCAAAGGTCGTAGTTTCGACTCCCACCAAAGTTCTACGATGCGGCTTCCATGAAAGGTCGTGGGTGCGAGTGCCTTCATTGAATCTATTTCAATTAACTGTTCTTTAACTAACTGCACCATAATTAACACCAATTCGTAGATTCGACTCCCACCAAAGGTCGTAAGTTCGAGTGCCCTAATTAATTATGTAATAATAACTGTTGCCTAATTAAGTTCACCTTAATTGAGACAAAGGGTCGTGGGTTGGACTTCCACCAATGCTCGAGGCTTAAAAATTAAATTATGGAGTTTTACGTGCCAAAACTACTTTCTTATTATGAGGCACGCCGTAGTGCGGGACTCCGGAAATTTCGACCACCTCGGGTTCTTTAACGTGCACCTAAATCTAAGCACACGGGTGTTTTCGCAATTTCGCCCCCATCGAAATGCGGTCGCCGTGGACGGGATTCGATCCCGTGACGTCGTGCTCAGCAGCCCAACAGAAAGGTCGAGGCTTCGTAGGCTTTTTGCACCAACGTGTAGTAAGGGCGCCAACGGCGGACTGTCCGCCTAATGAGCCATTTAATGCTTCCGCATTAATACCTGTCCAACATTAGATGTATTTAGTGCAAAAGTTTATACAAAACTGTATTTAGTACAACTACGGAAGTGCAAATTGTAAACACGTGGGACAAAATTTCACCTAGCTATGCAATGCTATATATAGCTAAAGTCCGACGAAAGAGTTCGCTATCATCGATAGCTGTGATGCCCTCGGGAACCAGCGACGCCAGCTACGCTGTTCCGAGCAACTATGGCCAAACTCCGCGTCCAAAAACATTCTCTTGAATTTCAAATTCAACCCCGGTGAAACTCGAAGTAGGTGGCAAGGTACGCTTCTGCCGCTTGGACGCAGACTCGAACGACCTAGCGTGACGCTTAAGAGAGGCCTCCAGTGCGAGATCTTAATCAGTATATAGCTTGCGTTCTACACCGACGATTAGCTAAGCGTGGACAGCTGGGCTAGTTGGGACAACAAGCCGGCGTTCTTGTTGTCCCTCTCGGCTCGTCCGTCTTTATTTTTGCGCTGTAACGATGTTTCATAATGCCGACGATCACACTCTCGCATCTGCTCTAGCTGACGTTCTTCGGTGGAAAAGTCTCCGTTCGCATTCTCTGTTTCCGCACGAGCACGCTGTCGTTGGTTGTAGTCGCGTCTCTGCGCGTACTCGGTCTGTTTTTCGGCCATGCGCACAATGCGTGGTCTTCGTATTGTTTTTCTCATTTTTTGTTGGAGTTACAACTGTTACAATGGCCTACCTCTGCAATACACAATCCGGTTCTTACGCACCGCGGCAGCTACAGCGGCGCACATTCCCGTGCTATCCCGCCACAACTGCCCCGCCGTTGTATTGATGGAGGACGACAGCAGGCGTAGCCGGCAGCAACGGCGCTCAGAGCGCGTGCGCTCCCCCACTGCGTAGATGGCGCGCAAGGTGTTGCGTGAGGGGAGAGGGCATCGCCGCATACGTCAGCCTCGCTCTCGCAAGCCTGTGTGACCCGCGCATTCCTTGGCCCGGAAGCTCTATAGCCTGCCTTCCAACTTCGCCTCGTTAATCGCCATAAAGAAATTAATGCATTAAAAAACACTAAATTTTATAAGGAAAACGTCAGCGGTAGTGAAGTTCCTACCCACTGAGCGTTTTACCCACTGGGTTAAATCATAATCAAGGTGCACCTGCCTTGTGCTATCTAGGAGGCGCTGGCCAAGCGTCTTGACACGATCGCTTAGCCGCGAGGAGCTTATAATTCGACGGAACGCTCCGCGGCCTTCAACTGTACATTAATGCTTTCACATTCATGACTCATAAGAAGTGCTTAGGTGTCGTAGAATATTCTTTTACTTGCAACTGCACTATCTGCCAACCATGGCCTCCTCCTCAATACCTACATACCCAAGTAGCCGTTTTCACCTTTCTTAACATGCACGGATCGACTATCTCCTATGCAAATTGGCCCATCCCCTAATGCTATACGTTCTGTTCCTGCTTTTTACAACTAATGCATGCAGCAAAGTCATCGTTTTTCTTCGTCAAGAACTGACATATGTTCGCCAGCCGATTCCGCCTCATGATAAAAATCAATACGTTTGCCTAACAATTAAAAAGGGCAAACTCATGTTTACACTTGTTGGCGTTTATGTATCGCCTTCAAGTGTTTTTGATCCCAAACGATTAACGAACATCTTGTCTATGTGCCCTGCCCCATATGTCATCATCGGAGATTTTAATGCGCACCATATAGCATGGGGAAGCGCAAGAACAAATGCAAGAGGGCAAAGACTTGCAAACTTCGCCTGTAACCACGGCCTTTCACTCCTGAATGACGGCAGCCCAACGTCCCTCCCTGCCTCTCTCTCTCTCTCTCTCTCTCCTGCTTTTTATTTAGTTTCTCTTTCCTCGAGGCTACACTGACAAGTACCTCCAGTGGTCGGTACGTAGCGCCGTTTTGCATGCGCTGCTCCGATGCTGTTGAAAGCAACAATTCGCACGAGGAACGAAGCTATTTGGGTCAGAGTCATTAGGTCCTAGCACATCAGGGATTGTTGTAGGCAGCGAGCGCTAACCTTCAGTAAGAATACGTTTCGCACATTGGTCGGACTCCAATAAACGATTCACTTTTTGTTTCTAGCATTATTTTGTTTATATTTCTTTCATACATTTCTTTTAATGTTAAGCTGTTTCGGTTCGCCTCACTAGCGTATTTTCTCTTTCAATCTCCTTATTGGTTTTCATCTCTTTATATACATTCACACATTCTGACCGTTCAGGCTAGATAATGGGCTGACATATAAACGAGGCCACCAAATTAGACTCATCTAGGGCTCTTCCGTATCGGCGTACGCCGGAGGTGGCTGGTAGCACGATCACAAAAAGCGTTGATTTCGTATACCACGGCAGCAGCCCTCTTTACTGCATCCTATTTGTCACTTTTCTAACTTTAACGGTTTATTTTTGTTTGCAACGATCCTATGGCAGGGAGCATTTTATCCTGACAGTTGCGAGAATAAATGACAGCGGGCTTGGTTGCCGTGCCTTGCATCAGATAATGGCTCGTTTTTCACGAGCGCATCTCATTAGCAATAAGTTACGTCGCCCTCCTATGTATTCGTTATCCTTTTGTATAATGCCGTTGCAGTATAAAAAGAAACAAATGTAGGGCATGCTCCTATTGAAAAAGAAGAGATCCCAACTATTTAAGTTGAAAATTTCATGGTATTTCGGAAGCGCAATAAGAGCGCATGTCACCGTCAGTCGCGTAGTTTTCCTCTGCAAGTAAGGAATCGCTCGACTCAATAAAATGTTTTCCAACCCTCTGTAATATAAAAGTAGGAATAATAGTTTGATCGAATACTTTATGTAGCGCCTCATGAACATATCACTAGACGTCGAAACACGTGACGGCGATCGGGCCTATGGGGGCTATTGCCGAACCGTCTTTGTTTATCCAATATGCGGACTTATGGTACGAGATGACAATGATTCTTGAATGCAATACGGAATATACACTTACACTAGACTGTCTCAATTCGGTAAAAAAGGGATGTTGAACATAAGAAAGAAACATGTGAACGGAAATGAAACTATCTAGCTTAAATAAAGTACAACGGCAAGATAACAGTTAAACAAAATATAACGAAGTTGTGGGGTCATTCCTTGTGGAACAAAAGCAGAAGACTAGCAGGAGCAGCACCGTCTCCACAGACCACATGGCTCCTAAATTAAGCACTGTTATTTGATAAAAAGTTTTCCCTTACCTTGATCAAACAAATTAGCGCCGGCGTTTACATAACAACTACTTGTTCCGAACTCGCACTTATTGTGCATTCCTAATTTTATCCCGAGAAATAGCTTTTATTTTTATTGCACGATTAGCCGCCTAAAGCTTCTCGCAAATGTTCCTGGTTTGCCGCGCCTATCTAAGATGTTGTCACAAGAAAATACATACTTTCATACTCCAGTAAACACAGGCCTTAGACTTAGTATATTATAAGTTAATTAACGTTTCCGATGTTTGAATACATTGTTTCTAAAACAGACATGGCAAGGACTTCTGATGATAGGTTAATTGATGCACTGGAATTCTCCTAGTATGACGAACTAGCGCTTTCATTATAGTTTGTTCTTTTCCCAAGAGGCCTACCAGTACCTGATCTATGTTCTTTGTGTAGCCTTTTTCTTGAGCTAGAATGCCCTAAAGCATATAGAGACTGTTCAACAAAATGGCCAGGTGTCGCGTTTTCATTTTTAATTGTGCGACGTGCCAAAATCACGTACTTACTTCGTTAACTCGCTCGCTTCAGCGCGTAGAAAACGGCGCCTTCAGTTCCATTATGCGAGGTGCACAATGCACTCGCCGCCATGCTTTACCTACGTAAACACGCAATGACGATAACATAAACCTGAGAGATAACGGGCGTACGCTGAAGGCGGTGCGTCATTTAGTGTTCATTGCGTATTCAGTTCGATCCCTCTATTCAGCTAAGCCCACTGCTACGCTAAGCACATTAAATTAAAGCTGTCTAGCGATGACTTGCCATACAGAGTACCCGTCGGAAGCCGTTGCCAGGTTAAACATTGCCTTAAGTTTATTATTAATATTTATGTTCCTTTTAGGCGGCACTCTGACATCTTTTAAGGGCAGTCTCTTTATAATCACGTAAATTCATATTAACATATAAAGTAAGCAATATATAGAAAATTTTTGTGTATGTGAAATACAAAAGTGTATCAAGGTTTGGCACCCCATAGTAACAGCGCCAAGTGGGCTTCCAGTGTCGGAGCCAAGGTCATTCTCAATGTATACGGCGTTACTGATACCCTCACTGGTAGCGAGATCAACCATCACTTATCAATTACCTCCCCGTCAATGTTTCCTTCAGGGAAGGGATAAAGTGTGTCGCTTGCCTGTCTGCCAGTTAACATCCCTTCTTTTGTTCCGGTAACGCTCTCGTTGAATAATCTAACCCTTGTTGAGGGAAGTTAAGAAGGTCTATGAGTGCCCTAGTCATTGTTTTACTTTTGCAGTCACGCTAATGCCCTGCCGTAAGAACAATACAACGTAATCATGCTTCCTTAAGTACGTTCTCATCGATCCAATGTCATGCAGGGTATAACGACAATGCTCTGTGACTGGCACTGAAAGAACGCTTGCAGAGCGTCCTCTAAGTGTTATATATATAGAGAGGAAAAACTCTTGAGGTATGCTCGCGGGAACCTTCACCACTCGGCGGCCTTCTCTAGCACGGAGAAACGAGGTGTTTCTCGTGGAGGGAGCCGCGGTAATAGCGTCTGTTATGAAGCGCGCAGGTAATGTTTCTCCCGATGACGATTCATCAACAAGCTCTGTCATAGAGCATCGATTCTATCATAAAAAGACCCGATAAACAAAAATTCGCTTGTAGTGATCCACAGCGACGTTGCTGTGAATCGCTTAACAAAACACAGGGTAGCATGTTGCTTCGTCAGCAAAGTGCCACCATAACAAAATTAATGAGAAGACAGGGAACTGAGGGTCTCCCTCCTTAGTTAGACACAATCACATCATGCCAATGGCTAATTAAGTCAATGAAATCACAGGGACAATTACCTGCGGGGGTTTACCGAAGTGTCGAAATTTGGAAGTACAAGGAATCGAGGGTAAAAGAAAAAGTAACTTGCGCCCTTTGGAAGCAAACCCACATCTTCGAAATTTTGCGTCACGTGCTCTTACCAAACGCGCTACCCCCCACGGCACCGCTTTCCCATCCATTTTGTACCTTAATTGTTTATGTATACAAGATCCGACTCTGGAAGTGTAAGCCAGTGTCATCATAGTCAGGAGCGGCGCTGGGTAAACACTATCAGGGTCTTGACCGTAGCTGAATCGGTAGAGCATCGCAGGCGTAATGCGGAAGGTGT
Source organism: Dermacentor variabilis (assembly GCF_050947875.1). NCBI lineage: Eukaryota > Metazoa > Arthropoda > Arachnida > Ixodida > Ixodidae > Dermacentor > Dermacentor variabilis. The sequence continues at coordinate 58,835,702 of NC_134572.1, forward strand.
GGGCTCGGCTGCCACTGACGGCAAGTTTTTGATCGTCCACATTCATTTTGCTTTACGCAACTATTTCCTCATTTCATGTAAAAACCGCACGTAATTTACCCCATGGTTTCCATGGCTTCATTGTATATCGACTTCATGGCGTTGTGCCGTAAAGCAAGGCCCTAAGTGTGTCCGCGAGAAATTTATAGTAACCTAGCATGTCCACCTGGCGAGGACAGTGCGCAAAATAATTGAAGAGTGTCGGTTTTTTTAGGTCTCTTATGAGGTGTTATCTGAATGGGCTGCAGCGTACCTGCACGTTGCGGAGGCTAAGCACCACAGCTGTTCTTATCCTGAAGACGACGTCACAAGTGCGATTCGACGGCCGCTGTAAGATCGAGAAAGTAACTAAAAAACATTTGTGGGCTGAGACTTCAATAGATGATCCTTGGTTGTCACGTTAATACGAACAAATCACGTAGGGTGTCTGTAATAGTTTTGGCGTATCATTCGACGTAATTTAATTTTGCTATGATCAGCACGGCCTCAATTTCTCTGATGCGATCCTACGACTTAAAAAAAATTGGCATGCATAAACATTAATTTTTTTGTCGCTAATTTGCCTAATTCGCGTAGACTGGCTAATCTAAGTTACGTTAAACGATCTCCCGCACATGGGAAGCTCGTCCTATTACTGTAAAGCGACGAGACGGGAAATTTAAGACTACTAAGTGGTGTAGAATTCAATTATCAGATCTCATGTAAAACCCTCATAAGTCCAAATAACAACGTTGCAGTTTCCCCTATAATGCCGAGCAGTGACACGACAGCTGGCGCTATAATATATGCATTAAGTCTTGCCCTCTTTTGTGTGGTATCAATTGGAGTGAGCATTCACATCTCCTTGTGTAAAGAAGAAAGCTTTTGTAAGTAGTGTCTCTAGTCTGAATATTTTTTGTTTGTGAAGGTGGTTCTCCCAGGCAGCGAAGAAGGGGACAAACTGGACTCTTAATTTTTTCCTATTTCCCATACGGCATTTCATTTAGTCCCAAAGGCCCCGTTTTATGTCTTTCACCTTGGCGCTGGTTTACGTGTAAATGGGAGAGCATGGCGCCAGCCAATGATGTAACTTCAGTTTAAGAAGGCAGCCATAGCACTGTGTAGACACACTGTTCTTTGCTGTAGCATCGTCGAGTGGCTTAGAGGTAGAATTTCTCGCTGTTAATGAGGGGTTCCTTAATTGGAATCCTGGTGGGACGCTACCACTTATTTTGTTCTTTAAAAAGTTCAGACGATGCACTCCGCGATTCCAGTGACGGGAATTGGCTATACAGCGAACCATAATATATCTTACGGCCATCTGACATATGCAGACTTGTACATGTTACAGAAAAAAGTAACCAATTACAATTTCAATATTAAATCAAAAAAATTAATTCATTAGAGTGTTGAATTAATATACCACGAGAGTAACTGGTCAATTACTAAAAATTATTCCATTACATTTACATTACTTGCCTTCCAACTTGTGTTGTTATTGCACGAATACCGTAAATATATAAAACCAGCAGGCCTGGATCTTTATGTGCATCACTGCCGCCCTTCTAACGTTGTTTGCCTTCCCTAACAATTGCTTTTCGAGACTGTGATCACTCATATTCCCTTTTTATTCATCTAAGGACTTCACCTGCGACGCTGAGAACTCGTTTGATCTGTGCGCTGGAAGGAATGGCGGTACGTATAGAGTATGAACACTGTGTACTGGATTGTGATTGCAAAACGTCGCGAGGCTCACGCCCGGACCCTCTATGAAGCGTGGCGTTTTGACATTGTTGAAGCTCGGAGAAGACGCTCGTGGCAGGGAAAAGCTGAAAAAAAATCCTCCACAGGAGATTTGCTGGCAACAGCTTCCGAAGTGGTCATCGGCACCGAGTCACATTAACGCCGGTTTAATTCATCGGCCAACGTCTGTTGGAGCTCTGGCCGACCCTCTGCACTCGCGAGCCGTTTAAACCTAAGCCTAAGAATTGTAGGAAACGCCGGTGGAAGTTCACGTTCCCCGAAAAGGTGGCTAAATCTGTAATGTGACTAAAATAAAACTACGTATCATCCAGCCCTCAAAATAATGTTTTAGTTATTATCTGAAAACAGGTGCAATGAGACACGTATTATGGAGATGGGCAGAAAGAGGTGCGTTTATCGGCCAAAAATATTGTCTGTCGGGGAGAAATCGCCGCGTTCAGTGTAGAATTGAGCTAAAACTATTGCCTGCTATGCACCCAGCTTAAAAGAGCCTCCAAAAGAGGTGCACAAAACTCGAGTTAGCCTGTCGATACAGGCGCATCCAGGAGGCGGGCTCGTTGCAAGACCTCGGGCGTCAGACTGTAGTTCCCTCCGAATTCAACGGCTAGAAGCTGCGCATCGTGTTGCAAATTGTCCCGCAAATAAAGTAACTGGTTTTACGTATTTCATTATTGAGAAAATTTTCTTGAATTACAGTGACTATTACCAAGTAAAGAACGTAATCGTTAGATTACAAAATTACCGGGGAGTGTAACTGATTACGAGTAAATAATTATATGCAATTCATTAACTCATTACACCATCCCAAGCACCATCTTCATGGACCGTCGATAACTACTTTTTTGGTCATGAAGCCTGAAACAAATGAGCATAGAGTGGTTTTTTTGTTTAAGTAGCAAGGCATGTGTGAGCCCCACATTTATAAAGCAGTACGAATGTTTTCTTTTTTATTCTAAAACGAGTGCAAAGAAACCACATCGCAAATTTCGGTTAGGTTCTTCGTTGTAATGTAAACCCGATGTGAATGCAAAGGGACGAAATAGCAGCTCCTACGAAGTGCTGCACTCAGTGCATTAAATGTAAAACTAAAATAAAGAAAAGCGATTGAAGATTTTAACGTCGCCACAAGGCGCAATGGGTTCTCAGGGACGCCTCAGTGGAGATCTGCTGAATAATTATGATCACCTTGTTTTCTTTAGCGTGCACCCTAATATAAGCACACCAGCGTTTTTGCAGTTCGCTGCCATGAAAATGCCTCTTAAGTGGTAAGTAGTTGAAACCGTCTTTTCCTGCTCTGCAGCAGAAACCTTTAGCCGCTAAGCCACAATGGCAGCTACTCAGTCTTAAACAGTACAGTCAGCCTAATGATTGTTGCTAATCTGGTAAATGAACGTGAATAAATATTTTTGGCGTTGGTAAAAAAAAGGAGGTGCGCTAATAATGCGCATTCCATTAGAGTGTTAGCTGTTACTCCTCTTTTGCAATAGAAACGTCTTCGCCGGGATACACAGCGATGGCTGCAAGTGTAGCACGCACCTTATCATTGTTAACCAATGCCTAAGTGCAGTCAATCATACGTTCCTGTAGATGGCGTTATACTTGTGGTTCATCTATATCATCTTGCAGATGCGCAAATTTCTTTTCATTCTTTTTTTTCAAAAGCTACCTATGTGTTCGATTGAATTGAGCGCTCGAAGCCCAAACATGCTAGCTAGACTGCATTTTCCTAAACGCTCTTTGCTATAACCAATGACAGCTTGTTTCACTCTGACCTTCGGTTCCCCCATGGTGCCTCGTTCTGCCAAAAATCAACTCCAAAATACCTGGCATCACAAAAATACTTGATCTATCATCACCAGCCCTTAAACAGCTCATGCTACTATTTTCGCACGAGAACTAGCGTGACTCTACACATATCTACACTGATGGATCTGTCTTGCCAAACAGCTCCGCGGCAGCAATCGTGATGCCAGTCACAGCCATAACAATCAAATTTAGGACGACTCACGCGACAACGTTGACGACAGCAGAGTTCGCAGCGCTCTTTACTGTCCTTCATTACATTGGTAATGAACAGCCACAGAAGTGGAAGATATTCTGCGATTCTGAGGTGGCACTGCAGTCTCTACTGTCACCTTTGCGACGCGGACCGCACGAACAGCTAATATTTCCCATTACAGAGACGTTGCACCATATCAGTAATGCAGGCCATAAGATAACTTTCCAATGGCGTCCAAGTAACTGCGGGATTATCGGCAATGAACAAGCTGCTCGTTCAGCCCATATTGAGGAGCAACACGTATCAATTCCACTTTCTAGAACTGACGCAGCACGGAAGCTCCGCCCGCTTGCTCAGCAATACATCATGTCACAATGGAATGACCCCCTTTTGAAAATTCTCGGCTGTACACCTTTGATCTCACATTAAGTCTTCGAGCGCCATCATAGCTTCACCATGGAGACGTCACGCGTTTGCATCGACTGTGGTTGGGTGTTGCCTTTACCAAAGCCTATGCGTTCCGCATAGGGATGACCCACACCCCAACCTTCGACCACTGAGGCCATGAATAATCAATTGATCATATTTCGCGCGCCTACCCACAGTACAGTCAAGAGAGGGGATGCCTTCGCCCCGAACATGACCAATTGGACGACCAACCGCTATCGGAAAAAAGAATTCTACACCATCGAAGGGACCTACTGTCACAGAAGGCCGTGCAAGCGCTATTACGCTTTTTGCGATCTACCGGCCTTTGTGAACGTCTTTAACTGGAACGCCTTTTGTGTGTGTGTGTCTCCATGTGTGCGTGTGTTTTTTAGCGTTTTCTTGTCTGTCATCTTTCTAACCCGTATCTCCCATCCCCAGTGTAGGGTAGCAAACCGGAGACTGATATCTGGTTAACCTCCCTGCTTTTCAGCTTCATTTCTCTCTCTCTCTCTCTCTCTCTCTTGCCCTTACCATTCTAAAAACGCAGCTCACCAATGTATGTTCCCGCCCCAAAAATATTCAAGCTGAGATGCACTTCCTTTTTACTTTAGTCCTTCCTTCCTTTATTGCTTTAATTTACTTTATCAATTGTGAACGAGATTATGGGCCCTATAACGTAAAAGTATTCCAATATGTTTTTATTCCAATATCCTGACGTCAAATTCGCGTAACCGCAGACGCAAGCCTCGGGCGGTGACCCGCAGGGTTTTCTGAACAGACCAATAAAACGCTCTCCTCATTTATAGGAGGTCAGTTCCGTTTGCTTTAAAAATGAATAACATTGCCTACGATGAGCAGCTTGTCTTATCTAATTGACTGACAAGAGGCGAAGAGCCCGCTCAAGTGCAGAGGGATTCGATTGGGCCGAGCTAGTGCACTGAAAATTGATGACCGCATGAAGAGGGTGGTGCCGGCGTCTGCGATTAGTCCGCTTTCCCTTTCTTGGCTTGACGTGGCTGGTCGAAAACCGCGGCGGCATGCAACGGAAGGTTAAGAATGCTGATAAAAGACATCCTCAGCAAAGAAGAGCTGGCAGAGCGAAGTCATAAACAGGCCGAAAGTGCTCGATAACGTTACATAGCCACGCAAAAAGCTTTATTGTGCGCAAATAAAGCCATGCTCTCCGGCAGGTGCGAGTAGCCAGTGCCCAAGCGATCGGCGGCAGCCATCTTTTATTCCTTTTGGAACGGGGCAGCCTGCGGCTATTCAGAAAAAAGTCCAATTTTAATCGGCATTTTAATGTGTCTTTAACGCGTGCACGTCACTTTGACGCGGTGAGTTTTCGCGGTTTTGTGACGTCGCGGGACAGGCAGGTGAAGTGGCTGTAGACCGAAAACTTTTGACCAATAGGCGAGGGCTAATGGCGAAAAAGTCATCGAATGAAAAATAACTATTTTTCTTTTGTTCGGTCCACTAGTCATGCATAATCAGTGTGTACGCGTCATATCAGATGGGGAGCTATCATGGTTTTTTTGACGTCGCTTGACAAACAGGTGAAGTGGGGGTGGTTAAAAAATTTTTCACCAATAGCGGAAGACTGATTGCAGAATTGGAATAAAGAAGTTTGGAATAGCTTTACGTTCTAGCGCCCTATGTTACAGTACTTTCTTTCATGATATTTATGCACATGTAATTCTTCAGTCATGCTATTCATACTAAAACCTGTAATTATACCATGTTAACGATTTGTTGAAACTGCTGTAATTTGTGTTTTATTACGTTTGCTTTAAAAAGGAGGTCCCATTGCACTCTGACTTCAAGACCTCCTTCCGTATATTAACATCTTGCAATGTTTCTGATAACCTCAATAAAAACCGATTCTGATTCTGATGCGAAGAGAAGGGTGTCTAAATGTAGCCTACAAGGACACGATAGTCTTTCTTTGTCCTTAATTTGGGGAGGGGGAGGGAGGGGCTTCTTTTACAATACACGCAGGCCTCCAAAATAGTCATAACTTCTTGTTCAAGGAATAGTACCCTGTGGGTGAAGAAAAACCAAACAGACGCTGGTGCCGGGTACCTACAAATTATATTTTTAGCCGAGCCTGCTCAATCAGGCGGAAGACCGAGTCCGCCAATTCCACTGCTCGCACACGGTCAGCGTGCTGGTCATGTCACCGTCATATTTTTGGGACCGGGCCATTGCGGCACGTGGCAGTGCGCTACAGGGCCCCTCTTTTAGCGAAGAAGCCGTGAGCTGGACGAATGGCGAAGTGCGCAGTAGTACACCGCGCAACTAAGTCTTCAATATGAGCAGTCGTTAAAACCTTGATTTGGTATTTAATACGCGTCTGTGTTTTCTGAAGTTGAAAGCAATCCGGAAACGCTTTGATCTTACGCTACCATCCCCAAACGAAAGAAAATAGCGTTTTGAGCCCGTATTCAAGACTAAAGAAATGCGACGCTCTTAATGAAGTTTTTGTTTACCGTCTTTCATTCTACCCGTTCCAATCATGTTATGCAAATAACCTTAGGCACGTGAACGTCCTTGAGTGAACACTTAGCGTTATTTTTTACGAAACGCATCAGGTCACCTTTTTTTTTCTTCTGCACGCTCATGGAATATCGCGCCGATCAAATGATGGCAGTTTCATCATAATGATATGTTTCTGCCTTATTAAAAAAATAGAGTCAATGGAGATGAATGAAGGAAGACCGTCTATGCTTCTCTTTTCATTATGCGTGTCTCCCTTCAAGCACTATTGATGGATTTTGACTTACGGAGGGTAATCCATGCCCGGACTAATGAGCTCGCATGTAGCCCCGTTTTGTGTTTCAAGTAATGAAAGTAGCCTCTGTGTACTAGGAGCCCTAAGCAGAAAAATTAAATCAGTTAAAAGCTACAAAAGGTAACTGCCTACAAAGTCAATACTACCATACCGGCAGAAATCTACACGAACTGAAGGCGAAATAAAATCTTCCTTTATCTCTAAGGGGAACTATTTAAGAATACATAAATAGATGTGTGGCCAAGTGCAGATGTTATCAGTGAGCTAACAATTGGAAAAAAAGCAAGGGACACAGATGCTGTGTCATTCAACAGGCGTTCTTCATTGCGGGCACCACCGCATAGCGTTGTTTATGAACTGCGGTTATTTTTATGATGCAAAACTAATAGCATGCTCTATTACTTCATTGCAATAGAAAAATGTTATGTTCTCAACTGACTTAAACAAGTTAAAGAAAATTCGATGAACACAAGCAACGAGCACTTCTTAGCCTAATTTGATGAGAATGTTTTTGACGAATCATGAAAGGTAAACCTCATTTTATGATTTAGCTGTGCTAACGTAAACAATTTTGTCACTAAGAAACGATCTAAAATTTAATCTGACTCTAACCCAGGAGAAAAGCCAGAGTTTTTTCCTTTGAAAAAAAATTATGCTGTTTTACATGCCCAAACCACGATCTCATTATGAGGCATTCTATAGGGAGGGACTCAGAAAGTATGAACCACCTGGGGATCATTAACGTGCACCTAAATCTAAGTGCACGAGTGTTTTCGCATTTTGCCCCAATCGAAATGCTGCCACCGTAGGTAGGATTGAATACCGCCACCTCGTACTTGGCTGCCCAACACCATAGCCACTAAGCAACTAGGGTGGGTTTGCTCATCTCTCGTCGTCTCATCAAGAGATGAACAAAATAAAAAGAACGAGCAGTCAGACGAGAGCTACAAAACTCTTAGACCATCATGAAAGAATAACTGAACCTTGGAATAGAAAAAATGAGCTAATATAAAGTTGAGTGAAATATCTAAAAAGGTAAAGAAGTCACACTTGCAAGAGCAAGCGAAACCGATACGAATCAGATATCACTACGCTATTTAGTCATCTTCTGTGGCGTTACCACTTTCAAATGCTCGTCTATGCGTTCCTTCCTAAGCCAATGTTCTATAGACACCACCTTCCTACTCTCTCTAGTCATCATCTTCTATATTTTCTCAAATGAAAGCTGTCACTTCCTTATGATGTGTCCTCATTTACGGGTGCAATTAATGCTTTATGCGGTTAAAAGACCAAAGAGAGAGAGAGGGGGGATATAAGGAAGGCAGGGACGTCAACCAGTCAAGAGTCCGCTTGGCTACACTACGCTGGGGGAAGTGAGAAGGGGAAGAGAGTGAGAAAGAGAAAGAGAGGATATAGAGACGTGCATGGGTAGTACTTGAGTCAAAGGCGCTCCTACAAACCAGACGTTCTCAGAAAGCACAAAAGTGCGTTCACTGCTTTCTGGGCCGATTTTTGGCAGGGGCGGTGTTCTAGCGCTGTCTGTCCACTCAGTGGACGATCATCTAGATTCCTCAATGTGATTGGACAAAGATTGTATTTGTGCATGAAACTGATCACAGTGGCACTATTAGTGGTCAATGTTCCCCTGGCATCCTCAAATATCACATGCAGGAATATCAGCCATTCAAATTAGTGCAGAATGAGCTTTCGTGAAAGCTTCTCGCAGGCACAACCGACAGACAAGAGACGCGCCGCGTCTGTGCCGTCCGGCATGAGGTCTGGGTTGCAGTGATGGATTTATACTGTGCAGTCTGGCGCGCCTCGTATGTGCGATATTCCACTCTGCTAAGGAGAGCGTCCGTGCTAGAATGCGACGTTGTCTCGCAGCGTTAGTCCTTGAGAGAGGAATGGAGACGCAGCGGTCTTCTTTGTTTGACATGCGAGCTGCCTTATCTGCGTCATCATTTCTAATAATACCGCAATGGCCTGGTATCCAATGAAAATAGATATCGTGGCCTTTCTCTCGCAAGTGATGAACAAGTTCCACGATTTCGCAAGTGAGCTAATCATGAGTTCCATGTCGGAGAAATGACTGCGCACATTGCAAGGCCGGCCTTGACATGAGGTATCCAGGAGAGATTTCTGTCAATGACCGCCACCGAAAATCAGCTGTTCGTCGACAGATATCACGTACGTAGACATTGTTTTCATGGTAAACGCCACCACTGCACACTTTTCAGATGATATTTGAAGCCCTCGTTCTCGAAGGTAGGATATGTTAAACTGGCTGCCTTCTGAAGCCGCGCGCGAAGCTGCAGTCGCGTCAAACCCGACTTCCAAATACAGATGTAGTCTGCATGGGAGGATTTCGGCGAGTCCAACGAGTGTTGAAGTGAAGAGCGTTGTGCTCAGTACTCCGCCCTGAGGCACCCCACGGTTACTGCAATGCTGGGAGGTTGAGACATCCTCGGTAAGTATGAAAAAGGAAGAATTATGGGGATAGCTACTAATCCATAAATAGATCTTGCTGCCATTCTACCGCCCCTACGGTGTTGAAGGTCGTTTCGTGCGTTACGCTATCGTATGATCCTTTAACATCCAGAAAGAGAGTATCAGATAATCTTTTGCAGGACTTCTGGTGCTAAAGTACGTCACGAACTCCATAACGTAGTGTATGGAACAATGACCACGTCTGAAACCGGCCACTGCATCTAGATATACCTGGTAATGTTCGAGGTACCATTGTAGCCCTGGTAGAACCATCTTCTCCATTAGTGTTCCGGTGCAACAGGCGAGCGCAATTGGTCGGTATTCATGTAATATCTAAAATAAAGTTCATTTCACCTCACCTTCATGCAACGTCTACAGGCGACTTGCCAAGGACTTGCTTTATGGACCTTATGGACCAGAACTCGACCATGGAATGTCTGATATAGAATTATATTTTCTGAGAAAGTTTGTTGATATTCATTGGTTTCGGTGTCAACGAACTGACAACAGTGGTTTTCTAACAGAATACCCAATATCTGAGAGCCTACTTTCGGGGCGACTTGAGAAAGAAACTACAACACAGCTAATATGCTCAGCGCAATTGGAGACTGAAACTTCACTGACACTTTTGTGAGGTGCGCTCGTCTTTGCCTATTGACAGTAATAATATACGAAGCATCTAATTTTATTAACTACGTCATCTCTAATTCTGCGCTTCCGAGACATAGAGCATTAACTCCTCAGATTTCCCAGTACTTCAACTGCGGAACCATCCATTTACCGAACTATGATATTTTTGAAATCAAGAGATTCCTGCAACCAAGTGGTTGCTCCAAATAGTTGCATGCAGTAACCACAAGCTACTATTTAATAAGCTGTATTAAAGGCTTTGTTTAGACCTTCGGACCGTCGCGATGTAAATGGGTCAGGCAAAATCTTTTCTGTTTTCTCGCGGCTTCCCAAAAGGTATGCCCGCACAAGGTGCAAAGGCTTGTTTCATCTCTGATTTATGCTGAATCTAATTCCATTCTGTGGTTTTACGCGGAAAAACAACGATATGATTACAAGACACTACGTCGTGGCGGACTCCGGGATAACTTTCACCACATGAGGTCCTTTCACATGTAGTCAATATATGATACACGGTTGTTTTTGCATTTAGCCCCCTACTAAATGCGGACACCACGGCCGGGGTTTGATACCGTGCCGTCAGGCTTTGCAGCGCACCACCACCACGGTGGCTAGTGATTTATCTTATCCTATCTCAAGACAAGGCTCAGCGATCGTGACTACAAGCTTTGCTTATCGCAAGTGCTTTTCACAGACTCGTTAAAATAAAAAGAAAACTAGTTACCATCCGAAACAGCTAAAACTAGATCGACGATAGTGATGACAAGAATGACGACGAGGTCCCGAGAATAGATTCTGGGCCTGGCAAAATGTCTTTCTGTTATTTGTCACTGTTGCCTGCCCGAGAACCCGGTGATCAACTTGCTACTGATGTCGGCAAAAAAGTGCCACGAACCCAAGATCGCGTACCCCGTAAAATCATAAAACCTCCTAAAACAGCAAACATTCACTCGCTTTGCTGTTTGGCAAGTGGACGTTGTCAAAATGTCTTGTTTATTATGTGTGTTTTAAAAGCATGCTTTAATGAAGGTTCAAATATGCATGACGCATGACTGGCGGTCGTTACTTCTGAACTTCTGTATTTAGTAGGTTACTGTACATCATTAAGCCTAGTTTGAATACCTAGACACTACAAGCTCTGTGAAATCAATATGAGTACATCAATATTCGGCTGCATGGTTCAAATTGTCAAGTTTACTACAGTTTGTTTTTCTAAGACCGAGCAGCAGAAGTTCCAAAAAATTTATTAGAGTCAACTCTGGCATTGAAAGCAAGGTGGTGAATATTACCTTGCTCGAAATAAAGTAAACTAAGACAACGCACTCAGGGTTTTATGGAGCAAACGAAGTAAAATGACCCAAATTTTAGTTATTTGACGCAATAGTCTTCTTACGGAGCCGCAGCTTAAATGGTGCTTCCGGTCGTATTTTATTTAGTACGTGAACATTTCTTCAATACGAATTCGAGAGACGAATGAAGCCATCAAGTGATTTAAAAAGCGCGGTAAAGAGTCGTTGGACATTTGCACATAAGCCCTAGAAATATTCGAATCTAGCTATGTTTTTGGACAACAAAGTAAAGAATATGAAATAAAAGTTAAACTGGAAGTTCTCGAAAGCTGGGACCACTGTAGTGTCAGGTTAGAATAGCTCACGGACACCTTCTCTCTAGTTCATTATTTAAAGTTACTATGGACGTATTACCTCGTTAAGCATCATTTCAAACTTGTAAATTGAAAATAGTATCAGTATCACAGACAGATCTTTTTTGTTGTTGTTTAGGGGCGACGTTTATATTCTTGCTACAGTGTTGCTTTTACAGTCTGCAGTCTACAGTGTTAATAGAGTCTTACTTTAATTTCTGCTATGTGCATTTTTGACGCCTGAATAACTAGCTTTAATAGCCGGGCCTTCGGAGGGCAGGCATATACCGTGTGCTACAGCTAACATTAGCGTAGCTGTTCCCCAAAAAAAGGTTATAAAAGCAAAGTGCGAGATACAACTACAAGACCAACGGTCTTCAGTCGTCCGAAGTTTAATGACTGAACACCGTAAGTATTAGAGTCGAATTTTCCACCGCGTTTTTCTAAATGTATTCTTTTTTTTTCGTTTAAGAGCTTGACTAACGTTACTATGGACACCCTATATGTCCAGCAGCAAATACAACGAGCAAGAGCAATGAGAGCGTCCCCTCAAAAGTAAGTGAAACAACTGTTTTCACTAGTGAGCCAGTATGCCATTAACAAGTTTAAAGGCCCTATGTTGAAACGTGACTTCAATCGCTTTTTTTTTCCTTTGCAACGAAAATCTAAATCGGAAACGAGAGCAAGAAGCCAGATACTGGGATAACTGGCAAGCCCCTGCCCCTCTATGTTTCACGATACTGTCGTTTCTTATTTCCCCAAAGCTTTCGTTCATTTGGTCTGCGTCGCCCAGATGTCGACAGCGCACTCAATTATTTGAGTTGACGTGGTCGTGTCTCCAGGAGGGATCGCTTAATCACGTCCGCGTCGCTCTTGTTTCCTCTTCAATGAAAGCGTCTTTGCCCTTACACTCTTCGTCACCGCACACCTAAGCCGCCGATTTATTTCCGCGCACGTCATTCTCTTTTGGCTCAACAGCAAAGAAACCTTGCCTTACCTTGAGACGGCTGTCAGCAATAGTCGTTAGGGGAGGGAAGCCCCTCCAATGCCCTTCTTTCCATTCAATCACCTCACTTCGCACACTGGTCAGCCAACAGGCAAACGTGTACATACACCACCACCAAGGTTAAAGTTTCTTTTCCTTGATCATTGTTTGTATTTATTGCGCTCCTTGTAATGGTGCTACTTCCTCGGTTTGTGCTGACGAGATAACTTATTTCTTATATAGTGTCCTCATTTGCATTCCCTCCAAACGTCGATGTGAAGCTCCTCTATATTTGTAGACAGTGTGTTTCCACACTAGGGTATTTCAATTAGTAGGTTTTGTAGTGCTTGATGTAAAATAGTCAAAAGCTGAAATAGCCCGTAGAGCAAAATTTGCTGTTTGTGTGTTTCAATCCTAGGATATCGCACTTTACACGTGTTCTACGTGTTCTAATTCCTAGATCTTAAATAGGGTGCAGTTAGAAACAAGGCGTGGGAACCTCATACAAAACAAGCAGGTTATGATGATTGGCCTTTATTCACCGTGATTCTTCTCCGGAAATCGCCTGCTTAAACGCCATTTCTGTAGCAGCTACAGCGTCTTTTTATCACTAGCTGCTTTCTTGACTAAACCGCATTGCATCACACACTGGATTCTTTAATTTTCTTATTCATGTGTGTGTTAAATGGCAGAGCTGGTCTAACACGAAGAAAAGAAAGAAGAAAATAAAGCCATAGATGCGCAAATATTTACCGATCGAGATAAATGAATAAAAATAGTGGGATTGCTTTGGGTTCACTTATTTTATTTACAGAAACACTGCAGGCCATATTGCCCAAGCAGGAGGGGCGAAGCGCAAGCTCATAAGCAGCAATACACACCAATGAAGAACTTAAAAATGATAAAATAAATAGGACAAAAAAGAACACATTGTCACAAGCGTTAGGAAATACTGAGAAAATAGGGATACAGAAACAGTGACATTATCAAGTGGATTGAAAAGTCAAATAATTCGACTTATACATAGCTAATAGGCAGTCAGGTGATAGATAATTCGTCATTAATTGTTTGCGGAATGAATGTGAAATTAAATACATTTATTCTGGCAAAATAAGGAGTTAGAGAAAGCGGATGCGTATTATGAGTGCTCTGGGCCGCAAGTGGGTATAAGTACGGGGCTATGTCGAGCCGGATTCTGATTAAATCACGAATACAGAAGCTTTAAACGCTGATATTTGCGCCGGGATTGTAATGAGGGATCATGATTACACTCCATAACTGCTGAGATGAAATGCTGGTTGACGTATAAAGAGAAAATAAATCGCACAGCCTTTCGCTGGATATTTTCAAGCGCGTTAATGTTAACGTTAGTATGCGGGTGCCAGATAATACAAACGTACTCAAGCTTAGGCCGAATCAAGTGCTCATACGCCAGATGCTTTACATGTATTGGTGCATATTTGAACTTGTGTCGTAAAAAGCATAGTTTGCGAAGTGCAGCATAGCATGTGCTAGCAATATGGCTGTTACAGCTTAAGTTGCCTATCAGAGTGACGCCTGGGTACGTATACACGCACATCTCATTTAAGGGCTTAGAGCCTATGATATAAGAAAACATAATGAGGCTAAGTGACTTTGCGACGCGCAGCAGCACAGTTTTGTCATTGTTCAGTATCATACACTCTAAGATAGTTTCACCCTTTGGGGTGTATATTTGCGACACAACAATGATCGCGTCATCTGTCTTGCTCGCGTCTCCATTCTTGAAAACCCTGCGCTCGTTACTTTCCTGTCGAGAATTCTCGGTCATGCTAATAACGTGCATGCCGTTGGTGACTTGGAAGTACCGGGCTCGCAGCGTTAGAGAAAGGTATTGCGTGCAAGACAGATGACACTTGTTGTTGTGTGGCAAATATACACCCGAAAGGGTGCAACTGTTTTTAGAGTGCACCACAGTCGTCACACCAGGTAAGGATATTATTGAAGGTCATGGTAAAGGCAATCTGATCGCCGTCGACATGAATATCATTATACAGAACACAATCATCTGGGTATAAGCCGATCTTTATTGCTTTATTATTAACTGCGACTAAATTATTAACGTAAATAAGGAACGAAAGAGCCCGCAGGACACGGTCCTGAGGCACCCCTGATGATATCGGAAGAGTGCCTCATTTTTTTTTTCATTGATTTCAAGACATTGCCTGCGATAATTTAAGTAGGTGGAAACCCAGCAAATAAGAAAATCTGGAAGGCCAATCAAATGTAGTTTGTTTATTAATTTGTCGTGTGGAAAGCGATTGAAATTTTTGCTGTAATCTAAGATTATGTCTACTTGACCAGTCCTATCTCGAGTGTAGGCCAAAAATTGAACAACAGAAGTCAGCTGAGTAATGGTCTAAAGGCCTTTTCTATAACCATGTTGGTGTGATGATAATATGTTATCGTCATTTAAAATATTGTTGTGCTGGTGGTCGAAACATGCTATAGAAGCTTACAACAATAAGATAATATAGATATGGGGCGGCAATTTAAAACAAACAACGAATCTCCTTTCTTTTAATATGGGAACTACGCGTGCTAATTCCCAATCATGACGGATGTGAGAGGTTTTTAAAGAAGATTCAACTACAGTTACGACAACCTTCGCTAATAGTTCAGCATAGCGGTGAAGGAATGCGTGGGGTATGACATCCGGTTCAGGTGACGAGTTTGTCTTTAATTTCAACAGCATGTTCAACACGCCTTTATAAGACACAAGATTAGCATCAAATGTAGTTGACGAGAGGCTTCCAGTGGAGTTATTCATAGAGGCGACAGAAAAGGCACTACGAAATTGAACATTAAGATGATCAGCAAGAACCTGCGCACCATTCATTATTTCATTGTTATGTGAAATCCTATCTACTGGCTGCTTGCGTTCCTTAATTTTGTTAAGTTGCAGCAGTCACATATAAATATGCATTTACAATACTTACAAGAGAGACAACGATTCATAAACAAGATGGCTGTCGAGACCGATTCCACTTCTACACGCCAAATCATAGTCTTCTGAATGGCACCACTCTTGGTTGCACCGCAACATAATCCCCACCTATAAAAGCGCCGTCTCAGCGCCATCTATAAGGGAGGTGAACTCGCGGCAAAGTAAGGCTTCCGCCGGGACACCTGCACAACGTCCGTGGGGACACGCGAGTCCTGTGGAGCGATCTCATAGTTCACATCGCTAAGCTGACGTAATATCGTGTAGGGCCAAGTGTAGCGCGGCAGCAACTTTCCAGACAAGCCGACGCCACCACATGGTGTCCATAGGAGGACAGCGGAGCCATGAGAAAATCGAACGTCTCGATGTCGGCTGTTGTACCGGATGTTATGCCCTGCCTGAAACTCAGTGAGCCGTAACCGGCAATCTGGCGTGCCGTGTGAGCCTGGGCGAAGACGTCTTGAGCATGTTCAGTGGGAGTGTTCGTCGAGGAAGGAGGCAGTGTGTAAAAGGGCAAAGAAGGGTGGCGACCGAACAGAAAGTAAAAAGTGAAAATCCCAGTGGTCTCGTGAGGTCCTAAATTGTAGGCGAAGGTCACGAAGGGTAACGTTGTGTCCCAATCACTGTGGTTTTCAGAAACGCGCATAGAGAACGCTTCTGTCAACGTGCGATTCAGCCGCTCCGTCAGCCCGTTGTCTGCTGGTGGTAGGCGATGGAAAGCTTGTGCTCTACGCAAACGGACCCAATTAGGTCCTCAACTACTCTGGACAAAAAGGTGCGGCTGCGATCAGTGAGGAGCTGCCGGGGTACGCCATGATGGAGGATGACGTCATGTAATTGGAAATTTGCCACCTCAGTTGCACAGCCTGTGCGCAAAGCTCGCGTGATCGCGTACCGGGTCCTGTAATCAGTCATGACAACGACCCTTTATTGCCAGATTTTGACGTCGGCAAAGAACGAAGAAGATCGAGACCGACGCGAAAGAACGGTTCTGAGGTCACGTCGATGGGTTGAAGGCGTCCAGCGAGCAGCACAGCAGGTCTTTCGCTGCACTGACAGAGCGCAAAGGCTGCAACGTAACTGTACACAGAGCGGTACAGGCCTGGCCACTAGAAGCGGCACCGTTGAGCACCTTATGAGTCGGGAGCAAGCAGGAATCAGCCGCCACCGGCCACTCTTGTAATGTTCCGCCGAGAGGCCGGCCATCGCTTAATACTACGGCACTACTTATTTCAAATGTGGAAGGGCAGAGGGAAGACGGGCTCCTTCGTAAACTGCAGGAACTTGATCACAGATTTGAAGGTGTAGGATCACAGATTTCAAGGTGTACACTGCGTGCGAGCTTCATCCGCTTCAGCTGCACATGGATATCAGTGTTGTCGACTATTCGTCATGCACACCTTTCCGCAAGGCGTGCAGGAAAAGCTCAGTGGCCAATGCTGGATAGCCACTTGCGGACAGTGACTGGCAACCCGTTGCTGGCAATGACGGCCAGGCTATCATCGCCTGCAGCAATAATGCAGCTTTACCACCAGCGCTCCTGGAACAAAATATCATGGACTGTTGAACTTCAATATGCACGCAAGTGAGCACTACGTCTTGATCACGCAAGTGTTACTTCCTTACTCGAGTAACTTGGCTTTCCATAGTGGCGAAAATGTCAAACTTCGAATAATATGCGGCCACCGCGAGGTCTCCTTCTGTACCGTGAATTAAACGGCTGGCAAGCGATCGCTCAGCCAACAGCGACAGTTTTGTCCATGCGTACGTGAATACATTTTAATAATAGCTGTAAATAATCAGCAACACTTTTCGATATTAAGTTATCTGATCAGCGCTGGCGAGAAGAATGACGCGGTCTGCACCACCCAACGTAGTCGGCCCAGGTTGCAAGCAAGAATTTTTTTTGCGTGTACGCACGCATACTCAGGAGCGACATTGTTGCACATACAGTTACTGACGACCGTAACCGCCTTACAAATCTACCGCTGTAAGGTGTCGAATAAAAAAAAACATTGTGGAGTTTTACGTGCCGAAACCACTTTCTGATTATAAGGCACGCCGTAGTGGAGGACTCCGGAAATTTCGACCACCTGGGGCTCTTTAACGTGCGCCTAAATCTAAGTACACAAGTGTTTTCGCATTTCGCCGCCATCAAAATGCGGCCGCTGTGGCTGGGATTTGATCCCGCGACCTCGTGCTCAGCAGCCCAACACCATAGCCACTGAGCAAAAGCGTCGAATATAAAGGATAAAAAAAAACATGAGAATGCTATATTCGTCGCCTTCAGCCAGTAAGCTTACACACAATAATATTGGAATGCAGATGGAACTCCTACATGTAAGGTGTCCTTGTGCTGCCTCTGCAGCTTCAACTAGTTTTGCGTTGCCTACCCGTTCACTGCTCACTGTGGTGGCCGAAATAGTGTCCACCTGAGCCAATCCGACGACGCGTAATGGCGGGCGCCGTCACATAGACAAATATGGTGACGTCCGTGGATATGGCCTATACAACAGAAAGCAGCGAGTGCTCTTACGCTTGAAACCAACGCAAGAAAGTTTCAAGCTCTCGCTTTGTATGCGAAGAGTGGTAATGCAATAATCTGTTCTTTCTTACTCAAAAGCAGGGAACTATTATGTTTTACAGCGGCTCTGTAATCCTTGTCTAGGCGTCGCCTTGGGGCGAGGCCCGCAGAAGAGCGCGTCCTATGTTTCGACATCGGTGAGCTCGAATAGAGCTTCAACACTGCGTTGTGCTGCGTTCGATAGCGGCCGTGCTTTCGAAGCGTGCAGCATCAATCACTGCAACAATGAAAGCAGCCGAGGTGGAGATTACCTCTTAAGCGACTTGCACGCTGTTTCCGCAACAGCTTTACATGCGAGTACACACGCCCGTCATTTTTGCTGACAGCGGCCGGTATGTATAGCGCGGGTTAGACGTCTGGTATACGATACGGCTTATGCACAGCACTTTTTGACCACACTGACCACTCTGTTGGTCGAACAAAAATCTTACCACGCTCGAAACTTACAAGATGAGAGGGGCATACTGCTGTCAGCCAGTTAACGTGCGTTTGCGCGCATTATTTCTTGTTGATTTCCTTTACTGAAAAAAAGAAGGTAAAGACCACACATGTGTGCGAGTAGGCGTTAATCTTTGCTCAAGTAATTAGTACCGGGTGTGCCTGCTATTTGTTCACTGCATGCATGTTCCTGAATTCACTGCAGTGGGCTTTATTTATCTTTCCACAGAACCGCGAGAAAAACGATCACCAAGAAAGCTTTTATTTACAAGAAAAGGTGCAATCCTCGCAACACCAACAAAACCATGGCGAAAGGGACAGTTATATTACCTGAAATATACTTCAGTGTCCGGTACGTGCGGCTCACCTTTATGAGCGCTGGCTAGGAGTCGCTACACCAGTTGAATTCTGCAGCTGGAATACGCTCCCCCACCCGATAGGGAGGCCACGAAAACAATACGACATTTTGATTGATAACATATGCACGCCTACGTCGATGTTCACTTTAGCTATATGCGTATCGCCAAGCGCTGGCGATACTCATGCACGCTCTAGCACACCGATTCCCTTTCAGGCCCAAATCTAGACACACTTGCCTCAACATGAGCGGTGCAATCGATGACGCGAAATCGCAGCGTGGGCTGCTGAAAATTCTTTCCACAACTCGCTAGGCTGTGTGTTACGGCTGCTGTTGGCACGCGAAGCAGGGTGCGGAAACTCCCTATGCCTCTCTTGGAACACTCGATACCTTGCCGATACGCGGCGGCAGCGTCGCTTGGACCACTGGCGGTTGCCGGATACTCAACTGTAAATAACTCACAAACAAAACAATGCATTCAGGACGTCACTGATAATGTCAGAAGGGAGAGGGAGAGGGCGTGCCGCCGGAAGTGGGAGACTTGCCGCGAAGCCCTCCTTTCCCACTTCGCATACAAGCGGGCTGCGTTCGTGCTTCGCGGAGCAGAACCTGCTGCAGTGCGCCGTGTTTAGGAAGCGCTTTCTTTTTCCAATGCGCATGGCATTGGAAATCCAGGTGACCTTAAAATTCTTTACAATAATGTCCGTGGACACCGCACGCCACGCGTTAAAAATCCAAGAGCAGACCAGCTGAAGTGACGCCCTCCTTACTAGACCGGTCGGCGTTTTCTCGTGTATTTATTTCAAAATTTGGACTGCCAAGTTGGGGGAGCGGCCCTTACACGTGCGCGGCCCTTAGTCGAGCAAATACGGTAAAATAGAGAGCTTCAACCCTCTTCGGTACGAAATCTTGGTAATGGTGCATCAAAACGCAACAAAAATTACGTGCGTGCATCCTTTTGTCATCATTGCTCTTTAAGTTTCATAAAATGTCACAGCTGTCTTTTTTCTTTCTTTAGCCTCGGTTGTATGCGTCGACAAAGAGCGCCCAACAAAGACGCTCTCAATCCCTTCAGTACAAGTATTTCACTGACAGCAGATGGGGTGCCATCATGACGAATGGGTCGAGCGACACTGCTCCAATTTCAGTCCACTGAGGCTTGCGCATAACTGGCTTACTCGTGCAAAATGAATACATGCTCAGAAAATAAAGCAAAATACTTTTACTTACCAGCTGTCGTTAGGAAACCTGAAAACCTTCGCAGAACTGGAATTCGCGGTTTTAGAACACCACAGAGCCGCGAAACACATGTGATGCCAGATTTTCCGTCTTCGTCTAATGCTTGGTTGACCTGGTTTCCTGCGTCTTCCGGTTATTGCAAGCCTGATAAAGCTTCTCTGACTTATCTTTCCCATCTTCATACTTGGAATGACAGCCGAAGCAGATGACCAAGCATGATCCGACTTGTGATATGGCTGAGCCAGTGGCAAGGGTGAGCGGAGGTAAGCTCTACGGCCGCACGAAAACAACCACTTCCAGAGTTTCGCCCGATTTAAAATTGAGAAAAGGAGAAATAAAAAAAACAGGTTAGTATGTCCGGCAACTGCTTGGAGCGCGCACGTTCCTTTAAACCAAAACTAGCCCTCGCTTTCCGGGGGTTGCTCGAAGTTTCAGCGCCGGTTGCCCACGGGGAGCTAGCGCTGGCATGGAAGTGCTACGGCAGTTTGAGTCTGTAACTAAAATATGGCGACGCCGTCCGGTATGGAGGCCAGAAAGATCGCACGACATAATTAACGATAACAGACGCGCACCTGAATAACGCATTAAGCAAATATGTTCGGTCCATGGATATGCGCTGCTACGCCTAAGCATGCCAGTGCCCAGACAGGTCAGAAGCTGGGCAGGTATGCTTCAAAATGAGTGGTCAATTTGCTGACGCAAAATCGTAGCATGTGTTGCTCTTAACTGTGTCCACCGCCCTCTAGGCTGTGCCTTACGGCGCTGCTCTAGCCACGAGAAATTTCAGCGCTAGTTGCCCATTTCTTTTCGCGCTTTTCGTACTTCATCAGTGGTGAGAGTGATACTACACCCACGTTATCAATGGGATCATCTGGCCATGAACGGTGGATGATAACAGTGGCATAGAATAGAGCGGAAGCCGTCCCTACAAACTGGCGACTTAGTCGCTTCCTTGTTTTACAGTGAAGCTGTTTACCTGACGGATCTGTATGAATGAGCCTTATGCGTGGTCTTGTAGGGGAGGGGGGGTGGGGTATCTGGGCTGGCCAACGTCCGAAAAGGGCACAAAAAAGATGGCTGCGTCAGCGCCGAATAGGGAAGAACGAACGATAGTACGGGGGAGGAAAACGAAAGGACATGGGATTTCACCGCGCGTCGCAGCTGCGGAGTGGGGTAGTGCACCCGCGCTTGCCGCCGTTTCTACCGGCTGCTCGTCCGCCCTCAATACAATGGCGCGGCAGTTGTGGCGGGAAACACGGGGATGTGCGCCGCGGTTGCCACTGCGGTGCGTAAGAACCGGATTGTACATTGCAGCGGTAGACCACTGCAACAGTTGCAACTCCTACAAAAATGGGAAAAGAGGGGAGACCACGCATCGTGCGCACGGCCGAGGAACAAGCCGAGTACGAGGAGAGGCATCGACAGCAGAAGCGCGCTTACAACCAACGACAACGTGCCCGTGGAAAAGCGGAGAATGCGGCCAGTGACTCTGCCGCCGAAGAACATCAGTGAGAACAGATGCGAGAGTCTACAAATACAATATCGTGGCCTCCGTCCCCCGCTTGATGGTAGCGTAATCTCGGCTAACAATTGTTCATGTGGGCTGCGGCGCAAAGCTGGTCAGGATGATGGCAGGGCCGCCTTTGCATTACATAATATAGCCCAACGAGATGAAAGGGGATCACCAAGAGGCCCGATTTTTATTAATCATATCATGTGAAGCCAACAAAGACACAAAGGAAAACATAGAGAAAATTACTTGTACTTGCTAATTGAATTAAAGAAATGATGAATCGGTTACAATGAAAGTGAATGAAAAAACAACTTGCCGCAGGTGGGGAACTATCCCACGTCTTCGCATTACGCGTGCGATGATCTAACAAACTGCAAGTTGCTACATGCAGGCGAGTCCTGCGCTGGGCGATAAGGTTTAACATTTGTTGGCCGGTGAGAAGCGGTCATCAGTAGAAGATGAATAAATAAGTGTGTCAATGACCCCTCTTAAGAAGCATCGTCTCGATGCTGCAAACCAAAAAGAAAGAGCAAGAACATCCATATGGTAAAGAAATAAAGTTTGTCACGGCAACCCAGGCGAAAAGAGGCGCGTCTATGAGCACCCCAATGGCAGGCCCGCGCTTTCTCCCTTCAAGCTTTCCACCATGCGGACACGTACGCCATTGCTGTGGCCACGTCAAGCGTCTACCAGTAAATAATCAGGGAACTACGGAGAGGTATGACGGTGTGATGGTCCCCAGGATATTTAGAAGCCCCGTCCATATTTGAACAGTAAGTGCCTCACTGGGGCAAATAGTAATAGATTATTCGCTGACGCAGCGTGAACGGCACATACCAGTGAAGCTGTAGTATGAAATGACACTATTGCGCTGCTCTTACCTCTTGTACGATATCCCAGCCGGCATGCTTCAGGCTGCACACTCGGTGCCGACACCGACACACCTGTTCACCAGTGTCGTAAACCTACATATTAAGCACACACAAGAGTCTCCGCACACGCACACGAAGACAAAAGCCCGATTAATCGAATCCGGCGAACCGACAGCAGACCTGCTGCGACCGGACGCGGTACTTGCGACGCACCACTCGATCAAGCCGTCACGCGCATCAATACAAGCCTGCTCTAACCTAGACTACATTTCCTATTTCTTCAGCGGTTTCCAGTGAACGTAGTATCTCAGCTGTTGCTTTCGTGTGATGCTTAATCCTCAAGACGGTTCACGGTAATCAATCTACTGGTGTTTGGCCTTCCCTCTTGCGAACTATCTTTCGGGCTGGCAAGACATGACCGAGCAGTATACGCAGAGGCAGCAGCTGATCCAGCAGGATAACTGTTACAGCTGTCACTCGCATACCGTTCATCCCGTCGGTTCATATCAAAACGGGCCTTTCCTCAGGACACGCAATGACATCACTACATGCAGTTGGTACTTCGTGGGCTAACCGTTTATCCGGTGGTGCTACGGCGGCATTTAGAAATTTGCCGGTTTTGGTTTACTGAACTCTCGTTTTCATATATATATATATATATATATATATATATATATATATATATATATATATATATATATATATATATATATATATATATATATATATATATATATATATTCATGCGTTGCACGCGATTTGTAGAGTCACCTCAAGTGACTATACAAATCACCTCAAGTGAATATACAATATGTGCCGATGGGAACATATTAAGTTCATCTTGTGGCCAAACGTTGCAAATAATTACTGAATCCTTGTTTATCTCCGTGTTCTCGTGCGTTATAAGGGCCCCTCGTGATGTTTTCGGTGAACTAAACGACTAACCTTGCATCACTTTTGTGAACATAGGGAGCAATTTATGACATCCTATGCTGTAAATTACTCATGCAAAGGCTCCAGAATGTCATCTCTCTTAATGTCTGCGTATACGCCTCCCACTGGCCGACTCGACAACCACCCGGCTATTGTGTAGTCTGCGATCATCACGCGAGACAAGCAGCTCGCGATCAACGGAAGCCGACACTATCACAGACTGCGACAACTGCCTACCGAGACAACCAGTGATAGCCACTCGAGACAAGACGGTATCAAACAGAAGCAATCGGTTTAATTTTGCACCGCTTGAGGCTCATTCACACTAGGCCAACACGACACTGATTTCAATCTGCCGACAGTCGGCGACCGCGTTTTTTCCTTCGTGTCGGCGCCTCTTTCATACTGTACCGACGCCAACAGTCTGCTGACGATCGGCGGAGAGCTAAGCGTCGGTGCAGTGTGGCAAAGGCGCCAACACGAACAAAAACACCCTGTCGCCGACCGTCGGCAGACCGAAATCGGTGTCGTGTTGGCCTATAGTGTGAATGAGCCTTTATGAAACAAACGAGCAATGCACAGAAAAGCTTTTGCAATCGGACAATGACACTCAGCTTCGTTCATTTCTTGACGTACGCTAGGCAACCATGTAAGAAGGGCTTCACAAGCTGGATGTTTTTCATCCAATTCAGTCGGTACATAGCGCTTTACATAAGTGCTAGCGAACCGGAGTGGAGAAAAGGAGGAGGTCAGAAGCACTAAGAAGAGGAGCGGATTGAGGCAGACGGCATAACGGCGTGCTGTGCTTGCACATGGGCAAAAAAGTGTCGAGCAAACGCATTGGCGAGTGCCAGGGTCAGCGCATGTATACGGGATGATTATATTGAAGTTCTCCAACATTTTTAAAAATCACCTATGTCATACAGCATACTTTTTTTCCTTGAGCTGGATTCTTTGAACAGGCGGACATTACCAGCACAAGAAATAGAAACACATATTCAACTAATTGTCAAAAATTGCTAATTACCTTCCTAATTCATTTCTTTAGGGCACATAATGTAACTTAGAATTGTAGCCGGCGAGTTTTCAAGACGTATCCACTGTGAATAAATCTCCGGGATGACCCCAGTTTCTTGATATTTTTCCTAAGTGCACAACAAAATGCTTGGGCGTTCGAGTTACTTTCATGCTTCAATGCATAAAGGAGCACTTTTTTAAAAAGAATAAGTGGAACAGCAGTACATTTTTATGGCGAGCATGCTGGCGCATATCTCCAAACTAGTGGCATTCTGGGAATTAATTCCTAGTGGATATGCCCTGCGACCACACAGGCTACAATTCGGAAATTGCAATATCCACCGTGACGATATTATTTTGTTTAATCAGTGAATTTTCTTTCATTAGTTGAACATGTGTTCCCATTTCTCATGCAAGTAATTCCCGTCTCTCTCTATAACCCAACTCAATGACTGGAATTACATTGTCTGCAATAGGCGATTTTTAAAAATTCTAGAATACTTAACAATGATCATCCCGTATCTTACTCAGTGCAACTGACTCACCGCCTTTGGCTGTCACGTCTGTTATCTCTCCTCTTTGTCACCCTCTCCTGACTTTCTCGTTTTCTATCGCCCGTCCCATACGAATCCGCTGGCTAGTGAGAATCTTGACACTGCTATGCACTTTCGTTTGTCAGTTACATTTACTTTCGGTCTCTGGCGTCATATTGCTCGACAGAGTGAAAGAGCGAGCTGTCGAGCCCGTAGAAATGTGAGCTTATTAGGAAGCATAGTTTGCTGATCTGTACCACAAATGTTCGCCACAGTTCAGGAATGTCGAGATGATCAACAAGCGCTTAAACAGGTCGTTAGTAGTGCTTATGGCTACCTGTATACCACAAGAATCGACAATATTTTTTTTTCTTTCTTTAAAAGGAGCCTGTCTTGCTGATTGGAACTACTTTCTATATAGTACTTGTACAAGTTAACGGACAGAGTACATGAGAGATTTGTGTCCAGTTTGTTAATACATCTTGCACTAAACCGTTACGCATAAGTCGAAAGTTAGTGGATGGTATGGGATATGGGCACCTATAGCGCCACCTCGTTAGCAAAAATGATCTTGAACTTACCGCGCACGCGAGGCAATGGCTTAATCTGTACAACTGTGCGAGACCACTGTGGTGTGAATCTAGGTAAGCCACCACTATTCTCAGCTCTTCATCTCATGCTTTCGCTCACACCTGCAGCATACGGGCGCGGCTACAATATTGTCACGCTTATACTTTATACGGAACCTCATGGCGACGCTGATAGCGTAAATTCGCCTGGAGGGTTCATACAGTTGCTACAACAGTAAAAATTTTGCTTGTCGTAGCAGCAAGCAAGCAAGCATGCATAAAGAAATCACGAAAACAAAAGAAAGCAGGATGGAATAAAAGAATGCACAAAGGCTTTGACCGGAGGCCGTCACCTCCGGTGGGAGCAAGCTGTGTAGATGCGATAAGCAACAGCAGCGGCAAAAAAACAGTGCCGTTGTTGCGCTGGTGCGTCAGCGAGCGCTTTCGTTCCGGAGGAATTCGGAAGCTCCAAAGGGCGGCGAATTTCTCCGGGTGTTGCGCCATTCCTCTCTACGTTCAGCGTTGTCCCTCGGCGCGTCTCATGAAAGCTCAACAGTGCTGCAGGGCGTCGAGATCGTCTGAATCCCAGCTGGCACCAACTTTCCTTCTTGCGGTTGTCTCGCTCTCGACGCAGAACGTCCGCGCGCCCCTCAAAAGGACAGGACCTGATAGAGTTTGTTTTGCTTCTCGTGTTTCCTATTTGGGGCCTTATATTTCTTTGTGTATTTATTTCACTCGGAGTCACTTCGAGGCTAACCGCTCGAGAAACCATGCGAATGCAACTGGCTATAGCTAAGTAAAGCATCATCATCAATTTTCGGCGTTAAGAAAACGCACACGAGAGAACCGATAGGGTTAATTA
The DNA here is from genome assembly GCF_050947875.1 of Dermacentor variabilis. Classification (NCBI taxonomy): domain Eukaryota; kingdom Metazoa; phylum Arthropoda; class Arachnida; order Ixodida; family Ixodidae; genus Dermacentor; species Dermacentor variabilis. The sequence continues at coordinate 58,862,348 of NC_134572.1, forward strand.
TTTATTTAATAAATACTTATACATTTGTCTAAAATATCTTAGAATACTGGTGATTTCTACCAATATGTCTTTTATTGAAATGAAAATAAAAGAAGGAGACGTGGTCCCCTCATACTTGTGACGACTACTCCTTTTTGTTTGTAACAAAAAGGAGTAGTAACAAAAAGGAGTGTAACAAAAGGAGTTTGTAAACAAAGTCACCAACACACACAAACGGCCGTGATATAGACTGCGTTGAGCATATAATCAGGTGAGGAATTACAGAGAGTAAAGTTAATGCACGCACAGAATATAAAAACGAAGTCTAACACGTTGTATATAAGCGCTAATAAAACAAGTAACACAAGTAAGTTATAGTAACATCGTGTGACTATTCAGTGCGACATCTAGTACTTGGTTATCTCTTCATAAAAATGTTCAAGTGCGTTCACTGCTTTTCACTGTGCTATTATAGATGGCCATGGGCCCAGCAAATTTATGAGTTATAAAGGTCAGTAAGGATCAGTGGAGTGTAGCTCTTGTTGTAACTGCCGTCTTTGTGTAGCGTATATGGGACATTCGAGGAGCAGATAGCGAGCATCCTCATTGTCGTTCATGATAATTATGGTTCAAGGAACGTATAGCCTGAAAGCTGTCTTACCAAACGCATTTCATTTTGCTAGAAGGGCCATCAAAGCAACTTTCACCTGTGTATCACTGTGTTTTCAAGCCTGTGTGCCTTCCTGCAAAGGCTGTGCCATATTATGGTCTGTCAATAAACGCGCAACATTTACAGGGGTTTGCAATACCACTTTTCTGAATTTTAATCTAGTCCTCATGCAACAATTATTACTTGTCAGGTTGAAGCGGAAAATGGCTACGTCTGTCTTACATCTCTATAACGCCCCTCATTTCGATCTTTAAGGCATGTTGCCTCTTTCTAACGCCACTGTTCACTCAGTCAGCGCATGGACTGGGCGCACATCACAATTTCTGTCGCCAAGTTTTCCGTTCAACATGAGTGGGAACCGACTATTGGAGTGCAGCCTCGGCTGGTTTGGCAATCAATACCAAAGGTTGCCTAAATTAATTAATTTATTTATTTATTTATTTACTTATTTATTTATTTATTTCACAATACTGCAGGCTATTGTGGCCCAAGCAGGAGTGGAATTGCAATACAGTGAGAGAGGGAAAAAAATAAAGAAAGACACAGCATACACAATTTAAACAAAACGCAAAGAAAGTCAATAATTATGGGAAACGTCACCAATATGACATATAGTAGCGCAATTTTTGTAAGACAAATTTAGCAAAATATATTCACCAGAAGAATACTTCAAGGACTCCATCAAAATTAGTAACCTCGCACAGAAATTCGGGAAGACGATTCCCATCCGAAACTGTGCCATGAAAGAAAAAGCGCTGGAAACTTTTGTTTTCGCGAAAATTGGTTGTAGGGAGTGTTTCTAAGCGTGGGCGTCTTATTACTCAGCATAAAATTTCAGGCTTCCATGTACCTACCATTACTGCTCGAATAACGTGTTGCTGAACATTTTGCATACGGGTGTTCTCTGCGTATTTGTATTGGCCCGTATTGCGTGACCTTTATTGCAAGAGTCGCTGTCATTGTGATGTGCAGCGTGACCATAGCTATCCGGACAGCATTAAGCATACTGGACTCAGAACTACACTTAGGAACGAAGATCCTTGGTCCATGGCCATGCGCGTTGCTGTAACAAAAAAGAAACGAGGGCGTTGCTACACTATAGCTGAAGTCGACAGCTATCTGTCGACTTCTGCACACTGCTCTCTCTCACTTCGGTTCTTGCTCTCTTTAACCCTTTTATCACCTTCTCCTAGCGAAGGATGGAAACCATAGGTGTGTCTGGTTAACTTCACTGTCTTTCTTGGCTTCTCTCACTCTTTCTCTGCCACTGAAAGATGGACACGCGGCTGATACCTTCGTCCAGGGTCTTTGCGCTCTCGTTCATAAAGAAATAGTGCCGCGGCAAAAAAGGCAAGTGGGAGAATTGACTGACGTTCTTTTTTGAACAAGTGAGAAAGCGGCAACAGACACGAAAATTACCGAATAGGAAAGGCACTGAGTGAAAATTGTGACCTTTGTTTAGGAAAAAGAAAGAAACCAACGATTAAATGCGAAAAGCCTTCCCGGCCCGCACTTGCACTCAACCAATGGCACATCCGAGCAAATCTATTCTGCCATCCAACGAGAAAATACAGGAGACTCATACGCGGTTGTCGGACATTTTCTGATGTGGAACACCTCCACGATTTCACGTGTCCTGTCACTTTCATTCTTTGTTATCCCAGACTCTGCACTCGAAAAAAAGAATAAAGAAAGACTGAAACTGCATGATCTACAACGGGCGACAGGTTCGAGCAGGGAGTACCTACTAATTGATTCTTGCACTAACGCAGCCGTTCGTTCAGACAACTTCCCGTCTGCCGAGTATAAGTCCTTCCACAATATGGTGCTATACAATAAAAAACACCTGCGACGAAAGCTACAAAATGATTTTTGTGTTTTACGTGAGCTTGGCAGGGATCATTGCGCTGTAAAACACAAAAATTCTTTTGTGGATTATGCCGCATGCGTTGTCTACCATGGTGCATATTCTTGTCAAGTGTTCCGGGATATGTGTTATGTAAACGGAATTCGTTTACGTGTTTCGCTAGTTGATAACCTGTCTTCGGATTTTGTCTAATTATCAGAATCATTATCGTAAACATCGACTACCGCAACACCGATCATTGTCATACCGGCTGTGGACTACGAATGCCATTCATTGACCTCTTCACTATCATCATTCAACAGTTGAGTGAATAAGTCTAATGTCGCCTTTGGCCGCGCCTCATATCAATAGACCGAACCATCGAGGTTTTCTTCATGTTTTTATTACCACAGGCTTAATTAGATTCAAGGCTGTCAATGAACCCTGAAGACATGATCGTGTATATGGTCTCATCCTACTGCCTATCCTCATCATCACTCCTCATGCCTTTCTCTTTGTCATGTTACACTTCCCTTTGAGTAGAGTAGCAGGCTAGAGGACCATTACCTCAGACCAACATAACTGCGTTTCCTCTAGGGAATTCTAGTCTCTTTACTTTTCATCCGACCTACTGTCCCTTTTCTTAGTACGCGTAAGGTACATCAACTACATAAGCACTTTTCTTTTCGAAGATATTGGTCAGTTGGTGTTTAGTGGAGAGTGCGTGTCACATGTTGTCAAACCTATTCTTATTCCACTGAAGATATTCTTTTGATCCACCTTCATGACTGGTTGGGCTACATAAATGCACTTCTTTACAGGTTTGGGAGATCTACTACCCACCACGAACTCTAGTTCACTCTCACGGTTAGTGAACTTCAATTTAATTTATTCATCTGACTAGTCGTATCTGACGGCTCAAAAATATGTAATACGGTATTATTTTTGATGCACTAGAGTATAAAATGTATAAGGTTTTTATAGTGTTATTTATGAAGCGAATGCTTAAGCGCAAATGTAGGCCCATTACCTATTTTCGTTAGAGTTTAACTCAAGACGACTAAGTATCGGTAATAGCAAATAATATTAGCATTTTTTATAGCTGGTCCTACATTTAAGGTGCCACTCAGCCTTACCATCATACTGCCTGACCACCACTTGTACAAAAATAATGACGATGTTTATGCTAAAGGAAGAAGTAAATAGAGTATGAACATTTTTTCTCACCTTAAAACAAACCCACGCGTTTTTTTTTTTATTTGCAAAATGTGTACAAAACGAGAATAAAGGTGGTTAACCGAGGATGCAAAGGCTCTGGGTTCGGTTCCCACCTGCGGCAAGTTGTTCTTTCATCCACTTTAATTTCCATTAATTTATCGTTTCTTTATTTCATTTATTATGCACAAGTAATTTCCCCTATGTTGTCCTTGGTGTCAATGTTTGTTGGCTGCTTATGATAAGAATGTGTACGAAGTAATTTAAGGGAAATAGCGATGTTCTAGAACACAATTGTGTATGATGAATGTCTGTTGAGTGTTCCCCGCAATGTAGGTCATAGAATCCTGCTGATTTCACCATAGCCTTGAAGCTAACTTGTCTAGAGATAAAAAAAAATTCACTAGCTCTTCACATTTATTGATGTGGGCAAGGTTATATTACCGTGCTTTATGATGTCGCGCAAAAAGAACAATTAGCGTAAAACTCATTCACTGATGTTTCTTTTCATACTACCTCTACGCTAGATGTCGTGTTACTTTGTGAGAAAGTTGAATTTTCTCCTCAAACACGTACTTTCCGAGAGCTAGTTGTGCAGTATAAATTGGAATGTGTATGGTTACAATGTAAACTTATTTGCGCATTACAGCACGTATCTAGTTAAGGGGATGTAATAGCATATAAACTTGGCATTTTAATACTTTGTTCTAGCGAGTATCCCAGCACTGAACTTTCTCTAAATTCACGCTAAGATCGATAGCGGAAATTACTTCTACATTATTCGAAGTTTGCCGCCAAATTCAAACCTTTTCATAAAAACATGTAGTGAATAAAGACTGAACAGGCTTAAAGTGCTGCATTATGTTTGGCTTTCAAATAGAATAATAAGTGTGGATTACCAAGCAGTCATATTTTTCATAAACATTGGTGTTCACAAATAAATTGCCATCCTGCTTTGTCACCCGTTCTCACGATGGGTATTGTTTGCGTTAATCAGAGAGAGAGAGAGAGAGAGAGAAGAGAAGACGGAAAGGCAGGGAGGTTAACCAGACTGAGTCCTGTTTGCTACCCTACACTTGGGGAGGGGAATGGGGAGTGAAAGAGGGAGAGAGAGAACTTAGGTGTAGGATGTCTATAGTCGGGCACTCAAGTCTGTTGCCCTCAGGTAGCGAAAAAGCGCTCGAACTGCTTTCTGGGCCAATGAGCTGTGAGGCCAGGCGCCCAAGATCTTCGCTTCCGTAAATGGCCTGTCATCCAGTCTGTTCAAGGCACACTGGAGAGTCGCACGTTGATTATCGAAGCGAGAACAGTGGCACAGAAGGTGACTGATGGTCTCTTCACACTTGCACTTAGCGCACATTGGTGAATCCACCATTCCAATACGATAGCTGTAGGAGTTGGTGAATGCTACTCCTACCCACAGCCGACACAGCAGTGTTGCGTCACGTCGTGGAAGGTTCGCTGGTAAGTTTCAGTGATGGGTCGAGGCTGTGTAAACAACACTTACAGTTCTGTGGTGTATGCCAGCAAGCTAACGTGATTGTACGAGTGAGACTGCGAAGCTCTCTTGCAGCGTCGACTCTGGATAAAGGTATAAGGAGGGTCGGTGAGCCAGCCTGCGCACGTCGGGTAGCGTCATCGGCGAGGTGATTACCAACGATGCCACAATGTCCAGGCAGCCACTGAAATATGATATCATGTCCTCTTTCAGATGCACAATGGCAGGTTTCGTTGATTTGTGACACCAGCTGTTCATAATTGCCCCGTCGTAAACTTCGCAAGCTCTGGAGGGCTGCTTTCGAGTCACAAAATATTGCCCATTTGTTGGGCGGTTCTTTTTCAATGTATTCGACAGCAGCGCGAAGAGCGGCCAGTTCAGAACCTGTAGATGTCGTTACAGTCTTAAACTTGATGACGACCGATTGAGATGGTAGAACAAAGGCGCCTGTAGAATTTTCTGAGACGGAACCATCCGTGTAAACATGAATTCGGTTAGCGTATGAACAATGCAGAAGTTCCAATGTGATCTGCTTGAGAGCCGCGGTGGTCAGGCTAGCTTTCTTCACTATTCCTGGAACAGCAAGGTACACTGGAGGCTTCTTCAAGCACCACGTAGGGGTTGGCGTTCTTGTTGCGGGTGAGTGCCTCAAAGACAAAGAGTGCCGGTTAACCGCAACTGATCTGGAGAACGCTGCCTTGGGTCTTTTCTTTCCGACACGGGCCACCTGTAGTATGTGGGTCCCATGATTGGCAGGCTTTATCAAAAGTGGTAAATCCTCGCCTAAGATGGCCGCATCAATGTCATATATGACGCCTGTAGTAGTTTCTTTTCCCATCGGGATGATGGTACGGACGTTCATGCCACCGAGAACAGTGACAGCTCGCAGAGAATCTAACGCCGACGCTTGGGCGACGTCAACCGCGACAATATTCTTCCGAGGGTTGACTCGTACGTCCTCAATGCCATTTGGCAACAGTCTCTCGAGTTCAACCGATGCAACTTGCCTGTTGAGGAGCCTCATGTTGTCGGAGGGTAGCACAGGTAAGAAAAGGAGGGTGTACTTCGGCGAACTCTGCGGAGTCCTCATAGTAGATGTGTCCACAGAGGCCCTAAGCACCCGCCGCTTTGCTTTCTGACTCAGGACAGTCACGTAGTCGTCGTCGGAGCTGTCGTAGCTCTCGGTCGAGTCTATCAGGGTAGCCTCGCTGTCGCTCGAGAGGCTGTTCTGCTTCCTTGAGGTTGCCGAAGCGGGCGCCGCTACATCAGGAGGGAGTGCGGGTGGTTCCACTTCCATTGCCGTCGGGCAGGGAACAGCGTTCCCCGGAAGAAAGCGAGAATTACCACAAAATACTGGTGACGGAGAACAAACACTCAGCAATAGGATCACTTCGTCTTCCTTGCGTTAATCAGAGTTCGCTCTGAGAGTACTCATGCTACTAATGCTCGCAGTAGCCTTGCGCACACCTGACAAGAAGAAAACAATAATCATCTTACACGGTGGACGTGCCCACCCCAGGAATTGCCATAGAAATGTTAATTTCCTGGCGACAATACTTTGACAGTAACAGCAACTTACTGTGCTAATAGTATGTTCACGATCGTAAAGTGTCAGTGTAGCTCCTATGAATATTTTTCTTTGCGAATATTAAGCAAAAGGAATGTGAACGTGGGAATTTGAGCCAAAGGCGCTAAACATTGTCTACTGACTATGTATACATGTGTGTTCGAAGAAAAATTTTGTCATCAACTCCTCGCCATTGTCCCTTAATTTTCCTCTCATTTGCACCAATACATTTTTCAATCTTTTTTTTTTGTCAGTGATAAAAGAGTACATTAAATAGAATATCAGGAACCGGAGAAACTTTGCTCTCCCAGGCGAAACCAAAGCATAAAAGTATGGCTCGGCTGCACAATGTTCTTCTCCCAGGATCCCAGTGCACAGCGATGAGGGTAGACAGTGCTGTCGGTCGCCGCTACCCTGTTGTAAGTGCTCCAGGGTGTTGGGCTTTATCTTCTGTGTGTGACTATCTGCATAGTAGTGCGCTTGTCCCGGTGTCCAGGTGCTGCAACAGAAAGTACGTTGTCAGAAAAATCAAAAGCACGACGACAATTTTGTTTGCTCCTTGTGGTTCAATCAATCTCTGGGCACAGTTGCTATTATGTACATGTCCCAGTGATTGCGCTTTTGTACTGCAATGTTTTGAAATACTGTAATAAAAGAAAGAAATTCAGAAACTAGGATTGAGTACGAAGAGATTCTTCCTGCAAAACAATGATAAAAAATAGTAGGAGCAATATGGTAGCGAAAAATGCTGATATTTTCTTGCATTATATTTTGGGACAGCCAAAGCGTTGTCTAACCAACGAGCACTGACGGATACAGGCGTCTGTGTATTTACGCTGTTAAAGGAGAGCGGAATTCAACTAAACAAACAAAAGAGGAATGACGCTACAAGATCGGTCTCTGAAAACAACAGCTTCCTTTCTTGAACGAAGTGGAAGGCAACGTAAGATGCACAAATTGCAGTTTCCTTCCGATTTTTTTTCTTTGGTGGTTTAAATGCACGATGTTACTATAACAAGTGGGCGTGAGTAAAAGCTGCGCGATGATACTCTCTCTTCAGTAAGCATTTAGACAGTAATTTTCACATTCTTTTCATTATCTTTTCTTTTTTCTCTATTCTCACTCTTCTTCTTTTGTTGCCGCAATGTAGTCTAAGTATTTATGCTGGCGTAACAGACTCCTTGGCACCTGGCACTCCTTTACCCCAACCCCGTTTCCCCGCCGTTATCACTCTAAACAATGGCAACTAGTACCACTTACGGAATGAGGCATGTTACCCTCAATTGAATAAATGCCATCGGTGGTCTACCTCATTTGCAGATGCGATGATTTTTCTTTTCGTTCTAGAAATCCGACGACCATGACGAGAACAATCTACAGCATCCTACCGGTTATATGACCAACTACAAATCAACATTTCAAGAAAATTCAGCATCATTGAAATCAGAAAATTGCACTTACCACCAGTTTCCTTGCACTAAATCAACAATAGGAATGGTGAATGGTGCGGACGTTAAAACATCATTACATTAATTCAAAAAACAAGATAAATTGACAGAAGCAGAATACGAACATATGAGCAAGCACAAAAAATATCTGAAAACGTACCAATGAAGCACTTCTTCAGATTGACGATGTGCTTTCTTGACAACGTCTAGCGGAGCTTTAAGACCAAGAAAGCAGCAAAAATGTGAACTTCTGAAATTACCAGAAAAATGTCCTAATGTAACTTAGTATTAGAAATCTTAATGTAAAAGCAGCATGAAAATCTCATCATTCACGCACCGAACTGCTTCCTCTCGTTTGTCGGAGGCTGCTGTATCCTAGAGTACACCACAACCGAACACATTCACCCGTGCACAGCACAGGCGACGAGCATCGACCACAGCGTCCGCCCACCGCCGGCACCGAACAAATGGTCGGCCTTTTCCCTATACTTCCACTGTGGTGGCCGCCAACAACTCGGCTCGCTGGTCCAACAATCACACAAGCGGACCGGGTGCCCGAGTCAGTCATTCGCTCTACCACAACCACCCGCAGAAAGAAGGAATATGCAAAAGACGGGAAGAGACATGGCAGTAGTGAGTGAGTGAGTGAAAAAGAGAGACGAGATGTATGCGAAGGCAAACTACGGCACACTACGACCGAAGATGGGAATTAAAGAGCGCGACAGACAGGAGAAACTTTGCAGGGGCGAACAAAGTGGGCGTTTCGAGCGTGAGCACGCCAGACAGTCGTCGTCACAAGAGCGGCTATTAGGCGACCTCCCCGCGTCCGCTGGCCCCCACTGCTCTCGCAGGGGTCGATGCTGTGCGCTGCGCAATATCGGGTGAAGCGTGCCCTTTTCTCGCGGGCACCTCCGCAAGGCGACCTCTGGACAAGAATTTCGGTGCCACTGGCAAAAGTGCGCGTGTCGTGCTTTGCGAAAGCCGGGGACTTTCATGTTTTCTTCTTTTGTTTGGTATTTCTTCTTCAGAAGTAAAAAGCTTCTTTTGGCTACCATGGCAGTTTTATGAATCTGACCGGATGGCTCAAACGTTCGGGGAGCAAGGGGCATTGAGTTCTCCCCTCCGCATGTGAAGTGGCGTCACGCGGAGACTCTGAATTCCCCTTTCTCTGAGGCACATTCTATATCAAACACCTCAGCTTACTAGTCGAAAGTTTTGCAAACAATAATTTTATGTTAAGGAGTAGAAGGCTTCGGTCTTCTAGTAAGTGGTCTCAGATGTTTTCGTTCCTCAGCAACGTTTCCTATTTCCAGTAATTTTCTTTTCATTACTAGGCGCAATATTGAACAGTGCCTACGTACTTATGCATGATCATTGTTATATAGTGGACTCTTCCGCCTGTTGGGCAAACGAAAATAAACTGCTTCTTCTACTTATATATGGTTTTGCCTAGTAGACGAACAAGAAGTCAGCGGTGCCATCGGCTATCTATGGCGCTGCCGTACACGATATTTAAAAACTTAAGACTCAATTTTGCGACTGTGTCCTATTAAAAACTACAAAGTAAATGCATTTTTCATAGATCAGGCTTATCAAGTATAGGCAGGCGCTGAGCCCCTTCCAGTGGCAATTTCCAGCTTTGCTTTCTCTTTCCTGTCATGCGTATATATGTCTTCAAACCAAATAATAACACTATCAAGTACAATATCAAGAAACAGCGCCCGTCCTGTCACGTGTTTCTGTGTCCTCCTCTTAAAAAGTAGCGCTGGATTACTTTCGTAAGAAAGAAAAATAATATCAAGTATAGATACCGTTTTTTGTTGTTGTCGGTAACGATATCATCAATTAGCCAGAATCTATGTACTCTACTGTTGCGATAAACATTCGACAACCTGTAATATAATAGTATGTATGGCATTGGTAAAAATAACATCCCCTCTCATGTGACGATAAATGCGGGAGGGGCCGTCATACCGAGGCCTCCAGTTGCACTGTGGCCGGGTGAAGCATGCCACTTACCTAAAGCATGGCAGGGGGGAGTCACAATTTTATTTTGCTACCATGGAGAGTTTGTCATTATGACCGGCTGATGTCAGCTCTCTGGGAGAAACGGGGTTTCTTCTTGCACCTGCGGCACTTTAAATTTCTTGTCATGCACTCAAAGCTATATACTTGAGAACCTTCTGTGCGGCCGGCTTTTTATTGGGAAAAAGAGATTCATATGGTTGTGGGAATGTTATTTTCTCTTGATTATGGCCGGTGACGTTCTTCATTTTTAGAAAATCACATTTGCAAAAGAAATTGCAGCATGATGAGTGAGCCAACACATGGGTCCTGGTTATGGTGAACGACAGTCCGTTTTAAGAAAAACTCCAGATTCTTCCCAGGCACGGCAGAGTCATGTATCTAGTCGCCTGGATACCATAATCGACAAATTGACCTTGCAAAGAAAAAAAGTAATAAACCGTCCCGCCGCTCGCCGCAATTACTAACGAGCGACATTAGAATAAATGTCTGGAGTAAGTTGCTTGATTGCTGTTTTTGCGCTCAGAACAATTCTAAAAACAAACACCAAAACTTTCAAGTGGCAACACGCAGGAGCAAAAAAAAAAAGAAAGAAAGAAATGTGGGAAAGCGAATGATTGAGCCCGATTCAATACCTTGCACCCTTTATTTAAGTGTTGCTCGTGACCACGCACATATTTGTGAATACCAATTTGTGGTCGTTGTGTGACGGATACACATAAGTTGTCGTCCAGATTGCGCATACTGACAATAACTTCATTGTTGTGTCATGTGCTGCTTTGAACCACTGCATCCCGTACGAACTGTCCCTGGCGCAGCTCGGGTATTTTACGAGGAGGATCTAAAAGGCTCAATTGAGCACTTTACCATAAAATTTGATTATCAATGACGGGCTCTATTCCCAATATTACGTAGCCACCGAAACAATGGAAAGTAACCAATAAAGTTATAAACAATGAAAAACAGGAACCGTGCATAGCTACTAGGAGGAAAGATGTAAGTAGACAACCAATTAAGGACAGGTAGCCTCTTCAATTACATCATTTCTTTCGTAAATAAGACTAGTGCAAGCTGGGTTTCCGGCGGTTTACAAACATTTCGAAGTGCCATAGCATGTGCAGGCTTTAAGATAACTTGAACAAGACAGTACGTGTTATCCACTGGCTTATTTTAGTGTTTTACTAGGGCTGTCAACACCAAAGTCAGAGGCATTACGTGTAGGACGATAATCGTTATTATTCCAACGACAACTGTGACGGTGTGTGTAAAACTTACAAAAGTGTGACAAACCTACGGTTCCTTCGACTGTCAAGATTAATCTCTGGGGAAACCATAGAAACTTTCCTCTGTCGCATCGGGCTACCTTTAGATGGATGCAAACATTTCGTTTCATGAAACCTCGACGACTAAGCATTTATTTCTATAACTAGTCATAAGGACAGCCTCTCTTTCTCCTAGTCACTACCTCTACAGGAAAAATGTGGTTAGTGGTTGTGAAACCTGACGTCATAGCATAGGCGTATCTACTGGGGAGATAAAAGGGACATTGCCCCCCCCCCCTCTTTGAAAGCGACACTTTCGACTCGACGCTGGAAAGTCCAACAAAACTACACTTGAAGCTTAATTTTCTTTCTTAACAGAGAGACCGCATGAGTAATACTTTTCTTTAGTATGCATGCCGTGCTTTGATAGCGATAATTGCCTTTTGTGCCTTGTCGGGACGCCCTGTAGCGGAGGACGCATGGTATTCGCTATACACGCTAGAGTTGCGGAGGACGCCTGGCGCTGGGCAGTTCCCATCCTAACAAACATCAGCTTGCGCAACTTGCGTCATGCCCACTTTCTTTGGGACCGCCATATCCATATTAAAAAACACAGTCAGCTTGCTACTTTTAACCTTCAGGCGAGGTGGAAGTTCCGATAAAGTAATATAATCAGCCGATCCCAACTACTGGTGTGCCTTAGGGCATGAAATCGTTAAATTATCAAATGCTGGATCTATTTAATTTCTGTCCAGAGATAGTTTACGTAGCGTTAGAGTCTGAGTACCCTATCACCATCAAAATATAATCAAACTTCTTACAGGTATACCTGTTGGAATTCATTGTGTAATCGTAACATATCATAAGTATGCCCGTGAAAATTACCTTGGCAGAACGTGCAGGGCTTTTTTCAGTACCAATAAAACACTGAATTGAATATTTTGTAAAGGCATGTGTCACTTCTGATTGACGATTTCATTTTTAGGCTGTTTATGAAGAGATGCACAATTACCTTTTGCTGAAACGAGAACGAATAGTACATATTTCGTATCTTAAAAATGAGGACCACATTTTGGCGACATTTTCCGAAAATTTGCACTGTGTAGCTTCCTTATATGCTCTGAAAACAGTTACTAAATGGTCCCTTTCTCCCAATCTTTATGCGTTATACACGGCATTTAGTTGTTTTCCCCCGGTGTTCTCGGTAAAATATGTAGTGCACGGTGTTTATATTTATATGACGTAAGACGTAAGCGATATATGTTTATTCTGTGTAGGTTTATTACCGCCGTTGTAGAAAGTACGCACTTAAGCGCTTCCGGGTTTACTGCCGGTAATGGAAATGTTTGTCAGACTCCTGAAACAATAGCACAAGAGGTGGACAATCGAAATTCTGGTAAAATAGAGAGAATCATAAACCCAATGCGTTGCAAAAGTTTCACTTTCCTGCTTTAAATGCAAATGTTGCAGATAACTACTAAACCCCCGTTTTTCCATGTGTTTTCGTGTATCATACGAAATTCGTAGTTGGTATCCCCGGTGTTCTCTGTGAGTTAAACAAGGCACCTTGTTTATATCAGGGGAAAATTATGGGCATGGTATGGCCAATGTGTAGGCATTGTTCCAGATGGGTGGGTTAAATGCGTATATATTCCAGAAGAATATGTATGCAAGTGGTCCATAGCGCTATTAGTCTGTTTTCCGAGTGTTGTAAAACTTATACGCCTGTGCTGGCATAGTTAGAACTACAACTAAGGTCCAATTTTGTGAACACAACGGGAACAATACACCATGTTGATGTGCGATGGTAAATGCATGTCCATCAAATACAGCGTAAAAAAGCTGTAAGCAACTATTCAAAAGTATAACGCTGCTGCTATTAGGTAGGATTCCCAATATTCCAAGAGAACTTGGCATTTGAGATATCTTATGCTTTGAAGGAATAGGCAGCATTTTAAGTGCAATGTGTCGCGTAACTCTAACGTTTCTAGCTTATTTAAAAGTGTTACGAATAATTATTGAACCTTCATTTTACTTTTTCATGCATGATATATGAGTTTCGCCTGGTGTCCTCACTGAACTAAAGGAGGCAGTTTCCTTATGTTTGGTGTCTGCAAAAATACGTTAACAGGTGATGTGTAGGTGCAGTTCAAAACAGGTGGGTAATTGGGATTTTCAAAATGAATTACGTATGCAAGCAGTGTAGAGTGTTATGAGTAAGTCTAACGAGCGAGGAAGAAACGAGCCCGCGGCCCTGGCCGAACTATAATATCCACCAGGACTAAATTTGGTAGAAATTGATAATGCGCTATGAAAACTCTCTCGGCGAAGTTAAATGCGGTGGAATGAAACAAATAATTTGTAAAAAAAATTCTTATTCAAGTGTTAGAGAGCGTGATATAGCCACTGTCAGCTATGCTTTCCAGTGTATCGACATAGTTGTAGGTTAAAACAGGTTTATGTTTTTTGGAAAAGAGAGGAGGGCAATGGTAACTACAATGTGCGACATTTTTACGTACCATGTCCAGTTAGAAGCGTTGCAAATCTTGCAGTCTTCCTCTTTCTTTGCCTATTTTCAAGCGTCATAACACGTTCCCGCTTGCTTTTAGGGATGACCTCGGTGAACTAAGCAAAACATTTCGTTGATATTTTCCGGCCATAAAGGGCTCCTTATGGGCAATATATAGTAAAGTTATAATAAAGGAACAAATTCTAACATTTGCAGTAAATTACGCATGCAAGCGATCAGGAGCTTTATGAATGTGTTTTGCGAAAAAAAATTTGTCCCGTTGTCCTGGTAAAACAGCGAAATCAACCGATAACAAAACTAGCGGAAATAGAGGGGGTGGGCAAGGAGGACGGACACTATCGTCAATTTTATGGCAAAGGAACATATATATATATATATATATATATATATATATATATATATATACGGCAATTCTTTAAAGTATGCGACAATGTTACAAGAAATCGGAACTTTTCTGCAATTGTTCGAAAGACACAGGCTCGCTGGAAGTCTAGTTGCTATTATTCAAGGTCGTACACATCTGCTGTGTTTTTTTTCTTGTGAGTATTGCAAGTAAGTTATGCAGATTGTTGTTGTTAAATGGTATTACCTAAACTAGAGATACATTTATGATGATCACTAAAACACCAAGTACAATTCTTTGTTTAATTATTAAAACTGCTTTAGCAAACGTGCATTTTTTATGTCTGCTGTGCGTTGTGCCCCTCTCGGGCGAAGTTGCGAGCTTGCTTTGTGTACTTGTATGTTTTCATATATAATAATAATAATAATAATAATAATAATAATAATAATAATAATAATAATAATAATAATAATAATAATAATAATAATAATAATAATAATAATAATAATAATAATAATAATAATAATAATAATAATAATAATAGGCAGGACCTGGGACCTCTGTGAGGCACTCATTGCCTTCAGTCCCGGCATTATTTTGAGATGTGATATATTCGTCAAAAATAAACTCAAACTCAAACAAGATTTCGGAACCCCTGGTTTACCATGTGTGAATGATAAACAGGTCTATGTGCGTTAAATAATAATTCAACTTACAGAAGCAATTCAAGGTTGGTTGAATTAGTGTAACATGCACAATAAAGTGTACATATATATATATATATATATATATATATATATATATATATATATATATATATATATATACCAGGGGTTTCAGCGAACACTTTCAACGTTTTGTAAAGGATGTCTGTGGCAGACAACTCAATACTGGTTTATGAGCCGTCTGCTCAAAGTGGCGCACTTTTTTGTGCGAGTAGCAGGCTACTCGCACCAAAAAATGAAATGCAAAATCGACAAATTAACAAGAATTCACTAATTCGCTTTTTAGCTAATTATCTGATGACCCATATTGCAATTTACAAATTCTAGCAGTGGACTTCGCAAAACGGACCCATTTGGAACGAATTCTCAGGACGAAACCAGCTTCTATATATAAGTTCCCGAACTTTGCGGAGAAATTCATTGGCGTTCCAGTTACTTGTGTGCTTCAGGGCATGAAACGATGTTTTATTAACCAGTTAACTGGAACGCCAATGCGTTTCTCCACAAAGTTCTGGAATTTATATCGCGAAACTGGTGATTGAAAATTCCTTTTAAGTGGATCTGCCTTGCGAATTCCCCTGCTAGAATTTTTAAATTGTAATATGGGCCATAATGTAAGCAGTTAGAACGTAATTAGAGAATCTTTTATTAATTAGTCAATTTTGCATCTCAATTTGTCGCGGAAGTATTGTCCGCCGCTTCGAGTAGACCAGCTCATGAAGTGTAATTGGGATATCTGCCACAATAACAATGTAGCTGGTAACATACAGGAATTCTATAGCATTAACGAGAGGGTGGCAGGTCTTGTTGTGAAACTTAATAAGAGGTACAAAATGAAGGCTGTACAGGTCTACGCCCCTACATCCAGTCATGATGACCAGGAAGTCGAAAGCTTCTATGAAGACGTGCAATCGGCGATGGGTAAAGTCAAAACAAAATACACTATACTGATGGGCGACTTCAATGCCAGGGTAGGCAAGAAGCAGGCTGGAGACAAGTCAGCGGGGGAATATGGCATAGGCTCTAGGAATAGCAGAGGAGAATTATTAGTAGAGTTTGCAGAACAGAATAATAAGCGGATAATGAACACCTTTTTCCACAAGCGGGTTAGTCGAAAGTGGACGTGGAGCAGCCCGAACGGCGAGACTAGAAATGAAATAGACTTCATACTCTGCGCTAACCCTGGCATCATACAAGATGTGGACGTGCTCAGCAAGGTGCGCTGCAGTGACCATAGGATGGTACGAACTCGAATTAGCCTAGACCTGAGGAGGGAACGAAAGAAACTGGTACATAAGAAACCGATCAATGAGTTAGCGGTAAGAGGTAAAATAGAGGAATTCCAGATCAAGCTACAGAACAGGTATTCGGCTTTAACTCAGGAAGAGGACCTTAGTGTTGAAGCAATGTACGACAATCTTGTGGGCATCATTAAGGAATGTGCAATTGAAGTCGGTGGTAACTCCGTTCGACACGATACCAGTAGGCTTTCGCAGGAGACGAAAGATCTGATCAAGAAACGCCAATGTAAGAAAGCCCCTAACCCTACAGCTAGAATAGAACTGGCAGTACTTTCCAAGTTAATCAACAAGCGTAAGACAGCTGACATGAGGAACTATAATATGGAAAGAATTGAGCATGCTCTCAGGAACAGAGGAAGCCTAAAAGCAGTGAAGAAGAAACTAGAAATTGGCAAGAATCAGATGTATGCGTTAAGAGACAAAGCTGGCAATATCATTACTAATATGGATGAGATAGCTCAAGTGGCTTAGGAATCCTATAGAGATTTATACAGTACCAGTGACACCCACGACGATAATGTAAGAGAGAATAGGCTAGAGGAATTCGAAATCCCACAGGTAATGCCCAAAGAAGTAAAGAAAGCCTTGGGACATATGCAAAGGGGCAAGGCAGCTGGGGAGGATCAGGTAACAGCAGATTTGTTGAAGGATGGTGGACAGATTCTCCTAGAGAAACTGGCCACCCTATATATGCAATGCCTCATGACCTCGAGCCTACCGGAATCTTGCGAAAACGCTAACATAGTCCTAATCCATAAGAAAGGGGACGCCAAAGACTTGAAAAATAATAGAACGATCAGCTTACTGTCGGTTGCCTACAAAGTATTTAATAAGGTAATCGCAAATATAATCAGGAACACTTTGGCTTCTGTCAACCAAAGGACCAGGCAGAATTCCGTAAAGGCTACTCAACAATAGACCATATTCACACTATCAATCAGGTGATAGAGAAATGTGCAGAATAAAGCCAACCCTTATATATAGCTTTCTTTGATTATGAGAAAAAGTTTGATTCTGTCGAAACCTCAGCAGTCAGTGAGGCATTACGGAATTAGGGTGTAGACGTGCCATATGTAAAAATGCTGAAAGAAATATATAGCGGGTCCACAGCCACCGTAGTCCTCCACAAAGAAAGCAGCGAAATCCCAATAAAGAAAGGCGTCAGGCAGGGAGATACGATTTCTCAAATGCTATTCACAGCGTATTTATGGGAGGTATTCAGAGACCTGGATTGGGAAGACTTGGGGATAAAAGTTAATGGAGAATACTTTAGTAATTTGCGATTCGCTGATGATACTGCCTTGCTTAATACCTCAGGGGACCAATTGCAATGCATGCTCGCTGACCTGGAGAGGCAAAGCAGAAGAGTGGCTCTAAAAATTAATCTGCTGAAAAGTAAAGTAATGTTTAACAGTCTCGCAGGAGAACAGCAATTTACAATAGGTAGCGAGGCATTGGAAGTGGTAAGTGAATGCATCTACTTAGGGCAGGTAGTGACGGCGGATCCGGATCATGTGATGGAAATAATCAGAAGAATAAGAAGGGGCTGGGGTGCGTTTGGCAGACGTTCTCAGATCATGAACAGCAGGTTGCCATTATCCTTCTTCGCGGGTCATGTGAACAACTTGTGTCGGAGACACGAGAAATGCACCATCACATGATCACGAAAGGACACGACGTCGTGTTTCAGTGGCTGCCTGGTCCATTTCGGTATCTCCGGCAACGACCTCGCTGACGAAGCTGCTAGGAAAGCGCACGAAGGAGCAAACCTTGTTTCTATACCTTTATCGCGGCCTGACGCAGCCCATCACTTAGGCAAGCTAGCGCACTCTTTGACATTGGAGAAGTGGCACAGACCTGAATTCACTCAAAATCGATTGCATTCCCTCGATCCCTCTATGCAACTGCGGCTGTTACCAGGTCTTCCGCATAATGAGGAAACAGTGCTGTGCCGCTTACGTTTAGGCGTCGCATTCACCAATGCATATAAGTTATTGAGTGAAATGCGTGATAGCGCCGACTGCAATACCTGCGGTGTCGAGGAAACTATAGAACATCTACTGTGATACTGCCCATCTTTTGAAAATGAAAGTCAAGACTTCTGCACAGCTCTCAGTCAGTTAGATGGAAAAGCCGTTCACCTCGAACAAGGTCTTGGGACCATGGCCTCGCATTTCGCAGCTACAAAAGGCCAAAAAAGCGCTTCTGCGATATTTGGAAGCTACCGGATTGAGTCAGCGTCTGTGAACCGGACTTAGTTACCGAATGATATCCCCAGTAAACTTTCTCTTCTTTTAATCTTTCCGTCCCCCTTTCCCTTTCCCCAGTGTAGGGTAGTAAACCGGGCTCAGCTCTGGTTAACCTCCCTACCTTTCATTTATCCATTTACTCTCTCGCTCTCTAAAAATTACGAACATGTCTGGCGCGTAGAACCACCAGAATAGCAAAGAGCATTTAGCGCCAGCCCACATACCCACACCAGGCGTTAGCTTTGAGCACAAACGACGAAAGGCGTGTGATAGCAGGCAGCACCCGGTAGGGCATTTTACCTTATGACGAACTTACCCCTGTCGAGTAAAGGGGCAAGTGTCGCTGGGAGCTTCAAGCAGGGAGGCTCCATAAACATCAACAAAACGAATAAACTTCCAGTGACGATGTACCATCATATCGTCACTTCCATTGCAGCATTATGAATGCACATTTTAGATATTGAACAACATGGGGTATCTTTCTTAGCGTGTCCGCTACTTCGCATCGCTCTGTTCAAAGTTTGTCAATATAACACGGATTCTTTAAAAAAGATATAAGAAAACATCCTCATACAACTTATGACCGAAGTATACAACATCTGAATCCGTAATGACGCGATAGCGTGTGAAGACGACGAGGACTACGAAAGTCCTACAACCAAGCGCAGGAAACCGAAAAGAAACAAGTTCATTCAAAATTCTACAAAAGAGGCCCCTTTCTCCTCCCGTTCCTCTCCCCGCCGCAACCACAGATCCATAATCTGACTCTCGTCATGCTGTTGGCCTACCATTGTCATTGTTCCAAAAGTGTCCTTCCCATCGTCTTCATGCCCTCATCGTTATGTAACCTTTACCATTCCATCGACTATTTCGTTCTCAATTCCATCGCAGGCATGCTGACGTCATTCAACCGCAATTATGCCGTCATTGTGACGCCATTGTCGTCCTTGCGTTGTCTTTGTGTGTTCGTTGTCATACTACCTTCGTGATGCCGTTGTAGTTGCTCCAAATCCTCGTCATTACAGCTTCGCAATCCGATTCTCCGCATACCGTCATTCTCACATCATCGCCTTCATACGCTCATCGTCACACATTGCCCTCATGCCATAGTTACGCCATCGTCATCGTTGCGTCGTCGTCTCATAAATGTCATCCCGTTTTCGTTATGCCATTATCGTCATACGACCTTCGTCGTTTCATCGAAGTCATTCCTTTTTCATTTTATCGTCGCCATGCCATCGTGACCATGGCTTATACTGATGAGTAGGCAGTGCTGCCAACCTCCGCAGCCAGTGTCTCCCTATAACGGTTAAAAAGCTTCTCCAGATTTCCGTACATCTTTTTTGCGAAATGGGCTTGTTCAGTTTGTCAATATGAGTTCTGTAATCACAACTTGTTTGGGATATGCAAATAGACCGCAAATCTAATAGCTTCAGTTTATTGCTAAGCTGCTTTTAAGATATTCAAGTAATGAAGTCAATGGACTTGGGCTGAAATGAAGTTGCACTGCGGGTTGATATGTTAACAACAACAACACCGCCTCTTGCTTGAAGACATGTTTACAGAATAAGATGTCACCATATAAATACTTTGTTGTTGTCCAAGGTTGCTTTGCACATCGACCGAAGTGCGAAGCTCCCAGGAAACTTTATTAGAAACGTAAAGAAGCGGGACACCGTACCTCCATTCAGAATGTACCAGTGGCGAAACAATAGGCAACTTCGCGACACCAATGTAAAAGAGGCGAATAAATTGTTTAATGCTGCGTATACACACATAACACCGCCGCAATTACGTGCATACGCGTGATCTGTAGCGAAGCACAAATATACACCGGCTAATTTTATCTTAGAGCTAAACTCGCCCAAACACATGACCACGAGGATACTCTCGAAGGTTGCCCTTCCTATAGCCTGTACCCGGTGAATATTAGTGTACGCCTGTGTAGTCGGCGGATTGGCGCCACAACCGCCTTGTCGTGCAGGGTGCCAGGTATATTTATTTTATTTATTTGCCACATACTGCAGGCCTGGAACGAGTCCAAGCGGGGTACGCAAAAATTACAAAGAAAACACACGCAGTTAAACAAAACAAAACAAAAATGTAAAACATTATGGCAGGGAAGGTAAAACGAGGAACACATGGATAATATTGCACACAGGTTACACAATGTGAGTGGTTGGTGCATGTTTTAGTCAGCTCCATTCTGTTATTGCTATAGAAAAGAAAGATTTATTAAATTTATTGATTCTGGCGTAGTACGGTGTTAAAAATGCGACTTGACATGTCGCTTTAGTTTAGTGGCTAGTGCTGACAAGTACATATGGGCTGGGCACATCATCTTTGCCGCCCTATATTCTCCACAACGTCCAAGCTTTCGAAATGTGCTTGCCTGCTTTAGCTGTGCTTTAATGTTGCCAGTGGGAAAGCGGCCATATTAGTTAGGGCAAGTTACATGCGCGGGAAAGACTACTCACGGAATTTCGCATACTGTGCATTGGCTGCGCAACTCTAGTGCATAACGCCCGCTTTTAGTGCAAAAACGCACACGAATGAACCTACATGTTATTGAGCACGGTAAAGAATAGTATAGCCATAAAACACTCCTTATTTTTAATGCTTAGCATCATGTGGGCAGTCCATGGAAGATTGTCATGTGAATCTCCAGAACACCTTTCCCAATGCAGGGCGAGAATAGACTGCTTAATCCTATTGTGGTTGATAGCTGTCATCCGCAGTACAGTGACAACGACCATGATAACAACAGGCGCGCGGCCAGTGAGCATGTAAGGTGACTTAGGCAACAAGAGGATGCGCAGTCGTGCATTAATTACGCATGCACGGACAGCCATTCGCCCTATGCTGTTTATGACAGCATTAACGCGTCGGTTATCACACTCCGGGCATTACACCAACAAGTTAAATGACGCCTCCGTGAACGGGAACTGTCGACGATATGCGTAGCCCTGTATGGCGCTCTGCGTAGTACGGAATGTACATGTTAGGCAATGTAAATATGTGCTGATCTCCGCTCATACTCCTCCCATAGACGTAAATAAATAACACGTACTTCATCAGCATAACCCCATACACATATTCACCATGGGCAACACATTTTGGACCACGCCGACCACCATATAATGCTACGCATATCGTGGGCAGTTCCCGTTCAAAGAGGTTCCGTTTAATAAGGAACGGTTCTTTCTTTAATACATAAGGCGTTAGACACGCAATCTTTAACATATTACTCATATTTATAGCGTGGATATACAATAATATATACAAGCATACCCGCACGCTCCCGGTTGAAGTAGTCGTAAGGCGTCGTGCGCCAGAGCGTGACGCCGCGGCAGCATCTTGCGCAACACAACTCAGAGCGCCCAACGCTATGAAGCCGCGGCTCTGAGACGAACAGAATCTAATGCAACGTTGACGTGTAAAGAGCGCGAAGCCCGATAAGGAAGGCGCCACGGCTTTCTGCAACAGCGCCCATGACCCGGCTCAGCTTCTGGCCTCACTGGGTGAGAGGGGGTGCCTGCGCCTGCGCTAGGGCTACAGCGCCGCCGCCGCCGCCGCCACCGCTGCCGTTGAGGTGTGCCATGAAGAGGGCGTCGCTGCTTGCGCTAGCGGCCACGACACCAGTTCCCTCGGGAGCAGTAAACGTGCCGTGATTACCTTCGGCAGAGATTCGCTCTTCTTTTTCTTCCTCGTTTTGCCCCGGACGCTCGCGCATGTTCATCGCATGATAAAGCTGGAACTCGGAGGTAGAAGCTGAAAAAATCTCTTCTGCGAATGCTTTCCTCACCTTCCCTGTGCTTTGCCCTTACTACGCCCGCCATCGCCCGCAGTTTCCTTTTTTTTTTGTTCTTTCCACACGAACGACCTTTCTATCTCCCGAGCCAGAAGCGGCACGGGTTATCCTAACAAACGTGGCTGGAAAAGAAGGCGTGCCCGTGCTAACCGGGCACGTCAGCGGCAGCAGCGGGCGTCGGAAGGGGAGCCGTCCCAACGTTGCAGGGGTTGCGACGCAAGCGCGCGTCCCACGACCCCTTCGAGTGCCCTCTCCCTATTTCTCTCGCACCCACACATATTCAATATACCCGGTTGCTGGCTCACAACCCCTTCACCATCTACAGCTCTTTACCTCACCAATCTTGCGTTTCGTTTTTGCTTTATTATTCGCGTCGCCCCTCCGGTCCCGTCCTCGGCTACAGCAATGTCGCCCCTGCGTTAGGGAACATCGTAACACCGTCAAGCCATAAGCTGGAATAGAGACCGCCCGCGAGCTCATGTTTACGCTCGTGCAGAGGTACCAACGGCCGCGCGACTGCTGCCATTGCAGGATTGAGGGAACTTACATTCAAATGCTGTGTGCTCTGTCAATAAAGGGCGCGGTCCTTATCATTGCGTCCCACGTGATTCATTGGCCTTTGATGGCGAAATCTCCTGGCGATCGTTATTCCTTCCACTCAGACTTTATTATGCCTTCCAAGCACACTGCGCTCACCAATGAACCTTGGCGTTTTTAGCGGCGCCTTTGAATTCCGTGGAGCTTAGAAACGTAGCCGAACGTCGTGTTTCGTGGTCTACGTGTATATACGAGATATTAGTGCGTAGGCCAAGTGGATGCGGCGAGTGAAGAGAATTTGTACAAACCCCAGAAACAAGGCTTAGAGAAGCGGCGAAGGGCTTTGTAGCAAATCGCCTAACCATACAAAGCAGTGTAACAAGCAGCTTGGCAAACTTAAGGGATAAGTATACTCGATCACCGTTCCCGCCGGTATGTCAAGCCGGACATTGTGGACATCAGATGAATACATACCCCAACCTGCACCACCTACACAGAATACACCCCACGAGGTTCTCTGACGAGTGCCCGTGGTGCACAGATACACCCACACTAAAACACATCACATGGGAGTGCCCCAGGAGGCCTCCGCACATAGACAGTCCCATATTACACCAACATCCACTAATGAGGAATAGGCAGTGGGAGGCATGGCTTGCGGACGAGGGTCGGGAGAGCCAGTTGGCTCTTCTGGACCAAGCCCAGCGAGCCGCTCGTGCCAGTGGGGCCCTGGAATAGGGGCTCCAACCATCGTGCCTTATTTTATTTCCATTGAATAAAGTTTTACTCTCTCTCTCGGCCATTTCATGTTTTATCTGGCGGACCAAGAAGCCATATTCAAGGCGTTATAATTATTGATGTGCTGTACGTATAAACATCATATCGTAAGTGAGATTCAATCTACTACGTAGAGAAAGTGTGCGGCGATTGTGCAAGCTGAAACAGACACCTGCGCGCGCGGGCGCACGCGTACACGTATTTATTATGTAAAATATTGATAGATTTAGGTAAACACGGGTTTAATATATAAAAAAAAGATCACAGTTCATTCTTTAAAAAACCAACAAAAAATACAAAGCTTTCAAAATATTAGCTGCATGCATTGCATATGGTGCAATGAGCATGCGGCAGTTGGCGTCCAACGTGAAAAAAGGAAAACAAAGAAGAAATAGAAGAATAAGAAAAACTACGTAGGAGCATATGCTATTTTAAATGGCAATACTGTCACTGCGCACCCCATTCGCGAGCATTAGACGCGAACAACCGAGCAGCGGCTCAGAGATAAGAGCTCACATCACCCACAGTTTGGCTACGGGATAGAGGAGCCCTGTCTGGAATATCCGTTAAGAGCGCGCAAAGACACACGGAAGAGATAATGGCACACGAATAAATCTCTCAGAGGCAAACCAAAACAGTGAGGGTGCTTAGCATGAACTTAAACAGCGGACGTTGACGAGAAGAAGAAAATGAAGCCTGCGCTCAGCGCGGGGCAAAGGCCCGCCGAGCTAAGTCGCGTGATGTATGCTGAGCGAGCGAAACATCGCCGTCCCACGTGCTATAGCGTGCCGGCTCTCGCAAGCGCACGCGAGAGCAAAATACACAGGATGGAAACCTTGCCTCAACCTCCAAGCAAAGTTTGCACACTTTTTGCCGGCAGTCCACGCAGCGGGCCACGTCCACGTTCCACTGCGCAGAGACGCATCCTTCATTTTGACAAGTGCTAGCTCGCTCTCAATGCTTTTTCTTTTTTTTTTCTGTTTGGCCATCTATCTTTATGTTCCTCACACTCAGCTATAGTTTCGTTCTGAACCAAAGCACAGATTAACTGGAGAGGGAAATGAGAGTAATAAAATAAAGGCTTCAAAAATTTTGGTCACGGATGCGTCGCAGTAAAGGGCATACGGTTGCGAAAAAGGACATACTTTCAGCTATGGTTGTTTCGTACATAATTATTCGGATAATTTAACGTTATTTATTGATGGGCTCAAGAGAAAAATAGTAACGGGAACACGAGGAAGCTTCTTGGTTCATGTTGTTGTCATGGGTTTGCCCCTTATAGCACTTTTTAAAAATGATTAACACTACACTGATATTACAAAATAAAGAAAAGATGGACGCGATCCTAAGGCTCCTTGTTGCCTTGCAGTTGCATTGCCTTACGTTTATTCAGTCGCTGCCCGCCACTTATGAGATCCTGATGGCGTTTGCATTTTCCAAAATACGCTCAAACGAAACCTTATCTCAAGGTGCTCATCACTCCATCAATTCTCGACGAATACGTTCCCTCTCAGCGATAGCTGCCATAGCCGAGCTGATGTGAACACTGCCTAAGACTGTGGTGCGACCCAAACTCATTGGCATGCTTTGCTCCTTCCGAGCAAGTGGCAACGTTCAATGACCGCGAAATGAGTTTAAAACAGAGCTTGCGCTCTAATCTACGCAAATGGGTCGCTGCATACAGGAGCACAAAAAAAAAATGTAAAACTAAATATTGAGGTCGTTATGACGAAGCTTCCAGTACATCAAATGGCACCCGAAGATAAGCAAATAGAGACATCGTTTAATAAAGTTTTAGTTTTATCTCCTTGAAGCTAGAAGGAGCAAGAAATAAATGTTCTGAAATTATACCAAGACGAACGACTCTACTTCAGTGCTAAAATATCGCCAGGAGAAAGATTAAGATAAATAGCCATCGCAGTATTGCAGAAGCGGAATATATATACATATATATATATATATATATATATATATATATATATATATATATATATATATATATATATACCAAAAAGGAGGCGAGACTTCTAGCCTTGTAGAACTAAATTGAATAAGATCTGAAAAACTGTCTGATGTGTGCGTCATTTCCTTTGGAAGTACTGAAACAAGTTTGTAATACCATCCCTATTTCATTTCACTTTCTACCTCTTTTCGTAAACACCGGGAGGCACAGAAGTGCAATAACTTGCCGCTGATATCAGAACACGTTTTTCAAAAAAGCACGGAACGCGCTGTCGCATTTAGCATTTGGCCTCGCCAACGTCCCCGTAATGAGCTGTTCTCACAGAAAATTTAATCTTCGTTCTTGGAGCTTGGAGTCACAAAACAAACAGCTTTTTGTTATTATTTGTAGCTTGAAAGAACAGCATCCATTTCGATCAATGTACGTTTGTGTCGTTCAGTTCATGTGGACTACTTGTCGAATTGCTGCAAGGAACAGAGAGTAGAAATTTTTTTTTAGGTTGACGCTCAGTATAGACGCCCTTATCTTATATTTGCCCTCGCGGGAGGCTAAACTTTTGTACGTAAACAATGTTTTGAGGTGATTAGAAAAGGATTAGCCGCAGTTAGATACGAAAAGGTAGTATCATAAACATCATAAGTAAAAATAGCCTACAGTAGTGCTCATATCGTTTGTAAAGGCGCTAAGGACAGCTGGTTGGCTGCTATAGCTTGCATACATATTGGCTGCCAAACTCTAGAGTTCACGTGAAAAAAGTACAGACACGAAATGGATGGTATAAGCAATTAAGAGCACTGTATGAACGAAAGGTGCGTCGGTGCCTACGTGCTATCCATAATAGCTATAAGTGACAATGGCTTCGTTTGGCCTAGTCAAGCTTATTACCCACTTCACGTAAACATCGATCTTTTAGTTGATTGAACCGTCGCCTCTTCGGTAATCTTGAGCATGCAGTATTAGCACACGTTGCATGCGCGCATATTGCGTGTGACAGAGATTGAAGGTGAGGAGAAAAAAAAATGCTAGGAAATGGGGCGGCTCGAGAAGATGCTAACTCTTCACACAAACAACGGCCGCCTTCTCATCTCTTTCCGCCCGCCGTATCCAGCGCTGGCGCCCTCGGTCCGCCATATTTAATAAGCAGAAAGCAGCGCTCCGTAACGCGGAGGTCGGAGCCTGTGCCACGCCTGCTTTGTTTGCCCTGTTTATCTCGTCTCGCAGTGCCAGATTGAAGAGGCGCAGCTCACACTCATTGGCTGGAAGGCTTCCCTAAGACGGCGGTTCAAAAAGGACGCAAACATAAAAGGACAACAGGAGGCGTTTCTCGGGCGAGGACAAGATCAGCGGGGAAGAAGGGGAGGAGAACGAAATGTGAGAGAGAAAAGTAGGACTAAGAAACGCCTGCAGTTGGCGGCTGACTCGGGCCGACTGCGACAGGACCGGTTTTTGTGGGCATCGTTCTTGCACGCGGCTATTGGCCCAAATTCGCTCACTTGTGCAGCTTCTAATTGCGGCAGGAAGTTTTGCTACAGCGTAGGCTAATCGAAAGATGCCTTAAGAAGGAGGCTGCAGCAGCTGCTCAAAGGCGCCCCTCTAGCGCGCAAATGGAAGCAATAAACACAAGTGGGTAGTGTTAGAAAGAGAAGGCGTTACAGGAAGCAAGCAAGAATCAACGCCGCTGTTATAATGAATTCGCGGAAGGAGGAGGGAAATTCTAAAGAAAGCAAGTATAATCAGTATGGTACGGCACGGGCGTGCCTGCGTACACATGCCAAAGATTGTGCAAAGTGACGTGATTAGAATGAAAACAGGGACGCTTAAGGGGCCCTTTGGCGAGGACGACGATTGCCGCTAACAAGCGCTGTCATGTGGACGGCCCCTCCTTGCGGTGTGGTTCGGAGAGGCAGAGAGACGCGTGCCGACTGCGTGTGTGGCAGCGAAGAGTGGCGGCGAAAGTGTGCGTCTGCGAACGAGATGGCAAGGAGGTTTGATTCTCTTTTCATTGGAAGAAACGTGAGAGACTTGTGTACGTGATTAACGGACCCTTCCAACAGACGCGGTGGCAGCCTTCGCTGCTGAAATAATTGAGCGCTCCGGGGACACCTAGACGGTGCTGGGGTGTTTATTCTTTCTCTTAGAGAGACAGAATAAAAACGCACCAATGAAAAGAGAAAATACATAACCGGACTGCTGGTTGGTTGTCTCCTCATGTATCCCCGTGTCGGGTCTCTCGCCAGCGGCTTTCCCTTCTGCGTACATTTTAATCTCACGCAGGAGTAAAGCATTTAAAGTGTGCTTCTGACAGCGGCCGCAGACTTGTTAACGACAGCACTGACAACGAATAAACTTGCTGCGTTGTACTTATTTTTTCACAGAGTCCTGTCCCTGCCTGTGTCTCTTGTGACTGCTATACCGATAGGTGAATGTACAGAGCAGGAGAGCTAGGCCGTTCACTGTTAAATATTTTAATGCGCGAGTGAGATCATTGAAAGCGGTAGTTGTAAACAAGTCGGGCTAGTGAGCGCCATGCACGATACGGGAAAGCAATTAGGTGGCGTTCACGGCGTGGGAAGCCTAGGAGATAACGATCGACTGTTCCCACCAAGAAATTTGCTTTGCACTTTGCGAAGGTACGAGTAGTTGGCAGACCCTTAAATGCAGAAAACATTTAGGGATGACTGAGAACGCAATAAAAACAGGACGCATTTTATTTCATTTGCTGCAACTGGTACTTATACGAGTGCATCTTACATTTACCGCAGGTCATTTGGCAAAACGATCCGCACTATATATCAGATGCTGCATGTTCCCACCAGCAATAGGGCACGGAAACTAAAATTATCGTCCGTATCAAGTGGTTCCCGGCGCACGCCGGCGAGTGTGCGTCCTCACCGAACCACAACGAGACGGCCCATTCGGCGGCGCGAGCGCTTACCTTCCGCGCCCCCGAGAGTGACCGTTCCGTGTGGTGGTTCGAAACCAAGGACAGATTGACTAGTTATGCCGAAGTAACCAAGTGTTAACGCTTAGCTCGACGGACAATGCCGCTTCCCCACCCGACACTCAGTCGGGAGGAGGGCGTAATCCTAAGACAAATACAGACCGCGTCACTCCTCGCCCCCGTAATGCTGCACGTGCTTCACCCAGAGCTCTATCCGAGTGGGCTGTGCGGTGTTTGTGCAGCGGGTCCGGCGAACCAATGACACATCATGTGGGACTGTACCAGGTTCCCGACGGCAGCTACCTCCAGGACTTACCCGCCAGAACTGCAGTCTGCAGATAAGGACTCACAACTATGGGCCGTCCAGCAGGCCCGGGGTGCGCTCGAAAAGCACAAGCCTCATGACTCACTACAGACGGGCCCAACTGGGCTAGTGCAGAGTAGGGTATAACCCCCGGTCGACGCTTGGCCAGCGTCACGACTCGTTAAATCGTCGTTTGCCGGCACTTTATTAAAGTTATTCCTATCCTGTCCTATCGAAAGCACGTCTAAAAGTAAAGTTCATTTTGTATTATGACACTTCAAACGTTAATCACAGAACCTAATATGATTTCTTTGACGGAGTTGAATTGCACAAAACAATAGAGGGTTTATAGATACAGTGCAGGGGTATAGTTACTGCTCAGGGTTATTTGGACCACTTGAGTTCCTTAAACTACACCCAGTGCTTCGTAAACAGTGCGTTCTTGCAATAATTAGTCACTATTGGAACGCGGCCGCCGCTGACGGAGATCGAACCCGTGACCTCGTGCCCAGCAAAGGAACGAAATTGCCACTGAACCACGGGGACAAGTAAAGAAAATTGCACCTTAGGAATAGTCGGCACACGCTCGTCAAATATGACTGTGAATAACGTGGAGTCCTGAACCCCCTTGTTCCACATGCGGCGTCCTAAATTTGTCGTATAAAATCAATCATATTTTTCTTGCTTTTAAAAATCTTGTCTTCCTTTGGTAGTTACTTATTAACATTTATATGAAGACATAATGAACATCCACTAATGTTTGGAATATTAGCGACAGCTGTTTGGATAAAAACGATATAGTGAAGGATGAGTCGGAAAGATACAAAACAACACTATAATTGCTAGGGTGCGCTTGCAAATGGAAATTCTTCCTGCGACAATTCGGCTGTTGAGCGCACGCGCAAATGAATTTTGGATGCTGTACATGGTTGGAGTTCGGTAAAGGCTATTTCGTATAGCTTTTGTTGGGAAGATTTAGGAGGGATCAAAGTAGCACATTCCAGTATACATGTAGTTTACAGCATTCAACGTGAAATTCATTTTTTTTAGCCTTCCACCCGGCTGGCGGGCGTTCGAAGGCATTGGCGTCTGACGTAGAATTACCAGGGGGACAATTACAAAAAGTTGGTACTCCCAACTTTGGCAGCGATAAACTTAGCATCTGGACTTTCAGCATTGTGATGGAGCGAGGTAAGAGTGTCATTTCGAGGATTCGCTGTGATTAGGGAAGAAATTACAGTCCCGGGATGCGAAATCCTTTCCATATATACGGTGAGGCGTGGGTTCAAGGAATGATTGTGGCTCAAGAAACTGTAATAGAGTAAACCTCTTGTCGCAAAGGGCTTACAGCCGTCGACAGTAAGCCTTCCTTTCAGCGGTATTGCTAGAAATCACGGATTTATTAAGGACCTATTGCTTAGGTTAGGGATACTAACTGAAGAAAGGCACGCGCATTTCATTGCGTCTGCACGAATAACCTCATCTATGCAAGGTTTATGCAAGCCAAGGATAAAGTAATCAGTGATAGATGTTGATAACAACGTGAAGAAAATAACTGAGTTCAAAATAGAAGTTGGTACTTTTTTGTTATCACAAGGTATAAGAATTGAAAGATCTAAGGTCAAGAGTTCACGCACTTCTCATCGTTATTATACTATTGAGCTTTGTAGTAGAGCAGCTTCCATGAGAGTACAGGTTATGTGATCCCACTAAAGAAATCGAAGGCGGTGTTCACTGATCGTAAAAAGATTTCAGCGTGGTAGTGCAGTTGAAACCACTTTTACCTTTCTCACACGCCATTGCGTCAAAAGAAGCCATCAGGATAGTCTGTAGTATACCACGTATACTTGAATTTAGGAAGGCTGCACTGCTTAATAGTCTATACGTTAACACATTATACTCGAAATGAATGAGAACATACTCGTGGATAAATGTTACCAACGCCCAAAGACGGCAAATATGCCTATGCCCACAGTAACCCTCCTTTCTACTTGATATGCGAGCATATGTTTTTCTCTTTTTAATGTCTGGTCACTCAAAGTGCACAGCGCAAAAAAAAGGGGGGGGGCGGAACTGTTGTCTCGTCTTGTAATAAGATTAATGCAACTGATTTCTGCGAACATAATGTGGCCGTAAAAAGATTTAGGGCCAAATGAATGTAGCTTTCAAGTTAACGCAATAACGCATGTCATTGACTTGGAGTAGTCAGTGCGAGGAAACCAGAGTAAATTTTCCTTCATATTGTAAAAGCTTGTCTTCCAATGCCTTGACGATCGCAGGAAAGCCGCGTACCTGTGTTATTGTGAAACCGCAGGCATCTAAGGGTTACGCACCATTGAGCCTGGATCTTTGTGTGGAGTCAGGCTTGTCACGAGATCCTTTCATGGCACAAATCTATGGTCCTGAGCGAAGAAGGCGAACGAACAAAGAAAACAGGTAAAAAAACGAGAACCGGATAAAAGGAGAGAACGATTGAGAACCGGCGGGAAGGGCGAAGAGGGCTTTCATACAACAAAACATCGATTCCAGATTTCGAGCCTCATGTTGCTGTTCTGCTTAGATCAATAGCACCGGCTGTGATGTCCTTCTTTCGAGGCGCTCTTCTTCGGGGAAGGGCTTTTTTTCTCATTCCTGCAGACCATTTCCTGTCCTCAGTGTGCATCGGTGAATGCGAGCGAGCATTAGCCTAGGGCCATGATCACGTATCGTCATTCGATTGAGCCCCGGGAAATTGAAGGAGGCTGGATTACCTTGAGGCACGATCAGTTACACCTGCGGACGTGACCAGAACGTCTGCGCAGCTTGCGCAACGTCACAAAGAAAAACAACATGTAAACATTTAAGCATAGAGATCCCTTGTGCGAGCAGCCGGTGGCAGGCTATCGCCTAATGAGCATAAAAGGCTCATCCCCCTCCACCCGCCTTCTATATAAAGAAAAATAAAAAATAACAAATAATTGCTTCTAAGCAAACTAACCTAGTGAACGCGCAACAAAGCACTTGCCAAATGTGGCTTAGGCCACACGCGCCGCAAGAATAGCAGGCGTGATGGCTGCTTTCCATAGCCTTCATGGCCCGTAGCCCAACTAGGGAGTCGTTTTGCCAGAAGTCCGGAGCGTGCACGCGTTTCGCAACGCGTGTTCCACTTCCCATCATCGCCAGCCTCCCAAAACCGTAAGCCGATCGCACACTGCGCTTGCAACATCTGCAGTAGAGCACTGCTGCCTTCTCGCTTAGGAATGCGTTGCTACAAACTACTTTCACGTTTCATCTGTCCTTGTGCCATTTTACCGCAGTTTCCCACCGAAAAAGAAATCTCAGCAGCAGAGAAGTGTGCAGAAACATCACTAGTAACACTGTATTTTTCTATTTCGTGTTTTTATTGTTCGTGAATGTATTAAGCGCCATTGCTGTCAACACCACCATGCCCGCTTCGGAATGCCTTCGTGAGGATTTAATTTTCTCGTAGCCGCTGGGAGGCTACGGGAGGGTGCCATTGACAGGCTTTGTTGCTTTCGGTGACGTGAGTCATACGCCAAGGGTGGAGTGGAAACACGTGCCAAGCGGCCGTA
The DNA here is from genome assembly GCF_050947875.1 of Dermacentor variabilis. Taxonomy (NCBI): domain Eukaryota; kingdom Metazoa; phylum Arthropoda; class Arachnida; order Ixodida; family Ixodidae; genus Dermacentor; species Dermacentor variabilis. Next base: position 58,894,911 of record NC_134572.1, read on the forward strand.
GGAATTCTTTTGTTCGCGGCGTAGATTACGCGAACCAATGAACGCGGAGGAGGGAGGAGGTGAGGGGGAAGTTGCGGGGGGAAGTGCGGGGGGAGGTTTTCATCAGCCACCGCAGTCGTTTGCCTGCCTTTACTGTGAGCGGAATGAATGGTGCAACAAAAAGATAAAGATAAATGTTAGCAACATTGTTACGGACGGGGAAAATAAAAGAGCCCGTAAATTATATTGCCCCTAGTGTATATACGAGTGTACGACAGCATGTTTTGCATCCCAGACTAGCCTTCGGTCGAACGAGATGCGTCTCAAAGCTTTGTTAGCGAGCATTCGAAGGGCTACTTTCTCATGCTTTATAAAGATTAAATGCTACGTGCCACTACTTATTACTCTGGCTTATAGAAACTCCACCTCAACGTGATCGTGCGGGTTTGAATGAAATATTCATGGAGGTGCTGACAGGCAACAAGAGGGAGAATCGATGCTCTTTGCAGGTTTAGCTCTGGCGATTCAATCATCTTGCTGTGCCTCCGGAGACAAATGCGACTGACAGCATATTTAGCCTAGACGACGTGTCGCCCATACATAATTCTGACGAGTCAAGATAACTTTACGAATCCTCCCCGAAATAAATAAAAAAAGAACTTGTGCACAGAAATAGGACATTGGGTCGAAGGATACAAAATTCGAGATAAGTATGTGTAATCTAAGATTTGATCATGACTCTATCCAAGTACGCTGCGATGCTGCATAATTTCACACCTCTCAAGGTAAAAGCAGTAAATGTGGTTGGGAAAGTTTACGAGCCTACTAAATAACAAACAACTGTACATTTCATTTTGTCTTAAGATGTCCTACTAGAAAGCACAATATAACCGATATATATTTGTGCATATTCTTTCAAGAACAAAACCAGTGCAGCAAATATTAAACAGAACATTTTGTCAGAACCGCTCAAGTTAAATTCGCGCTTTCCTTCTGATGTTACTATACAATTTATTTTTTCATAAAGCCCAAGAACTTCATGATGTAAAATTTTAAAAACTGATGATAGGGGTAAACTGTCGTAACGCCTGAAAATCAGACACACATTTTGCACCAAGCTATGAAGGTTTCCATTGTTTAATTGCAATCATCTACAACTAAGAGATGAGGCACTGAAGGGTCGTCATGAAAATTATCTCTGCAGCTTAGAACAGCACGCATTAATGTATCGTCGACTTAGTAAAATATCTCCGCTTCAATTATACAAACAGCACATTCGAAAAGAACGTGAACATTTCCTTTGTCTTATTTTCCGTAAACCTCGATGCTTTGTTCAAGATACAGCTACTATTAACAAGGTGCAGTAATCAGCACAAATTAGAACCTACAAACTGTATAACGGCCTGCCATTAGGGTAATTTCTACATTAAGCTAGAAATTAGCCGCTGTGTCTAAAAATATTAACACAAATCGAAAATATAGATTATATATATTTTAACTCGAACTTCGTAACTCCTACTATTATTTTACATGATTGCACGGCTGCAAGCTCTTTCATAATTACTTCTCTGCTTTTGACTACCGCGGCGTTGTCATGTAACGAAAATGGTATATTCTTGGGACCATGTAAGTTCTGCACTTAAACGTTCGAGACCAAACGAGATCTTGCGCTCAAATTTGGTAAAATGTAAGCTTCGAAAGAAAGCTAGTTTAGTCAAGATATTGCAGTTATCCAGGTGCAACCACTGGCAAGACAATTTAAACATCCATAATTTACGGTTGTTTCAATATTTATATAACTATTTCTTTAATCCAGTGGTGCTACAAAAATGATCCAGCTTAATGTATGCCCATCTAGGTCTCTGCTGTTGTGTGCAAAACGTTTTAGGCTGGTTTGACTGTAGTCTCATATATTTTTTTAGAAAAGAGGACATGATACACAGTAATGCGTTAAAAGATGAAAACCATAGAGGTACTTTACACGATTAGAAAACTGCGATTTCTGTGCAGGTTGGAGGACACGCTGTGTATGCAAGTTTATTCCGGGACTTCCAAAATGAATGTGTTCACTAGCGTCGTTATATGTCTTTCTTTTTCATAAATTATATGCGTGAAATGGGTTTGCGCGTTCTACCAAAATTAATAAAGGCAGGTTTAAGTATGAAATCTGAGTTGGTAAGAATGTCCGTTCAACCGTAACAATAATAGCAGCTGAATAATTGCTATTTTTCATGTCCGTTTCTTAACAATCTGTTTAAACGACCTGCGGTACATTCTTTACTCTCGTAAATTATTAATGATGGCATTTAATGCGCATGTCTTAAAATTCTGCATGATGCAGTGTGGCACGTTGAAACAAAGTCAATATTTATTTAAACTGCTGATCCTGTTTCGTGAGGTAAAAAGCAAAGCAACCCCCTAAAACGACAGGCGCAATTTCGCGTAGATTAATCGACCGATCGATGGCGCACTGCTGTTGTTCTTCGGTTGACTAAGCTTGAGTAGCTAAGTGACTGTACTTTCTGGAAATGTAGGACCGCTAAAACCTATCAGAAACGGTGATAAAACTAAAAGCACATTCGAAAAACGAGGTCTGATACTTGAGCAACAACGGAGAACGCACAGTAATGTAACGAGAAAATAACTGTTACACGATGCTTATTTCATAGTATTTACTGCTGCATTTTAGCATGCCCATCTACTACAGGCAAGAATCTACCCGCCATATTACAGTATGGCTAAGAGTTTTTCGAATATTTCGCATGCAACGGCTAACCAAAGGTGTACATTTAAACAACCATTCTACAAGCCCTGGAGCTTCGTTTACATAAAGCTCCGCAAAGGAAAACCACGTAGCAAACTTGAAAATCTGGATCAAATCACAGGAGACAGCGTAGATCAAGCAGATGATACCGTGCTGCAGATTGCGCGGAGAATATCTCGGGCTTCTATAATAAAACGCCAACCCGGAATTTTTCAAGACCGAGGAAAGCTTGCTGTCCGGCGAATGTGCTCGGCCATCGAATTTTAGTAGTTGAATGGATGTTTTTATTTTTATTTTTTGAATCCAGCGGAAGAAGGGGTTTTTTGAACAGGCATATGATGTATGACCGGCTTTTTGTCTAACTGTGTATTGCAGAGCCCAGCTTAGGCCAGATATAAAACCGCAGAGATCTTAGGCTTTCGGGCACGAAGACAAAAATGAAGACGAAGACGAAAATGCGCAACTAGGCCGTAGAAATCATACTGAGTATGACAGCTATAGCGGGAAGACATAGTGAAGAAAAGTTGGGCCTTTGAGGTACGAATAAACAGGGACTGGAGGCGGATCGCAAGCCTTGGTGGTTACTTTATGCAAGTAAATATTTACTCTATTTCTTCGTACACGTACACATTTCTTAGTACGTAGGAATCGGCGATCCAACTTTTACAACACTAACATGCCTTATTCAAGAAGCGAAAACACAGCAATGCCTCCAGTTCCTTTTTACATCATCGTAACTTGAGAGGACTTGTGCGGACACGCTGCTTAAGTACTGTAAAGTATCGCCTCGAGTATCGTGTGACTCTACTTATCTCTCTTCTTTAGGTTACACAATTACGTATTTTATTGGTACGACTCGTGGTGCCAGTCTCGTATTGTACGTCTGTCCATGGAGAATTGCCTGCAAGTATGCTTCACCTGTGAACTAAAAGCAAAAGGAGAAGAACTCTTTGCAGGAGCGTGGATTACGTTGGTTGTACTATCTTGGGGAAAGAGGGGCGGTCTTCTATCAGTGAAACACAGGGTCAACGTTACTAGAACCAAACTTTGTTTGACAGCTCCATATTCTTCCCAACACCACTCGAAAACGCAAGTGGTCGTACCGTGAAGTTGCAGCACTGCGTTCGTGTCTTGCTTCCTGTCTAACGTGTCGTCTGCTATTGCGGCCACACGCGTCGCGTTCCATATCCAGGAAGGTAGACGCATGGCTTTAGCTCGTGACAAACTGCAATTTCCCTATTGAAATGCATCTAAAACGCAGAAATGTTTTCATTTGAGGGATCGGTCGACTGATTTGAATTATCTTTATTGCATGTGAGAGAAAATGCAAAGTTCTAGCAACTCTAAAAAAGAGTTTTGATTTACGACCTCGAATACTTTTTGCAGATACTGCCGAAAATTAGTAAGTGTAACAGAAATTTGGGGGACACTTAAACTTCACCTCTAAGAATAGAACGTGATAGCATTCAAAGATCCCCGCCTGCTTCTCACGCTTCGCGGCAACTGCCGCGCATGTAACCGTAATGTTTAGCGGGACACGCTACCGGCGAACGCTGTGCACTCAGATGGGTCTCACCTCCGCCGCATGAGCGCCATCTGGACGTATTGCAAGAAACTGGGCGCGCCGCTCCGTAGCCTCCAAAATATGCGCGCACTTGCGCACACAAATCTCGGAATATGACTAACTATCCTTGGTGTCGTTACAAATTTAGCACATCCGAGAGGGTTCGAACTTGTGCGAAGAAACGTCGCACAGGATGCTATTCCTTCACATTCAACCCTACTGAGCTGAATTATTCGAGAGGAAGAGACACTCGCTGTTTTAAAGGCTCTGCGTAGCTTCCGATCATATTTCGATGGAAGGAAGTTCAAGATTTATACAGACCGCCAAGCACTAAACCGACTTTTAACAATGACCGAGTCCACAGAGAAGTTGGCCCGTGAGATCAAATAACTCCATCTATACTACTTTGAGGTCTTTCACCGTGCAGGCCATCATGCTACATATGCCGAAGCCCTTTCTCAGCTAGCAGTTAAGGTCTCTTTTGGAATGGTCAACTTGACAAATACATGAGAAGGGTCTGAGAACTTGCACTTCGAAGACAGAAGGTTTGCAGCACCAGAGACGCTGATACCAAAAGTACTCCACTTATATTAGGAAAGGTCTGATTCTGGTGTAGGTATAATACACTTCATCGGAGGTTCACATGAAAAAAATATGAAAGAGGACATCGAAGACTACGTGAAGTATTGCCACTTGTGCCAAATTAAGAAGGCCAAGTATCGGCCGCACCCCGACGAGCTAGTATTGCCATATCATTCCAATAAACCCTTAGAAATTTGGCACGTAGGCTTTGCTGAACTGAAGAAAGATAGTCCTGGAGTTCGCAAGACGCAATCTTTTCTGGTTTCAATAGATCAGTGCACCAGAATGGTGGCAGCGCATCCTGAAGGACAAAACGCTAACAGCGTTATGACCCTTCTTGATCGAGCAATGTTTCCACAGCTGAAAGTTGTAATATCAGACAATGCATCCTCATTCCTAAACAAGAAGTTCCAGCAATGCTAAGAGAGCCGCAGTGTTACGCTACGACGTGGTGCTCCATATCACCCGCAGACAAATGGAATGACGGAGAGAGGGATTCGTGGCCTTAAACAGTTCATTTCCGTGTACCCAACGTGTAAAGGAGGGTGAAAATGGTTTCTAGAAGCTGCTGTGGCTCACCACAGCAGGTCGCACACTACTAGTCTTGGTTATAGTCCTCATTTTGCTGCTCATGATGAAGCACCGACGTTACCAGTTGAAAGGAAACTTGGAATTTAAGATAACATGCGCCTCTTTGAGTGCTGGAATAACAACAAGAAGCAAACCGGATATCGAAAAGCGATAAAGTTGTAATTTACCAAGCGGCAGCACGGACACCAGGTTGGTATTGCACTGAACGATGTTGTGCTTGTGCGGAAGGCCTACTTGGCAGCAAGAGAAGAAAATATGGCCCTTTCAAAGTCGTGCGAACATTGGTACAGCAGTGTTTGCTTAGGACTATCGGGTATTTCAATAACAAACAGCTAGAATTGTTTGCCGTAAACAATGTTCTCTGTAATCACCCCATGAGGGGTGAACAAGAAAGAATTCGTAGTTGCCCCCCAAAGGCGAAGCACCGATTGCGATAGCATATCAGTAGATAGCTATATGAAGTAAGAACAGTAGCTTTATCGAAAAACGGTACTCGACATTTGCAAGACACACAGAGACAGCGCTGTCTCTGTGTGTCTGTTTCTTTCTACGTCCTCGTTCTTGCGCGCTTACACATTCTATCATGGATTCAAACCAAGTATCTCGCCAGCTTGTTTTCACTAAATGAACATGCACGATGTCATGAACTGAAACACCTCTGAAAACACCTCGCTTGATGAGCGCCGAAAATCACTGTCAGAATGCTGGAGTGAGGAAACGCTGCCGCAGCAGTGATCAAATTGGCCTTCGTGCACCTCTTGTTTAAACGCGAAGGAAACGTCCAAAGCATAGCGTATACAATGCTACCGGCATTACGCGCACTCTACAAACATCGCAGATCGCTATGAAAATGAAGCCCGCGCCGGGACTCACTTTGGCCACGTCTCAGATCACTTTAAAGATACGGCGCCCGGCAGCTGTCAGGTAAGGACGCCCCCCCCCCCCCCCCTCCCTTCCTCGCTTCACCTAGGTGCCTCGCGCGCGACAGGAGAAGGCGCACTTTCGGCGCGTCTTCTTCACTTGCACACGCTCGCACACGCCGCACATGCAGGATTCCGCGCGCGGCGGCGATCTTATAGCCCTTGGACTTTATACGGAACCTGGCGGTGACGGCGACGCAGACGGCAGAAATGCACCAAGAGTGTCCATATAATTGCTATCGCAATAAAACGGCGGGAGCGTAACGTGGAGGAGAATGAAGATGGCGCAAGATGACGGTTTTGAGAAGTCGAGGAGGAAGACGGGAAAATAAACAGTCCTGGAGACCATATGACTTACTGTTTGTATCGTTACAATGTTCTGTCAACAAGGCGCCGAAACGATTTCACGGGAATGTTGAGTACCGTTTTTCGAAACTGCTGATATACATAAACTTGGGACTTTTATCAGTGAGTAACTGGGATGTTCACCGGCTCCAATTCCACAATTGCATTATTTAAACTGCGTAAAGAATTGTGGACTCGCAACCAGGTGACGCAAACATTGACATGACTGTTTTCAGCACAAAACTAAGTTTAGATCATTAGTGATAGGCTATACGCAGTGTAAAAGCGAACAAGAGCGGTATGCACTTATCTGAACCACCAAAACGCCGAGAATGCCCGCAATGTCCGAGTAAGCGTTTAGTTAAACCCTCGTTACTAGCTCGAACGCAAGCAAGCCATTCACTGGCCTCTCATGAGCTCTCTTTTTTCAGAGCAATACCGCGCCGAGATGAAACTGTGGTAGGCGCTAGCGCATACAGCTCATGTACTTCTTTTAAGTCTTCGCGCTTCACCGCCCAGGTGAACCGGAATGGAGTAACTAGACCCAAGTCTCGACATCACCACTGCTAGTTCACGTGACCAACACACGACCACCCTTTCTGGCAGAGCTGTGAAACTGAATTTGGTTTTAGTAAATTTGATACAGGGTGACTTCCTTTAGGCTTGTCACGCAGCTCAGAACGAACAAAAAGGAAAATGGAAGGCGTAGTGAAAAGGAACGGAGAACAACTTCAAACTGGTGGTTTATCTTGTGCCTAAGAAGGCTACTTATACACTCAGCGAACCATGTGACATGAGTGAGTGAGTGAGTGAATGAATAAACTTTACTGCAGGTCCGGCGAGGACGCGAACTCGTCGCGCACCCGGCTAATCCCACGTCGGGACCGGCAGGTCTAGCCCACTGGCCCGGTCGCGGCCAGGCCTGACGGCCAGGATTTGCTTTTCTAGAGCGGGGCTTCGCAGAAGCGAGTCCCACTCCTCCTTGATGAGCTTGGGGTATGTCGACCCGCACTCCCAGAGGATGTGAGGTAGAGTGGAGATCTGGCCGCAGGACGGGCAGGTGTCGTCGCGATAGACGTCGGGGTAAGACTCGTGGAGAGCGGACGGACACGGATATGAAGAGACAACAACACAAAACCAAGCAACGAAAGCAAAAATAACCATTTGAAAAAAAAATATTCAGACAGCCTGTGGCGGCAGCCCGAGATACTCCAATTCATTGCGTGATAATAATAATGACGGTGAGCTCACCTTCATTATCGTTATCAAGCAATAAATTGGCGTATCTAGGGCTGCCGCCACAGGCTGTCTGAATATGTTTTTTTTTTTTCAAATGGTTATTTTTGCTTTCGTTGCTTGGTTTTGTGTTGTTGTCTCTTCATGTCACATGGTTCACTAAGTGTATAAGTAGTATTCTGAGTCACAAAATAAACCATCAGTTGGGAGTTAGCGCTCACCCTGTTCTCCGTTCCTTTTCATTACCCGTTCGACTTTCCTTTTTGCTCATTCTGGAGCTGCGCTACAAGCCTAAAAAAAGTCATTACATACCAAATCTCCAAAGCTTCCACCCTTTTGATACATGGTGTCCACAGGTGGTCACACAATAATAATGTCAGAAATAAGTTTCGTAACACACGAAGCGTAAGCCCTTGAAGAAGCATAAGTATAGCGAATAATATATGATGAAAACATTTACATGTTCGCTGAACCCCCCGTGGCTTGTGCTCGTTCCTTTTAGGCAGTAGTTTTTTTCCCGTTTTATTTTTAATTTTGTCGCGTACCTTTCAAATATAATTGCCTGAGCATAAACATTCAAAGCTTTTATTTAGGCAATATTTCATTATTCGCGCATTTCAGTACAAGTGATTTAACTGCTTCACTTGGCTAAGTGCGTTCAGATGATGTGCTTTCTTTACTTCCAAAGCACTGGTGTTCATCATCGCTGTCGGAGTAAGGGCCAGAGTAATTTTAAGGCATGACGCAGAACTTTGATTCTTAAACTACCACTGCAACCTAGAGATGAAGTGCTGATTTCGCTGGTCACCTTATAATAAATAATGAAGTATCTTACTTGTTTGGTGTAATAAAAACTTGCAGCAAGAACGTGTAATAATTTCAATGTTGACGCAGTACAAGCTATTGTGCTTTCTTGTATTTAGAATCGACACTAGCGGTTGTTAAAATAGCAGCATATACTTTTCATTCTGTACTTGCGTACGATCAATAGCTGTATGCTCGCGGGTAAATCTACCGTAACGTGTCATAAAACAGCTCAGTGTTGTCGCATGATCTGACATAATTTGTTGACGCGCCTTGCACATACACACACAAAACACACACACGCGCACACACACACACACGCACACACACACACACACGCACGCACGTACGCACGCACATACACACACACTGTCGTCTGACAACCCCGATCGGACATTTATCGGTTATATTTAAAATACGACTCTAAAGCTTACGCTAATGAAGTCAAATGAGCTCACTGAGCATCATATCCAGCGCGGTCACATTTGCGTTCAGGACGTTTTGTCCACTAAAGTCTTTCGCCTCTAAATTAGAAGGTATCTCCATAGGTGACGGGATTTACAAAATTGTGTCAATATGCAGTGACTCAAACGTAATAGCGTTTGCGAGAAGCGGAAGTAAAGGTAGGCGGTACTTTTTAGGAATCTATAATAAAAAAGAAAAGGAAAAGAGAAGCGTACCAGCGGAGAGCGATAAACCAGAAAGAAGCGTTCCGTAAATTGTTATTGTGGGCAGAAGCGGATGGGACATATCTTCGCAAATCGTCGACGAGCTTTCGATCCTAAGGCCTCGCTTACCTTTATCGCCTTCTCTCTCCTCTTCGCAGTTTAGTTGCACTGATAGCGTCAGGCGTTATGTTGGTTCCTTTGTAAGGACAATAGGCTGAGACGAAGGCTCCATTGCAATAAAAAGGAAGAAAAGAAGAACTAAATTCAAGCAA